>NC_141685.1:194064238-195264238 GCF_964263255.1 Lissotriton vulgaris
AAGGCACCCTGCCACACGGCTGGACCCAGGACGGAGCCCCGTGGGGGGAGGCCACCCTCCCCGGGGCCCTCAGGGGCCCCGGACGGGGCTCCTGAAGCCAGCCGAGCAAGGGGAGGCTCCCCGGGCACCACGGAACCCCCGTCCCGGGCCTTTGGCAGTGCGGCAGGCCAGGGGGGGACAGGGCCCTGGGCCCGAGCACCCGAACCGGGGCCCGGCGGGGCCCCTGGACCCAGCCGGGGCTCCCAGGCCCGGAGGCACAGGGGAAGCCTACCCCGGGCCCTCCAGACCCCGTCCCAGGCACCCTGCCACGTGGCAGGACCCAGGTCGGAGGCCCGGGTGGGGAGGCTGCCCTCCCCACGGCCCCCTCAGGGGCCCTGGACAGAGCTCCTGAACCCAGCCGAGCAAGGGGAGGCTCCCCGGGCACCACGGAACCCTGTCCCGGGCCTTTGGCAGTGCGGCAGGCCAGGGGACGGGGCCCAGAGGCAGAGCACCCAACCCGGGGCCCGCTGGGCCCCTGGCCCCAGCCAGGAGCCCGGAGGTGCAGGGGACGCCTCCCCGGGTCCTCCCGGACCCCATCCAGGGCTTCCTGCCATGTAGCAGGCCCAGGGTTGGACCCGGGGCTGGGGCGGCATCCTTGCCCAGCCAGCTGCCGGCTGAGGACTGCTAGGCCGTGAGGGGTCCCAGAGTACCTTGACCCTAGTAATCCAGAGGAAAGCTACCCCTCTTTCTGGGAACAAGTGCGCACCGCAAGGCTCAGGGGACCCAAGGCGCAAAAGTACCCGACCTCCTGGAGCCCTCGCTGGGTCCGGGAGGCGAATGGCACCTCATTGGGACTTCCAGGGAAGTCCGGCCATCTGGTCGCCCCATAGGAAAGCATTGCAGGCGACCAGATGGCCGATGGGATCCGGGCAACCAGATGGCCGAGGGGATCTGGGCAATCAGATGGCTGGGCACGAAAGGGAAGCCACCTGGACCCTCCGGACCCCGTCCCGGGCACCCTGCCGCGCGGCAGGACCCAGGACGGAGCCCCGGTTGGGGAGGCCACTCTCCCCGGGGCTCCTGAGGGCCCTGGACGGGGCTCCTTAAGCTAGCTGAGTAAGGGGAGGCTCCCCGGGCACCATGGAACCCCCGTCCTGGGCCTTTGGCAGTGTGGCAGGCCAGGGGGACAGGGCCCTGGGCCCGAGCATGCAACCTGGGGCCCGGCAGGGCCCCTGGACCCAGCCGGGGATCCCAGGCCCGGAGGCACAGGGGAAGCCTACGCCGGGCCCTCCGGACCCCGTCCCAGGCACCCTGCCACACGGCAAGACCCAGGACGAACCCCCGGGTGGGGAGGCCACCCTCCCAGGGGCCCTCAGTGGCCCCAGACGGAGCTCCTGAACCCAGCTAAGCATGGGGAGGCTCCCCGGGCACCACTGAACGCCGTCCCGGGTCTTTGGCAGTGCGGCAGGCCAGGAGACAGGGCCTCAGGCCGGGGGACAGGGCCCTAGGCCAGAGTACCCCACCCCAGGCCCAGAGGGGCCCCTGGACCCCACCAGGGTTCCCAGGCCCCGAGGCACAGGAGAAACCTCCCCGGGCCCTCCGGACCCCGTCACGGGCACCCTGCCACGTGGCAGGACCCAGGACGGAGCCCCGGCCGGAGCTCCTGAACCCAGCCAGGAAGGCTACCCCTCTTTCTGGAAACAAGCCCGGAGGTGCAGGGGACGCCACCCCAGGCCCTCCCAGACCACATCCAGGGCTTCCTGCCATGCGACAGGCCCAGGGACGGACCCGGGGCTGGGGCGGCATCCTGGCCTGTCCAGCTGCAGGCTGAGGACCACTAGGCCAAGAGGGGTCCCAGAGTACCTTGTCCCATGTAATCTGGAGGAAGGCTACCCCTCTTTCTGGGAACAAGTGCGCACTGTGAGGCTCAGGGGACCCTAGGCGTGAACGTGCCTGACCTCCTGGAGCCCTGGCTAGGATCCGGGAGGCGAATGGCACCTCATTGGGACTTCAAGGGAAGCCCGTCCATCAGGTCGCCCCGTAAGAAAGCATTGCAGGCGACCAGATGGCCTAGGGGAGAGGTGCGACCAGATGGCCGGGACCGAAAGGGCTCCCCCATCTGCCCATCCCGTGGCCTTCGTGGTAGGGCTCCCGCCTGCCCACGCTCCGGGGCTGCAGGGCTGCGGGGCTCCGGGCCTGCAGGGCTGCAGGGCTCCAGGGACTGCAGGGCCCTGGGGCTGCAGGGTTCCTGGGCTCCAGGGCTGCAGGGCTCTGGGGCTGCAGGGCCCCGGGGCTGCAGGGCTCCGGGGCTCCAGGGTTACAGGGCCCGGGACCCATGGAGCCTGTCCCGGGTACTTTGCCACGCTGCGGGCCGGAGGAGGGAGCCCCGGACGCCTGGGAGGTGTTGCCCGGGAACACAGCCTATCTGGTCCCCGGCAGGGAACCACCAGCCCCAGGAGGGTGTTCGGGCATACCCTTGCCCCTAGTAATCCAGATGAAAATTACCCCCCTTTCTTGTAATCCGTGCACTCCAGGTGACAGAGGGGACCCAGGGCGCAAACATGCCCAACCTACTGGAGCCCTGCCTGGGATCCGGGAGGCGAATGGCACCTCACCTGGGCCGAAATGACGCCAATCTGCTTGCCCGAGCCTCCGTGGGAGGGCTCCCACCTGCCCTTGCAGGGCTCCGGGGCTGCAGTGCTCCGGGGCTCGGGGACTGCAGGGCTCCGGGGCTGCAGGGCACCGGGGCTGCAGGGCTCTGGGGGCTGCAGGGCTCCGGGGCTCCAGGGCTCGGTAACTGCAGGACTCCGGGGCTGCAGGACTGCAGGGCTCCGGGGGCTGCAGGGCTCTGGGGCTCCAGGGCTCGGGGACTGCAGGGCTCGGGGACTGCAGGGCTCTGGGGCTGCAGGGCTCCTAGGCTCCAACCGGCCCGGGGAGATCAGGGAGTGTGCCCAGGCACAAGGGACCCCTGTCCCGGGCACACGGACCCTCAGGACATGCCCCCGTTTTCTGCTTTTTTTTTCTCCAAAATTCTGCGTAGTGTGCGTAGTGGCACTATGCCCAGCCCTAATTTTAACTGCCACTCTGAACTCCCATTGGATCCCTACACATACAAAAGCGGAACGTAAATGGCGATACACTAAAAATTAAAAAGACAGACAGAATTATAAAACAGTGCATCAGCTCTATATGGACCATATAGCCATGGCCAACAAAATATACTTAGGAAATAGAATAAATCAGGCCTCCAATTCCCATAAAGAACAGTACAAAATAGTAAAAGAATTTACCAATCCCTCCTCGTGCCAACAACCGATCATCTTTTTTTGTAGATAAAATAAACAACATCTAAAAACAATTTCCAGCCAACACACCATCCAAACAGGCATGCAATAAAGTTCCTCCCTCACCCACTACCTCCCTCAAAGAATTTTGCACATTTACAGAGGAAGAAGTAGCCCTCACCCTAAACAAAATCAAATCAGGATCTCCAGCCAGCCCGGCATCCTCCCACATCTTATCCAAAGTTGCACCAGCTCTCATCCCAAACCTAACTAGAATTTCCAACCACTCACTATCACAATCTATCACACCCACACACTGGAAGGGGGCCATATTCAGACCAATCCTTAAAAAACAACAGTCAACCTAAAACAGCTTTCCAATTACTGAACAATCTCCCTCCTGCCCCTATTTGGCACAGTCATGGAATCACTGGTCAACGGTCAGCTATATAAACATCTGGAAAGCAACAATCTGCTGGACTTATCTCAGTCGGGGTGTCGGGCATTTCGTAGCACCAAAACTGCCCTACTCGAGATAGTCGACAACATCACTCTCTCTCTTGATGCAAGACTATCTGCCATCTTGATCTTACTTGATCTATCAGGGGCCTTCGACACCATCTCACATTGTTTCCTCCTGGAACACCTAATGGAGTTTGGTCTCGAGGGTCCAGCATTAAGCTGGATCAAGAGCTACCTGACAGACAGGTCCTCCAAGGTTCAAATAGGTGTTTTCTCCTTTAAATATCAGATAATTGACAAGGGAGTCCCTCAGGGATCTATATTGAGCCCCACACTCTTCAACTTGTATGTGCCACCACTGGCAAAGATAATCCGAGCTCATGGGGTCGAAACAGTGTCATACGCCGATGACACGCAGTTACTAATCACCCTTGTATCAGATCTTACTGACACCAAATCCAGATTTAAACAGTGCATGTTGTCCATTAACGATGGCGAGCAACCACCTATTACTCAACGCAAGCAAAACTGAAATCATGCTCTTTGGCGATGCTCAGAAAATGTGGACAGATGACTGGTGGCCGCCGTCTCTGGGACCCTGCCCTCCACCCAAATCTACAGCTCGAAATCTGGGCAAGATAATAGATGATAAACTCTCCATGGCTGATCACATTGTGGAAATTTGGCAGAGATCGCTGTTAGCATTTAGCTGAAGCCATCTTGTTTTCGGCAGCTATCTTGTCTAGCCATGTGCTCTTTCCTTCTTTGCTGTCGCATGACCTTGTGCTTTGCTCAAGAACTGGCTATACTTAGCCCTTGCTACTTTGCACATGCTCAGAAAAGCTCAGAAAAGTCCCTAGCTGCCTATGCACCTGTTTACGTTTGTTACTGTCAGGATGTCTTTACTAAAGTCAGCAACTTTTGGCTCCTCCTTCTTTGTTGACTTTGCATTCTCTGTTTGATCATCTATGTATGTAACTTTTCCTATGTGTGCTTGTACCGCCTTCCTTTGAGCTGCTGTGTGAGTATAAAAGACGCATGTTTCTTCTACTCCTTGTGCTACTTCATACACTGCTGAAGGGTGTTGTGTGAATGTAGTTCCACCTCATGAGGTTTCATAAATTGTTTTCTTGCCATTTCAGTTTCCATGCCAACATCTATTTGCTGGTCTGAGGACTTGTGTGCAGAGAAGGGCGAACCCCTAGCACTGGTAGACCTTGCTGAGGTCTACTTATACGTCATAAACAATGTGGTATGTACCAGCTACGGTCTAATGCGAACCCTCAGAAAAATCTTTAAGTGGATTTGCCTATTGTCCCGCATGCCCTTAGTACAGGGACTAATCATTAGCCATCTAGATTACGAAAATGCGCTGCTGGCCTCAATTAATGAAGAGCAGTTGTCAAAACTTCAGGTCCTACAGAACACTGCAGGCAGATTGGTCCTAAACCTCTCTCCCCTCACCCCTTCTGCGCCCAGTCTGTAGACCCTCCACTGGCTACCCATAAAAAAGAGGATCAACTTCAAACTATGCTGCTTGGTCCACAAGAACGTGAACGGCAAGGGGCCAAAATATCTAGCCAAAAATAAAATACCAACCAACTTGAATCCTGCGCTCCTAGCAGTACCAAAAGTGCATACAGTGTGGAACGGAGGCAGAGCTTTCTCCAAAATTGGACCTGAAGCTTGGAATGCCCTACCTCTTTATCTCCTACTAGAACATTATCTTAAGAGGTTCCGCAAAACTTTTAAAACCTGGCTTTTCCAGCTCTGATTAGACTTCTCCCCTGGTTCAGTGTGCATCTGCTGGCGTTGCAAGATCTACGGGTGATACACGCACCTAACAAATACCAAATACAAATACATATAAACACTGAACGTCTCTTCTCTAAGCCTATAGCAGAGGCATCCACAACTATGCATTATGCTGTATTATTTTGTCTAGGGTCATTAAAACAATTACCAATTATATATTTAATAACCCAGCCAAATGATGGGAATTTCATGAAAGGGTTGAAGGTCATTACATTGCAGATAACTTCATCAGTAGTCATTAAAACATAGACACTGCACCAGAGTTCACTACACAGCTTTTCAGCTAAATGTATATATATATATATATATATATATATATATATATATATATATATATATATATATATAAAACAAATATTTTATATATTAATATGTATGTCTATATTTGTTTGAATTTAAGAATCTTTATGTATTTATACGTATGTTTATATTTGTTTAAAGTTAAGAATGATTTATGTATTTAGATTTATGTCTATGTTTGTTTGAAGTTAAGACAATGTCTGATTACACAATTCTTTTTCTAATATGTTTCATAGAACGTTACATTATGTTACATATATTTTACTTCAAAATGTGTTTTATTCAGTGTATTAAGCCCTTTATATTTTTTACTTTTAAAGTATTTTTAATATCTATCTATCTATCTATCTATCTATCTATCTATCTATCTATCTATCTATCTATCTATCTATCTATCTATCTATCTATCTATCTATCTATCTATCATTAAAATGAAACAGGCCTTTTGAATTGCAGTTCCGGATGGGTGTCCCAAATCAGCAACATCATCCAAATAACACCGAGTTGGACACGTAAGCCATGGAAGAAGACCTTAAAACAACACCGGACTGCACACTCAAAAGGTCTAGAACTGATGCGCAACCACAAGTCCCACAACACATTTCGAAACGGAAGTGATTCCTCAAATAAAGGCCACTGGAGGCAAACGAAATGGATGCTGTAACATCGAACTGTGGAGTTGCGTGAAACAGATCAAAGAGCGAGGCTTACCCTTTGAGGAAGTTCCAGGAGGAACGAAACATGTCAGGACTCAGCCTCAAGTCGCTTGTTTTTCCACCAATAAAGCAGCGTTAAAGGAGTTTTGCAGGTGTGACCAATTTTCTTTCTTCGGAAAAAACTGTTTAAATACATATCGGCTTGGTTCTGCCGAAGGTCTAGCACCGCCATAAGAGCGCCGTGAATCTCCCGCCTTGAACCATGCTGTTGAACGGGAAGCCGCATAGGGAGATTGGCGCCACCGAGGACTGAATCTCGGCATTGGTGTGGATGTCAGTTTCAAACGCAAACTGACCCACGAAAACTCGCTGCCACAAGGGAGGAGCATTTTTAAAAACAAGCGCCTACATTGTACAAAGAGGCAAAGCGCTCTACCCACTGGAGGGTTTTAAAATGAAACAGGCCTTTTGAATTGCAGTTCCGGATGGGTGTCCCAAATCAGCAACATCATCCAAATAACACCGAGTTGGACACGTAAGCCATGGAAGAAGACCTTAAAACAACACCGGACTGCACACTCAAAAGGTCTAGAACTGATGCGCAACCACAAGTCCCACAACACATTTCGAAACGGAAGTGATTCCTCAAATAAAGGCCACTGGAGGCAAACTAAATGGATGCTGTAACATCGAACTGTGGAGTTGCGTGAAACAGATCAAAGAGCGAGGCTTACCCTTTGAGGAAGTTCCAGGAGGAACGAAACATGTCAGGACTCAGCCTCAAGTCGCTTGTTTTTCCACCAATAAAACTGTTTATATATATATATATATATATATATATATATATATATATATATATATATATATATATATATATATATATATATATATATATATATATTCACTGAAAAAACCATAGGTTTCACACCAGTTATAGTTAGGAATTAGCATTTAAAAAACCTATTAAATTCACTGAAAAAACCATAGGTTTGACCCCAGTTATAGTTAGCTGGAAATTTTACTGATATAAAACCATTGAAATTCACACGTTATAGTTAGTCGGACTCACTATAACTTGCGCGTGCAATGCACTGCTGATGACATCACATATTACATCACTCATGACATGGTCAGTGACATCACTCATGACACCATCCTTGTGACATAGTGACAGACCTCCTTTCACTATAATGTAACCCTTGAGACACATATTCAAAAATAGAAACTGAAATTTTTAAAAAAATGGAGATACCTATATCAGTTACAACAAGCAATTCAGTAATTCCACTATCTATATACACATCCACTCATTCACCAATAGTTTTATATAGTCACTCATACATATACTCACTCATCATATGAAGTGATACACCTATACATCCTGTTACACACCGACATTCATCCAAAAGTTACTCACACACATATTCACACGTGCAAATAAACTATTGGACATCCATTTATTTGAATATAGAGTTATACACACACTTCCACCTTACTTCTATTTAAAATTACACATATTTATTCTCTTAAACAATCACTTATAGAAACACATACTTATTTAAACAGGAACTCTTACAATCTCTTACTCTCACATATACTCACTTATATACATCAATATTCATATATACTAGATTAAAACATATGTAGTTACTGATAAAGACACTAGTGAGACAGTCATTCACTCACTAACAAACACATATAGACACTCATCCACCCATACAGTCCTGTACATATGCTGTCTTCAAAACACATAGAAACAGAGAGTCAGTCACTCATGCATCTATGTGCTAAGTAATACCCCCACCAAACCATATAGACACTCATACTGATACTAAGAGAAACATCTAATAACCCATATACATACGCATGTAGCTACTTACCAACACATGTAGCCACTTATACACAAAGTAAAACACTAATATATATATTTAAATATTTAAACATTACTCACTAATATTTACTTTTTCAGAAAGGCACATATTCACTGGATGGTGTCATCAGTGATGTCATGAGTGATGTCACTGACCATGTCATGAGTGATGTAATATGTGATGTCATCAGCAGTGCATTGCACGCGCAAGTTATAGTGAGTCCGACTAACTATAACGTGTGAATTTCAATGGTTTTATATCAGTAAAATTTCCAGCTAACTATAACTGGGGTCAAACCTATGGTTTTTTCAGTGAATTTAATAGGTTTTTTAAATGCTAATTCCTAACTATAACTGGTGTGAAACCTATGGTTTTTTCAGTGAATTTCATAGGTTTTTTAAATGCTAATTCCTTTCTATATCGAGTTTGTATCCTTTTTTTTTTTACAATTTGCTGTTTTTTTGTAAGTATTCTTTTTTTTATATATTTTTTTTTTTTGCGCTCTTGGTGCGCGCTCCGAGAAGCTTTCAGCTAAGCGCTCCCGTAAGCTTTCCGGTGAGCTTAGCAGAAAGCGCACCCGGAGCGCTATTGTCGCTCGTGAAAAAAAATATGAATGAAAAGATAATAATAATGCAAAACTTTTCGTACTATACAAATAAAATCAGTTTTTTTTAATAAGGAAAATGATTATGCATTTCTGTAAAAGTTTGATGACATCACTTCGGCGCGCAACGTAAGTGCCCTCGGAAGCGCCTACGCTCGCGCCTCGTAAACGCACGCAGAAGCGCCTACGGTCGCGTCATATGTGCGCCCCGGAAGCGCCTCAAATCGCGCCGCGTAAACGCACCCGGAAGCGCCTACGATCGCGCCACGTTTGCGCCCCGGAAGCGCCTCCGCTCGCGCCGCGTAAACGCACCGGAAGTGCTCCGAAGCGCGCAGCGTAAGCGCGTCGGGTCATGTGACCCTAAAATAACACTTTTCATTGGTTGCTAACAGTTTTTTTTACAAAGAATGAAATCCCCACCCATTTCCTTCACTATTGCTTTGTACTTGGAGAGAGCAAGAGCTGTTCTGTGTACTATCTTCATCTCCTACTTTCCTGATCTACAGCAATGGCTGCAAGAGAGTCATCCAGCAGTGATTCAGATGCATTTGTAGATGAGGACCCTCCTACGGAGAAGAAAAAAATCCATTTCATCTGGAAATTTTATAACATCCCTGAAGGTGAAAAAAAAGTCAACGCTCCAAAAGTAACCTGCAAAATATGTGGGAGTACTTTATCCAGAGGCAATCCTCTGAAAAAATATAGTTTTGGTAATGCCAATTTAATCAGGCATGTCAAAAGAAGACACCCAAACAACTTTGCGAGGGAGAGTGTCAGAGACCTGGCACGGAAATTACCCACAGATGGCGGCAGCACCTCCACTGGTGGAGCAACACCTTCGGGACCATCCCGTAGAAGAATGGTCCCTAACATACAGCCAGAGTTTGCAGGCATCAAATTTCTGTGCACGGAGTGTAACGAACTGCTCTGCTATGGGGAGCAGAGTGTTGAACTTATTGCCCTAAAGAAACAGCAACACCGCTGCCCTGACAGTCCCTAAATTTTCACATTTTTTTGCTCCTGTTGAGCCGTTTTTGAATTCCTGTTTTTTGTTTTTCCCTTGACAAAAATCCAAAAAAATTATAAAATTGTTTTAAAAAGCCAAAAAAAGTTCAAAAAGTTCAAAAAACACAAAAAAATATAAAACAACAAAAAGAAGAAAAAAAAAAGTTCTTTTCAGAACTACCTCTAATTTATAAAAAAATGCATTTTTTTGTGAAAAAAATCTGTCATTTTTTTTCTCCTTAGTACGCTCCTCAGTAAGCTCCCCGGTACGCGTACCGGGTGCGCCCCCCGCGGAAATCGAAAAAAAATAATTTTTTTTTGAGGCCCCGCGGGGCCCTTTAATGGCCCCCACATCAAAACTAGGGGGTCAGAGGGGGTGTACTCTTCCCCCTTATTGTCATTTCCCCCTTTCTTTTAGCCACCTCTTGTGTCTCGATTTTACCGAGACACAAGATGGCGGCCGCTCCAGACTGTTTAGAATGTTTACAGACAACTGAGATCCAATCAGCTTCCTGCGCGCAAGTCGCGTGTCGCGCCTCGAGCGCTCTCCGGTGCGCGCACCGGAGCGCGGCTATAGATATATATATTTTTTTGAACCTAAATTACTCAAAATCCACTGGAGCACATATCTTGAGACATAGCAAAGGCACATCGGGCTACCAGTCCCTACAATTTTGCCAAGTTTGGTGGAAATCCATTCAGCCGTTCGAGCTAAAAGTGAAATCGACCGCCCTATGGAAATTAACATGGGGAAAACGCGTTTTGGGACCCCCCTTTTATCTCGGCCCCCGCTTGACGAATCCCCCCCAAACTTTCAGGGAAAGACCGGACCGCCATGAGACCATTTTCCTGAAAATTTCAGGCAGATTCGTCAACCGGCGCCAAAGTTATTCAAAATAGAATGTTGAGATTTAACATTGAAAATTATCCTAACTATAACTACCTACTGGCGACCGCCAGTAGGTAATACATATATATATATATATATATAACAAATATTTTATATATTAATATGTATGTCTATATTTGTTTGAATTTAAGAATCTTTATGTATTTATACGTATGTTTATATTTGTTTAAAGTTAAGAATGATTTATGTATTTAGATTTATGTCTATGTTTGTTTGAAGTTAAGACAATGTCTGATTACACAATTCTTTTTCTAATATGTTTCATAGAACGTTACATTATGTTACATATATTTTACTTCAAAATGTGTTTTATTCAGTGTATTAAGCCCTTTATATTTTTTACTTTTAAAGTATTTTTAATATCTATCTATCTATCTATCTATCTATCTATCTATCTATCTATCTATCTATCTATCTATCTATCTATCTATCTATCTATCTATCTATCTATCTATCTATCTATCTATCTATCTATCTATCTATCTATCTATCTATCTGTCTATCCGTCTATCTGTCTATCCGTCTATCTGTCTATCTGTCTATCCGTCTACCTGTCTATCCGTCCACCTGTCTACCTGTCTGTCTGTCGGTATGTCTAGCTACTTTACATTATGTTACTTATAGTTTACTTGTTTTATTCAGTGTATTAAGCCCTTTATATTTTTTACTTGTAAAGTATTTTTTTAATATCTATCTATCTATCTATCTATCTATCTATCTATCTATCTATTTTCTTTCTTCGGAAAAAACTGTTTAAATACATATCGGCTTGGTTCTGCCGAAGGTCTAGCACCGCCATAAGAGCGCCGTGAATCTCCCGCCTTGAACCATGCTGTTGAACGGGAAGCCGCATAGGGAGATTGGCGCCACTGAGGACTGAATCTCGGCATTGGTGTGGATGTCAGTTTCAAACGCAAACTGACCCACGAAAACTCGCTGCCACAAGGGAGGAGCATTTTTAACAACAAGCGCCTACATTGTAGAAAGAGGCAAAGCGCTCTACCCACTGGAGGGTTTTAAAATGAAACAGGCCTTTTGAATTGCAGTTCCGGATGGGTGTCCCAAATCAGCAACATCATCCAAATAACATCGAGTTGGACACGTAAGCCATGGAAGAAGACCTTAAAACAACACCGGACTGCACACTCAAAAGGTCTAGAACTGATGCGCAACCACAAGTCCCACAACACATTTCGAAACGGAAGTGATTCCTCAAATAAAGGCCACTGGAGGCAAACGAAATGGATGCTGTAACATCGAACTGTGGAGTTGCGTGAAACAGATCAAAGAGCGAGGCTTACCCTTTGAGGAAGTTCCAGGAGGAACGAAACATGTCAGGACTTGTTTCAGTGTATTAAGCCCTTTATATTTTTTACTTGTAAAGTATTTTTTTAATATTTATCTTTCTATCTATCTATCTATCTATCTATCCATCTATCTATCTATCTATCTATCTATCTATCTATCTATCTATCTATCTATCTATCTATCTATCTATCTATCTATCTATCTATCTATCTATCTATCTATCTATCTATCTATCTATCTATCTATCTATCTATCTGTCTGTCTGTCTGTCTATCTATCTGCTAATTTTCTCCTTTAGAGACCACTCTGACCACGAACTTGAGAACTTAAAAAACTTGTCTCTCCAACATTGTATCCTGGATGACTAATAACACTTTGAAACTTAACGCCGACAAAACGGAGGTGCTTTTTTTTAACCAAGCGGCACCCCTGCAGCCATCCAAGTGGTGGCTGTCAGAGCTGAACCCGCCCCATCCCCTGTTAAAGTTGCGCATAATCTGGGCATTCAAATTGATAATGAATTGTACTACAAGACCCAAATTCATAAAGTGACTTCTGCCTGTTTTGGCAATCTGCACATGATAAAAAAGATCCCCCCCTACCTGCCCATGGATTCAATGAAAACTGTAGTCCATACCCTCATTACCTCTCACTTGGACTACACCAATAGCCTCTACGTGGGAGTGCCTGCCTACCTCCTACAACGGTTGCAGATCGTTCAGAATGCTGCGGCCAGGCTGATCTGCAAGGTCCCTTACCACCACTCTATCTCCCCTCACCTGAAGAACCTTCATTGGTTGCCAATATCCTCCTGAATCTAGTTTAAAGCCCTGGTACTCACCTTCAGCGCTCTGAATGTGAAGGGTCCTGGGTATCTCAGTCAAAGGTTGAAGCTAGTCCATTCATCACATGCTCTTAGATCTAATCACCTTTGTCACCTGCTTCCCCCCCCCCCGATTCCATCGAGCTAGAAAAGGTGGTAGAGCTTTTGTGGTGGTTACTTCCAGACTCTGGAATGCCCTGCCAGTAAATCTTCGCCTGACTGAATCAGAATCACAGTTCAGAAGTAAACTGAAGACAATCCTATTCTCCAGCTGTTAACCCTTAGGTTCCTTGTCGTCGCTGTCCTCAGCGCCGGGACACCCCCGTTGGGGTCATAAATAAATACAAATATCTATCTATCTATCTATCTATCTATCTATCTATCTATCTATCTATCTATCTATCTATCTATCTATCTATCTATCTATCTATCTATCTGTCTGTCTGTCTGTCTGTCTGTCTGTCTGTCTGTCTGTCTGTCTGTCTGTCTATCTATCTAAAGTTAACATACATCACTCTTTTTTGCCACATTTATTTATTTAACAATGTAACCAGAAAGACAACTATCAAAGCGCATGTGGTAGGATTAGGTAAGGTTAACTTGTTTATTTTTGATTAATTAAAATCTTACAATATAAAAACCATAAGCGACAACATCTTAACAGACAATGAAATATACAGTTAAGCAAAAATTCTAAAATTACTGTAATGTTTTTAAAAAGTTGATTAAATATATACAATTATTGAAACACCAAGCAAAGTAATTGACCTGTATGTTCATATAGCTAAGCAATGGCTGGATGTTCAAATTTTCAGAATCACCACTAACAGTTAATGCCATAAACCAGCAACTGTACATGATTATTCCCCAAACGCTAGCTCATAACTCTCTACTGTTTGAAAGATCAGTCATTAGTAAGAGTTCAGACTGTGATAACATCACCTGGGTCCAGTTTATTTCCTGCAGTCCTCAGGAATTTATAAACATGCAGTTTATAAAATGCATGTGTCTGGTGTTTTAAAGCAAGCTATCACAGCTTGTCTGAATGGACAAAGTCCCAGCTGGTTAAATGATATCCTTAATAGTCTCCATCTTCCAATAAGGTAGGTCAAAGGGTGGTTAAATTCATAATTTTCTCCTCTCCAGGTGTACACTGTCTACAACATATGTTTTTTGATTGTCGCAACCAGGGCATTGTATGCACAAGCCCTGGGAGTTTGCCAAATCATGCTCCCATAAACCCTATTTTTATTGCTGCAACCATCCAGTCTCTGAGTAGGGCTGTGATTTAAGAGTTTTGGATTAATACAGGCATATTAGGACCATGTGCCATGTCTTCTATGCCGGCAAAATCGAGATGGCCCAGAACTCCTCTGCCGAACTCTTTTCAATAGTCCAATCACTTTCCTCTCATGCCTGTTTGTCAGCATTGACTCCCCATCAGAGGAGCTCTGTAATTTTATGGTTCAGTATTTCCCTGACAAGGTTGTTTCCATCTACTGTACCTTCCCCAAGTCTGCCAGAAATGCTCCTGGTCTCAAGGTCTGGGGTCAGCCTCTAGGAGGCAGTGCAGGACTTTCTAGTTCTAAATGTATTACCACAGAGGAACTATCCCCTCTACTAGCAACTGTTAAATAAGGTGCCCCTATGGACCTTGCCTCCATGGCCATTCTTGAGCAGGAGATGAATACGATAGCACCTGTGCTGTGCGATCTTCTTAACAATTCCTTTAAGTCTGCCCAGATTTCCCAGACTTGGAAACATTACCATAGTGCTGCTCCTTACAAAACTGCTACTTGACCTCACAAAACCACAACATTTCAGTCCCATCTCATTCCTTTCCCTTTGCTTCCAAGGTGGCCAAAAGAAATGTAAACCAACAACTCTCAGTCTTTATGAGGCAAGAAAACCTCTCCACAAGTTGGCATTGGGCTTTTGTCCATTTGGCAGGCCACGGATAGAGGAGACACTACAGCACTGTTGCTGTTGGATCTCAGCTCAGCCTTTGACACGGTGTCCCACAACCTTCTACTCGAACGGCTGTGGAACGATGGAATTGGTGACAAGGCTCTGCTGTGGTTTGCCTCCTTTCTTCAGAAAAGAACCTTTCAGGTGATGTAATTTTATTTTGTAAAGTGCACAATTACCTGAAGGTGTCTTAGTGCTTGCGTTCATCCCCAATAGGACATCAAAGACCAAGCAGGTCAATGAGATTAACTGTGTGACTCAACAAAAAGCCAGGTTTTTAGCTGTGTCCGAAACTGTAGCAGACTGGATTGGGAGCGCAAAGTTAGAGGCAGAGAGTTCCAAAGTTTACTAGCTCACTCCACCCCATCTTGCTTTGTTTATCCTGGGGACAGTTACCCTTCAGGCTGAACTAGAGAGAACCCAGCTGGGAGAATGCCAGGAGAAGGTGTTTTGAAAATATTATGGTTAAGTCCAGTGAAGAGCCTTATGGACAAGACATAATTCTATGAAATGGATCCTATTCCTACCTAGAAGCCAATGTAGACCCGGCAAAGACTGAGAAATGGGAGAAAACCTGGTCATTTTCAAAAGCAGTCTGGCGGCTGCATTTTGCACAGATTGAAGTTTGTTCACTAGATGTTTATGGGTGCCCAGATACCAAGCATTGCAGTAATCAATCCTTGTGATAAAAAGCGTCACAATAACTGTCTTTTGCAGTTCTAAAGGGATGAATGGAAAGATCTCCTTTAAAATCCCGAGCAGGAAAAAGCAAGAGGAGGTGATTTTTTTTATTTGCTCTGAAAAGCACTGTGGGAAGCACAGTTTGGTGTAAAAAATGCCTCCCAATTTCTTGCTTTTTGAGCAGGAGAAGGAAGGGATCCAAGATCAGATGATCACCAAGAAGAGTTCCAGAAGGTGGGATTATTCCCAAAAAGCAAGACCTCCGTTTTATCTGAGTTTAGCTTTTTTTTTTTTTTAAACCTTTATTGTTCATTTCAATAACGTTACAAGCATGGGCCTACGACCACAGGGGCCTGCCGCTAATCAAAAATAGGAGCAAGTATACTACGGTATGCCACAGCTCTTCAGCCGACATCCCTGAGGTCCGGCAGCGATTCAGGATAAAGTTCGTATTAAACGCAGAATTAAGTCACTGAATGAGATAAAGGTTTTATTTTTTTTAATTAACTAAATAAACGTATCAGGTGCCACACAATCGAAAATACTAATACTGTGGACAGGCAGAGTAACAGGATATGCAGATCAGGAACAGCTATAATTGAGACACTGGCGTTAAAGCATACTATCCAGGATATAAAACATACAATACACATTCTACATCAAGCGCCAGTCCTCAAAGCCCGCCCATCCAAAGATCAGGATAATGAAAGAAGCAAGAGCACCCGATACGGATACACGATACCAATCCGAACGTTTCGCCAACTATACTAAGAAAAGGAAAGAAAAGGAAAGGAAGAAAAAGGCCATAGAAGCAAAATAAAGGCAAAACAAACCCCCCTCCAGCCCCCCACCCTGCACCCCTGCAGTTGGCTACAGCCTAACCCCCCTAGCAGCGTGCCTGTTGCCCCGAATACCTAAAACCCTAAAAGTAGGAAGAAGTAGAGGAGGAGGAAGCGTATAAGCACCCAGTCTCCTTCTCCCCAGCCGGACACCAACCACCCCTGTGAATAGCACAGATAATACCAGGAGATATGACAGTGAAAATACCGGGGAATCACTAAACCCCACCCGACCTCTGTTAGATTCCCACCGGCCCAAGCACTGCAGGGACGTAGCATGCACCAATCCCCTTTACTAGCCCCGTGGACCCCCACAGGTCAAAACACTATGTGGGCACCAGGGGACCCGAAAAGAGGGTGGTAATTTTGAAAAGACACTAAGTCTTCCACCCTTGGCGACGAAAAGAAGACAGCTCCCTCCTGCTTTACGCTTCTGCACCAAACTGCAATAGAAAAAAACAACACAGCCCCTTCATATAATACTGCTGACAGAGAAATCACCAACCCTCCATAATCATGCCTTGGATCACACAAAATCCCCTCTTACCGCTTTACTGTGCAGGCTTTGCTTCGTAAAGTATAGGAGTTTATACAAGCACAGCACTCCTGTTCCTGCAATAATTGTAATGGGGCTTGCAGGGGAGGAGAGGACGCTGTCGTCGCTAGGCCAAAGAAAAACAAACAAAAGGATAATGGCCAGGAAGGGGAAAAAAGGACACCGCCTAAAAAACCCCTTCGTTATTTCCAAGTAGCGGTCCCAATCGTAACTCACGCCGAGTCTAAACTAAACTCAGCGCTGCCTTCACGGAGTGACCCAAAACGTCACTTCCGCTAACAACGAAGCGGAGAGCGGCACCAGCGAAGACGCGCTGGAAACGCCGGCGCTTAGTTTAAAACTCCGCGTTGCTTTCTCAAACGAGAGAAAGGACACAGTGCAACGCTCGTGTGAGCGGGGGCCCCCGGACACACGTAAAAAAAGGAATAACACGAAGGCAGCAAATAATACTAACAAAAACGGGCCAAGAAGGGGAACCCAGGACACCCTAATAACTAAGACAGGGTAAATATAAAGGATCAAAGAAGGGAAAAGCGGCAAGCCTTCTCACGAGCCCGTGAGAAGGAGGAGGGACACAGCCCAAGGGAATGAGGGATTCAAACAGCAGGGAATGAACTCGATCCAGCAGCAAAAACTACAGCCAACAACCAGGGTAGAAATCCAAACACTGGCAGATATCAAGCATCGAGCTAAAGGTAGGACCACCTTTTATCCTCCTTCCCAGTCATGTGATCACAAGGCATGATCATAGAAAAGGGACTACCCGATTCCTAACAGTACCCCCCCCAATGATCCTCCCCACAGGGCGGGGTTTCGAGGGGTGTTGTCTGTGGAACATTCGGACCAATCGTGGAGCATGCACCCCCCGGCTGGTTCCCATGTCCTGTCCTCTTTAGTGTGCCCTTTCCAGTCCACCAGGTATAAAAGGCGCCCCCGGACCCGCTTCAAATCCAGAATAGCCTGCACTTCAAATTCCTCCTGCCCATCCACCATAACAGGAGGAGGCGGTGGTATCGCCTGTGCTGAGGGCACATAGGGTTTTAGCAAAGATGTATGAAACACGGGGTGTACTCTATATTCTGGGGGTAAACTAAGCTTCATTGCCACGGGATTAATGACCTGCAAAATGGGGAAAGGGCCCACGAATCTGGGCTGCAGTTTGTGAGGACCTTGTAACCTCAGGTTGCGTGAAGCTAGCCACACTTGGTCTCCTGTCTTATATGCGGGAGCATCAGCACGATGCTTATCCGCCTGGACTTTCATCGCCGCCTTCGCTACCTGAAGACTATCCTTGGCCAACTTCCATATGTCTCTTAAACGCTCGCACGTGTCATCTATGGCTGGCACGCGACCCGTGGGCTGGATTGCTACTGCTCTAGGATGGTACCCGAAGGAACAGTAAAAGGGTGTCATGCCCAAGGCGGAATGCACACTGTTGTTGTAAGCAAATTCCGCAATGGGCAGAGCCGTCACCCAATCACAGGATAAGGACACAATCAGACAACGTAGATATTGTTCCATTGTCTGATTGGTGCGCTCGGTCTGACCATCGGACTGAGGGTGGTAAGCCGAAGATAAACGTATCTCGGTTTTAAGTACTTGACACAACTCAGTCCAAAAATGTGATACAAACTGCGCCCCCCTGTCGGATACAATCACCACTGGCAACCCATGTAAACGCACCACCGAAGACATAAACACCACCGCCATCTCCTTTGCTGTTGGGAGTTTAGGTAGCGGTATAAAGTGGGCCATTTTGGTGAACAAGTCTACCACCACCAGAATGGTGGTGCACCCTGCTGCCAAAGGTAGGTCAGTTACAAAATCCATGCTTAATGTATGCCAGGGACAAGGGGGTACCTCCAAAGGCTGTAAAAGCCCCGATGGTTTACAATGCGAGGGCTTGCTGATCGCACACACCGCGCAAGCACCCACATATCCTTGAACATCCTTAATCAATGACTCCCACCAAAACCACCTCATACATATTTCCTTAGTCTTCCTGATTCCTGGATGAGCTGTCAAGGCGGAGGAGTGACACCATTCCAGCACCTCATCCCTCAACACCGGGGGTATAAATAACCTGCTTTCATGGTACAAAAGTCCATCCTTCATTGATACCAGGGGTAGAGACAACCAAGGTGCCAGATCTACTTGGCTCAGACGTTCCTTCACCAGAGTAGGAAAATCTTCCACTACCAGAGCTCCTATTATTCTTCCCTCGTCTATCATCGCCCTGCTCTCCTTCATGGAGTCATCTTCCTTTCCCGCAACGTGTATTCGGGAAAGGGCTTCAGATTTCACTTGTTGGGCTGCAGGCCTGTATGTTATGACGAAGTCGAATTCATTAAAGAATAAGACCCATCTCATCTGACGAGGAGTCAATGCCCTAGCAGACCGAAAGAATTCCAGGTTTTTATGATCGGTGTAGATCGTAATAACATGTCTGGCCCCCCATAAATAATGGCGCCATTCCTCAAACGCTAGTTTGACCCCCAGCAGCTCGCGTTCCGCCACCGTATAATTGCATTCGGCTGGCAATAAGGTTTTTGAAAAGAACGCAATTGGATGCATATGGCCTGTGGCCTCATCTCGCTGGGATAGAACCCCACCCACAGCGCACAAGGATGCATCAGTTTCTACAAAGTATGGCAGGGCAGGATCAGGATGCACCAATACCGGTGCAGTAACAAACTGTCTTAGCAACTTACGAAAGGCCTCCTGAGTCTCATCAGTCCAATCAAAAAGAACACCCTTCCTCAAAAGGCGAGTCATTGGGGCCACAATGTCAGAAAAATGCAGTACAAATCGCCGGTAGAAATTGGCGAAACCCAAAAGCACCTGAATCTGCTTCACATTAGTCGGTACTGGCCATGTCTCTATTGCCTGAATCTTTTTCGGGTCCATTCGGATACCCGCTGCAGAGATCACAAACCCCAGAAACTCCACCTCGGGGGTCCCAAACTGACACTTCTCCAATTTAGCGTATAAACGGTGTTCCTTTAATGCCTGCAAAACCTGCGTCACATGCCTGGTATGATCGATCTCCTTCTCAGAGTATATTAGGATATCATCCAAATAGACAATAACTGTCTGATCCAAATACTGGCCTAGGACTTCGTTAATAAAAAACTGAAACGCCGCTGGCGCATTGCACAAACCAAACGGCATAACCGTATATTCAAACAAACCGTACTTTGTTTTAAACGCCGTCTTCCACTCATCTCCTGGCCGAACCCTTATCAGATGGTATGCGCCCCGCAAGTCTAACTTGGTGAACACCTTTGCCTTGTGGAGCTGATCCAGCAACACGGAGATGAGGGGAAGAGGGTACCGGTTTTTAACAGTGGCCGAGTTCAACGTTCTGTAGTCCACACATGCCCTCAAGGAGCCTTCTTTCTTCGGGATGAAAAATATAGCCGATGGCACTGACGAGGTAGAATGACGAATATAACCCAAGAGCAACATTTCATCTATATAAGTCTTCAAATGAGCCTCCTCAGGCTCAGACAACGCATAAACCCTACTGCATGGCAACGGTGCTCCGGGTATCAAATCGATCTTGCAGTCGTATGACCTATGCGGAGGAAGACCTTGAGCGCACACTTTGTCAAACACCTCCTCATAGGATGAATACTGAGGAGGAACAACACTCTTTTCAATCAGGGCACAAGACAAGGGGTTGATCTGTTCCGCTGCCACCACATAACAATTCCTTAAGCAATATACTGAGTCCAACGTAACCAATCTCTGAACCCAATCAATCCTCGGGTTATGCTTTTGCAGCCACGGGACCCCCAAGACCAAACCAAATGAAGGGGCATCGATCAAATCAAAGACCACACTTTCCACGTGTCCGTTCTCACACAACAAACCAAGAGGAACGGTCTGTTTTGTAAAACACCCTGATGTCAACTCTGTCCCATCTATCGCCCTTACTGGTTCAGGCTGTTCCTTCAGGCGACAAGGAACCATCAACTTTTCAGCCATCGAGATGTCTATGAAGTTTCCGGTCACCCCGGAAACTAACAATACTGACACCGGAATGCGTGTCTGTGTTGGAAGCAGCAAATGGGCACTGATCACAAAATGCCTTGAAGCTTGATCTAGGGCCCCTACCACCTCAAACTGCTCTATTCCGTCCACACCTGAGCCTTGGTCCACATATATGCATGCCACCTTCTTACCGAACCCTACCCCTGAGGGTTTCACATGGCAATCATGTGCGAAGTGGCCCCCCTGTCCACAATACAGACAAAGATTTAACTCCCTTCTTCTTTTCTTTTCCTCTGACGTCAGGGGTCCCCGTACTCCACCAATATCCATGGGTTCAGGGGCTGCTCTACTCTCCATCGTCGCCTTCGCCTCTGGTTTCACATAACTACTACGAGGTGCCAAAAACCGGTTACCTTCTCCACGCCTTTCTGTCACTCTATGATTCAATTTCACTACTAAATCAATAAATGCTGCGCAATCCTCAGGCGGATCAACCACTTGTGACACGATATCTTTCAACTCCTCACAAAGACCCTGATAAAACAGAGATGTTCTTTTCTCTATGGGCCAATGCGTCTCGGCTACCAATCGATTGAAGTTGGCGACATAAGACAATAAGTCCTGCCTGCCCTGCCGCAGCTTCAACAGCTCCGCATCGCTGGCCTGCATGAATGCATGCTTTGCAAAAAGACCCCGCATTAAATCCTTAAATGCCTGATAATTATATAGCACACGATTGTTGCTTTCTACCAGAGGAATTGCCCATTGAGCCGCGTTGCCAGCCAGGTATGACAGGATAAAAGCGATCTTAGCTGAGTCATCGGGGAAGGCGTTAGTCCTGCACATGAAGTGCAGCTGACACTGGTTCATAAAAGTGCCAAATTTATCAGGTTCTCCTGAAAATCTCTCAGGGGGGGCCAAAGGAACTGCCACGGGAGTCGTCACAGTCACCGCTATGGGGTTACTACCACTAGCTGTACTTGCTCCGGCCCCTCCTGTATATTGAAAGGTAGCTGGTTGTAACACCGGAGCCGTTCCCCTGCTAGAGGCCTGTTCCCTTGCTCTAACGGCCACCAGTTCCTGCTTTAGCCCTACATTCTCCTGCTGTAGCTCCTGCATCTGAGCCTGGAGTGTATGTACCGCTCCCATAATGTCCTGCATAGTAGGAGTACCCGTACCCCCTCCCAGGGCATTCCCATCGTCATCCATGCTAGTCCGGGCAGCGCTATTATAACGTGGGCTTGATATTCTGTTAGATTCCCACCGGCCCAAGCACTGCAGGGACGTAGCATGCACCAATCCCCTTTACTAGCCCCGTGGACCCCCACAGGTCAAAGCACCATGTGGGCACCAGGGGACCTGAAAAGAGGGTGGTAATGTTGAAAAGACACCAAGTCTTCCACCATTGGCGACGAAAAGAAGACAGCTCCCTCCTGCTTTACGCTTCTGCACCAAACTGCAATAGAAAAAAACAACACAGCCCCTTCATATAATACTGCTGACAGAGAAATCACCAACCCTCCATAATCATGCCTTGGATCACACACAATCCCCTCTTACCGCTTTACTGTGCAGGCTTTGCTTCGTAAAGTATAGGAGTTTATACAAGCACAGCACTCCTGTTCCTGCAATAATTGTAATGGGGCTTGCAGGGGAGGAGAGGACGCTGTCGTCGCTAGGCCAAAGAAAAACAAACAAAAGGATAATGGCCAGGAAGGGGAAAAAAGGACACCGCCTAAAAAACCCCTTAGTTATTTCCAAGTAGCGGACCCAATCGTAACTCACGCCGAGTCTAAACTAAACTCAGCGCTGCCTTCGCGGAGTGACCCAAAACGTCACTTCCGCTAACAACGAAGCGGAGAGCGGCACCAGCGAAGACGCGCTGGAAACGCCGGCGCTCAGTTTAAAACTCCGCGTTGCTTTCTCAAACGAGAGAAAGGACACAGTGCAATGCTCGTGTGAGCGGGGGCCCCCGGACACACGTAAAAAAAGGAATAACACGAAGGCAGCAAATAATACTAACAAAAACGGGCCAAGAAGGGGAACCCAGGACACCCTAATAACTAAGACAGGGGAAATATAAAGGATCAAAGAAGGGAAAAGCGGCAAGCCTTCTCACGAGCCTGTGAGAAGGAGGAGGGACACAGCCCAAGGGAATGAGGGATTCAAACAGCAGGGAATGAACTCGATCCAGCAGCAAAAACTACAGCCAACAACCAGGGTAGAAATCCAAACACTGGCAGATATCAAGCATCGAGCTAAAGGTAGGACCACCTTTTATCCTCCTTCCCAGTCATGTGATCACAAGGCATGATCATAGAAAAGGGACTACCCGATTCCTAACAACCTCACTCTAATACCAGATCCAAGTCCCATGTCCGCGAAGGCCCCAAAGTCAAACCCATCGAAGCAGTCTCATCCTTGGCCCTTCCGATCTTGCACGCAAACACCATCCAGCAGCAGCACCGCAGTCATTGTAGATCCAGGATACAAGAGGAGCACCGAAGAGGATAGTCCACAGAGAGCCCGAAAAACAAAGTCATTACCAGCCTCGATCATCAATAGGCCCTCTATCATCGGCAACCTGTCCAAGTGATGTTCCCTCCGCAGAAGCGGCAAAGCAAACGGGGAAGGCAGAGATGTTGTGGCAATCCAGTCGGCTCCGACGGGAAACTCCAGGATAAAGAGGCCAAGCGGAACCACCCCAGGAGACAACAATGGCGGATGCGACCTACTCTCCGGGGAACCAAGTTTGCTACTCTTTGTCGGTACACAATTCAAGGGCTGCACCAGATCATTTTGCCCTGGGCGGTCATCATTGGCACTCCCTGACCTCACGGGAATCGTTGATATTGGTAGACGTAGTGGAAGATCAGAGCCCGGTCCCAAGCAGTCCATGTCAGGCCCATCGGCAAGCATATTATCGAGTCAAGATTCAATATGCGCCTGTAGCTCCATGACGGCGGCCAGCACGGTCCTCAATGTCGGCTCTTTATTCATCAGATCCGCCTCCGCTCTTCCGATCACAATGATAGTGGTAGGCCTGAGGAGCCCGGTCCTCCTGGGGGTCCATGACAGAGCGGAGCGGGTCACAACTGAGGGCGTCCTGTAAACAAAGTGGCCCTGGACAGCAGGCAAGGGCCCCACCCCGGGGGACCCCGGCAATGTCTAACCGGGTCCCCGGGCCAGGAGTCCCAGAACCTCCACAGACGCTCAGGTCAATTGTCCGACGACGTCAAGAAAACTGCGTCGTTCGCCATCAAAATCAGATCTGGAGACTTCCACTGCTGAGACCGGACCCTGTGGTAGTCACACGGCCGTTGTTGTTCAACTACGTCCCGGCAGGGCTCAAACTCGAGGACCCGGCTTACAAGCTGCATTAGGCCAGGATCCAGAAGACGACATAACTCCATCAATTCTGGAGACAAAGGTCTGGGGATTGAACCAAACAATTCAGCAAGGTTTCATCTCCCTGGAGGTCGGGCATGATTTCAGGATAAGTTGCAGGATCATCTGGCTGGATACGGAGGTCGGCGGAGGCGGGCGCCTAAGCGGCCATCTTAGTTGGTGATGTAGCTCCTCCTCATAAGTTTAGCTTTTTATTACCACTAATTAAGAGGCTTCGTGAGAACCTGACAATCGATGACTGCTCGAGGTCTGAAGCATAATGAATCCAAGAATCACAGATTTAGCATCCTGATTGGAGACAAGCATCTGACTTGTTCTTGATGGAGCGGTAATTTCTTCTGGTAATTTCTCAAAGCAAAACCCTCATGCTACCTCTTATTTACCACTGAAAAAAGGTGTTCGACCCTTCACACCATGTATTACCTTCAGGAGACTTTAAATAATCATAAACAGTCAAAAATGCAATTATTATTTAAGCCAATAAAGAGAGTTGTTGAGTATTTTAAAGGGTTTTATTTTCTAATTAAAGGTTACGTTTTTTCTCTGACCCTTTATTCATTAGTGAAATATCACTCCAGTTACAGAATTTGGAAAACATGAAAAATAGCATTAATACAGAACATTTTACAGTCTGCATTAAAGCATCACACTTAGAAAAGGAAATGTGGTGCAAAATGTCATTCAAAACTCTTAAAGAGTTTCTAAGAAAAAAAATGTCTTGGAAGGCTAATCAATAAATAGTTTGCAAAAATCTCCCATTAAGAGAAATAAATTCATAAGCCAAACAAATCTTTTCAGACCTAATTAATTAGTCAAAGCATAAACTTAAAGTTTAGCATCTAAATCTAAAAAGCCTTTCTATCTGTTGCTGCTCTATGCATCTCTGTGTCTAAAAATTAAACAAGGAGTGACAGCCCGCCCTTCACAGGCCTCAAAGGAATGTGGTCTGCCATGCCAAAATATGACGTGCCAGGACTTTGGAAAAAAAATCACCAGGGAACCCCCACCTGACTCTCCTCGGACGCCCAAGGCTGCACCTGTGACGATCTCATACCTAACCAATAGAATGTCTGGTGTAATCTGTTCCTTCTCTCAAGAGCTCACACCCCCCCCCCCCTAAAGCCTAATAAGCCTAGTAGCCAGAATGAGGAAGAAGCCAGCCAGTTAGCCAAAAGCCAACCAGGCCTCCATAGAGGTCATTATTCACACTCTAATTCTTGGCAGACTACACAAAAATGTTGCATCTTCAGGACGAAAAACCACCACTGGGTCAGGGCTCCCAACAGCAAGGCTTGCCACAAGCTACTAATAATCAGAAAGAAGTGCCAATACTGTAAATGAATTCAATATCGATTATCTCAACACATTTGAATAAAACAAAAGTCTTGGTCTCACATCTACGAGAAGATTTAATCTTTTATTTTAAATGAATGATTTTTTGTTCATAAGTTTGGTTTCAATCAATCAATCAATCAGTGACACTTATAAAGCGCGCTACATACCCGTAGGGTCTCAAGGCGCTGGGGGGTGGGGGGGGGGGGTGCCGCTACTGCTCGAACAGCCAGGTCTTCAGCTTCTTCCTGAAGGAGAGGTGGTCTTGGGTCAGGTGCAGGTCGGGAGGGAGGGAGTTCCAGGTCTTGGCGGCCAGGTAGGAGAAGGACCTTCCTCCTGTAGTCGCTCTTCGGATGCGGGGGACGGCGGCGAGGGCGTGGTTGGCTGATCGGAGGTGGCGTTTGGGAGCGTAGAAGTTGACTCGGCTGTTGAGGTAGCTCGGGCCTTGGTCATGTAGGGCTTTGTGTGCGTGGGTGAGGAGGCGGAAGGTGATTCTTTTGTTGACGGGGAGCCAGTGAAGGTCTCTCAGATGTCCGGAGATGTGGCTGGTTCGTGGGATGTCGAGGATGAGTCTGGCTGAGGCGTTCTGGATCCGCTGGAGTCTCTTCTGGAGCTTGGCGGTGGTACCGGTGTAGAGGGCGTTGCCGTAGTCCAGTCGGCTGGTGACGAGGGCCTGGGTGACGGTCTTCCTGGTCTCGGTGGGGATCCACCAGAAGATCTTCCGTAGCATGCGTAGGATGTTGAAGCACGCCGAGGAGACGTTGTTGACTTGCCTGGTCATGGAGAGGGAGGAGTCCAGGATGACGCCCAGGTTTCGTGCATGGTCTGTCGGTTTGGGTGCGGTGCCCAGGGCGGGAGGCCACCAGGAGTCGTCCCAGGCGGAGGGTGAGGAGCCCAGGATGAGGACCTCCGTCTTGTCCGAGTTCAGTTTCAGGCGGCTGGTCATCATCCACTCGGCTACCTCTTTCATCCCTTCGTGCAGGTTGGCTCTGGCGGCGGCGGGGTCGTTGGTCAGGGAGAGGATCAGCTGGGTGTCGTCGGCGTAGGAGATTATGCTGAGGTTGTGTTTGCGTACGATGGCCGCGAGGGGGCTCATGTAGACGTTGAAGAGGGTGGGGCTCAGAGATGATCCTTGGGGGACGCCGCAGATGACTTCAGAGGCCTCTGACTTGTATGGTGGTAGGCGGACTCTCTGTGTTCTTCCGTCGAGGAAGGAGATGATCCATTCCAGCGCCTTGTCCTGAATGCCGATGTTGCTGAGGCGCCGTACTAGGGTGCGGTGGCAGACCGTGTCGAATGCCGCGGAGAGGTCTAGGAGGATGAGGGCCGCTGTTTCTCCATTGTCCATCAGGGCTCGGATGTCATCGGTGGCGGCGATGAGGGCGGTCTCGGTGCTGTGGTTGGCTCGGAAGCCGGACTGTGAGGGGTCGAGGGATCCGTTCGTCTCGAGGAAGGCGGCCATCTGCTTGTTGACGGTCTTCTCGATGACTTTGGCTGGAAACGGGAGGAGCGAGATGGGGCGGTAATTCTTGAGTTTGGTGGGGTCCGCTGTGGGTTTCTTGAGTAGAGCGCTGAGTTTGGCGTGCTTCCAGCTCTCGGGGAAGGTGGCGGTGTCGAAGGATGTGTTGATGATGTCTCGCAGGTGGGGTGCGATGACAGCGTCGGCCTTGTTGAAGACGTGGTGAGGGCAGGGGTCGGTCGGTGATCCGGAGTGGATGGAGTTCATCGTGCGGATGGTGTCTTCGGTGCTGATCGGGGTCCAGGCGTGGAGGGTGGTGGTGGGGGGTGGTTGTTCGGTCATGGTGTGCGTTGGTTGGTTGTTGAAGCTGTTGTGTATGTCCGCGATCTTGCTGTGGAAGTATGAAGCGAGGGAGTTGCAGAGGTCTTGCGATGGGGTGATGTCGTTGTTTCCTGCGCTGGGGTTGGAAAGCTCTTTCACGATGTTGAAGAGTTCCTTGCAGTTGTGTGCGTTGTTGTCCAACCGGTCCTTGAAAGCTGTTTTCTTGGTGGCGCGGATCAGCTGGTGGTGTTTCCGGGTGGCAAGTTTGAAGGAGGTCCTGTTGTCCGGTGTTGGTTCCCTTCTCCAGACTTTCTCGAGGGCTCGGCAGTTCTTCTTGGAGCTCTTGAGTTCGTCGGTGAACCATGGGGCCTTCTTGCTGCCGGGTCTGCTAGGCGGGGTCCTCAGTGGGGCGAGTTCGTCCGCGCAGTTGCTGATCCACTTCGTGAGGTTGTCGGCGGCCTGGCTGGGGTTCGCTGAGCTGGCAGGAGGGTGCTGGCTCAGGGAGGTGGCGAGCTGGTCTGCTGTGATCTTGTTCCAGCTTCTGCGGGCGGCCTGTTTCTGGTGGTGGTGGGTCGTCGTTCTCTTGAAGGTGAAGTGGACGCAGCTGTGGTCCGTCCATTGAAGCTCAGTGGCGTGGCTGAAGTTGATGTCTGTGCTGGAAGAGAAGACTGCGTCGAGTGTGTGTCCGGCGAGGTGGGTGGGGGTGGACACCAGTTGCTTGAGTCCCAGGTTGGCGAGGTTGTCGAGCAGGGTGCTGGTGTTGCGGTCGTTGTTGTTCTCCAGATGGAAGTTGAGGTCTCCCAGGAGGATGTAGTCAGCGGAGGGGAGGGCATGCGGGCTGAAGAAGTCGGCGATGTCCTCGCTGAATTGCGTGCGTGGTCCAGGGGGTCGGTAGTTTTGTGTTATTTTTTTTACTATAATGGTCTGGCTATAATGGTCAACATTATAGCCAGACCATTATAGTCAAAAAAATCACACAAAACTGATTTGTATATGAAAAGAAGAATGATTAGATGGCTTATTGTGAATATTGTTATTCCAGTGTAAATTTCGATTATATGTTGTATGTTAGATAGAATGCCTGAGTAGTGAGTGGATTTTTGATTGAAAATGTACATAATATCTGTTTTTTTATTGTAATTAATGTAAATGTGGTGTATATAAGGTCTTTGAATATGCAAAATTTGGTGAAGTTATAAACCAAACTTATGAACAAAAAATAACTCATTTAAAATAAAAGATTACATCTTCTCATAGATGTGAGACCAAGACATTTTGTTTGATTCAAATGTATTGAGATAATCGATTCTGAATTCATTTACAGTATTGGCACTTCTTTCTGATTATTAGCATCTTCAGGACAACTTGTATGTGATTGGTCAGTCATATGGCATGAGGTCTAACCTTACTGACTCATTGAAAATTCTAGAGCATACCAGTTTTAACAAAAGAAGAGCAAATGATTTAATACATTTTAATATGTTTGCAACTTTTACTAGACAAAATGTTTCTATCAATTTCCTTCCTTCCAGTCACAGCGCAGCAGGACGGATACTTTATCTAACTGGTACATTGGCAAAATCACAAGAATGTATCAAAGTACAAAGAGGCCTTGACTTCTTTGTGGTTTGAGTCAAACAGATCTGCGCATGCACTCTTCTTTCATGCAAGTCATAGCCTTGCTGGATTCACAGGCAGCCATTTTTTCTTAGGCCTCAAAAATAAAACAAACACAAAGTGAATATTAATTTCATTATGTTTCCCAACTCCATACTAATACCCTGTATAAATGTTTACCTAACCAAGCTATTAGTTTCAAGCAGCTTTTTTTATTATTTATGACAAAATGCAAAATAAATGTGCAATGTGCAACATAGCATTTGTATGCTTTAGTGTAAAATTTAAAAGCACACACAGTTAATACAGCGCACACAGTTAATACAGAGCACACAGTAACATGCTTTAGTATTTTATGTAGCTTTTCATGCAAAAAAGCATGTAGCCCCATGTGTAGTATTTAGTGCATTATTAATTCACACACATTATAAAAAGAGGTGTTATTAGACTAAACATGTTTATTCAAATATGCATCAAGCCAAAGTCTTTTAAGACAGGAATAGTGAATTTAGATTGCAAGGGATGAGCTGGGAAGAGAGAAACACATACTATTAATCTTGAAAACTAAAAAGGCCACTTTTCTCTAGACTGCAAAAACACATGTTAATTCAGCACAAGCATCTCAGACTGACTTAGGCCTCACTTTCATGTTTTTCATGTGCCATGTTTTTAACTTGCACCAAAATGCGCATGGCAATTTAAATGCAGTCTGTCTGAAGCACAAAAATAAAACAATGCCTGACTGCAGATGAAATCTGCTCCATCAATCCACCCTTCTGATGATATCAAATCATAATCAAATGATTTATAATTCATCACACATATTTAATTTCAAAAGTGACATGTTTTATTGCAAAAGCTGAGCATATAACAATTTTACTTCTCTTTCTAAGGCAAACACGAGTCCTCTGTAATTAGATCATATATAGCCAAGCTCAAATATTTTAGTGCAGAGTTCTGTAAGTAGATTCTTGGAACAGTTAGTCTTCTTTAAAATAAGTAACTAAAATAATAAAAAGAGAATTCAACAGGACAGTTACAGCATTTCTTTGCTCTTTGTCATCAGCTTGCCATCAGAATGGCTCATACAGTGTGGCATTCTCTACCTTTTCCATGCAAATTAGACTACTTAGGTGCTGAGAAACTCTGGCATAGCACCATCAATCCTTTGCACTTTTTCGACCTAGGCCTTTCACTCTTATTTTCACTTTGATCAGATTCAGATGTTTCACCACAGCATCTCTCAGAACAAAGTCGTTGCACCATCCATCATGCAGATCTTGTGTAGCAGCTGCAATCTGGTGAGAAACCGCACACAGTACATCAACCAGACCTACACAGCAACGGCTAGGGTTCTCATCAGTGTTTTCCACAAGTGCATTTGCCTATGCATTTTCAAGCCACTTTGGTGTTGCTGAAACATAGTCTTTTGCAAAAGGTAACTCTGTGCTGCCATTGTGTTGCTTTATTATGCTTGACACTTCAGGCAGATAGTTGCAATCCATTTCTTGTCCAATCTGTTGTTCTGCACTCTTTATCTTTGAGACCACATTATGATCTGATTTCAGAGAAACTGGCAATCTATACCTGGGCATCAGTCTTTGTAATAACACATTAGCCACTTTGCAGTTGTCAATTTTCTCAAAAACAGTTCTGATACAACCCTGTTGTTCAGCTTCAAAAACATTTTCTTGAGCCTCTTTTAATTCAACTGTGAAGATTCCATTCAATGTATATGCTAACAGAACACAAATTTGTGCAACTGAATTAGTATTTCTCTCTCCCATGACAGCAGTGACTCTCATTTGAGCAGATATGCTGCATGTTATGGTAAGGGCAATCAATTTGGAATTTTGGGCTGAGGTATCTACTGAAAGCCATGAAGCTTTGACAACATAATGTAAGGAGCACAGCTTGTGCTGCTTTTAATGTGTCACATTTCAAACATGGGTCATCTACCAAATGGACATTGTTGGGCTGACTCAGACGTTCACCCTTAAAGTCTGATTTTGGCTTTATGCATATTTTCATGATATCTAGACACTCATATTCAGTTTCATCGCAATCCAATTCATTTGCTGACATTTCTGTGAAGTTAGGGTCAAAGGACATTGTTCAATACATCACAGACCTTTGAACACAGTCATCTTTTTCAATAGGCAATTGGAGAGCGCAGCCCTCCCTCTCACTCCAATTTGGTGTATTTTCTTTCAAATAAACTTTCATTCCTAGTGCTGGGGTGCGACATTCTTTCTCTTCCAACTCTAGGAATGTTTTTGTGCAATTGTTGTCCAATGGAAGCGGATCAGACAAGCCTTTGTGTGTCAGCCTCAGTAAAGGCTTAGCCACTAGGGAAAGGCTCAGTAACCAATCTCTACAGCAGCTAACCATTCCCAAAAATGTCCTGACTTCTTTCTGAATTTGAGGCGGATTTCTCTTGGTAATTATTTCCACCCTTTCTGGTGACACCTTTCTACGTCCCTTTCCAATTTTATGTCCCAGGTATTCATCTTCTTTTTGACAGTACTCCTGACTATTCTCATGCAATGGGGCTGTGACATGAACTTGGCAAAAATCAATAAAAGTAAGCCATTCTTCACCACATGGAATGTGAAAAAATATTTTGTCTGGATTCGGCACCACAGGACAACATGAAAAAAATATGCTTTTAATGTCCTGCACTATTCTGTTTTTTTCATTTATTTTCTGTGAACCTTTGATCGGAAAGTATTACAAACTTCCAATCAATTCCATCAAAAACCCTTTTATTGGTAACATTTCTGCAATTGATGTTGTTCCTGAATACATGTCATCTGGTTCTAATTTTAATAAAACATGTTCTGCACATTATATTAATCTGACATCCTTCTCTGTTAACTCTCTTATTTCTGTGTTTGTTATTTTTTCCAAATCAGAAGGTGATTTTTCAACTGTCTTTTCTGAAAATAATGCTACAGCTGTCTCTTGTTGGGCCATTTAAAAAAGTATATCCTCATCTGGAATCTGAAAAATAACATTATCTGGTGTACAGTAATCTGTGCTGTTTAATTTGCAAAACAAATGCAAAAATACCGGGAGCAAAGGGGCAGATTCTGAGAATCTGCCCATTTGCTCCCGGTATTTATTTTGATGCATATGCCTGTGAGCTGTTTTTCTTTTTCAGGGCCTGTGTTAATATGTTCTCCCATGTTTTCTATATTTTTAATCACTGCTGCTTCCTCAAAGCAGGTTTGAGAATCCCATTTTCAAACATATTTATTTTATCCTGAGCTGTAGATGTTGTAAAGGCCATTTTTCCTTCACCTTTCAGTGCTTGAGGTAATTTCTGTTCAATAATCTGTGAATTCTGAGTTTCTGAAATAAACTCTGACATAGTCACTCCCTCTGTAGCTCTTCAAACCTTTTCAGTAGGGACCATATTGATTGGGACATTCATAATTTTCTAGGCATTATCTGTGCATCTGCAGTTTTTAATTCTTGGACTGAATCAGTCATATTTGAAGCAGTAACACTTGGAGGTATCACTGTCAGTGCTGAATCAACAGGTAATGGGTCAATATGAATTGTTTGCACATTTTTCTCAATCTGTGTTTTTCTCTGTTCAACAGAAGCAGTAGCCACTGCAGTACTTACTGGTACATTATTTTCAGTATTTTTCAAGTGAACCACATAAAGTGGTGGACACTCAGTTAACATTGCATCCATTATTTCATCCCCTATATCATTATTTTTTTGAAGCTCTTAACCATCATTAATGCCCTTCTCCTTGATCTGGTGCTTTACCTTTTTATCCTCACTTGCTTTCTCTCTTGCTTTCTTTTCCCACAGGCTTAAGGCCTCAAATTGTGCAGCTTTAGATGGTGTCTTTATTTCACATAACACTTCCCTTAATTTGTCAATAATTTGCAATTCAAAAGTACAATCTTTTGGAAACCTCAAAGCGCCCTCTTTTTTAGTAATCTTGCGCCATTGATGAACCCACATACATGTGTTTTGTCCCACTTTACCTCCTAACAGCTTCTTTAAACCTTCAAACATTTTCATTTTTGCAATAGTTCAATGCAATTTATTTTTTCCAAAGCTGTCAGTCTCAATTTTAGTCAGTTTTACTCCTACCACTGACCCTCCACAAAATCTTACTGCAATATTTCTCTTAATCAATAACTTTGTTAGTAATAACATAAATACTTTCGCTACTCTGTCTGTTCCACTAAATAAAGGATAGATTTATATTCACTGCGAGTAACACATTCTGCTTACTCTTCACAAAGTAAGAACTTCTGTTTACTCTCCAAACATTACAGGTAAATCCCTTCCGATTACCTTTCACTCAAGCTCAGAAGAATCTGCTACTCCTTTGGACTTATCCTTTAGGATATATCTGAGGCCAAATTTTCACCAGCGAACCCTTTTGTTGTCAATTAAGCTCAGAAGAACCTGCTACTCCTTCAGTGTGACCCTTTCTAGGTGATATAAGACCAAAGTTTCACCAGTGAACTCTTTGCTGTCACTCAAGCTCAGAAGAACCTGCTACTCCTTCAGTGTGACCCTTTCTAGGTGATATCACACCAAATTCTAGTAGTGAACTCTTTGCTATCAATCACTCACACAGAATATAGTCCCCATTTAACACTTCCAGCCCTACCTAACTTCTCAGTGTTATTCCAACAGACGAGTAACCTCAGTGCAGTGTGGCTTCCATTTACCACCCACTATTCCTTCCCGGGATTCTCCCACAGGTGCAAACCTGTGTTTCCAGACAACATAAAACAAGACACTTACTTAATATGAAAAGTTAAAACATGTGATCAATAACCCAAAAAAATTATAGCCTATTAAATTACCAATATAATCAATAACACCATCAATTCAAAATGAGCAAAATGTCACCAACAGTAAAAATAAAACTTAATATTTTCAACACTTCAAAAATACATGCTAGCATATTAACAACATTTCATAACCAGGTTGATACTCACACCACTTCTTGCATCACCTTCCAGTACTGCTTTGCCAGTCTTCAGGCACTGAGCATTGGAGTCAGAAATCAGGACTTGGACATTTATCTTACTTGGGCAATTATTTTACTTCCCTCTTAAGGTAAATGATCCATTAGTTGAATAGTTGATGGTGAAATCAATAATCATTAGTCACCAAACTAGTCAATAATCACCATCCTCTGCTTACCAAAAACTGATGGAGCGGTAATTTCTCCTGGTAATTTCTCAATGCAAAACCCTCATGCTACTTCTTATTTACAGCTGAAAAAGGGTGTTGGGCCCTTCACACCATGTATTACCTTCAGGAGACTTTAAATAATAATGAACAGTCAAAAATGCAATTATTATTTAAGGCAATAAAGAGAGTTGTTGAGTATTTTAAAGGGTTTTATTTTCTAATTAAAAGTTAAGTTTTTTTCTCTCACCCTTTATTCATTAGTAAAATATCACTCAGGTTACAGAATTTGGAAAACATGAAAAATAGCATTAATACAGAACATATTAAAGTCTGCATATAAGCATCACACTCAGAAAAGTAAATGTGGTGCAAGATGTCATTCAAAACTCTTAAGGAGTTTCTAAGAAAAAAATAGTGTTGCAAGGCTAATCAATAATTAAATAGTTTGCAAAAATCTCCCATTAAGAGAAATAAATGCATAAGTCAAACAAATCTTTTCAGACCCAATTAATTATTCAAAGCATAAACTTAAAGTTTAGCATCTAAATCTAAAAAGCCATTCTATCTGTTGCTGCTCTATGCATCTCTGTGTCTAAAAAGCAAACAAGGAGTGAGACAGCCCGCCCTTCACAGTCCTCAAAGGAATGTGGCCTGCAGTGTCAAAATATTACGTGCCAGGACTTTGGAAAAAAAATCACCAGGGAACCCCCACCTGACTCTCCTTGTCTCCCAAGGCTGCACCTGTGACGATCTCTTACCCAACCCATAGAATGTCTGGTCTAATCTGTTACTTCTCTCAAGAGCTCACACGCCCCCCTAAAGCCTAATGAGCCTAGTATCCAGAATGAGCAAGAAACCAGCCAGTGAGTAAAAAGCCAACCACGCCTCCAGAGAGGTCATTATTTATACTTTAATTCTTGGCAGACTACACAAAAATGTTGCATCTTCAGGAAAACTTGTACGTGATTGGTCAGTCATATAGCATGAGGTCTAACCTTACTGACTCATTGAAAATTCTAGAGTATACCAGTTTTAACAAAAGAAGCGCAAATGATTTAATACATTTTATATGTTTGCAACTTACACTAGGAAAAATGTTTCTATCGTTTTCCTTCCTTCCTGTCACAGCGCAGCAGGATGGATACTTTATCTAACTGGTACATTGGCAAAATCACAAAAATGTTTCAAAGTACAAAGAGGCCTTGACTTCTTCGTGGTTTGAGTCAAACAGGTCTGCGCATGCCCTGTTCTTTCATGCAAGTCATAGCCTTGCTGGATTCACAGGCAGCCATTTTTTCTTAGGCCCCAACAATAAAACAAACACAAAGAGAATTTTAAATTCATGTAAATCAGCCCATTATGTTTCCCAACTCCATAATAATACCCCTTATAAATGTTTACCTAGCCAAGCTATTAGTTTCAAGCAGCTTTTTTATTATTTATGACAACATGCAAAATAAATGTGCAATGTGCAACATAGCATTTTTATGCTTTAGTGTAAAATTTAATAGCACACACAGTTAATACAGCACACACAGTTAATACAGCGCACACAGTTAATACAGAGCACACAGCAACATTCTTTAGTATTTTATGTAGCTTTTCATGCAGAAAAGCATTTAGCCGCATGTGTAGTGTTTGGTGCATTAATAATTCACACACATTATAAAAAGAGGTGTTATTAAACTAAACATGTTTATTCAAATATGCATCAAGCCAAAGTCTTTTAAGACAGGAATAGTGAATTTAGATTGCAAGGGATGAGCTGGGAAGAGAGAAACACATTCTATTAATCTTCAAAGCTAAAAAGGCCACTTTTTTCTAGACTGCAAAAACACATGTTAATTCAGCACAAGCATCTCAGACTGACTTAGGCCTCACTTTCATGTTTTTCATGTGCCATGTTTTTAACTTGCACCAAAATGCGCATGGCAATTTAAATGCAGTCTGTCTGAAGCACAAAAATAAAACAATGCCTGACTGCAGATGAAATCTGCTCCATCAATCCACCCTTCTGATGATATCAAATCATAATCAAATGATTTATAATTCATCACACATATTTAATTTCAAAAGTGACATTTTTATTGCAAACGCTGAGCATATAACAATTTTACTTCTCTTTTTAAGGCAAACACAAGTCCTCTGTAATTAGATCATATATAGCCAAGCTCAAATATTTTAGTGCAGAGTTCTGTAAGTAGATTCTTGGAACAGTTAGTCTTCTTTAAAATAAGTAACTAAAATAATAAAAAGAGAATTCAACAGGACAGTTTCAGCATTTCTTTGCTCTTTGTCATCAGCTTGCCATCAGAATGGCTCATACAGTGTGACATTCTCTACCTTTTCCATGCAAATCACACTACTTAGGTGCTGAGAAACTCTGGCATAGCACCATCAATCCTCTGCACTTTTTCGACCTAGGCCTTTCACTCTTATTTTCACTTTGATCAGATTCAGATGTTTCACCACAGCATCTCTCAGAACAAAGTCGTTGCACCATCCATCATGCAGATCTTGTGTAGCAGCTGCAATCTGGTGAGAAACTGCACACTGTACATCAACCAGACCTACACAGCAATGGCCAGTGTTCTCATTAGTGTTTTCCACAAGTGCATTTGCCTATGCATTTTCAAGCCACTGTGGTGTTGCTGAAACATAGTCTTTTGCAAAAGGTAACTCTGTGCTGCCATTGTGTTGCTTTATTACGCTTGACACTTCAGGCAGATAGTTGCAATCCATTTCTTGTCCAATCTGTTGTTCTGCACTCATTATCTTTGAGACCACATTATGATTTGGTTTCAGAAAAGCTGGCAATCTATACCTGGACATCAGTCTTTGCAATAAAACATTTGCCACTTTGCAGTCTGTCTGAAGCACAAAAATAAAATAATGCCTGTCTGCAGATGAAAGAATGCCCAAGAATGGAATGTCCAGCACCGCAGCGGAATTCGTACCGCTGCCAAGGTGTTAAAGTCATTAGCAGAAGATGGAGCCTACCAATCTTTCCATGAAGCATTGTACTGGAGACAAGCATCTGACTTGATCTTATGTGGTTGACTAGGACACTGGTATGGACCATTGGGAGAGGGGTCACCAGTGGTTGAGTACACACAATTCACTGTAGCTTATAAGTACTCCTCTGTTTAATTAGAATTAGAACATTAACTTTTCTTTAAATGCACATTGATAAACTTAGGAAATATTGTGAAGCTACTGAAAAGAATGGAAAAAAGACTTCAAGTGAGTGCAAATATATAAGAAGCTACGAAAAGACAGCAAAGTCAACTGAAAACATAGCCCTGTGGCCTATCCAAGCATAACCCACCTTGTGAGGTGCAGGAGTGTATTTATGGAGAACATGATGTTATACTGTGTCATCCTCACATGACACAAAATTAAGTCATGCTTATAGTACTGTAGTTATGCATAGCTGAGTAGTTGAGGAGGATTTGACTCTCTGGAAAGGGAACATTAAGTAAGGATATAGGTATAACTTGTTGTGATCTATTGAATGGATGAATATTCTCAACTGCAGAGAAGTTTAAAGTTTACCATCTTGTGGTGTGCGAGGTGACTGGAGTTAGTGACCAAGCAAAAGCCAACCTCAAAGTAAAGTAATTTGTACATTTCAGTGATTTGTTCTTCAAACTCTTACTTTTTCCACCATTTGTCCGGCACTCTAATGTGGCCCATAAATAAAAACCTCCACAAAGTCCAACTTAACAGGTGCATGTAGAACTCAGTAACTTGCTTTAATTTTCAACAAAAAATAAAATGGGTAAAATACCAAGAGAGTAATTAATATACAGGGAATGAGGGAGTAATGGAAATGGCCTAAATATGGAGCGTTCCTGTCTCCCTAATATCTTGTGAGCTATAAATTGGGTGATGAAAGGGCTTCTGTCAGCTTGTTTAGCTGGTTGGCCTCAACTGTCTTTTCAAAATGAGAGTCGCACAAATCTCGATTTGTAGGAAACTGACTCTCTGTACAAGTTAATAAATTTAAGTACACTATGTAGAGAATCCAGGGAATCCCCAACAGGTATACAGAGATATAAGCAGATAATACTAACTCTCTTTTTGTGGTAGTGTAGGTGAGCAGTTAGTCTTATTAGAGGGTAGTGCTAAGCATTTGTTGTACTCACAGGAGCAATAAATTGGACACACACTCAAGAATAAATCCAAGACCAATTAATATCGATTTTTATATTATTTTTAAGATCAAGGACAAAGTTCTAAGGTAAGTATTTTCGGAGATATGATTTTGCAAAGTTCAATAAATATATCACTTCTATAAATTATCCTTTTATTTATGTTTTAAAAACGAAAACAAAAATAAAAGGCATTGTCATTTACAATGTCAATATCTCAAACTCATGTAAATGCGAGACCTATTGCATTGCAAAAGCTTGTACTAGTTTCCTAGTACCCTGTGTGTTTATTTTAATATATTTTTCCACTTAGTGTGTTTTTGTATATTGTACCTATCCCATCCACCCATTCTAGGTATGGCTGAGGCAGGCAGCATGGCGCATCACGCACCGCCTGTGGTCGACGGGGGCGCATTGAGATTATGCCCCGCCATATTGTTAGCAAGTTGGAGGTGGTGGCACTTGTTTTTTAGACTTAGCGCTACACCACCCGCTTGCTGGTTGGAGGTGGCAGGCCCAGCTAGGGCTAAGAGCTAGTAGAGCTTTGACTGAGGTGAGGGAGAGGGTCTGCGCTGCATGTCTTACTGGGGTCTCCCGCAGCGAGCAGCAGGTGACGAACCACTGTGCCGACGTCATCTACAATGAGCTGGACCTGCTGGACAAGCTATGATGAGTAGATTAGGATGAGTAGAAGTGGTGGTCTAGGTAAGTCATATTTTCATATAATTTTTTTAAATAATATATTTATTACTTTTCAGGAAGCATTACATCACAGGTAAGTTTATATATAATGAATGTGCAGAGCGCACATTATACATACCTTAAAGCACAAGTTATAGTTACTTGAGCTAACTATAACTAGTAATTTTCTGTGGATTCTAGAGCTTGAAATATTACATTGTTACTGAACATTTCACCTAACTATAGCGTTACTTTAACCATGTTTTTTTATTTTATTTCTAGGGCTTTTTTGACAAAAAGTAATATTTTATTACCATACGTAAAGCCAACCCCCCGCTGCTCATGGACTTTGGTCAATCCATGACAGGCAGCCAACCCCACGCTGTGCACCGCCTTTCATCATGCAAGGCATCCAGCCAGGCCCTGCGTTCAACTTCCCACTGGCAGCCAACCCCAGGCCGTGCATAGCATTTGGTTGTGGGTGGCACTGGGTTGGCCACAGGCAGCCAACCTCACGCTGCGCGTGGCCTTTGGTCATGCATGGTGCGGGGCTGGCTAGAGGTCCTGGCTTGCAGTCAGGCCAGGTAGCCTGGTCCTGCGTACAACTCCCCAGAGGCTTCCACCTGGAGGCAGCTAACCCCATGCTGCACACAACCTTTGGTCTTGCGTGGCGTGTGGTTGGCCGGAGGGCCTGGCTTACAGCTTGGTCGTACTGCTGACCACCAGTAGGCAGCCTACCCCACACCACCTTTCATTGTGCGAGCCATGGGGTTGGCTGCAGGGCCTGACTTTTCAAAGCCCAGTAGACTGCGAGGCAACTTTTGAGTGTCGGGTCCTGGTGTCCTCTGGCCACTAACCAAGTAATAAAAAAGATCCACATGGTTGCACCATATGCACTCTTTTGCACACTAGAACTATCAAAAATGCACTTGCACACATTGATTGTATATGACTGATTATTTTTCTCCAGATTTTATGTATTTATATGCCTAGATTTGTATTTTTAATGAAGTTTATGCTTTTTACTGAGTAATAAATGATTACTTTCTACAACTTCTACTAGTACGAGTACTGGCTGTATGAAATCAGTGCTACACTATTTGTTAAACAACTATAAGGTAGGGGGCATGTGCCGAACATAGAATTGCCAATGTTTCATCACTATATGTTCAGCAGAAAATTAAATCTGACTTATATTGGTTACCTTTCAGTGCATATCTCTCTTCTCACTCACAATTACCTTAAATATCCCTTGTTCTTTTTCTTTCCTATGTTCTCTATATCCTTCTTTTCCTTTTCTTTTTCTTCCATTTTTCTTTTTTCTCTCCTTTTTTTCTTTTACTTTTCCTAGATCTCTTTGTCTCATTTCTCTCCTTTTTTCTTTTTTATATAAAAAAATAAAATATATTTAAATTATGTATCTAAATATTTATTAAATTCCTTAAATTAGAAGTAATCCTATAACTATATTTATTAAAATTGTTATTAATATTTTTCTAATGTTTATCATTATTGTAGTTTTATATTCTTTTGAATCTTCAATAAAAATGGCTTAACAAAAGAAAAATGACTATGACATATTTTCTGTTGAGTCCAATGACAAAGATGCTTCTGTATAACGGAATGAGACTATGACCTATAGACTGTAGAGTCCTATGGCCTAAGACACAGATTTGTCTGAATCACTTGATTAGACTATGACGTGTCACTGTGAAGGCCTATCGCCTAAGACGCGTCTAAATCATGACACCATGACGTATACACTGTTGAGTACTATGGTGATTTCAAGGATGTCTCTGAGTCCTGTGACATGCAACATGACATACACACTAATGAGTCATATGGGGATAATGGGCACAATTCTAACCCTCGTGGTTTCAATATATACAGTAAGTCATAAGGTGATGCTAATGATGTATTTGACTTATGTGACTTATCTATGATTAGGGCTCCCTGTTTTATGGTATTTACTTTTTTTAACATTTCCATCTGTATTCATCCATATTTATTTTTTACTCATCTTATTGGTATTTATCCACATTTATTTTGTGTTTTGTGAATATATGGAGTCATTAAATGGTATATATCCACATTTATTTAACTCATAAAAATACACTCATACTTTGCTGCTTGTCAAATTAAGCAGCAAATTAAGCAGCCAAATATAGCAAAACACTAAACCTTCAGGTACATTTAGGCATTATAATACTAATACAAATATATATTACCGTAAGCCAGCATTTAGGGAAATCTCAGCCTATTTTTAACTTCCCATGCTGCCTATCTGCTAAGCTGTTATCCTAGAAATCACCAAAAACAGCATGGAGAGTCACACACAATTAGCTCACTTTTCTGCATTTTTCCACTTTTTAAAACAAAAACAGACAGTAAGCACTTTGTTTTCTGTCTGTAACTATCTGTAAAACTCCATACAAATGGAAAACCGGGAGCCTTATCTATGCCCTCTACGCAGGATCCTCGGCCAAACTCCTGAAACGACTGCAACGCATTCAAAACACCTCCGCACGCCTGATCCTCGACACCCCTCGCCGCAGCCACATCACTCCCCACCTGAGAGACCTGTACTAGCTCCCCATCAACAAGAGGATCACCTTCAAGCTCCTCATCCATGCACACAAGGCACTCCACAACACCGGACCAGCATACCTCAACAGATGACTCAGCTTCAACACCCCCAACCGCCAGCTCTGCTCCGCCGACCTACCCTCATTCCTCCGTATCCGAAGAGCAACCTACGGCAGCAGATCATTCTCCCACCTTACCGCCAAGACCTGGAACACCCTATGCACCCTCTTATGGAAAAACCAGGACCTGCTAACCTTCAGAAGACTACTCAAGACCTGGCTAATTGAGCAGTGGCAGCATACCCCCCTCCAGCGCCTTGAGACCCTCACAAGTAAGTAGTGCGTTTTACAAGTGTTCTGATTGATTGATTGATTGATGTATGTTTGTGTTGAGTCATATGATGTTGCCAATGATGTATCTAAATTGTGTGGACACTATGACATCCTTACGATTGAATGCCATGGTGACAACAAAGACGCATTTCAGTCTTGTGACATGACTATCACATTCTCAATATTCCACATTTTGGACAGAGTGGTAAGTAACAAGCAACAGGTAAAAATATTGCGTCCTAGTGAGGAAGATCAGCCCAAATTACAACCGATGCCCAGGCTGCTGGCGCAAGACGCCTCTTAGTTCCCATCTTGAATAATTACCAAAATAAAGAGACGTGCGCTGGAAGCAGGAACACAAGAACAGAGTTTTATTTCTCATGAGGAGAGCCTGTCATTTCGGACACGAAACACAGTGTCTTTCGGGAGGTGCTCTAACAAGTTCTCTGAGACTTCATCTTTTATACACAAGTTTATGATGCACAAACATTCCTTAGTACAATAACGACACTTTGAAGCGTAGAAAGGCATGTCTGGAATCCTAGCTTCAGGCCTATTCCCATACCAGTCGCTCAGATGTCACCCCCCCCTTCCTGTATGTAACAACAGATTGTGATCTTTCAGCTGGACATTCCGTCAGGATACGAGGGCAAGAGGGGGTGATCAGATCAAAGGTCGGGCAGGCGATAAGATCGGTTCAAGGAGGAGTGTAAATCCACGAGGCTAGGTCTTATGACCTGGGACCGGGTTGAGAGACCAGGTGCAGCTGGGGGGGGGGGTTCGTCAGCAGAGGGGAAGGGTGTCCCTGGGAGGAAATGGGGGGGGCGTGTGGGTCAAGCAGGAGTGTTACTCCCAAGGACAGAGTCATGCGGAAGGAGAGGGTTTATGACTTGAGCATGTGAGAGCGGGGGGCAGCCAGGGTGCGCGGGGGGGTGCTCGCAGGGTCAGGGGAGAGCGCTGGCGATCGATCGTGAACAGGGGAGACCATGGTACCTAAAATGGCTGTTGGGTACATGCGTGCATGGACCTATACTGGTGGAATGATGCGGTCAATGCTTCACGGTATTCGTTCTGCTTACAGTGTGGGGCATGGTGAAAACAAATGAACGCCGCTTATGTACATTAACATTGTCATTTTCCACAGTCGCCGCTTTTTAACATAAGTTAGTTCATTTCCGAGTTTATCCTAATCGATGGGCGTACATATAGTCATGTCTGGTCAATGAGATAGCGTTTGTCAATACTAGCGGATTGCATATAACCATGGACAGTCGATGCGATTGGTGGAATGCAGTATATATGAATTTACATTTGATGGGTTATTCATACAAGTCTAGGGATCAGCATACTACATATTAGAGATGTTCTGACTTTCTCTTCAGTGGTATCAATGTACAGTAAAAAGTGACCGATACACATTTTGAAAACAATACAAAGTGGTTGAGGGTGGAATTCAGTTCAATACAAGTAATTAGTCAAATAGAGGGGTGTCTTCGTCACAGTGTCTTTTTAGCAGTGAGCCATTACTGGTAGGCTCTAGTCCGTTTTCTTTCGTTGGCGCTGTTGAGCACCGGCGGTGGAGCTATACGTCCAGCTCGGATCTAACCTTACGCGTTGCAGGGTGCGATCTGTCCTCTGCTGTTAGACCACAGTCCTGTTCTCTAACCAATCCCTTTAGGGGTGCCTTATGCTCGGCACCTTCACTTGGCAAACCTCATTTCTACCTAAATGCTGTTCCTTTTTTCCGAGTCAAAAAGTCATGTGGAGAAAAAGAGGCGTTGTTGGACAGTCGAGAGAAGAGAGGGCGGAGTGGAGTCATATTCTCTGAAGCAGACCCAGGGAGCAAATGATAACGAGCAGGCAAGCCCAGTAATCGGGCTCAGAGGGGCAGGGGACTTCAGGCACAAGTTGGTCGGCAAACAGGGGGCTTCAGGGCAGCCCTTCATTCTTTCATTTTCCGTGTTTGAAAGTAGTGCCTCGTCCCGCGTCTCGTTGCTCTGCGGCTCCACCTTTGGTCCAGGTCACACGTGCTTCATGATCTGTGGCCAGGCTGAGCGTCACATCCGGCCCTTCTCCTCCGGTGATTGTGCATCTTTGAATGGGTACAAAACAAGTTTTAGAGAACTGGCAGGAGAAGACATTTATACATTTCAATTCCGCCCTCAATCCTACGCAGTTGGGGGTACGTTCATCGGTCACAGTCAGAAGTTATTACCATGGAGTACGTATGTAGGCATTTCTACTGAGTTTGTGCTAAGTCTATTTGGCATTCAATCATGATATATATGGAGAGAAGTCAGACTCCTATCAACTGCGTATCTCATCAAAACCTTCAGTATAGACTCGTTTGCTAACCCGAGTCCCAGCGGTCTTACATCTTTCTTCAGAATCGGCTAATTCTTGCGAACGGGGGGGGGGGTACTAACATCTAACATCATGAGAGAGGGACAGAGGCTAAACATTATTATTTTTTTTTTTTTTTTGGAGAGCAATGGTTTAATCGGGCCATCAGTTATAGTTCGGGGGGCCTCAGATATGGAGCTGGGGCCAATCGGAAGAGGCGAGGACGCTTTGGACATCCGTACTTGGGTGCTGAGGGGTGGGACAATCTGGGCATTGGGGATTGTGTTTCTAACGAGCTGAAAACAGAAGGCCATTGATGTATAGTCCCCCTATAAAAGGCCAGATTAGAGGACATCAGTCGTCTTACCTGTCCTTTCCTTCTTTGCCAATTCAAGCTACTTAATTTTTATAGAAAGGAGAGGCAGTAATATGGCAGGTTAAAATCGTTTTAGTTTCTGTCAATTTCTGGCGAACACCTTTGTGTTCAGAAAGGACCCAATTAGACTGGTGCCGGCAGGGCATAATGTTACCACACAAAAGGAAGAGGGAGCAGGGGGACTCTCATAGAGAGTGAGAGTCGTCCGCATTTTAAATGAACCATTCGGCACACGCACGACAGAGAGAGAGAGAGAGACGTGTACCGAATAGGCCATTTAGTGCACACACAACACAGAACAGCGGGGGTCAAGCAATATAGAAACACAGGCAGAGGGATGACATAGATCCATACATTACATACACACAAATTCAGGCGGAGGTGACATTACATGCAGTACATAAAAAGATCCAAGACAAAACATAGAACAGTACATGCATTACATACAAAGACCCAAGACAAAACATAGAACAGTTTCTGGCCATAAAGATCTCTTCCTGCATGCTGCGCGATCTTTAGTATCCTATTTTATTCATCCGGGGCTGAGCTCTTTACCTTTTTTTTGTTTCTTTCCTATCGTTGGCTGTCTTTGCGAGTGTCCTCGGTTGCTAATACTTACACCTCTGCCAATTGGTCAGGAATTACCCTGGTCGGGCTAATGCTCGTGGTGGGATCTTTGAATCATTTTCCTTTTTCCTTTCTGGCGAATGGTTTTCCGGGCTAAGGCAACGGAGAGCATCAATCGGGAGAACGATGGGACAGCTTAGCTATATCTATGAGGGTGCAAGAGGGAGGTAGTACATTTGTAAACATCGACAACATTTCTAGTCTTCCAGACGGGTGGTACTTAGGTAAACCTCACCCTGGAATTTTCCTTGACCTTTTCCTATCTAGTCAAACGTATGAATTTATTTATTGGTGCCCGTCATTCCTAGTTGCATTATTTGGCGTGCTGGTTGGAGTCATGCTTAGTCATACTGCAATAACCCGTCAAATTTCTACGTCAGGCCACCCTCCCAGTCGCTGGGTTCTGAGAGAGGAATAGTCATTTCTAAGTAAGGGAGTGCTATATCTTTCAAGGCTCGTCGTGTATGGGTACCATGTTCAAGTCCCCCTTTTCCCCTTCCAGTGGTCGTTCAATCATCACTCCTCCGTACTTCAATCGATGTTCCGTCGTGACCTGCAGAAAGAAGGGAAAAAGAAAGGGGGCGGGGGCAGCGTTTTAAAACACATCAGCGCACAAAAACCCGAAAATGCTTTTACTTACCAAATACTCGGTCTATCTCTACGGGGTGCAGTCCCTACCATCTCGGCGTTTAAGCCCAGGGGGACCAGTAGTGTGGGAGGGATAATTATCGGTGGTCTGCGTATCTGCAAGAATCACTTGAGCGTGGCATTTCAGATCATGTGCAAGGGAGGGTCAAAGCAAAAAAAGGGCAGTCGGTGTAGAGCAGGGTGAACTCGTGGTTTCCTCCGAGGAAGAGGAAAGGTCTACAGTGGTACAGGACCGTTTCCGTTTGTACTAGGGGGGGCAGGTGGCATTCCTTCGGGGTGGCTTAGAGGCATCTAAAAACATTTCCCTGTTACCTGTGGCATATAAGGTAGGGGCTATGCACTGGGATCTTTATCGATTGTCTTTATGTCGCACTAAGACGAAGAAGAGAAAACATATAATAACCTGTACCATCAATATTGGCAATGTTTCTGAGCATCATGTCTTTTTAACCTTCAACCTTAATCGAACTGCTTCATCTTCACCTACCTTTCACTTATCTCGGAGACAGTAGCCACACATTCGAAACTTATTAATCCAAGCGCTACGATTATACTTGCTTTTTCAAAAACCTTTAATTAAAAATGTTGGCGCACAAATGCGGGCCTACAACCCCGTGGGCCGGCCACGGAGCAGACTGGAACTGGGCGTGAGGGGAACGGAGTCGGTGGTCATTCATTTCATAATATAAAGTGCGGCAAGTGCAATATAATCATATCGAAATTCATTGTGAGCAAGTATCATAAGTGTCGAGAATTCAAACTTTCAATAACCATTGGGTGTCGAACTTCACATCATCTCATTGTCCAAGTATTCAATCAATACCTATCGTACATCAATCCATCGAAAAATCACATAATCAGTACCCATCTTATTATCAATTCATTGTGGAAATACACAATCAGTACCTATCTCATATCCATTCATTGTCCAAACACATAATCAGTACCAATCTTATATCAATTCATGTGCTAAAGTTTCATACATATCTCATAACATCGAGGCTGAGCAATCGGGGTGCAACAGGGGCTGAAAGTTTCATTTTGCACCGGCGCCATTTTGGGTGGGGTCAGGCAGGTTCCAGTATAGTCAAAAATGTCTCCACCAACTCGTGATTGGACCAGAACCTCTTTTGGCAGTTCAAAAAGTTTTTAACAGTAGGGTAACAGAAGGGACTGGCGATATGAACCATCAGTCAAAAGTGGGGAGGGAGGCAACAATCTTTCCTACCGGGTCATACTGGTGTCCCACCGGAACTGATCACGTTGGTAGTCTTGCAGGATTTTGGTCATTTCAAAACTGAGGCTGGCGCCGGCATGAGTGCGCCGGCGTCTCGTGGTTCCCATCGGGGGACGGGGACGCCCGTGGAGGGGTCGGGGCCCCCCGGCTCTTCTAGAATCTTCAAGGTCGAGGAGAAGAGCACAGGACGTGCACCGGTCCTGGGCCAAGCGCCGCTTTTTGATAGGGACCCTTTTGACTGGAGCGTTGGGGTGTCGCTGGAAGCCTCCACCTGGGGAGGTGGGGGAGGCTCGTTCGCGCCGCCTCCCCCTCCCAGCGACCCCACGCCCTTTCTCGGCTCCAGCATTTCGGGATGGCCGTACCAGGCAATGAAGAGAGGGGGGGGGGGTCAGAGGCAACAAGACATCCCCCCCCGTGGCCTGCAGGGCGCCGTTTTCTCGGGAGTTTTCATAGCGGCCAGACCAGGCGATGCGAAGGGGAGGGGGGTCGGTGGTATGTGCAAGACATCCCCCCCCCTCCATTGTCGCAGCCATCATTGGAAGTGCTGTTGCAGGCAACAATCCAGTGTTGTCGCAGAAGGGCGTTGCTGACCTCGGCTCCGGTTTTGTTTTTCTGATGGCCGGAGCAGGCGATAGAGAGGGGGGGGGGGTCGGAGGCAGAGGCAAGACTTCCCCCCCCATGGCCTGCAGGGCGGCAAAAGAAAGGAATGGGGAGACCGGTACATTTTCGGGCCATCCGCCCCACAGCCTCTCCTTCCGATGGCGGCCAGCCGAGCCCTGCTCTACACGCGTCAAGGCCTCGCCTTCCGGATGGGCGTTACCGTGGACCTGTTGCACTTCGGGAGCTTCCGGAATGGGGGTAGGTATCTGCTGATTTGTATCTATTTCATGTTACCGTTATTTGGGCGTGGCGGGTGGTGGGACAGACATGCTTGGAGCAGTGAGTGGCGGCGGGGCCTAGCTACCTTGTGGCTGCCTTGGTGTCAAGCTTGGCTTCTCTCACCATTTTATATTTCTTATTGCGGGCTATTTCTAATGTTTCTTATTTTTAGCGAAGTCGAAAACTCATCAGTGGCCTACTGACTTTGCTCAATTTCTTTCTCCTTCCTGAGCGTGGCTCAGTGGTTAGAGGCGGCAGACCCGGAAGCTGAGATCGGCTGTGGACCAGGGTTTGATTCCCCGCCTCGGCGGGTCTCGGGCTCAGATTACATGGAGTTGACAATTCTCGCTCCGGTGCCTACTCGACTCACGGGGTCACACTCTGCGACTCTGGGCAATAGCTTGCTTAATCTCCACTACGGCCCCTCGCGGCGGGATGTCTGGCTTTCACCTTGTGGATACCCGGCCGGGGTATCTCACAGGGGAATACCAGGACGGGTTCCCTAAGCAAGCGCCTTGAGACCCCTGGGTTAAAGCGCGCTATATAAATCGAAGCACATTTACATTTACATTTACATTCTAGTGTGTTTCATGCTAAAGTTTCTGTTAACAGGATACGGTGATCAATTCATATTTTACATATGTCCTTTTTACTAGGAGAGTGTCTTCTGGTTAAGCCAAACGACCTACCTCTAATAAATGGTCCGGGTGGAACTAGTTTACAAATCAGTGGGGAGTAGATAGGCATGACAGATTACAACGGGGGACAAAGGTCCGCATTACCTACCCTTCACTACTTGCAAAGACTAGACAGAATATTTCTATTCTACGTTATTTGCAAACAGAAAATACCTCAAACGAACTATTCCTTGAACAATAAATGTCCAGACAATCAATCAATCAGTGGGGAGAAAAATAGGCATGACGGATTACAACAGGGACAAAAGTCTGCATTACCTACCCTTCGCTACCTGCAAAGGGAGACAGAATATTCCTATTCTTCTCTGTTTGTAGACAGGGAATATCTCAAAGAGCAATAATCAATAAAAATCGATAACAAACAATCAGTGGCGAGAAAGATAGGTATGACGGATTACAATGGGGACAAAAGTCTGCATTACCTACCCTTCTCTATCTGCAAAGAGAGAGAAACGTTCCTATTCGTCGCTGTTTGCAAACAGAGAATGTCTCAAAGAGAACCAATACTTCAAGTAGCAACCAAAGCTAAATGAACCAATCAATGAACAATATCAGTATTTAAATACCGATTCCAATACAAACAATCAATCAATCAATCAGATGGATAAAGCCATCCTACCAATCAGGCGTACAAGACGCCCTACTTAATCTTACCCGGACCGGACCGTGTGGACGGTTCTTCGCCTTCCCCCTTCCAGCGCCCGATCGTTCTCTTACTCCATGTTTACCGCAGCATTCCTGTGGGATTCCAGTCAGGACAGTAGGTCGCTTGAGAGAGGTCCGTTCGGAATCGGTGAAGTTCATTCGATCGGCAGCCGGACGAGGGCCCTCTCAAGGCAGGTATACTCCATTCATTTAGATGGTCACCCCATCGTCTGGACCTCTCTTACTGGACCTTATGTCACTGATGGGCCCCACGGTGGGCGCCAATTGAGGAAGATCAGCCCAAATTACAACCGATGCCCAGGCTGCTGGCGCAAGACGCCTCTTAGTTCCCATCTTGAATAATTACCAAAATAAAGAGACGTGCGCTGAAAGCAGGAACACAAGAACAGAGTTTTATTTCTCATGAGGAGAGCCTGTCATTTCGGACACGAAACACAGTGTCTTTCGGGAGGTGCTCTAACAAGTTCTCTGAGACTTCATCTTTTATACACAAGTTTATGATGCACAAACATTCCTTAGTACAATAACGACACTTTGAAGCGTAGAAAGGCATGTCTGGAATCCTAGCTTCAGGCCTATTCCCATACCAGTGGCTCAGATGTCACCCCCCCCTTCCTGTATGTAACAACAGATTGTGATCTTTCAGCTGGACATTCCGTCAGGACACGAGGGCAAGAGGGGGTGATCAGATCAAAGGTCGGGCAGGCGATAAGATCGGTTCAAGAAGGGGTGTAAATCCACAAGGCTAGGTCTTATGACCTGGGACCGGGTTGAGAGACCAGGTGCAGCTGGGGGGGGGGGGGGGTTCGTCAGCAGAGGGGAAGGGTGTCCCTGGGAGGAAATGGGGGGGAGCGTGTGGGTCAAGCAGGAGTGTTACTCCCAAGGACAGAGTCATGCGGAAGGAGAGGGTTTATGACTTGAGCATGTGAGAGCGGGGGGGGCAGCCAGGGTGCCCGGGGGGGTGCTCAGAGGGTCAGGGGAGAGCGCTGGCGATCGATCTTGAACAGGGGAGACCATGGTACCTAAAATGGCTGTTGGGTACATGCGTGCATGTACCTATACTGTTGGAATGATGCGGTCAATGCTTCACGGTATTCGTTCTGCTTACAGTGTGGGGCATGGTGAAAACAAATGAACGCCGCTTATGTACATTAACATTGTAATTTTCCACAGTCGCCGCTTTTTAACATAAGTTAGTTCATTTCCGAGTTTATCCTAATCGATGGGCGTACATATAGTCATGTCTGGTCAATGAGATAGCGTTTGTCAATACTAGCGGATTGCATATAACCATGGACAGTCGATGCGATTGGTGGAATGCAGTATATATGAATTTACATTTGATGGGTTATTCATACAAGTCTAGGGATCAGCATACTACATATTAGAGATGTTCTGACTTTCTCTTCAGTGGTATCAATGTACAGTAAAAAGTGACCGATACACATTTTGAAAACAATACAAAGTGGTTGAGGGTGGAATTCAGTTCAATACAAGTAAGTAGTCAAATAGAGGGATGTCTTCGTCACAGTGTCTTTTTAGCAGTGAGCCATCACTGGTAGGCTCTAGTCCGTTTTCTTTCATTGGCGCTGTTGAGCACCGGCGGTGGAGCTATACGTCCAGCTCGGATCTAACCTTACGCGTTGCAGGGTGCGATCTGTCCTCTGCTGTTAGACCACAGTCCTGTTCTCTAACCAATCCCTTTAGGGGTGCCTTATGCTCGGCACCTTCACTTGGCAAACCTCATTTCTACCTAAATGCTGTTCCTTTTTTCCGAGTCAAAAAGTCATGTGGAGAGGGAGGAGCTTCGCGGGCGACCAAGATGGCCGCGTAAGCTCGGAGCTCCGTGGACCGTCCGATCCACCGCAATTATCCTGCCTAGAATCCTGGTCCACGTTGGTGGCACTGTAAGGCTGGCGGCCTGCTGAGGCGGGGGCTGCAATCGGATCCCGAATCGGTGGCTCCTGAGCGAAGTTACGTCGAGCTGAACTCCGCTCCGTAACGGTGCCATTGTCCATCCGGACTTCGTCACTTCGCCACTTCGCTCGATCGTGCTGCAGGGGCCTTGCTTGCCACCTCCCTGGTGAAGACGCGGTGCTCTAGCCCTGCCCTGGTCGACCTGATTGTCTTTCTGATCTGATTGACTCCTGGCTGTGGACCCTGACCTGCGACCACCGGTCCTTTGTTCTTGAGGACCCAACATGGCGGGCAGGGGCGATCCGGAGAGGGCATCAAATAAAGGTAGTCGGGGCAAACCGCAGACGCAGAACAACCGTATGGAGCGGTATGTCAATCTCAAATCGCCACCTGCGTCGGGTGCTGTCTCCAAGGGAACCCCAGTGACTGCCCCGCCGGACGGCTCGGATCCTACCCTGGTGGACATTATGGGCGCCATCACCAGCCTCCGTGCCGACGCACAACACCAGCACGAGGTTCTGTCCCACAAGGTGGATTCCATGGCCATTGATATTGCTCTAATCAGGACCGACTTGGGCAAGACGAATGACCGTGTGAGAGCGCTGGACATTAAGACCACTAGTCTGACCTCGGATGTCTCTGAACTACAGACGGAGGTCCGGAACCTGAGAGCGACCGCCGATCAGTTCTCTAAAAGGCTGGAGGATTTTGAGGGGCGAGCCAGGCGGCAGAACGTCCGCATAGTGGGGGTCCCGGAAGGATCTGAGGATGGCGCAGCGGATCTTTTTGTGGAAGAACTGGTTAAGACACATCTGGCGCCCTCAGGGCTGAGCAACTTCTTTTCGGTGGAACGTGCCCACCGTGTGCCCGGTGGTCCACCTAAAACAGGGGCGACGCTGCGACCCATTGTGGCGTGCCTTCTTAACTTCAGAGATCGAGATGCGATCCTCCAGGCGTCCAGATCGCACGGGCCACTACAATATCAGAACGCGGAGGTTCATTTTTACCCGGATTTCACCAGGCTGGTGCAACGCCAAAGACTGAGCTACGCGGGAGTCAAGAGACGCCTCAGGGACATGGGTCTCAAATACTCTATGCAATTCCCGGCGAAGCTCCGCGTGGAATTCAAGGGCCGTGCCTACTTCTTTGATTACCCGGACAACGTGAGCGAGTGGCTGGACACTGTCACACCAGAACGGGAGGAGCGTGAAGAAGATGTTGGAGGAGCCTCAGGCGGAGCGGAGCGACAGGAATGAACTGGGAGCCGGGGCTACCCCTGCCTCGAAGGACCGTCGGACTACTGTTTTGGTGTGATTATTCTCTCCTTTCTTTTAACGGTGGGTGGCGGGACGATTCCACGGGGATTCCTTCCTCCTCTGGGTCTTCGGTAGAGTAGTTAATGGGGCGACAGGCACACTGCAAGTTGGGGGGGCTTTCTAGTCTAACGCAGGGGTGCAGGGTGGGGGGTTGGTTGGGTACAGTTTTGGTTTGTGTTGTGTTTCTCTCTTTCTCTTTTTTGTGGCACACGGACAATGGCGATCCTGGACTTTTCCTGATGCAAGTGTCTTTGGGTGATGGGTGGGGTGGGTGGTGGGGGGATGAGGGGTAGGGGGTTGAAAATTCTCAGTTGGAATGTTAACGGGTTGGGTGATCGTATCAAGAGAGGGGTGGTTATTCAATTGGTTAAGCGGCATATGCCGGATGTTGTACTTCTTCAAGAAACGCACTTGGTGGGCAATGCCTGTAAAGCCCTGAATCGCAAAGGTTATAAAATGGTGGCTCATTCGGGGTTCTCTTCCGGCTCCAGGGGGGCGGGGATTCTTGTGCGCGCATCCCTTCCCTTAGAGATAGGGACCACCTTGATAGACGATAGGGGGAGGTACGCAGCCGTATCCGGGAGATGGGAAGGGCGTTCCCTCACGCTGTTGTCTGTGTACGTCCCCCCAGGGCTTCAATCTAGTACTTTCCAGGACCTTGGTGTTGCCATTTTGTCTATGCCGGCTGGTCGTTTGATTGTGGGGGGTGACTTTAATGCGGTTTGCTCTGGCCTCCTCGACCGCCAACCGCCTCGCGACCTGAGTGGACCACAGATGTGGTTGCCGTCCTTCCTCGACTCTACTGGGCTGGTGGACACGTGGCGGCTTTTGCACCCCACGCTTCGTCAATTTTCCTTTCTGTCGGGTGCGCACGGAAGTCTCTCGCGACTTGACTATGTCCTTACGCTGGCCTCGGATGCCCTAGCTGTGTCGGAGGCCCGCTTCCTTGCCCGAGGCATCTCCGATCATTCCCCGTTATGGGTCTCTTTCGACTTTGGCGTGACTCTGTCGGACCGCCCGGCAGCGATCAATCCCTGGTACTTTCGAGATTTTAAGACCCGCACCCTTTTGGCCAAATCTATTGACCTATATTTTACAGAAAATGTGGGCTCAGTGGAGTCGGCCGTTACACTGTGGGAAGCTTTTAAGACGGTGCTCCGTGGTGAGGCCCAGGCACTCATCGCGGCCACCCGCCGGGATAGGGACTCGGCTATGCTGGCCATTGAGCAGGAGGTGCTACACCTCGAGGCCCAGCTGCGCTCCGATCCGGACCCCCTGGCCCTCCATAATCTTTCGCTGAAACAAGCGGAGTACCATGACTTGGCCACTAATGCCGCTCTTGTTCTCGCCAGAGAACAGCAAGGCCGCATCTATGATGTGGGCGATAAGGCCGGGAAACTGTTGGCTTGGCTCGACAGGAGGGAGATGGCCAGCCGAGTGGTACCGGAGCTCCTCGGAAACGACGGTACGCTCCTCACGGACCCCAGCGCCATTGTTGACTCTTTCGCGGACTACTTCCGTGGTATCTATGAGTCTGCCTCGGAGTTCTCGGAGGCGGATACTACGACCTTCCTCGCTGACATAGACCTGCCCAGTCTCTCCGAGGAAGAGAGGGAGGACCTGGATAGGGACATTACAGCGGACGAGATCGACCTTGCGATTCGCTCCCTTAATTCAGGCAAGGCCTCTGGGCCCAATGGTATACCAGTGGAACTGTACAAAATCCGATCGGATGCGGTTTCCCCGCATCTCCGCAAGATGTTCCTTGAATCCTTTGAGAGAGGCTCTCTTCCCCTGGACCAGCGACTGGCTACCATCGTGGTCATCCACAAGGAGGGCAAACCACGGGACGTCTGTCGCTCTTACCGTCCCATCTCCCTCCTTAACGTGGAACCTAAGATCCTTGCCAAACTCCTGGCTAATCGGTTGGTTGGAGTGATTAGTGACCTTGTCCACCCCGATCAATCGGGATTCATCCCACACCGCAACACTGCCCTGAACCTGCGCCGCCTCCATGGGGTTATGGCCCGGGCCCACACTCTTAAGGACCCAGCGGTGTTGGCGTCCCTGGATGCTACCATGGCCTTTGATTCACTAGAATGGCCTTACTTATGGGCGGTTCTGGCTAAACTCGGGTTCGGTCCGATCTTCATTGGCTGGGTGAAACTCCTCTATGCGGACCCGATGGCCAATGTGACGGTCAATGGTCGCCTGTCGGCACCCTTCCCCTTGCGCCGTGGCACCAGACAGGGTTGCCCCTTGTCCCCCCTGTTGTTTGCCCTGGCTCTCGAACCCCTTGCGGCGCAGTTGCGGTCCCATCCCGATTTGAGAGGTATCGAATGGGCCCCCGGATTTGAGGACAGGGTCTCCCTCTACGCTGATGACATACTGCTGTACATGTCTTCGCCGGGTAGTTCCCTTATTGTGGCCTGTGATGTCATCAGACTATTTGGGCGATACTCCGGCCTGGTTATTAACTGGGCCAAGTCGTCCCTCTATGTCCTTAAAGGGGATACCCCGCGCCTCCCGGGGGGCTGCGGTATCCAGATCGCTTCGCGCGGCTTCAAATATCTGGGTATATACATATCCGGTAATGCCAAGCTCCGGTATGATAACAATCTGCTCCCTCCACTTCAGCGGCTGCGGCGTGACGTCGATAGCTGGCGCCACCTGCCACTCTCCCTCCTAGGCCGCGCTGCCCTTTTTAAGATGATGGCTCTTCCCAGGTTCCTCTATGCACTACAGAATTCGCAAGACCCTGTCCCTGCCCGCTATTTTCGCGACATTGACGGCCTTCTCCGTAATCTCCTCTGGGAGGGTCGCCCTTGTGTGGCCCTCCACAAACTCACGCTCCCCTGGTATGATGGGGGCATAGCTCTCCCCGACGTGCGCCGGTACTACTGGTCATCACAGCTCGCTGCCCTGAACCATGGATTTTACGGCCCAGTGGATAACCCTGGATACGCCATGGACAGATGGCTGATGGGAGGCGGTAATTACTACCGTGCCCTATATTCCAAGTCCCTTGACCGCAAACTGACGGGCCCCACTCGCACGGCGGTTCGTATCTGGAAAGCAGTTACCAAGGCACAGGGATGGCAGGGCAGACTCACGAGGTTCACTCCCCTCTTTGACTCCGACATCCTGGGTAGACTGTGGCACACCAAAGGCTTTGACAAGTGGGACCTCATTGGCATCAGCAGGGTTGAGGATATGATTTCTAGGGGCTTGATTAAGACCTTCCCCCAGTTACAGGCTGAGTACCAGTTGGGCGCGACGGAGTTCTTCCGCTATGCACAGTTGAGACATGCGCTGATTTCGGCCTCCCCACCGGATGGCGCCATTCCTGAAAGTTCCCCGCTGGAGGATAGGACCCTGGATGGGCATGTGCCAGACAGTGCGATTTCCCTCTCGTACAAGAAACTGATAAATGCACGCACAGACCTCCTCCTTGGCCTGAGAGAGCAGTGGGTAGCGGATGGCCTTGAGCTGGACGACGAGGATTGGCAGAGTGCGGTTTCCTCTCCTAAGGAGGTTGCCATCTCTTCCCGTCTCCGCCTTGTGCAGTTTAAGATCCTCCACCGGGTGTACGTGACTGGGCCCCGATTGATGCACATGGGTTTCTCCTCTGATGGCCTTTGCCGCAGGGGGTGTGGGGCTCCTGCCACCTTCCTACATATCCTCTGGGATTGCCCGGTGATCGCCTCCTATTGGAGGGGGATCCACCGCGTGATGGCGGAAGTTACTGGCGTGGCTTCCCATGCGGAGGCCCGTCGATGCCTCCTAAATGTTTGGGAACCGTCCGACCATAATGTTGCACAGACTAGGTGGGTCACCCTTGGGAACATGGTGGCGAAGAGGGACATAGCCCAGCGGTGGGGTGCGACTGCGGCCCCTCTACTGGTGCAGTGGAAGGCCAACATGGACTGGTGTATGGTTCGGGAAAAGACGGTCTATGTAGCCAGGGGGAGGCCGCGGAACTGGACGAAAATCTGGGGAGCATGGAATGAATACAGGGGGGATATTTGCCAACCACCTGAACCAATTGACCAACAGGATGCTGCGTTTCCCTGACCTGTGACGCCAACTGAACTTCGAAGTGCTTTTTTCTCCTGATGCCCTCCCCCACCTCCCTCCGTCCCGTCCTGAATTTTTCCTTTCTTGATCGTATTCCTGCCCTATTTCCTACCCATCCCCGACACACAGCGTCATGTTTTACGTACTGCCACTTTCGCGCCCACGGGCGCCAGTTGTTGTTTCTCTATAATAAAAATTAACCTTTGCTGATTATGTTCCTACTGTTGAACACTAATGCCATCCTTTGCTTTTGCTGCCTTGCCTCCGGGATGTTAGGCTAAATAGCTGTGTGTTCTGATTCCGAATAAAGGTTTTCAAAAATTAAAAAAAAAAAAAAAAAAAAGTCATGTGGAGAAAAAGAGGCGTTGTTGGACAGTCGAGGGAAGAGAGGGCGGAGTGGAGTCATATTCTCTGAAGCAGACCCAGGGAGCAAATGATAACGAGCAGGCAAGCCCAGTAATCGGGCTCAGAGGGGCAGGGGACTTCAGGCACAAGTTGGTCGGCAAACAGGGGGCTTCAGGGCAGCCCTTCATTCTTTCATTTTCCGTGTTTGAAAGTAGTGCCTCGTCCCGTGTCTCGTTGCTCTGCGGCTCCACCTTTGGTCCAGGTCACACGTGCTTCATGATCTGTGGCCAGGCTGAGCGTCACATCCGGCCCTTCTCCTCCGGTGATTGTGCATCTTTGAATGGGTACAAAACAAGTTTTAAAGAACTGGCAGGAGAAGACATTTATACATTTCAATTCCGCCTTGAATCCTACGCAGTTGGGAGTACGTTCATCGGTCACCGTCAGAAGTTATTACCATGGAGTACGTATGTAGGCATTTCTACTGAGTTTGTGCTAAGTCTATTTGGCATTCAATCATGATATATATGGAGAGAAGTCAGACTCCTATCAACTGCGTATCTCATCAAAACCTTCAGTATAGACTCGTTTGCTAACCCGAGTCCCAGCGGTCTTACATCTTTCTTCAGAATCGGCTAATTCTTGCGAACGGGGGGGGGGGGGGTACTAACATCTAACATCATGAGAGAGGGACAGAGGCTACACATTATTTATTTTTTTCAATTTTTTTTTGGAGAGCAATGGTTTAATCGGGGCCGTCAGTTATAGTTCGGGGGGCCTCAGATATGGAGCTGGGGCCAATCGGAAGAGGCGAGGATGCTTTGGACATCCGTACTTGGGTGCTGAGGGGTGGGACAATCTGGGCATTGGGGATTGTGTTTCTAACGAGCTGAAAACAGAAGGCCATTGACGTATAGTCCCCCTATAAAAGGCCAGATTAGGGGACATCAGTCGTCTTACCTGTCCTTTCCTTCTTTGCCAATTCAAGCTACTTAATTTTTATAGAAAGGAGAGGCAGTAATATGGCAGGTTAAAATCGTTTTAGTTTCTGTCAATTTCTGGCGAACACCTTTGTGTTCAGAAAGGACCCAATTAGACTGGTGCCGGCGGGGCACAATGTTACCACACAAAAGGAAGAGGGAGCAGGGGGACTCTCATAGAGAGTGAGAGTCGTCCGCATTTTAAACGAACCATTCGGCACACGCACGACAGAGAGAGAGAGAGAGAGAGACGTGTACCAAATAGGCCATTTAGTGCACACACAACACAGAACAGCGGGGATCAAGCAATATAGAAACACAGGCAGAGGGACGACATAGATCCATACATTACATACACACAAATTCAGGCGGAGGTGACAGTACATGCAGTACATAAAAAGATCCAAGACAAAACATAGAACAGTACATGCATTACATACAAAGACCCAAGACAAAACATAGAACAGTTTCTGGCCATAAAGATCTCTTCCTGCATGCTGCGCGATCTTTAGTATCCTATTTTATTCATCTGGGGCTGAGCTCTTTACCTTTTTTTTTGTTTCTTTCCTATCGTTGGCTGTCTTTGCGAGTGTCCTCGGTTGCTAATACTTACACCTCTGCCAATTGGTCAGGAATTACCCTGGTCGGGCTAATGCTCGTGGTGGGATCTTTGAATCATTTTCCTTTTTCCTTTCTGGCGAATGGTTTTCCGGGCTAAGGCAACGGAGAGCATCAATCGGGAGAACGATGGGACAGCTTAGCTATATCTATGAGGGTGCAAGAGGGAGGTAGTACATTTGTAAACATCGACAACATTTCTAGTCTTCCAGACGGGTGGTACTTAGGTAAACCTCACCCTGGAATTTTCCTTGACCTTTTCCTATCTAGTCAAACGTATGAATTTATTTATTGGTGCCCGTCATTCCTAGTTGTATTATTTGGCGTGCTGGTTGGAGTCATGCTTAGTCATACTGGAATAACCCGTCAAATTTCTACGTCAGGCCACCCTCCCAGTCGCTGGGTTCTGAGAGAGGAATAGTCATTTCTAAGTAAGGGAGTGCTATATCTTTCAAGGCTCGTCGTGTATGGGTACCATTTTCAAGTCCCCCTTTTCCCCTTCCAGTGGTCGTTCGGTCATCACTCCTCAGTACTTCAATCGACATTCCGTTGTGACCTGCAGAAAGAAGGGAAAAAGAAGGGGGGCGGGGGCAGCGTTTTAAAAAACATCAGCGCGCAAAAACCCGAAAATGCTTTTACTTACCAAATACTCGGTCTATCTCTACGGGGTGCAGTCCCTACCATCTCGGCATTTAAGCCCAGGGGGACCAGTAGTGTGGGAGAGATCATTATCGGTGGTCTGCGTATCTGCAAGAATCACTTGAGCGTGGCATTTCAGATCATGTGCAAGGGAGGGTCAAAGCAAAAAAAGGGCAGTCGGTGTAGAGCGGGGTGAACTCGTGCTTTCCTCCGAGGAAGAGGAAAGGTCTACAGTGGTACAGGACCGTTTCCGTTTGTACTAGGGGGGGCAGGTGGCATTCCTTCGGGGTGGCTTAGAGGCATCTAAAACATTTCCCTGTTACCTGTGGCATATAAGGTAGGGGCTATGCACTGGCATCTTTATCGATTGTCTTTATGTCGCACAAAGACGAAGAAGAGAAAACATATAATAACCTGGACCATCAATATTGGCAATGTTTCTGAGCATCATGTCTTTTTAACCTTCAACCTTAATCGAGCTGCTTCATCTTCACCTACCTTTCACTTATCTCGGAGACAGTAGCCACACATTCAAAACTTATTAATCCAAGCGCTACGATTATACTTGCTTTTTCAAAAACCTTTAATTAAAAATGTTGGCGCACAAATACGGGCCTACAACCCCGTGGGCCGGCCACGGAGCAGACTGGAACTGGGCGTGAGGGGAACGGAGTCGGTGGTCATTCATTTCATAATATAAAGTGCGGCAAGTGCAATAAAATCATATCGAAATTCATTGTGAGCAAGTATCATAAGTGTCGAGAATTCAAACTTTCAATAACCATTGGGTGTCGAACTTCACATCATCTCATTGTCCAAGTATTCAATCAATACCTATCGTACATCAATCCATTGAAAAATCACATAATCAGTACCCATCTTATTATCAATTCATTGTGGAAATACACGATCAGTACCTATCTCATATCCATTCATTGTCCAAACACATAATCAGTACCAATCTTATATCAATTCATGTGCTAAAGTTTCATACATATCTCATAACATCGAGGCTGAGCAATCGGGGTGCAACAGGGGCTGAAAGTTTAATTTTGCACCAGCGCCATTTTGGGTGGGGTCAGGCAGGTTCCAGTATAGTCAAAAATGTCTCCACCAACTCGTGGTTGGACCAGAACCTCTTTTGGCAGTTCAAAAAGTTTTTAACAGTAGGGTAACAGAAGGGACTGGCGATATGAACCATCAGTCAAAAGTGGGGAGGGAGGCAACAATCTTTCCTACCGGGTCATACTGGTGTCCCACCGGAACTGATCACATTGGTAGTCTTGCAGGATTTTGGTCATTTCAAAACTGAGGCTGGCGCCGGCATGAGTGCGCCGGCGTCTCGTGGTTCCCATCGGGGGACGGGGCGCCCGTGGAGGGGTCGGGCCCCCCGGCTATTCTAGAATCTTCAAGGTCGAGGAGAAGATCACAGGACGTGCACCGGTCCTGGGCCAAGCGCCGCTTTTCGATAGGGACCCTTTTGACTGGAGCGTTGGGGTGTCGCTGGAAGCCTCCACCTGGGGAGGTGGGGGAGGCTCGTTAGCGCCGCCTCCCCCTCCCAGCGACCCCACGCCGTTTCTCGGCTCCAGCATTTCGGGATGGCCGTACCAGGCAATGAAGAGAGGGGGGGGGGTCGGAGGCAACAAGACATCCCCCCCGTGGCCTGCAGGGCGCCGTTTTCTCGGGACTTTTCATAGCGGCCAGACCAGGCGATTCGAGGGGGAGGGGGGGTCGGTGGCATGTGCAAGACATCCCCCCCCTCCATTGTCGCAGCCATCATTGGAAGTGCTGTCGCAGGCAACAATCCAGTGTTGTCGCAGAAGGGTGTTGCTGACCTCGGCTCCGGTTTTGTTTTTCTGATGGCCGGAGCAGGCGATAGAGAGGGGGGGGGGTCGGAGGCAGAGGCAAGACATCCCCCCCCCCATGGCCTGCAGGGCGGCAAAAGAAAGGAATGGAGGGACCGGTACATTTTCGGGCCATCCGCCCCACAGCCTCTCCTTCCGATGGCGGCCAGCCGAGCCCTGCTCTACACGCGTCGAGGCCTCGCCTTCCGGATGGGCGTTACCGTGGACCTGTTGCACTTCGGGAGCTTCCGGAATGGGGGTAGGTATCTGCTGATTTGTATCTATTTCATGTTGCCGTTATTTGGACGTGGCGGGTGGTGGGACAGACATGCTTGGAGCAGTGAGGGGCGGCGGGGCCTAGCTACCTTGTGGCTGCCTTGGTGTCAAGCTTGGCTTCTCTCACCATTTTATATTTCTTATTGCGGGCTATTTCTAATGTTTCTTATTTTTAGCGAAGTCGAAAACTCATCAGTGGCCTACTGACTTTGCTTGATTTCTTTCTCCTTCCTTTTCTAGTGTGTTTCATGCTAAAGTTTCTGTTAACAGGATACGGTGATCAATTCATATTTTACATATGTCCTTTTTACTGGGAGAGTGTCCTCTGGTTAAGCCAAACGACCTACCTCTAATAAATGGTCCGGGTGGAACTAGTTTACCAATCAGTGGGGAGTAGATAGGCATGACAGATTACAACGGGGGACAAAGGTCCGCATTACCTACCCTTCACTACTTGCAAAGACTAGACAGAATATTTCTATTCTACGTTATTTGCAAACAGAAAATACCTCAAACGAACTATTCCTTGAACAATAAATGTCCAGACAATCAATCAGTGGGGAGAAAAATAGGCATGACGGATTACAACGGGGACAAAAGTCTGCATTACCTACCCTTCGCTATCTGCAAAGGGAGACAGAATATTCCTATTCTTCTCTGTTTGTAGACAGGGAATATCTCAAAGAGCAATAATCGATAAAAATCGATAACAAACAATCAGTGGGGAGAAAGATAGGTATGACGGATTACAATGGGGACAAAAGTCTGCATTACCTACCCTTCGCTATCTGCAAAGGGAGACAGAATATTCCTATTCTTCTCTGTTTGTAGACAGGGAATATCTCAAAGAGCAATAATCGATAAAAATCGATAACAAACAATCAGTGGGGAGAAAGATAGGTATGACGGATTACAATGGGGACAAAAGTCTGCATTACCTACCCTTCTCTATCTGCAAAGAGAGAGAAACGTTCCTATTCGTCGCTGTTTGCAAACAGAGAATGTCTCAAAGAGAACCAATACTTCAAGTAGCAACCAAAGCTAAATGAACCAATCAATGAACAATATCAGTATTTAAATACCGATTCCAATACAAACAATCAATCAATCAATCAGATGGATAAAGCCATCCTACCAATCAGACGTACAAGACGCCCTACTTAATCTTACCCGGACCGGACCGTGTGGACGGTTCTTCGCCTTCCCCCTTCCAGCGCCCGATCGTTCTCTTACTCCAGTCAGGACAGTAGGTCGCTTGAGAGAGGTCCGTTCGGAATCGGTGAAGTTCATTCGATCGGCAGCCGGACGAGGGCCCTCTCAAGGCAGGTATACTCCAATCATTTAGATGTTCACCCCATCGTCTGGACCTCTCTTACTGGACCTTATGTCACTGATGGGCCTACGTTGGGCGCCAATTGAGGAAGATCAGCCCAAATTACAACCGATGCCCAGGCTGCTGGCGCAAGACGCCTCTTAGTTCCCATCTTGAATAATTACCAAAATAAAGAGACGGGCGCTGGAAGCAGGAACACAAGAACAGAGTTTTATTTCTCATGAGGAGAGCCTGTCATTTCGGACACGAAACACAGTGTCTTTCGGGAGGTGCTCTAACAAGTTCTCTGAGACTTCATCTTTTATACACAAGTTTATGATGCACAAGCATTCCTTAGTACAATAACGACACTTTGAAGCGTAGAAAGGCATGTCTGGAATCCTAGCTTAAGGCCTATTCCCATACCAGTCGCTCAGATGTCACCCCCCCCTTCCTGTATGTAACAACAGATTGTGATCTTTCAGCTGGACATTCCGTCAGGACACGAGGGCAAGAGGGGGTGATCAGATCAAAGGTCGGGCAGGCGATAAGATCGGTTCAAGGAGGGGTGTAAATCCACGAGGCTAGGTCTTATGACCTGGGACCGGGTTGAGAGACCAGGTGCAGCTGGGGGGGGGGGGGTTCGTCAGCAGAGGAGAAGGGTGTCCCTGGGAGGAAATGGGGGGGGGCGTGTGGGTCAAGCAGGAGTGTTACTCCCAAGGACAGAGTCATGCGGAAGGAGAGGGTTTATGACTTGAGCATGTGAGAGCGGGGGGGCAGCCAGGGTGCGCGGGGGGGTGCCTAAAATGGCTGTTGGGTACATGCGTGCATGGACCTATACTGGCGGAATGATGCGGTCAATGCTTCACGGTATTCGTTCTGCTTACAGTGTGGGGCATGGTGAAAACAAATGAACGCCGCTTATGTACATTAACATTGTCATTTTCCACACTAGTATCCTGAAATGAGAACATAGAATCAATATGTCGATAGGGGGATATGGTCCGGAATCACATTGAAGTATCTATAGTTTTTGAGGCGGTTGTGTATCCTTAGGTTGCCAATGGGACTCTGACAAAACTGATTAGGAACCGGTGTGTTTTACCCTTACTGAGGATACAGTGTCACCTTACTCGAAATACATAAATAGTCACTTTGGGGGCATATTAACAAGGCCAGGCGATAATTATCGCTAAGCGCACTTAGCGCTAGGATAATTATCACCAGCCAACTTTGAATTTTATCACGGAGATAGTGTGTTATCAGCAACGCTTATCTCCAAAGCGATAAATTCAGAGCACAAGCTGCCAATTGTGAGATTATCGCTGGAAATACAGCGATAATCCCACAAGGTTTGGTGATAGCTTGCTAATAGGGCAAGGCATACTTAGCCATGATATCCACCTTACATAGGATATCATTGCTAAGTCAGAAAAATACCAGATGTAAAAAAGCAGCGTTAACCGCGGTTAGCGCTGCTTTTTTTATCGCTAACAGGGTTAGCAATAACCTTGATAATAGGAGAAATGTCGCTTAGCGTCATTTCTCCTATTATTTTACTCTGGAACGCCCCCTTTGCATCTCATTAGAAATGCAAGGGGAAGCGTAGAGTAAAAGGGTGCTAACATGCAAATTTGCGTGTCAGCACCCTGTTGCTGATAGGGCGCTAGTTTTATCTCTAATTTTTTGGCTTTTAAATCCCTTGTAAATATGCCCCTAAGAGTTTTGGCCAATCACCATCTTCTAATTGTTGGTCCTTAGTTCTTCATCACATAATTGGGGGTTTCTGATGTATGTGGGATGAAAATGTTTTTCTCATTTAGTTCACTGGGCGCCCTGTGGGTCCAAGATGATTCTCATATTTTCAATTGCATGCAATATGATGTATCTTCATAGTGAAGTCCTTGCAACCCTTTGACTATATGCCATGAATTGAAGAGTATTGTTGTGTTATACCTTGAAGAAGGTGCTACAAATGTTGGCTGATCCACTGAAACATAGTTTAGCTTGAGTTAAAAGGATGTGGGCCGCGTAATACGCAGGATGATGTGTCACAGACCACTTGGTGACTAGAATCTTGAACAGAACATAAACTTGCTTTCATAGGCATGAGAAGATATCAGTGGCAGAAGAAAGCTTTTGATGCTTTTATACCGAGTTGATATTTTTAACATAATTGACAACAAATCTTTGGCTAGCACGTTTGTTTGAATGACTTCAATTGTAAAATGGAAAACACACTCTAGGGTGGTTCGTTACTCAGAACAATTCTGCATTGACAATATTTCTTTGCTATGAGTCTGTAGACACTTCCACACCTATCCCTTTTCTTTCATTGAAAAGTTGTGAGTACACTTATTTGACAAGCCAATGCTAGTTCATTTTGGGGCGCTTCCAAATATGATGACTACATTTATCAAATGTTGACAACTCTTCAAATATTCAATTATCTCGAACATGATTGTGCAACATCATGAATTTTCTAATTAAGTCTTCTCTTACCTGCAGGTACCTGTAGAGCCCAGTTAGAGTTGTGATAGCCATCGTAGAAACTGGTGACAAATCGCCAATAACAGCAGCCATAACATTTTTTGATTCACATCTGTAATTGGGAACCAGTGCATCGTTCCCTGTTAATAAAATCAATATGTTCTTTATTGATTCTGCCTCTATTGCTATCGACCGAGAGACCCTATAGCCCAGCGTAATGTTGGGTAAAAGTTTAGGGTTTTTGTTGATCTTCTCAATCGCATACATGAAGGCAAAATAATGTCGAAAATAATGGATAGAGTATCTGCAACAAAAAGAAAATGAGTGTGAGGTGTGTCATCATGTCATAAAATAGCCTCCAGGAGCTTCCTGTTCCATTGAGATTTTACTGGTATAAGTTACAACAATAAATAGTTAGCGAATAGTCATCCAACTGACCCCTGTCAGTGCTCCCACGTATATAGATAGGTGTTAGACCTGGCACCATTGGCGTGGGTCTCCCTTCCATTTTTGCTGTTGCCCCATGTGTTTTTGCTGGTGTTAGATGCTTTGGGCACTGTGCCACTGCTATTCAGTGCCAACTTGCAAGTGCTCCCTATTGTAAATTGATGTATGAATCAGTGGTTCCATGTTTGGCTATTTGGTTTACTTGTCAGACCCTAGTCTAGTGCACAGAATGTGCCAGGGCGTCTAATCCAAATGGTGCTGGTGGCCTGCAGCACTGGTTGTGCCACCCACAGAAGCAGCCTTGTAAAGTGTGTCTAAGGTCTGCCATTGCAGAGCCTGTGTGCAGTCTGGTACTGTCATGCTGACTGGGCAAGTGCACCCACTTGCCAGTCCCTAAACCTTCCCTTTTCTCCATATTAGTCACCCCTATGGTAGGCCCAAGGGCAGGGTGCATTGTAAGTATAAGGTAGGACAAGCCCTGGTGTGTGTGGCATGTCCTAATAGTGAATTACAGCCATTTTTGTTTTTCACTATTGCAAGGCTACCTGTTCTCCATAGGCAAGAATGGGCTGTTATAATTGTTACATTTTATAATCCTAACAGGCTCCGAGAACATGGTAGAAATTCGAATTTAGTATGCCTGAACTCAGAATAATAAATTAGATCTTTTAGTAAAATTTATTTTAATATTCTGTGTTTGCAAATACCACTTTTAGAAAGTGGGTATTTGCTTGTCTAACCATTCAAACCTGCCTCTGCTAGGTTGTGTATTCCTATGTCTGGTTTTGAGAGTGACAGGGCTGGGGAGTTCCAGGAGACAGGCTGAGTCACCCAGTGGTGAATAGAAAGATCTGCATCTTGATGGGAGGGAGGAGTGCACCTGAACTCTGAATAGGGCTGTGCCTGCCTTCCACAATGCTGGTTCCACCCCATGGGCAGTGGCTGATGTCTCTGCCCTGCACACTGAAAGAAGAGAAGGAAGACTGCCAACAGAGTACTCCGGGACTGTACGTACTTGCCTTCCACAATGCTGGCTCCACCTCCTGTGGGGCGTCTGATGTTTCTGCCTTGCACTGTAAAAGGAGAGGAGAAGTCTGGTAAACAGAGTGCTTCAGAACTGGTTTGGACTAGGGCAAAGGCCCCTCTCCCCCCAGAGAACAAAGGAGTTCTGGGTATAAATATTGGGACTACACAAAAAAACAGACTGTAGAAAGAGGGTCTAAGGGGAACCTTTTAGAGACCTGCTTGCATCCTATCCCCCAAATATCTAATCACAAAACACAAATGATACCAAGGGTCTAAGAACTCACTCAATAAGTAGTGTGCAAACACAGGTATACAAATGTATATATATATATATGTGTATGTGTTGTATAGAGAGATATATATATAAACCCATCAGCCCACCCATTGGCGGAGTCTCGTCATCTGGGTTGTTTTGTACAGATTGATACCATCCACATTTGACCCACTGTATAATTGTAGGTTAGTAGTGTGGAATCAACCAGAGCAAGAAAGATGTCTCGGCTGAAGGGTCAATAGCTGCAGTGCATGAAAAGGTGTGAATACAGAAAGTAAAAGTGATTAAAATTGCCTATTGTGATGCCGAAAAAGGAATTTTAATAGGGAGGTCATCATAATGGCAAGGTTAAAAACAGCAAGTGGTGATAGTATGGCAACAAATATTACTATCAATAATGTCTACGTGGTCAACATGTTTCAGCCTTGAAGGCTTTCGTCAGGACCTAAAAGTATATACCACTACTGCAACAGTGAAAAATAATAATAGTGTTAGTGATGTAAATTCTTTCACATAACAAATGACAACACCTACCCCAAGAGATCAACTTCTCGTAGGTGTGGAGTCACTGTGGTGAGAAATATCTCTCCTAAAACACAAAAAGAATTATGCATATGGACATAAATAACCATATTAGTAACAGTGTGTGACAAATAGTGTTTATTCCACTATCATCTGAATATGAACTCACCCATCACTTGTATGGAGGATGCCTCACCTCACCTGGCGCTCGCTCAGGTTGAAAGAGGCCACGCCCTATAGGAAGAAAGAGGAATAACGGCCTCAAGCTATCACTTGGATTAAGTGAAGCTATATATCGAATGCTTATTGATTACTCTGTCATAAAACAGTGAGAGATGGTAGGAAAATAGCCAAACCTAAATAATGATGATCAACACATTTTGTTAAAACCCAAAGTTTTGTTTAGAAAGTAAACTCAGCATAATCTCTCATATATGCTAAGGGGGGATGTTTGTGCATAAAAATAGTAATGGAATATCCCCAATAATTGCTCGCAGAAAGCGGCACAGCTGAGATCTTTGGTATGCCCAATCGCCGTGTGTAGCGAGAGTAGTTAAGTTATCGCGGCAAAGATCTATGTGCCTCCGTTTTTAAAAGAACAAGAATGAAATATTTTGTCCTCTCAGAGATTTCTAAACTGGTTTGAGACTGAGTTCAAGGAGACACGAGCTGAAGTTAAACAGGAGTAGGAATAGTATGGCTCCTTAAAATAAATACACTGACAACACAACCTGGAGCCTTTGTTATATTATTTTTTGCTCCCAAGAAAAGAGAGACCATTGGGCAGTGACGGTACAAAAAGGAAAGCTTCAGAGGTAGAAACCAAACTTTCCAAAATACATAAAATTTTCGCAATATGAGGATTAAAAAAAATATATATATATATATATATATTCTTTTTTGCTCTCAAGGAGTATATGATACTGTGGGTTATGGACCTTGATGTCAATTTCAGAGATAATTGAAGTTCTTAGTAACATGGGATACCATGGATTGAGGACCTTAGTGCTAATTGATCCTGTATTCCCAAACTGATAGCATAGTAAGGGCCCAAAATACACTAGCTGGACCAAACAGTAATGTACTAAATATAGATGTTTGTATCAGTGCAGTATAGCTTATTCACAAACAATGATACAGGAGAGATCCCAGTGGTCATTCATGTTTTCTTCTTTAGATCTGAATCCAAGGAATTTCGTCATTTAACCCTCTTGTGTCATTTTTTAATTTAAAAATCCATTTTTGTTCTTTGGTGAAGAAGTATCTGGATACATCATTAACATGTTTAGGGATAAATGGTTGGTCAAGGACTGGCCACTTCAAGTCTTCTTCCGTGTGTCTCATTGTGAGGAAGTGATTCGTCATTCGGGTAGCCTGTCTGTTTCATCTTATAGTACTTTTATGTTCTTGGATCCTAAGTTTCACTTTTCTTGTCGTCATACCAATGTAGCGAAGTGAGCAGGGACATGTTATTAGATATATCACCTTTTCGCTGTTACAATTGGTGTGGCGTTTAATCCCCAAGGACGTGTTGTACCTATATCCACAGTGAGTGTTTTCTCAGTCTGTGGACATACAGAACAGGTTCGCAAGGTAAATGTCCTTTTACAGGTGTCATGTTCCAGAGAGTGGTTATGGGCTCTGGCTGGAAAGATCTAGGTCTAGTATGTATCAGGTTATCTCGAAGATTGGAACTCCTTTTGAAAGAGAAAAGGGGAGGTGGAATTCTATCCCCAGCTGTATTAAGGATCCGCCAATTTTTCCGAATGATTTTCTGTACCTGCGTTGAAACTGTGCTAAATGTGGTCACACATGTCAATTGTTCCAAAGGAGGTTTTTCAACCGGGGCAGCTATTAAGGCTTCCCGGTGGTTATTGGATGCCCTCTTAAGTGCCCTCTTAACCATTGGTCCTGGATATAGACGTTGTTTCAGTTTAGTGGCTAAATTCCTTGATTGGGACTCAAAGTCCGTTATCTCCAAGCAGTTTCTACGGACTCTGAGAAATTGCCCGAAAGGCAAATTAGCCCTAAGGGAACGCAGGTGATGGCTATCAAACCGAAGTAGGGAATTCCTACACATGAGTTTGCGATATAATTTGCTACCTAAATGGCCATCTTTGGGAGTAATCAGGAGATCCAGAAAAGGAAGTTCTTTATCACTGAATTCCACAGTAAATTTAAGGTGTTGATTCTGAGTGTTAAGCCAATTTTGAAACGCCAATACGGAGATGCTGTCTCCTCGCCATACTACCAAGACGTCATCAATGTATCTCTTCCACAACACCAAATGATGGAAAAATGGATTGTTGTGGTCGAGTACATGATGCTTCTCAAATTGATGGACATATAAATTGGCCAAGCTTGGGGCAAAAATACTCCCCATCGAGGTTCCGGAGATCTGAAGGTATAGCGACTTCTCAAACTGAAAAATGTTTTCAGTCATCGCAAATCTAGCTAATGCCATGATGAAATGTACTGGTGTTATACTTTCATGGGGTTGTGATTCCAAAATACCTCCACTTCCTCATCAGATCCAGATTCCAGTGACTCTGATACAGGTACCAACAGCACACCACAATGGAGAGGTAGAGGTCAAAATAGTCGCCCAAATCGGAGACGAACTGGGCAGGGCAATTTCTACCAACAAGGCCCGTGGTGGCCGCCAGCACCATGGAGATATCCACAGTTTCCTCAACCTATGCCCCATTACTATCCACAACCACAATTCCATGACAACCAGGCTTTTTTAGGACAGGGCCGTGGTCGGAGCAGGGGCAGGCGGAGGGGCCAACCACAAACACACGTTCAGTGGGAGGACGAACAAGAACCCCCAAACACCCACAGCTGTCGGGGCCAGTGAACATCATTCCTGGAAGTAATGAAGATTTGGTTGTCAATTTGAGTTCACGTAATCTGACTCCTGTTGAACACCAAGTGTTGAACAAAGGACTGGGGTTTGTCCCCACCTTTAGTGGAGACGCTTTTCAACTACGCGAATAAATAGAAAAATTTCTCCGCAAGATTCGTCTCCACTACTTTTTCCTAAACACTTCTAAAGAGCAAGACCAGACAGAGACTGAAACCAACACCGGTCTTAAAAGGAAATCGACCTTCACCCTTCTTCTCCAGCAAGTACCTTCCAAGGTTGGCACATTTGAGAAGGCAGTGGTCCATGAGATCCGTTCTCTCAATCTGACAAGAAATGACACCTTCCAAAATCTGTCCTGGGATGAAAGAATGGCTATGGAGACCTTATCAAAAGATAAGACCATCACCATAAAACCGACCGAGAAGGGCGGAGCAATAGTCATCCTAGATACCACCACCTATCGCGCTGAATGTCTTAGACAATTAGGCGATGTACATTCCTACAGATTGTTGTCAACAGACCCCACAAGTAGACTAACAAATGTAATCAACAGTCTGGTGGAGGAGGCAAGTACAGAAGGGTGGATCACACCTCAAGAGGCACTATTTCTAGTCACTTTACATCTGGTGACCCCGTATTTTTATGCCTTACCGAAGATCCACAAACTAACAAGGCCCCCCTCCCCCCCCCGGGTAGACCTATCATCTCCGGGATTGGGTCCCTTTTGGAACCTCTCTCATCTTTTGTGGACTTCTTTTTGCGACCTCTAGTACGGACCATGCCCACGTACCTCCAGGACACAAAGGACGCCTTACGTCTGTTACCTGAGGTGTCGTTCGACATTACAACTGACATCTTGGTAAGTTTTGATGTCGAATCTTTATATACGTGCATTCCACAGAAGGAAACTTTGGATGCTATTCGAGGTCTTTTGGAATCACAACCCCATGAAAGTATAACACCAGTACATTTCATCATGGCATTAGCTAGACTTGCGATGACTGAAAATTTTTTTCAGTTTGTGGAGTCGCTATACCTTCAGATCTCCGCAACCTCGATGTGGAGTATTTTTGCCCCAAGCTTAGCCAATTTATATGTCCATCTATTTGAGAAGCATCATGTACTCGACCACAACAATCCATTTTTCCATCATTTGGTTTTGTGGAAGAGATACATTGATGACGTCTTGGTAGTATGGCGAGGAGACTGCATCTCCGTATTGGCGTTTCAAAATTGGCTTAACACTCAGAATCTGACAATGAGATTAAATGGCAAGTTATCGAAAAAGCCAGGCTACCTCCAAGAGGAGGGGATATGTCTGTCATTCTACAATCCCTAGAGTGTAAATGGATAGACAGGTGTGGCTCTATCCGTGAGGGACTGAATAATTTAGAAGAGTGGCGAAAATTCATCAGCCTCCACTGATCCTACTTTGGGAATAAGGCAAGATATATATATCTAGCAGGTCTTGCCCCATAATGAGACTATAGAATATCCTAAAATATCTACCAAATAGTAGGATAATAGTAAACTGGAGAAGGCTGCAATATATACAGTAGATCAGTGGGGTCCCTGTGTTATAAAAATGTTTTACTTTTGCATTCCTTGAGTAAAATACAGCTGTATGAAATTGATAACAGAGAGAGGTATGTGATACTATGTTTTTTTTGTAAAACTGATTGGTCAATATTCTGTATTAAGAATTATATTGAAATGTACAAACGTTTTTAAAAATAAGTCTAATCAGGTTGTAAAATATATATAGATGCCATGTATTAACACATCATCCGGTGGGTCACAGTCTAATTAGACGTTACAAGATGGATGCCAAATCGTAAGTTTAGTAACAGCAGCTGTACTTGTAACACATATAAGTTAACCAAGTTTTCCCGTGTAATTTAACTAGTCTTTTGTTTCATTAGACATAGATTCGGAATAAGGCCGAATGGTTTTAATGGGTTATCGAGTCGAAACCGTTCTGGCAGAAATAATGGCATATGAAAAATTAAGTCAGACATATGCTGTAATATAGACTGAACATAAATAATAGATAATTGAAAAAACGCTATCATTACCTTACAAGTACAATGGGAACAGTGGCTCCATTTGAACATTATTACCATCTAACTAGACACTACAAGATGGCGCTCATTTTAGCAGTCAATCAAGACTGTTATAAATAAGTCAATTCCATTTCCGCCGTGCACGCTAACTAACTGTTGCTGCAGCAGATCGGCGAAAACGCTTCCTGTTCCATTTACCATTAAGTAAGTTTTTTACCGGCTCCTTTCATCTCACAGTAACGAGACCTAAAAGGGTTTAGAGAAAATATTTTAATCGGACACTTGTTTTCAGGTGGTCGAGTGGGTTGAACTGAAACCGAGTTGGATCGTGTATTCTCTCCGTCCTTCTTGGAATTGCAAAAAGGGAAACTGCATCCCTCAAATATACCTCGCAACAAGTAAGTCCCCTCAGAGAAAAGAAATGAGAAAATCACATTGTAAATGATAGTGAATTACAAGTGATCTTTTTTTCAGATTGAGTGTTCGTCTGAAGTGAGGAAATTTATTCAGGGTGCTTCAGATTAAAGACAAGCCCCATAATCGTGAGTCAAATAAATTTTAGTTTTAAACATTACGCACAGGGTGAGCACTATAAATAGCTTGATCCAGAGTATAGCGTTATACTAAATTAAATATCCATAAATTACAGGTTGGATTCTGTGCTTCACGTGCAAGTACTGGTAAGCCCCCACCTTTGGTTTCTTGACAAGCTTCCTTATCTTGTGAAATAAATAAACTTAGTTATGGTTATTTTATTTTAGTCCCCAGATAAACAGTCCTGATGAGACCCGGTATCTAGAGAGGGTCGAAACGCCGTCGACGAAATAGACTAAGGACACACACAACAAACTAAATTGTTTCATTTTATATAAATGTCCTTTTCTTTTCTTTGTTTGAATTGATAACCGTTTTTGAATATGTCACAAATTTTCCCTGTAAATACGGTTACGGTCACTACACTCGGGGTTATTTAATTGTTTATTCAAAGTCTATATCAATGTTTTTTATGTAATGTATATAAATTGTTGACTTTTGTAAAAATAAAGGGCCTATTCTCAGAAATAGGCTATAACCACTTTGGTTGCTTAAGTAAGCTTGTCAGTAAAAAAACTTAATGATTGAATCAAAGTAATATGCAGTAGAAACTACCAGTACGTAATTGTTATCAGACCGGGCAATTAATTAATTTGCCATATCCATTATTCTAAGGTTTGAGTGAGTTCCTTGTGAACGCTGTTTTTCAGTACAACTGTACTTACCCAGTTTGCAAGAACATATGGGTTGCTCTTGTTTTTGTTAAATAATAATATAAAATAACACTCAGAATCAACATCTTAAATTTACTGTGGAATTTAGTGATAAAGAACTTTCTGTTCTGGATCTCCTGATTACTCCCAAAGATGGCCATTTAGGGAGCAAATTATATCGCAAACCCATGTGTAGGAATTCCCTACTTCGGTTTGATAGCCATCACCCGCGTTCCCTTAGGGCTAATTTGCCTTTCGGGCAATTTCTCAGAGTCCGTAGAAACTGCTTGGAGATAACGGACTTTGAGTCCCAATCAAGGGATTTAGCCACTAAACTGAAACAACGTCTATATCCAGGACCAATGGTTAAGAGGGCACTTAAGAGGGCATCCAATAACCACCGGGAAGCCTTATTAGCTGCCCCGGTTGAAAAACCTCCTTTGGAACAATTGACATGTGTGACCACATTTAGCACAGTTTCAACGCAGGTACAGAAAATCATTCGGAAAAATTGGCGGATCCTTAATACAGCTGGGGATAGAATTCCACCTCCCCTTTTCTCAAAAGGAGTTCCAATCTTCGAGATAACCTGATACATACTAGACCTAGATCTTTCCAGCCAGAGCCCATAACCACTCTCTGGAACATGACACCTGTACAAGGACATTTCCCTTGCGGAACCTGTTCTGTTGTCCACAGACTGAAAAAACACTCACAGTGGATATAGGTACAACACGTCCTTGGGTCCTTAAACGTTACACCAATTGTAACCAATTGTAACAGCGAAAAGGTGATATATCTAATAACATGTCCCTGCTCACTTTGCTACATTGGTATGACGACAAGAAAAGTGAAACTTAGGATCCAAGGACATAAAAGTACTATAAGACGAAACAGACAGGCTACCCGAATTAAGAATCACTTCCTCACAATGAGACACACGGAAGAAGACTTGAAGTGGCTAGTCCTTGACCAACCATTTATCCCTAAACATGTTAATGATGTATCCGGATACTTGTTCACCAAAGAACAAAAATGGATTTTTAAATTAAAAAGTGACACAAGAGGGTTAAATGACGAAATTCCTTGGATTCAGATCTAAAGAAGAAAACATGAATGACCACTGGGATCTCTCCAGTATCATTGTTTGTGAATAAGCTATACTGCACTGATACAAACATCTATATTTAGTACATTACTGATTGGTCCAGCTAGTGTATTTTGGGCCCTTACTATGCTATCAGTTTGGGAATACAGGATCAATTAGCACTAAGGTCCTCAATCCATGGTATCCCATGTTACTAAGAACTTTAATTATCTCTGAAATTGACATCAAGGTCCATAAACCACAGTATCATATAGTCCTTGAGAGCAAAAAATAATATAACAAAGGCTCCAGGTTGTGTTGTCAGTGTATTTATTTTAAGGAGCCATACTATTCCTACTCCTGTTTAACTTCAGCTCGTGTCTCCTTGAACTCACTCTCAAACCAGTTTAGAAATCTCTGAGAGGACAAAATATTCCATTCTTGTTCTTTTAAAAACGGAGGCACATAGATCTTTGCCGCGATAACTTAACTACTCTCGCTACACACGGCGATTGGGCATACCAAAGATCTCAGCTGTGCCGCTTTCTTCGAGCAATTATTGGGGATATTCCATTACTATTTTTATGCGCAAACATCCCCCCTTGCTCTAACCAATTACCGCCAAGGGACCGGGCTGCCTTTCTGGTCTGTTACGCCGCAGGTTGAGACGTACTATTTCATTTCTCAAAACTATTTCCGGTTTCGGACCGTATCCGTCTTTCATCGCCGAGCAACACTCGGGATTTTCTATCATAGCTTTCTACCAGGCATTACCAATAGACCGGACTGCCTTTCAGGTCCGCTACACTGCACATAGCGACGATTTGTCTTGTTTTCGAAACCATTTCCGGTTTAGGATGGTATCCGGTTAAACAGCCAATCTCCGCTGAGGACCTTCGCTCTGAAGTTAAAGCGCAGCATCGAACAATGCGATGCCGCGCTTCCCCTGCGGAGGCCTTGTTTTCCTAACTGGTCCGCCATTGCATACTCAGCGGTGACGTGATCTGATTGGGCGGTAGGTTTTCTTCCATTCGCTTAAGCAATTTCCGGCTTATATTCCACACGGAGGGTTAACCAATAGGCAATCGTACTTTAACCTAACCAATCAAAACAATAATAAAAATCGGGTCTCTCTCAGGTCCGGAAGCATCGTATTTACCCAGCACTGTCCGTATGCCTCGTTACCTTCCCCTCGACTCAGTGGGAGGCTCGAGGCAACGACGGACAGGTGGGTCTCCTTTGTGGCTCCAGTATTATAACTCTTTGGGACCATTTTTTATTAATAAGAGGTAATGCTATGAAATGCCAGGGCATTACAACATCTTAGCTACTTGGATACCTTAGCATAAATGAGAGATTATGCTGAGTTTACTTTCTAAACAAAACTTTGGGTTTTAACAACATTTGTTGATCATCATTATTTAGGTTTGGCTATTTTCCTACCATCTCTCACTGTTTTATGACAGAGTAATCAATAAGCATTCGATATATAGCTTCACTTAATCCAAGTGATAGCTTGAGGCCATTATTCCTCTTTCTTCCTATAGGGCGTGGCCTCTTTCAACCTGAGCGAGCGCCAGGTGAGATGAGGCATCCTCCATACAAGTGATGGGTGAGTTCATATTCAGATGATAGTGGAATAAACACTATTTGTCACACACTGTTACTAATATGGCTATTTATGAACATATGCATAATTCTTTTTGTGTTTTAGGAGAGATATTTCTCACCACAGTGACTCCACACCTACGAGAAGTTGATCTCTTGGGGTAGGTGTTGTCATTTGTTATGTGAAAGAATTTACATCACTAACACTATTATTATTTTTCACTGTTGCAGTAGTGGTATATACTTTTAGGTCCTGACAAAAGCCTTCAAGGCTGAAACATGTTGACCACGTAGACATTATTGATAGTAATATTTGTTGCCATACTATCACCACTTGCTGTTTTTAACCTTGCCATTATGATGACCTCCCTATTAAAATTCCTTTTTCGGCATCACAATATGCAATTTTAATCACTTTTACTTTCTGTATTCACACCTTTTCATGCACTGCAACTATTGACCCTTCAGCCGAGACATCTTTCTCGCTCTGGTTGATTCCACACTACTAACCCACAATTATACAGTGGGTCAAATGTGGATGGTATCAATCTGTACAAAACAACCCAGATGACGAGACTCCGCCAATGGGTGGGCTGATGGGTTTATATATATATCTCTCTATACAACACATACACATATATATATATATATATTTGTATACCTGTGTTTGCACACTACTTATTGAGTGAGTTCTTAGACCCTTGGTATAAATATTGGGACCCTGCTCCCATGAAATTAGATCACTATGAACAACAAGAAGAAACCTTGACTGAGGAGAGGAACCTGAAGAAATTGAGACAAGACTATTCCCAAGCTGAAGTGCTGCTTGGAGGATTGGCCTGCGGTGATTGCCTTCCTGCCAAAGGAAGGAGAAAGGAACTTTTGAGTAAGTTTGCTTTCAACTTGTGAAGGATCTCCAAGGGCTTGGAAAAGAGCTTGCATCCTGCTGAAGTCTCAGGGACAACAGACTTCACCCCCCAGTTCCCCAGAGTTCTTGTGGAAGTGCCTGCTGCTGTTTTGGGCCTTCTGAGGAACTGCGTGTCACAAGGAGCTGGAGGCGCGACTCAACGAGAAGAAGCGTGTCGCCGTCGCTGCTGCTGCAGTCGCAACTCCGAAGAAGGAGGGTGTCGCCACTGTGGTTGTCGCACTGCATCGCATCAGGAGAAGAATCTCGCATCGATGTCGGAGCGTGTCACCGTCGCTGTGTCTGCTGTTGCAACTCCAGAGAAAGGAGGGTGTCGCCGCTGGAACTGTCGCACTGCACCGCATCAGCGAATAGCACCTCGCATCCCCGAGAAGTGCGCCACCGTCGGAGCTGCTGCCGTCGCATCTTGGATGTTGCCGCTGTAGTTGTCGCATCGTGCAGAAGCTTCACAGATCATGGAGAAGAGCGTCGCCGCTGGAGCTGTTGCCGTTGCATCGTAAGGGTGTCGCCACTGCAGTCCACGCATCGAACCAAGAGTTTCTTGCATCCCCGAGAAGCGTGCCATATCTGGACGATATTCACGTCTTTATTTCTTTGTATCTGAACTTTGTCGCATTTCCCATCACTGCGACATTGCTTGTTGTGGGAGCGTAACGCAATTTAAGGTACATTGACGCAGAGTGTCGCATCTAAGAACTGAACTGAACTGAACTATGCTTAAATCTACCTTTTTAAAGTAATCATAGTGTGTATTTTTGTAATTTATCGTCTTGTGGTAACTCTATATAAAGTCTACTTATTTTTTATTTTAAACCTTGTGTGGTGTCCATTTGTAGTGTTGTCACGGGGTTACTGTGTGTGGTCACAAATGCCTAACTTTCAATGGCTCTGAAGTAAAGCCTTGGCTGGTCACGCCACACTACCTTGAGGGTGAGCAGGGGTTATCTTAGGGTGTAATCCCCCTTGTCCTGACTAGAGGAGAGGGTCCCTGCTTCTCACAAATACCTGCCGGTGCCAACCAGAGGCCCCCAAATCTAACATTGTAGGCAGCGGAAAGGATTCTGGATTTGCATTTTTGACTCATGTACAGTGACTGGTGAACACTACTTAGTGAATGCAGACCATAACGATACTGCATACATTTTGGTAGTTACCTTTTTGAGATTTTCTATTTATGAAAGATGCCTAACTCAGTAGAGAGAGCAGAATCCATAGTCTCTCTTGATTTTGAATGGGAATAGGAGAAGCTAGAGAGCTACAAAGTTGCACAGCTGAAGTACATTTGCAAAAAGTTCAATGTTTCCACCTCTGGGATCAGAGTGAAGGAAGGATTCTACAAGGCGCTGAGGGCCTCGGTAGAGGCAAGGAAAACTCCTGTGATTGAGAAGGATGACCAAGCAATAGTGCAACAGGACGGGCTATTGGGCCCAGGAGGAAGGAAAGTACCTTCCCCCGCATGTAGCACTGCATCCAACAAAAGTCTGTCTCCAAAGGAATTGGAGGACAGAGAGAGATCAAGAAGGCATGAAATGGAGATGACCAAGTTCAGGGTGAATAGGCAGCTAGTAATAGAAAATAGAAGTTTAGATCTTGAGGAAAAGAAAATACAGTTTGAGCATGAAAAAGTTTTGAGGGAGTTGGACTTAAAGGCTAAAAGTTTCGAAATTACTCTCTCTGGAGGCAGCGTTCCATCAGTACATACAGAAAGTAGAGTGAATATTCCCAAGGATGTGGTGAAACAGTTTTACAAAAATGATGATATTGGTCAGTGGTTCAGAGTCTATGAGGTAGCCATGTCTTCCCACCAGGTCCCTGAGAGAGATTGGGGAGCAGGGTTGTGGGGAAGGTTCCTTAGTGAGGGGTGGGATACATTGTTAGACCTGCCTTCTGATGTCCAAAATTCATACAGCCACATGAAAGATGCATTGATGTCTAGATATGGTTTGACACCTGAGCTCTAAAGGCAGAGGTTCAGGAAATGCAAAAAGTTAGAAAACAGTACTTGGGTGGAATATGTCACTTTCTTTCGCAGAGCATTGGATGGTTGGGTAAAGGGCAGCAAGGTTAATGATTTTCAAGTTCTCTTTGAATTGATTGCATGGGAGCACTTGTCTGATAGTTGTTTTCCAGAGCTGCACCAGCATCTGATAGATAGCAAGCTAACTAACCCTAGGAAGCTTGCTGAGGAGATGGACCGCTGGGTCAGTACCAGGGTCCACAAGAGTCACATGGGAGACTCAGCCAAAGGTGGGCAGGGTCCCCAGCAGAAGAGTGGGAGAGACAAGGGTAAACTGAAGGAGTTCCACAAAGGGCCCCAAAGTAGTCCCCGAGGGAACCCCGTGAAAGGTTCCCAGCCTCCCCGTGAGAGAAAGCAAGGGGCCCGACAGGTAGTCCTGTTCCCCAGGGGCCCCTGAAATGTTACAATTGTGGTGATCTGGGTCACAAGGCGAGTGATCCCAGGTGCCGCCTGTTTGGTAAACAAGCACCCACTGGTGCTCTGCCTCAGCAGATGGCTAGTGTAGCATTTGGGAGGAGATGGATGTCCAAGGTGGGTGGGGTCCCGCACAGATGACCCTTGTCTCTTTAGGAGACTGTGAGACGGTCTCAGAAGCTCATATACCCAGGAACACTATAAAATATGGGCAGCGAGTGACCGTCCATGGCCAAAGGGTAGAGGCTCTTAGAGACACAGGAGCCAGTGTGACAGCTGTCAGGTGTCACCTGGTGACTCAAGAGCAGATAGTACTCCCTGCATCTTGCTGAGTTGTTAACGCCGACAACACAGAGAGTCCTTGTCCAATGGCTCAGGTTCCCTTTGAGTGGGGGGGGGGGTCTCTGGTGCTCTTCAGGTAGCTGTGAGGCCGGCCATGCCTGTTGACTGTTTGTTGGGCAATGATTTGGAGAGCTCCCCTTGGGAAAAGGTGGAGAAGAGTACTCACTTGAAGATGGTTGGACTGCCTGACTGGGCGTGCGTGACCACCTGGTCAATGTCAGCCAGTAGGGGTTTTCAAGAGGACCGGGAGCCTGAAAGGGAGGCCCAGGAACCTGCCTTAGAGAGAAGTGGTGAGGGGCGCGGAAAACCGGCCCGAAGTTCCCACGGCCCAGGAGGAGGTAGACCCTGAGGGGGATGCCCGGGACCCTACCGGGGAGCAGATAGCTAAACTGGGAGCCCTGCCTGAGCTGACCCATTGGCAGAAAGAAGGAGGTCCCTCCAGGGAATAATTCTGCAAGGAGCAGAAAGAATGCCCTTCTCTCGTGGGTTTGCGGCAACGGGCTGTAAGCCTGGCAGCAGGTGATCAGTCAGGGTCATACTTGATTTACTGGGAGAATGGTCTCCTGTATAGTGAGCCTAAGGTTGCTGAACCTTGGTCAGCCCGTGTGCTGGTGGTACCCCAGAAGTTCTGAGCCTTCCTACTGGGGCTGGCTTCATGATGTACCTTTAACAGGACATTTGGGGCAGGACAAGACCTTTGAAAGGCTTGTCACCCACTTTCATTGGCCCTGAATGCACAAGAGTTCTGATACTCATTGCAGGACCTGTCAGACTTGCCAGGCAAGTGGAAAGAGTGGGAGGAAGCACAAGGCTCCTCTCCAGCCATTCCCTGTGGTCAGTACCCCCTTTGAGCAGGTGGGGACATTTTGGGGCCACTGGACCCCAAGACAGCAATGGGCAACAGGTTCATCCTGGTCTTGGAGGACCATGCCACCCAGTACCTGAAAGCCATACCTCTGAGGACAGTGATGGCCCCCGTGGTGGGACGAGCACTGATGGGAATTTTCTCCTGAGTGGGATTCCCTCTCGAGGTAGTGTCTTACCGGGGGACCAACTTCATCACTAAGTATATGAAGTCCCTGTGGCAGGAGTGCAGTGTAACTTACAAATTCACCACTCCTTACCACCCCCAAGGAAATGGGTTGGTTTAAAGGTTCAACCGGACCCTGAAGGGCATGATTATGGGTCTTGAGGAACCCATGAGGCGTAAGTGGGACATTCTCTTACCATGCCTACTCTTTGCATAACGTGAGGTGCCAGACAAATCTCTAGGGCTCAGCCCCTTTGAGTTGCTCTATGGACACCCGGTCGGAAGACCTCTGAGTCAGGTTAAAGAAGGCTGGGAGCAATCTCCAAGGAAACCTCCCCAGGATGTATATAGCTATATGCTGACCTTTAGGAACCAGCACTTAAGTGAACTCGCTCAGGTGAATCTGGAGGCCAGCCAGGAGGAGATGAAACGCTGGTATGACCAGAATGCCACTCTGGTAGAGCTTCAGCCTGGACAGAAGGTGTGGGTCATGGCCCCAGTGGAGCCTTGTGCACTCCAAGATAAGTGGACCGGACCTTTTGAGGTTGTGGAGCACAAGAGTCCTGTTACCTATTTGGTGGACTTGCGGTCTCCCAGGAACCCTTTGAGGGTCCTGCATGTCAACCGCCTTAAGCCCCACCTAGAGAGGTCTGAAGTGGGCATGCTCTTGGCAACAGATGCTGGGATGGAGGAGGAGATTGAGCCTCTTCCTGACCTCCTGTCAGCCTCAGAGCAAGATGGGTCAGTGGATCGTGTTAACCTCTCTTCCACATTGACCCCTGAGCAACAGAATGACTGCCACCAGTTGCTGGGACAGTTTTCTGATCTGTTCGCCCTGGTTCCTTGTGTCACAGAGTGGTGCGTCCATGATGTGGACACAGGAGAAACTGACAGGGTAAGAGCTTGCATTAAAGAGGAAGTCTAAAAAATGCTTGCACTTGGGGTGATTGAGTCATCTAGCAGTCCTTGGGCCAGCCCAGTGGTCTTGGTCCCGAAGACTGCAGCGCCGGATGCCACACCCAAACTACGGTTCTCTGTGGACTACAGAGGGCTCAATTCAGTCACGAAGACTGACGCTCACCCCATCCCCAGAGCTGATGAGCTCATAGATCAGATAGGGGCTGCATGGTACCTCAGCTCATTTGATTTGACGTCTGGGTACTGACAGGTTGCCTTGACTGATGGGGCAAAGGAGAGGTCAGCATTCTCCACACCAGATGGGCATTTTCAGTTCTGTGTTATGCCTTTTGGGATGAAGAATGCTCCTGCCATCTTTCAGAGGTTGGTCAACCAGGTGTTGGTTGGACTGGATGAGTTCAGTGCCGCCTACCTGGATGACTTCGCAGTGTTCAGTGTCAGTTGGGAGGAACATCTGCACCACCTCTGGGAAGTGTTGTTGGCTCTATGGAAGACAGGCCTCACAATCAAGGCGAGTAAGTGCCAGATCGGGCAATGTTCTGTGTCGTATTTGGGACACCAAGTTGGGAGCGGCCAGGTGACGCCCCAAAACCCAAGATTGAAACCATCCTGGCTTGGGAGCCACCCAAAACCCAGACAGAGGTGAGGGCCTTCCTAGGTCTCACAGGGTATTACAGGAGGTTTGTCAAGGGGTATGGCAGCATTGTTGCACCCTTGACAGAGCTGACTTTCAGGAAGCAGCCAAAGAAGGTGATCTGGACTGACACCTGTCAGAAAGCTTTTGCGGCCCTGAAAGCTGCCATGTGCACAGCGCCCGTGCTCCTGGCACCCAACTTTTCAAGTGAGTTCATTGTCCAGACAGACGCTTCAGAGCATGGTGTGGGGGCTGTTCTGTCACAGATGAATGAGGAGGGCCTAGATCAACCTGTAGCCTTTATCAGAAGAAGGTTACTTCCACAGGAACAGAGGTGGAGTGCTATTGAGCGTGAGGCATTTGCTGTGGTCTGGGCTCTGAAGAAGCTGAGACCATACCTGTTTGGGACTCACTTCCGGGTTCAGACAGACCACAAACCCCTCAGATGGTTGATGCAGATGAGGGGTGAGAATCCAAAGCTGTTGAGGTGGTCCATCTCCCTACAGCGTATGGACTTTACGGTGGAACACCGCCCTGGTACAGAACACGCCAACGCTGATGGTCTGTCCAGATTTTTCCGCCTTAGTCAAGAGAACTCCCAGGAGTTAGGGTAGTTCTCCCCACTTTTCAGCTGGAGGGGACACGTGCTAGACCTGGCACCATTGGCGTGGGTCTCCCTTCCATTTTTGCTGTTGCCTCATGTGGTTTTTGCTGGTGTCAGGTGCTTTGGGCACTGTATACTACTGGTCTAGTGACATGTGGCTAAGAATGGAGATGCAGTGGTGAAACGTGTGTTTTCAAAGATGGATGTGTTGTAACACAGATGGAAAGAAAACCCATCAGCCCACCCAATGGCGGAGCATCATCATCTGGGATTTTATAAGAAAAACTGGTATCTGCTAGGTATCTCACTTGGTGTTATCGTGAGAGAAATCCTAGTGTAGATCCACCAGTGATAAAAGGCCATAAAAGGTAGTATGGTGGTGCTGGAAGATAATTTGCAGTGCTTAAGTTGTGACAATAAATCATAAATGTGAAGCTAAAATTGACTATTTTAATGCCAAAGAACACATTTTATTATGGGGTCATCATAATGTCAAGACTAAAAACAGTGTGTAGATAGTATGAAAAATAGTAACTATCATCTGGTGGTAAAAAAAGTCGACATGTTTCAGCCATGCAAGGTCGGAAAGTAGACCTGTGGCTTTCTTCAGGAACAAATAGATAACACTACTGCAAAATTAAGTGTAAAGAAATTAACCTACCACATATCGAATTCCAAAGGGTAGGAGAATTGTCTCTGAAAATAGATTTCTTTCCTGAAAGATAAACATGTATATATATACATACAAACACAGACAGTATGTTAAAACACTAAAAAGACATATAATAGCCACAGTAGGTTTATTGTAAATTTTTTAATCAACTGAACTCACCCAAAATTGCTGGGGGAAAGGCCTCACCTCTCCTGGCACTCGCTCAGGTAATGAGACCCGCTCTATGAAAATGAAAATAAATGGTATGGAGCACACATTATCCCACCATAATTTGTCATGTTATCATATTGCCTTGGTGCTGTAATTTGCAAAACAGAAAGCAGTCCATAGCAGACCCTGTGACGTCCAATGAAGACTCTGAAGTCATGTGAATGTATAGTCAGTGACCCAAACATATTGTACTTGGCTCAGATTTCTTAGAATTTCATTGATCAGTCTCTATAAAAAGATTGTGAGTATTTACCTGTATGGCAAACATAGGTAAAAGACCCAGATAAGTCATGTAAAGGAAATACATTCACAATTTTAAAGTGAGCTAATCCCCAAGTGCAAGAGTCTGGGTGGGCTGATGGGTTGATGGGTTTTCTTTCCATCTGTGTAACAAGACATCCATCTTTGAAAACACACGTTTCACCGCTGCATCTCAATTCTTAGCCCCATGTCACTAGACCAGTAGTATCCATGTATGTTTTGGTATAGATGGATTGGGGGATAGGATACAACTGGGTCTTTAAACATTAATCTCCTCTTGGACCCTCTGTGAAGTTTAGTTTTATATATATTAGAGCAGCCATGGCTGCGGGTCTTCTTGCACGACAACAATTTGAGATTAATTGTTGGTTTTGCTCACCTTGGTGACTTCTATTCCTTCTTATTTTTTGCATTTAAGATGGCTGACTTTGCGGGCCTTTCATTCGATGATGACACGTTGCTGTCTATTCTCACTGAGAATCCCAGTATTCTAGTTAACCAGATGACTGGAATACCATTCTCAATCTCAAAAGGACTCACTCACGCACATGTATTCATGGTCAAGTCATGGCTGAGTACCTACATGGCAAATGTGCACCTACTGGTCTCATAGTAATAAATGCTCCCAGACTGTTTCTGACGGACAAGACTTTATGAAAGACTGGTCTTTAATCTCGTGGCGGTGTACCCGTTATTGGCTTATCCTAATTATTACAACAGCCAAGAGGGTGGCGGATGCCATCCTCATTGAAGTCCAAGTCTTGGAGGGCCATATCAAGACCAAGCTTTCAAGCACACTTTTCAAAAAGAACATGGAAGAGATAAACAAATCCAATAAAGAATATAAAGACTCTATTATATTTACAAAGATAGAAAAATTCAAAAAGGATCTGGCAAGATTCTCTCTTGAAAAAATCTATCCATATACTAGCGCAACCTACACACCCCCTCAATTCAACAAAAAAGGTAGACGATATGGGTCCAACTATTCCATGTCCTCATTTGATCAGGGTTCGAGTGACTCTGACTCTGGATCCAGCAATACACCACAAGGGAGAGGGAGGGGCCAACAAAACAGACCTAATCGCAGGCGAGCCACATAGGGTAACTTTTACCAAGAAGGTCCATGGTGGCCACCTGCACCATGGGGCTACCCACAACCTCAGTATCCACAGACAATGCCACATTTTCCGCCACAGTTCTTTGATAGCCAGGCTTTTTTAGGGCAGGGCCGTGGCCGGAGCCGAGGCAGACGAAGAGGCCAACCCCAGGTACACTGGGAAGACGAACAGACATTCCCAAACACATGCAGCAGACGGGTACAACAATTACAACAACAGCAAGCAGGGACAAGTGCAGAGGGAAGGATCTCGTAGTCAACCTGAGTTCCCGTACCCTCATCGCGAATGAGCACCAAGTCTTGAATAAAGGTCTGGGATTTGTCCCCACGAACAATGGAGACCCATTCCAGTTACGCTGTGAACTTGAAAAGTTCTTCCGAAAAGTCCGCCTCCACTTCTTTGCCTCAGACAGTACAAAAGACAACGAGGAAGAAATGATGTATACCAACACAGGCCTCAAAAGGAAATCTACCTTTACCCCTCTCCAAGAACCCCCCATGGTAGGTGCTTTCGAGCAGGCGGTTGCCCATGACATCATGTCCCTTCACCTCTCCAAACAAAAGACATTCCAGAACCTGTCTGGCGCTGAGAAATCTGCAGCTGACACTCTGTCTAAAGACATGACTATCATAATAAAACCAGCCGACAAGGGTGGGGCCATAGTTATCATGGATACTACCACCTATCACGCAGAGTCCCTTAGACAGCTTAGCGATACCAATTCGTACAAACTCTTGACCACAGACTCTACTGTCGTGTTCTATCTAGGACCCCGATCGATATTGTGATTTTATGCCCCTATACGGCTATAATCAATTCATACCCCTATAATGGCATAAACGATCAGAGCCATATTTCAGCCATATTTCAGAAACTCGCCTCTGCAGCTCATTACAGTAGATGACACAGCAGAAGCCACTATCTTAGATTCCTAGATTACACTCCGAGTTCTTCAACAGATAAAACTCCCAGCAACCTGGGAAATCCCCGCTTGCTTTGTTTTTATTAGTAATAGAACTCTAATGAGCACTTTAAGAACGACCAGTTCCTAGTGACATCTTTATTGACGTCTTATGTCCAAAAACTTACGTCAAACAAGGCACCTTTCAGGTATAAATATTACTAACGTTGCCTTAAGCAAATGCGATGGTGTGGTGAATACAGGAGCAGAACAGCTGTCCCTTGCAGAGCCCAGCAGATGCGAGAAGCCCACGGACGCTGCCCTTCCTCCTCCTTGACGCGCTGAGAAAGACGCTGTCTTTTCTCCTGTAGAGAAAATCCAGCTCCAGCGTTTCCAGCCTACCCTTGCGGGTGACTGGAATATCGAGTCCTGAGAGGAGATACCAGACCTCCAACATTCTATTCCAGAGGTATGGTGTTGACTAAACCCTTAGAGAGAATTATTGAAGCAAACCCTTGGCAAAACCAACTTAACTTAAACTGCTACTTACTCCCTCCCAAGTATTAGGCTTAGGTCAGGTACACCGGGGTAGGCGTAGTTAGAAGCACCAGTTGAGGACGTTAGCCTAAAGTATATATGAATGTATATATGTTACTCATTTTAACTATCGTATGGCTAAGAAACCATATCAATGCTTTTACAGTATTATTTCTCAATACTCATTTTACTGTACGCACTTTTTATAATAACAAGTCTTGCAATCGTGGCAATTAATTTCTCTTGCATGATAAGAAAGACTGTTCAATAAATAATACCTTTTATTGAAAATGCCCGTCTCTCTATTCTCTGCATCCTGGTGAAAGTAATTCTTGCACAACTGAATGAGTGAAATAGCTGTCTATTGTTTCACACGACTCTAGAGATTGACTCTTATTCTAAGGAGCAAAGTTGTCATGTTTATGCGGTTGTTGGAAAACTGAATCCCTTCTTGTCTGAGCCAGGGAAGCTGATCACTTCCTATTCAGTCAAGAAAGTTTCCAGTGACCTCTGAGCTAGTTGGTACAAACCCAATTAAGTCTAACATAGTCAGTAGAGACCTGGAAGACCACACTTCTACGTCTACACTGCTGTTTATGTTATTCCAATGCGCAGGGCCTATAGGGAAAATAGGAACTACTCTAAATGGCTCCCAAACGTTTGGTAAGGCGATAAAACTAATGCAAGACGTTAGAGTAACTCAGTCGTGCTTTTTCACACAGACCCTTTCTCCCGTACATACTCCAATAGACGTCTGGAGTGGGTGAAAGGCTAAAATCCGCCCGAACTTAGTAGGAAGAGATTCCTATGTAGAGTTTCTGGTTTATTCAACATTGAAGGATACAGTGTTCCAAAATATTGTGCACCTAATCTTTGTCTCCTTGGAGACCTGCTCTGCAAAAACTTGCAATTTATACAATGTCAAATAATGGCAATGAAAGCGGAACCACTGAGGCCGCAGTAAATGCGACTCAGCAGAGTCCCGATGAGATTAATGAACCAGGTGCAATAATCATCCCGGTCAACATAAGAAAAACTATAACGTTAAAACTTATAGAAAACGGACTGACCACACAAAGTGGCACAGTCGTCTTCGTGATAGAGGCACACGAATATCGGCAGACAGAGGTATTCTATTCTTGGATAAAATTGCCAGCGGCAAACGCTGCAACTAACGAGCTCCACTATTACAAAATAGGGGAACCACCGGATGAGTACGCTCCTTTCGAGGAGATTGAAATTCCATTAAAATACCAAGAGCATCTGCTCTGGTTTAAAGGCGCCCTAAAACACAATGATCATATTACCAGGCTCGGTCCACTAGGTGGACCAGGAGCAACGTGGCCGGTTCTAGCCAGCTACACACCACATCCGGACATTGCAAAAATGTCAAAAGAAGAGCTGTTAGTACAGCTAAAAACACTTATTAAAATACATAGACAATTAGTTCAATATGTAATGCAGACTGCAACAGTCCAAACAGCTGTTAATGTTCCACAGCTGACCCCTCATCAAGGGAACACAAATAAAATTACACCACAGAACATACAATCATGTCTCGGTAAAACACCCATAAAACGGGAACAAATTCCTTTCTGGTTAGCGCAGAAAATTACTCAAATAGAGGCAGTATTTCCGAATACTACCCCTATTGAGAAACACAGAATCTTGACCACCTGCCTTCCAATGGGGGTCGCACCACATGTGGAGGACTGTGACACTTGGGGTACAGTTTTTGCTTCCATTTACACAAAAACGCATGGTGTTCCGTCAATGGCGGTAATACCAAATGTGCTAAAACAGATTCAGAATGAATACGGTCCAGAACCTGCTTTAACTCTTGGTATGAAATTACTGAAAGACTTCAAGCAGGTCTCGGCTATATTACTAGCCAATATAAAAGGTGAAGCAGCATCTGTGGAGATCCGCCAGAAATTGAAGGAAACAGATATAACGGATCAACCAATTGAGCTTGCCAGAATTATAGAAAAATGTTATGAAGAATTAGGTAGAGATAGTTTGGGTGGAAACCAGTAAAACCCCAACTACTCGAAAATCCTGAAAAATTATTTATTAAAAATAATTCAAACACTCCTAAAAAGAACTGGGATGGAAATAAACAATCCACTCCCAAGGAAAAAGTTTTCAAGTCCAGAGGAAGGTCTCCTCGACGGAGGGAAAGAACTTTGACTCGAGAACACCAGTCTCCCCAGCGGGAGCCCTCTGAGAAAAGATATAACCTTAGAAATAGGGATAACTTGAAGAAGCCTGATAGATATCAAAGTATTGATACACGTCCCTCTCGATCTTTTTCGCAGAAATCGGAAAGAAGAGGACGGTCAGACCCAGGAGAGCACACCAAGTCCAATGACAAGGAACCTGCTCAAAGTAAAAAGTTACAATTTCCAAGAAAGAAGGTAGCCAGTATTAGAGTAATCGAACATGCCGAGAATACTGCGGACACAGCTGAAAAACGGAGTGGGCACAGACAATGCTAGACAGTGCAGCAGAAATCAGCATAGCTCGCAAGATCCTGATGAGTCATCTGGAGACAGTGGACACGAATGAATAGATTCAAGTAGAAACTGCTGACACCAGAGTTAGCGAACCTCATAAGATATACGAAATAACACTGCGTATAGAGGGAGATAAGACTAGGAAAATAAGGGGTCTATTTTGGGATAACCTCTCAAAAGGCTATGACATCCTGTTAGCTGAAAAAGATTGGCCCCCAGAGTTTGTCAGGGAGTGCCCTCGTGGCGAACAAATGATTATGCCTGCCTTCTCAAATCACATTCCGATTCACACAAAATATATATGCGAGGAAATGGGCAGTAGCCCAGGCAACAGTACTATATAAGAATCATGTAGCATGGGATGAGGACTCTCCTCCTCACAAAATCCAGTTAAAAAGTCAACCGACTGCACAAAGGCAGTATCCAATTAAGCAAGAAGCTAAAAAACAGGTCAGGGAGATTTTAGATCAACTTGAATACCAGGGGGTGATTGAAACATGCACCTCTCAAATGAACAATCCTTTGTTTCCTGTCTCCAAACCGGACAATTCGTATCGTCTAGTTTTGGACTACAGACACCTTAACTCATGTTGAAAAACATTTACAGTACAAAATTCGCATAGTGCTGCACTAATGATTAACATAGTTCGGAAAAAATAAAAAACGACATTAGACATATCTAATGGGTTCTTTTGTCAAAATATTGCACAAGAAAGCAGGTAATTGACCGCTTTCTCAGTAATGGGGTTACAGAAACATTTCTGTAGGCTCCCACAGGGATTCAAGAACAGCCCAGGACTATTCTCAGCCAGAGTAACAGAGTTACTGCAAATATATGATGATGAAGCATTGTCTTATGTCGATGACATCTATCTAACAGACGACGACTTGGATACTCACTTAAAAAGGGTAAACACCATAATACTTGGGTTTGCGGCAGATGGTTACAAATTCAACTTTAAAAAGTCAAGAATTGCCCATCTGACAGTATTATTTTTAGGATACGAATTATCAAGTGAAGGGAAAAGCCTAGCGGACAACTTCTTAGGGAAGTGCGCTGTACTCCATGCACCTAAAACGCTGAAAAACTTACAATCGATTCTAGGCTTCCTGAATTTCGGAAGAACATACATTCTAAATTATGCGGAGAGGGTTAAACCTCTCTACGAATTAATTAAACCGGATTTTAAACCAATCAACTGGACTCAAAAACACACAGACATTTTGAGATCATTGCAAACAGACATGTTAGCAAAAACAAAATTAGAAACACGTGACAATACACGCAACCTTGTAATCCGAGTCATCCCAGGAAAATCCGGATTCACGTACCTGACCTCTGATGAGGGCGAAATGGTACCAATAGCTTACAAATCTCACTTGTACACACAAGCAGAAAAAACATTCAGTCTCACAGAAAACACTGTGAAAGCAGTGCAAACTGCAATAGCGAATGAACGAGAACTAGCAAACGGCAAAAGGATCACTGTTCTTACAGCAGAATCCGCTTTTGAGGCAATATTCAGCCCAGTAAACATACCTACAGTGTCACTGGATCCGAAATGGATACAGTGGGAAAATTCTCTTGCTGTAGAAGACGTGAAATACTACTTCGCCCCGCGCATGAGAAAACTGAATGATTTAACTTTTGAAAAAGAACATCCTCTGCCAATCGAAATTCTTCTTCTACAACAGTACTCCTGTATAATATATACAGACAGATTTGTACAGCACTACAATGTAGAAAACAAATCCTACAATGCAGCCTGCGCGATTGTTAAAGGTCGCTGGCTGTGCGGTAAATTCAGACCGAAAATAAAAAAAACTGAATCACTGAGAAAATGTTCGGCTCAACGAGCTGAAATTAGATCTTTAAAGATGGCGCTTGAAAATGCAGAACGTGAATTCCCAACACTAATAGTGTGCGATTCGCATTTTTGCGTCAACTCTTACAATAATGAGTTGCAGAGCTGGGTTCAAAATGATTACAAAGATGACACAGGTGCCACAATTAAGCATAAAATGCTTTGGGAGCAAGTAGTTCTTTTACAGAAAGAACTACAAAAGACTCACGTGATACACACATTGAGTCATCAACGTGATGGCTTTCAAGTTGCAGGGAATTCATTGGCTATTACAGCCACAGCGGAAGCAACTAAACCGGCTTCTGTAGCCACAAAAAAGCGTTCAGAAAAATATGTAGACGGGGAAACCATGCTGGCAGTAAAAACGTCCTTAAAAACGACTGTGCCGCGCTACCCGTGAACTATCCACTCAATTATGCATACGTAATTGATGCAAACTCCGTTCCTTTTCCTCGAATCCCTGGAGTGGGGGATAGGGTAATTCCAAACACGAACAGGAGAAAGTTATTAATAGCAGACGCACACATGGGTGAAGGTCCAAGGCACAAACAGATGAAGGAATCTCTGACTGAATTACAATCGGAGTACTGGTGGCCAGGGATGAGCCTGCACCACTATAAATATGTGAAGAACTGTCCAGACTGCAGCAGAGATCGCAGTAATGAATTGGTCCAATCTGTTGCCCAGTTACCGTTTATGGACAGGGTAATGCTGCCTATATGCAATCAAGCGTCCTATTAATTGTTTAAGACTATATTCACTTAAAAAAAAATGTGGCCCCAGCGCTCGGCTGACGCCAAAACTGTTATAAAAGATCTGCAAGTCTTTATCGGCACCTACGCAATTACCATGTTCCATTCGGACCAGGGTCCTGCTTTCAGCTCTCGAGCTCATAAGAAGGCCATGGCCAGTATGGGTGTTGGGTTGCGGTTCTCTTGTCCATTTCACCCGGAAGGAAACAGTGTAGTGGAAAGAAAAAACCGAGACATAAAGCAATCTATAACAGCGATATTAGGTTCGGTGATGGGTGGGTCAAGCATTTAATAAGTGTCCAACTTAATCTAAATAATTTGCCAAGAAATTCTCTAAAAGGTTTCAGCCCGTACGAACTATTGTTCGAAACTAGAATGCATGTTCAGGACCTTGATAGTCAGGCTTCAGTGGGAAAAGATAAGAATAAAGACTTTGACATCAAAGATCGTTTGGCTGTTTTACAGGACTTGAATGAAACAAGAAAATCCTTAAGCAACATAAAAATAAAGCAACAGCCAACTACCACTGAAGAGGCACCACCAGCCCCAGCAAGACCTGTCTGGATTCCAAAGATTGGGGATCTAGTCAGAGAAAAAATAGCGGTGAAGAAGGAATTTGGGCCTTCTTACAGAAAAGCAGTACCTGTCTTAGCAATCAACGGAACAAGATCAGTAGTACTACCGCCCTTGCTGTTAAAAAGGAGAACAGAGTTGTATCAATCGACCTGGTAAAACCACAATCATGTGGCCTATAATCAACAGTAGGCCAAGTGGACTCCCAAGAAATAACAGAATACCCAAATTTGCAACAATCCAAGAGGTTCAAACTGAAAGACTAATCACATTTGATAAACCTGCAGTGCACAGAGAGGGACTACGCAATAATGCCATGGAATTCGTGCCTCTTGAAACACAGATTGAAACAGTTCATCAAGAAACACCAGTCTCCAATGATGTGGCATCAGAATGTACTAATGAAAGACAAATTGGGAAAACAATTCCAACAATTGACAGAACTGCCTCTCGCTACTTCATCATTTTCGATAACTTTTCTGAAGATCAAGACGACCGAGAAGTGATGCCAGAAACAAAGTCTTTTAAAGAAAAGGCAACAGAACTCTTTCATCAACTTAAGGAAACATTTCTGATTGCACCAGTGTTTGAGCATTGGATTATATCAGGGGTACTTATACTCCTACTAGGCCTAATTTTGCTTTTAATTTTAGGAAAATGTATTACAGTTCAATGGACACAGCAAGTCAGAACATCAACTTAGTCCTGAAACCACACAAATCATCTCACATCGAGAAAAGAGAACTATCATCAGTGAATGTCACAGCCATTCCAATACCCGGCGGGGTAGTATGGGACAAAACTGACTATGAAGTATATGGTCCGGTCGAGATCTTGAAATCTCCTCACCAGTTCAAGGTTTCATTAAGTGACTTTGTAAAACCGAGTACATTTTCTGATGATTGAGATTTTGAAAGTATAAATAATATGATGTCTGATTTAGTGTTGTCAGCAAAATTTACAGAACATGACTATTTACAAGGTTCATCCAATTATGAACAGATGTATTGTTTCACACATTATGGTTACCACTACTTGCATAAATCTGCACAACCTAGAAATGTTTTTAAATATAACGAATGGGAACATTGTGCTACTCCACCTAAAAGTAGTTCGAAAACATTCTATGAGAGATTCCAATACTTCTCAGGGTTTAACACCAGTGATGCGGAAACGTTTTATTATAAACTGTTGGATAAAACAGGGTTGAAAACAATGCTGACAAATACTAAATTAATATATTCAGAAGCATTTTATGAAAAAATTATGACATGTGGTTTTGATTTGTGGAAAAACAACATTGAAACAAAAACCATCTGGGGTACAAAGGATTGGCAGGTACAAGGCCTAGAAGCATTATTTTGGGCCTGCATGATCCCAGAACAAATAATGTTCTTAAATGACACAATTCACCCAACATCATGTCTTGGCCTAGCTAAGATTAAAGACGTTAACAAACCGTCTATTCCAAAGCCAATACCTGATAATGTAACCACAGATATTGAAATAGACGTATCACAAATTTTACATCTAAACAGAACACATCCTGATTGGAAAAAGTGGTTCATCTGGCCTACTGACACGAATAACTGTCAAGATAGATTCCTGAACAAAACACAGGGGTTTAAAATGACCGGACCAGACCCTAGATACTCCCAGAGACAACATCCAGGGATAGTAACAACATACAGTGTAGGGAAACTCTGCCTTGAATGGCTAGGAACATCCACACTGGCAGAAATTAAGAAACCTTTATCTTTACTTAAAGATGGTGCTGATTTTCGGGATTTCATTTTGGGACCACGCAAACAGCGTCAAAAACGTTTCATAGCGGCAAGTGTATATGCGGCTTACAACGAGGCATGGAAAGTAATGCAAATTGAAACAGCTGAAAAAATACGAGAAATTGATCGTATTAATTTGGAAAAATCACTTTCTGTTGTGGACAATGGGTTAATGACTCTGTCCTCCAGAATATATTCACTGAACAGTATTGTATCATCTGCCATTGATATAATAGACAGATACTTGCTGATGTTACAACATGGCCAGTCACAATTACGTTCTATTATACAGCTAGGCTGGACGCTGCAGAATCTTCGTTCAGGCTATGTGCCATGGCGTTTAATCTACACAACGTCATTGTTTTCCATCTTTAACCTTACTGATAAACAAATCAGCTTGGCACAGAAAGGAGCAGACTATACAATCCTGAGCATCGAAAAACTTGAGAGATTACCATTGACAATGTCAGAAAGACCTGTCATTGAATGGATAATACACGGGATTATCACAATTCCGATAACAACTTTCGGAATTATAAAATTTGCCTTGAATATATGTCGACTGGCCAGTGTGAACGATTGGGTAAAGGGTACATTAAGTCAGCATGGAAATTACCCTATACACATGCATGCTATAGTGACAACAAAAAAAATGTCTTTCTTAGTGGTGAAAATTGCAAACATTCACTAAGCGGTATACTTTTGTGCCAGGGTATTAATTTACACGGGGCCTGTGAAGGAACTTCAAACAACCTTTCATGCCACCAACATGTCACACCTGCTACGCAGATAGAGCCTTTCTTTAAGCAACTTGCTAACAGGAGTTACATTCTAATAACGGATCACAGCTGTTGTGGCCTGGTGCCAGGGAAAGCATATCCCGTAAGCGTAACTTCCATGGTCACTTGCTGTATGCAAGCATTGTTTCCAAACGGCCATGAAGATTCTGAGACGCCGATCTGGCCTCCTTTGAATGTCTCTTCTATACGAATTGATACTTTAAGCAGAATGAAGTCTGTGCATTTACAGACAACAATGCCCATCACGTCATCAAAAGAGACGTATGATCTCCAAGTTGCAAGGACAACTTCAGAGATACATGAACTTTTATCAACAAATTGCCCCGTGCATTTCACAGAAATGCTTAGCCAAATTCTAAATATGTCGGAGGCCGTAGGTATCTCAAACGTATTTAAGACCATTTTTTCGGGACTGTTAACACAATTCAAAGCAATCCTGGGAATTATTCCTAATTTTGTCCATTCAGTCTTTGGCGGCATACCCATGATTTTGGGACTTGTAGCAGGCATTTTATTTTTGACCCTCCTGCTCCGATATGGCAAGCCAAAACACAGACATGACTCCAGCAAGGATGGAAGAAACGATCCTAGCAGTACGCTACCGGGACCGCATAACTAGAGTCCTTGGATTGGCCAGGCTGAGAGATCTGAATATGACCTGGTTTCTTTCATTCAGACCTATATGGCAGACCTGCATCTTACCTGTGTTTCGATGTATGCTATGCGGAGAAGAATGCGTGTTGGACACCTGTCTTGCACTTCCATCAGCAGTACCATTGGATATCGATACTTTGCTAAGTCCTGTAACGGCTCATGCATTGTGTTGTCCCCAGCGGCTACCAATCCTGATGACGGCATTCGTTGAGACTCCTGTGCTACGACTAGGTGGCGACAGTGGAGCAAGAAATAAAAGCAACATCACCCAGGTACGACCTTCTGTGAGCATTGCTGATCCAGACATTGATGATAGCAATCATTCTCACACCTGCCAAGTTGCAGAATTATCGAACTTGGTCGAACTGTCACCTGATTTTGTAGACCAATTATTTGAGAGCCTGTCTGATATGATGTTCTGCCCTGAACAGAAACAATAATTTTTGAAAAGCATTCCGACACACAGCGTTCGCATGAAAAGCGTTGGAACTCTATTCCCCCGTTCACCATGGAAAGTTTTTTTTTTTTTTTAATTGAACATTTTTTCCAAATATTTACCTTTTTCTGGCACAAATACTTTGCTTAAAGTAGAACTATTCATAAAGAACAGAACTTCTATTTTTAGTAGATCTAGAGACAGAAAACTTTACATCGGCCTCTAGCACATTTAACAGCACATGCATTTCTATGTGATGAAATAGTCTCGCCCTTCTTTTCTGTACTAAGAGACATTTCATGTGTAATTTTTTCGCAAAATCGTTCAACTGATTAGATATGCAATAATTTTGAATGATTTCTATGCTTACCAACGTACAGTGCTATATTTTCATGTATTTCATATACGCCATTTCAAATGCAATATGTATTTTGGGGTGGGTAATGTTACACACGCATTTATTGCTTTAGTTTTAGTAATTTGATGGACATAAATTCGTGGAGTGGGTGTCGTGTTCTATCTAGGACCCAGATCAATATTGTGATCTTATGCCCCTATACAGCTATAATCAATTCATACCCCTATAATGGCATAAACGATCAGAGCCATATTTCAGCCATATTTCAGAAACTCGCCTCTGCAGCTCATTACAGTACATGACACAGCAGAAGCCACTATCTTAGATTCCTATATTCCACTCCGAGTTCTTCAACAGATAAAACTCCCAGCAACCTGGGAAATCCCCGCTTGCTTTGTTTTTATTAGTAATAGAACTCTAATGAGCACTGTAAGAACGACCAGTTCCTAGTGACATCTTTCTTGACGTCTTATGTCCAAAAACCTACGTCAAACAAGGCACCTTTCAGGTATAAATATAACCAACGTTGCCTTAAGCAAATGCGATAATGTGGTGAATACAGGAGCAGAACAGCTGTCCCTTGCAGAGCCCAGCAGATGATAGAAGCCCACGGACACTGCCCCTCCTCCTTGACGCGCTGAGAAAGACGCTGTCTTTTCTCCTGCCGAGAATTTGTGAAGCAAACCCTTGACAAAACCAACTTAACCTAAACTGCTACTTACTCCCTCCCAAGTATGAGGCTTAGGTCAGGTACACCGGGGTAGGCGTAGTTAGAAGCACCAGTTGAGGACGTTAGCCTAATGTATATATGAATGTATATATTTTACTCATTTTAACTATCGTATGGCTAAGAAACCTTATCAATGCTTTTACAGTATTATTTCGCAATACTCATTTTACTGTACGCACTTTTTATAATAACAAGTCTTGCAATCGTGGCAATTCATTTCTCTTGCATGAGAAGAAAGACTGTTCAATAAATAATACCTTTTATTGAAAACGCCCGTCTCTCTATTCTCTGCATCCTGGTGAAAGTAATTCTTGCACAACTGACTGAGTGAAATAGCTGTCTATTGTTTCACACAACTCTAGAGATTGACTCTCATTCTAAGGAGCAAAGTTGTCATGTTTATGCGGTTGTTGGAAAACTGAATCCCTTCTTGTCTGAGCCAGGGAAGCTGATCACTTCCTATTCAGTCAAGAAAGTTTCCAGTGACCTCTGAGCTAGTTGGTACAAACCCAATTAAGTCTAACATAGTCAGTAGAGACCTGGAAGACCGCACTTCTATGTCTACACTGCTGTTTATGTTATTCCAATGCGCAGGGCCTATAGGGAAAATAGGAACTACACTACACTACAGGTAGACTGGCCACCGAGATTGGCCATTTGGTAGAAGAGGCAAGTGCAGAAGGGTAGATCACGCCAAAGGAAGCACTATTTTTGGTCACCCCCCATCCAGTGACCCTGTATTTTTATGTCTTACCCAAAATCCACAAGGCAGTGAGACCCCCGCCAGGGCGCCCCATCATATTGGGAATTGGATCCTTACTTGAACCTTTATCCACCTTTGTGGATTTCTTTCTGAGACTACTAGTCAAATGCATGCCAACATACCTTCAGGACACCAAGGATGTCCTGAGACTGCTTCCCGAGATAGAGTTCAACATTGAAACTGACTTCTTGGTCAGTTTTGATGTTGAATCGCTATACACATATATTCCCCAGGAGGAAACTCTACAAGCTATCAAGGGCTTACTGGAAACGCGGGATCTAGACAGTATAACACCTGTCAACTTTATAATGGAGTGTGCAAGTATAGCAATGACTGAAAACGTTTTTAAATTTGAAGACTCCATTTACCTTCAGATCTCGGGGACGTCAATGGGTAGCGTCTTTGCCCCCTGTTTGGCGAATCTTTACGTCCACCTTTTTGAGACAGAGTGTGTACTTGACCACAGCAACCCATTATTCCATCAAGTGTTGCTGTGGAAAAGATACATTGACAATATCCTTGTCGTCTGGCGAGGGGATGCTGCTTCCAGACTTGGCTTAATACAAGGAACCGATATTTGAAATTTACGGTCGAGTATAGTCAATCAGAACTTCCATTTCTTGACTTACTCATTGTTCCTATGGAGGGTAGGCTAGGGAGCAAGCTTTACAGGAAACCAATGTCAAGAAATTCATTGCTGCCTTTTAATAGCCACCATCCCGGATCTCTCCGGGAAAACTTGCCGTTCGGGCCAGTTCCTGAGGGTCCGACGGAATTGTTCATACAAAGTAGATTTTGATATCTATTCCAGTGACCTTTCTATCAAACTAAGACAATAAGATTATCCCAAACATCTCGTATGGAAAGCACGCAAGAGAGCTTCAAACAACCATCGGGATGCACTTTTGGGCCCCCTGTCGCCAAACCTCCTCTCGACAGACTTACCTTTGTTACGACATTCAGTACTCTATCAACTCAAGTACAGAAGTCAGTTCAGAGGAATTGGCGAATTCTGAATACAGCTGGCAGGACTATCCCCCTCCCACTCTTTTCCTTCAAAAGAGGACAAAACCTACTGGATGATTTGGTGCATACGAGACCAAGACAACAGATACAGGAACCAGTTAACACACTATGGAACCTTCCCTCGGTCCAGGGCCACTATCCTTGTGGATCCTGTACAGCTTGTCCACAGACACAAAAAACGCTGATGGTTGACATAGGGACCGAGGGACCTTGGTTATTGAAAAAGCATACCAACTGCAATAGTGATAAGGTCATTTACTTAATCACATGCCCATGCTCTTTGAAGTACGTGGGCATGACGACCAGGAAAGTTAAGCTAAGAATTAACGAGCATAGGAGTACCATAAGATGCAACAAATAAGCAACACGTCTTACCAGCCACTTCTTAAATAAAAAACACAAAACCGAAGAGATGAGATGGGTGGTTCTCGAACAGCCATTTATCCCCCATCACATTAGTGACGTCACACGCTATCTGTTCATCAAAGAGCAGAAATTGATTTTTAAGCTTAATTGTGACACAGAAGGCTTGAACAATGATATTCCGTGGGTAATGATTTGAGTAGCTTGATGCGAGTGCCCAAGGACCTATTGAATTCAGGCACATCATCACAATAGTCTAATACACATTAGACGTCATTAAATCCCTCGTAAATACGTCAGAATAAGTTACTGTTTTATTGCCTTGACAAGGAAACTACACCAGAGTTACATCGTGTGTAAGTCTTTCTCTTGAGGTCACTCTTTATGCATTTAGTTGCCATGTACATGCTCTTAGTACAACTGTATCCGGGTTATTTGACACGCCATGGGGTGTCTGTGAGATTGCACACATATCCCGCCCTTACTGATGGCTCGGCATTATTGGCCACATCTCGTTAGATACAACATCGAGAGACAACTTTAAGAAGGTTCTTCCTCCCCTCTTCACTAGCTTCATGATAATGTGCCCATGGGTTTAAACTATCTGTAGGGATCCACTATGCGACATACAGCATGATGTACGTAAACCCATAATCTAAACTATATTGAGTGTAGACAGGCGTACTCCTCCTCCTGGGGTCGACTGTCGGGGATACCTGGGATCTTCTCCGTTCCCTTTTGTTTGACATTATCTTTGTCGACGCGCCAGTCTCTAAGGCCCATAAAGTTTGAGATATTCACCAAAGTGTTATGGACTATATACACCGTGTGACATGATACTTAATCAACGATCCATTTTTAATAAGTGTCCCACATCCGCACATGACAATAAAGAGAGGCGCTGGAGGTTTCTGATGGAGATTACACTTTTTACTTTTTACTTTTCATCTCCACGAAATTCCATGGTACTCGCTTTCCCCCAGTGCGCATGCGCGTCTACCCTGAGTACACCAATGGGGTCTCGTTTGATATCGCTTAGGCACATCTCCACACTTCACCGGCTTACTTACGGAAACTGCACAGTTCTGGATGTACACCTATCCGGTTTGGCTAGGAGAGGCATTTGCTTACAACCAATGAAAGAGCATCCGAGTTATCAACTCATTCAGCTCTCCCCCTGGTCCGACGCTATACATTGCATTTCAGCATCGTATTCCATTACTTTGCACGTTAACAGGAAACTATTTCAGTTTGGAGGAGCGTGCTATTTGTCAAGGCATTTAGGTCTCTCCCTGGTCCGACACTATACACTGCATTACGGCATCGTACACCCTTAATCGTCCATCCAATCATGTTGTGCTTTAACACGAAACTTTTTCTGTTTCTGGTTTACCGACAGGCTCCACTCCGGTCCGCATGCCTTTGAGATTTGGTGCTAATACAGGATAAAAAAGACAGCCTTCCTGTTACGTCGGGTACCTCCCCCTCAGCTTAGGACTAAGCCTAGGGTACCGACGGACAGCTATGGCCACGCTGCACTACAATGGCTTCTTCTGGCTTCTGACTACTTCCATTTCGCCACTCTGGTCCACACATCTGGGGCGTTTTGGGTGCTCGTCGAGTCAACTCTCAGAAGAAGGTGCCTCTGATCACCGGGTGCATTACTGACAGCCTCTTGCACTCGGGGATTAGCTCACTTTAAAATTGTGAATGTATTTCCCTTACATGACTTATCTGGGTCTTTTACCTATGTTTGCCATACAGGTAAATACTCACGATCTTTTTATAGATCAATGAAATTCTAAGAAATCTGAGCCAAGTACAATATATTTGGTTCACTGACTATACATTCACATGACTTCAGAGTCTTCATCGGATGTCACAGGGTCTGCTATGGACTGCTTTCTTTTTTGCAAATTACAGCACCAAGGCAATATTATAACATGACAAATGATGGTGGGATAATGTGTGTTCCATGCCATTTATTTTTATTTTCATAGAGCGTGGCCTCATTACCTGAGCGAGTGCCAGGAGAGGTGAGGCCTTTCCCCAAGCAATTTTGGGTGAATTCAGTTGATTAAAAAATGTACGTTAAACCTGCTGTGCCTATTATATGTCTTTGTAGTGTTTTAACATACTGTCTGTGTTTGTATGTATATATATACATGTTTATCTTTCAGGAAAGAAATCTATTTTCAGAGACAATTCTCCTACCCTTTGGAATTCGATATACGGTAGGATGAACTTTTGTTAAATTCTTTACACTTAATTTTGCAGTAGTGTTATCTATTCGGTCCTGAAGAAAGCCACAGGTCTACTTTCCAACCTTGCATGGCTGAAACATGTCGACTTTTTTTACCACCAGATAATAGTTACTATTTTTCATGCTATCTACACACAGTTTTTAGTCTTGACATTATGATGACCCAATAATAAAATGTGTTCTTTGGCATTATAATAGTCAATTTTAGCTTCACATTTATAATTTATTGTCACAACTTAAGCACTGTAAATTATCCTCCAGCACCACCATACTACTTTTTATGGCCATTCATCACTGGTGGATCTACACTAGGATTTCTCTCACAATAACACCAAGTGAGATACCTAGCATATACCAGTTCTTCTTATAATATCCCAAAGGATGATGCTCCGCCATTGGGTGGGCTGATGGGTATTCTTTCCATCTGTGTAACAACACATCCATCTTTGAAAACACACGTTTCACCACTGCATCTCCATTCTTAGCCACATGTCACTAGACCAGTAGTATCCATGTATGTTTTGGTATAGATGGATTGGGGGATAGGATACAACTGGGTCTTTAAACATTAATCTCCTCTTGGACCCTCTGTGAAGTTTAGTTTTATATATGCTTTGGGCACTGTGCCACTGCTATTCAGTGCCACAGTAGAAGTTCCCCCTATTGTAAATTGATGTATGAATTAGTGGTTCCATGTTTGACTATTTGGTTTACTTGTCAGACCCTAGTCTAGTGCACAGAGTGTGCCAGGGCGAGTAATCCAAATGCTGCTGGTGGGCCTGCAGCACTGGTTGTGCCACCCACAGAAGCAGCCTTGTAAAGCGTGTCTAAGGTCTGCCATTGCAGAGCCTGTGTGCAGTCTGGTACTGTCATGCTGACTGGGAGAGTGCACCCACCTGCCAGTCCCTAAACCTTCCCTTTTCTTCATATTAGTCACTCCTATGGTAGGCCCAAGGGCAGGGTGCATTGTAAGTATAAGGTAGGACAAGCCCTGGTGTGTGGCATGTCCTGATAGGGAATTACAGCCATTTCCGTTTTTCACTATTGCAAGGCTACCTGTTCTCCATAGGCCAGAATCAGCTGTTTGATATGTTACATTTTATAATCCTAACAGGCTCAGAGAACAAGGTAGAAGTTCGAGTTTTGTATGCCTGAACTCAGAATAATAAAATTCATATTTTAGCAAAGTTTATTTTAATATTCTGTTTGCAAATACAACTTTTAGAAAGTGGGTTTTTGCTTGTCTAGCCATTCAAACCTGCCTCTGCTGGGTTGTGTATTCCTATGTCTGGTTTTGAGAGTGACAGGGCTGGGGAATTCCAGGAGAAAGGCTGAGTCACCAAGTGGTGAATAGAGAGATCTGCATCTTGATGGGAGGTGTCACATCGCACCTGGGTTGTTTGAATGAGAGAAAGTAGGGTCTGAATGGTGAAAACTACAGAGCCCAGAATGCTTGGGGGCGGATGTCCTTTCACACTTTCTATCAGTCTACACTTATACTCCTCCTCTAGCAGCAGTCCGGTGCTTGTCACCTGATCCTAGGAGTAAGCTGTGTTTGCTTGCAGCTTTGGCAGCGCCTTGTGTAATACGACGGAGTTTCTTCGTTTTTTCCTGTTTCCCGTTTTGATGCACCAGTGCTGGACTTCCTGGCGTGAGACGAAGCCGGTAAGCTGGGGGAGCGTTAACGCTTAGCCAAGATCGCGCACTGAACGCGCTGGGATCACGGCAGGCGCCGCTTTCCACTGAACTGAGTTGGACGCTTACTGGCTAGTAAGAAACGGCTTCACGGTAGGCGCCTTTGTTTTTGTTCACAGCGCGTGTTCATTCGCGCTGTGTTTGAAGAAGAGCGGTTGCTCTATTTTGCCTGTAAAAGAAAAGTCGAACAGTTTTAAATTCATCCTGGACTTGGGGAATTTATATTTTTTTTTTGCTTTTTTGAACTTGTTACAACTTCTGAATTCAGATATGGTTTTGGTATGAACTTTTGGAAACATTCTTGTTCTAAAGGAGTGAGACTACGAAATCCAAGAATTGTTGAGATTAGAATCCTTTTGTGAATTAACAGAAGATTCTGCAACGTAAAGGAAAGATTAGCTTGCAGAAGACTAAAGAAGAAATTGTTCTAGTTGCAAAAGGATCTACTGGGACTACACTCATAGTCTATTGAGTGCCTTGCTACCTATAGAACCTTTTCTTTCTTTTATGCTTTATTCTTTTCCTGTGTTGAATGGTTACTAGGAGATTCTGGCGGCTATTTAAACTGTAAGTTATATTCCATACACATATTGTATAGTTCTATTTAGAGGTATGGAATGTATGAATGATACCTTGTCTCTCCATCTGCAGGGTCTATCACCAGAGATCAGAGAATAATACTTCGCACAGATATCCGAAGTTATCTGCTACTTTATTTTTGAACAGCTGCACTTTATTGTTTCTTTTATCCATTTTTTCCCCTTCCCTGGCGGTGTTACGCCTAGAGGTGTTGATCTATCACACCCGAGGTGTGCCATTGCAGGGGATAGGGAGACCTAACGTCGGACATCGCTCCTGCTGTACCTTGCTACAGGTTAGTGCATCTGTATGGTTTCTGACAGAAGGGAGGAGTGCACCTGAACTCTGAATAGGGCTGTGCCTGCCTTCCACAATGCTGGCTCCACCCCATGGGGAGGGGCTGATGTCTCTGCCCTGCACACTGAAAGAAGAGAAGGAAGACTGTCAACAGAGTAGTCGGGGACTGTACTTGCCTTCCACAATGCTGGCTCCACCTCCTGTGGGGCGTCTGATGTTTCTACCTTGCACTGTGAAAGGAGAGGAGAAGTCTGGTAAACAGAGTGCTTCAGAACTGGATTGTGGGGACCTCAACCTTCATTTACCGGGGGATTGGTCGATGGGCCACGAGTTTAAATACCAAGGGAGGAAACCTAAAGTCTTCAGAGCATTTAAGGATCTTTGCGAGTTACATGGCCTGACAGATGGATGGCAATTGGGTCACCCCGGGGATCATGGATACACATACTTCTCTCACCCACACTTACGTCATGCTCGGCTGGATTATATGCTCATCTCGAATTCAGTAAAGGACATACGCACCGTAAGTAAGCTTCCGAGGGTATTATCAGACCATAACCCATTAGAACTAAATATAGCTTGTAGTAGTGGCATCCCCACTTTAAGGACTTGGACATTTGAAAGAGCTTTTAAAAAAAATGAGGAGTGCTGCCGACATATGAGAGAGTGGTTACCATCTTTTTTAGCAATAAATGTGGGTAGCGCACCTATTGAGGTAATCTGGGATGCGATGAAGACAGGCATTAGAGGTGAGACACTTCTTAGTCAGGACTAATAGAAAAGGCAAACAACAGCTAGCCACTCTACAATAGAACTTGAATGGAGCGGAGGCAGACCTGATCATAGCCGTACAAACAGGACAGGTTGCGGATGAATTAGCGCGAGTAGCCATCGCCAGAAAGCGGATCTCAGACATCTTTACGGAGAAAGCATTACCAGAGCTACTATTTACAAAGATAAATCGTATGAGCTCAGTGAACAAGTGGGGCACCAGCTAGCAGTGCGTACAAGGGAGGGGATGACAGCTAATATGATCAAGTCTATTAAAGATATAGATAGTGGGCTGAGAACAGAGGCATCAGAAATCAGGGCGGCTTTTCAGAGGTTCTACCAAGAATTGTATAAAGAGCCAAAAACGGATCAAGAGGACCCCAAGGAATATTTAGCTCAAGGGTTGGGCGTTTGCTTTGAGCAAGAGGATCAAGACAGTTTGGATTCCCCCCTTAGCTGGGACAAAATACTGTTATCCTTGAATTCATTGGCAGCTGGCAAAGCAGCAGGGGTGGATGGGATTCCAACAGAGTTTTTTTTTTTAATTCTCAGACCAACTTAAATGAATCATGATGGAGCTATTTAAATCTATACTCCAGGGCGAGAATCCACCCCCATCTTGGTCCATTGCTAAGATTATGGTCTTCTTGAAAAAAATAAGGACCCCCTGGAAATGGGTTTCTACCGTCCCATAACTTTGATTAACAGGGATTCAAAGATCTATTCTAAACTCCTGGCTGGGCGACTAGCACCGATTATCCATAAGATTGTCTCATCCCGCCAACACGGGTTTATCCCCGGCAGATCGACAACCGATCATGTACAGAGAGTGATTTCTCTATTCGACCATGCTGAGATAACAGGAGACCCTATGGCCCCTATTCTACTGGACGCGGAAGAAGCGTTCGATAGGGTCTCCTGGAAGTTCCTATGGGCAGCTATGCTGAACTGCGGAATCACTAGGGGATTTATAAAGGCCATCCAAGGACTCCATGTTAATCCGAGTGCTAGAGGTACGATAAATGGGACTATGTCTGAGAACTTTATAATTACGAGGGGAACTAGACACCTCTTTTATTCGCGGTATATATCGACTCCTTTATCCACAAACTTGAAAGCCATCCTCTTGTGCCACCTATTCGGGTTAATAAGCACGAAACAAAAATTCTAGCATATGCGAATGATATAGCTCTTGTCACCACCGATCCTAATGAGGCTATTAAGATTATTGAGGAAGAGGCACAGCAGTTTGGTAATACCTCCGGATATAAACTGAACCCAGGGAAAACCCAGATTGTCACCAATGGTAAAGTACAGATGAGGGATAATAGGGTAGTGGATCATGCTGTGTATCTTGGCATCAGTATAAGCTCCAAGGTAGATAATATTGTGAAGATAAATCTTGACCCAATGATAGGCCGCACTACAAAAGAACTGATCAGACTGGGCAATCTGCATCTTACCATCGGTGGTAGGTGCAATGTGATTAAAATGCTATTTTTACCTTGGTTTTTATATTTTTTTTAGAACAATTTGTCTTGAGTTCTCTCCACAAAACTTTTAAAATATTGAAACTATGTTCTCTAGATTTATTTGGGGGTTTAAGAGACCTCGACGGGCTCTTAAATGGATTATGCTGCCGAAAGAAAGAGGGGGACTAGCTATGCCAAACTTTAAGATATACTACTGGGCAAAGATGTGTGGGGTAAATGACAATTACTTTAAGAAAATAAAACTTAAGACTATCGCTAGCATATTTAATGTCTGGAACAATATCCGCAAATTGCTAGGGCTGGGGCGATATTCTTGTTATACCCCCGTTAGTTGGAATACCCATCTCCCATAGAACTTCCAGGATGGGTGCATGACCAGGTGGATTGGGACAGGGATTAGTCAGCTGGGCTGTTTTTATACATCAAATCGGTTGAAAAGTTTCTCAGAGCATCGTACCGACTATGATATTAGCCATGGGGATTTTTTTAAATACCTACAGATCAGGGATGTTTTGTTAAGGAAAATGGGGGGGGGCGAGAAAAATTTCAAATTAACGCAGCAATAGAAAACGTATGCAGGGAAACCACTCCTAGAATTGGGGAAATTTATGAGAATTATAATAGTGCATTCCCTGACGATTGGATAAACATTATGCTAGGTGGCAGACTAATTTATCGGTGCAGCAAGTAACCCCCGTACTTGCGATGGAGCTTTCACAAACATGTCTAATGTCTATTAAACTTCAAGCTCAATTTTACAAAACATTCTTCTCCCTATATTACACTCCGTATAAAATTGCTAAATGGGCAACCGGACAGGAAACTACATGCCCGAGCTGCTCACTATTTGAAGCTGATTTGAACATATGAGGCACCCAGTGTGCCTCATATGTTCTCCACCTGCACTACGTTATCTAATCTGATGCTAGATATATACAACTTCTTATCTGGGATATTTCACCTAAGAATTTCTATATCATCTGAAGAAATATTGCTAGGAGTGGCGGAAACCCAGCAGCCCATACACATGCAGGGGTTGATCTTTGTGGCTATGGCGGTTCTCGGACTTTGCATAGCCTCATTATGACTGGATCCACAACCACCGGCCTTCACACAATGTAGGGCAAGATTACTCGTGACTTGTAGTCTGGAGGTGGCCATTTACAAAAATAAAGGGCTAAATAAAAGAAAAGGAGGCATGCTGATATGGGACCATTATTGCAGTGGATGCAAGATCACTCCTAGGGGTAGAAAGTATGTTGCGGGGTTTCTTAAGATGCTAGAGGGAGCATAAACTCAGATATCTATGTATTCAACAGCGTGTTTGGTGTTGTTTTTCTATATGCTCTCTGTGCTTCACATTCTTTAAAATATGTATGTAATAATTTTTGGTTTAAACATGGATTAGTATCGTAAACTTGGTCTTCGGGGGGAGTGGGGGGAGGGGAGGGCGTATTAAAGGTTAAAAACTGTGAATAAAACATTTTTAAACAAAAAACAGAACTGGTTTGGACTAGGGCAAAGGCCCCTCTCCCCTCAGAGAATAAAGGATTTCTGGGTATAAATATTGGGACCCTGCTCCCATGAAATTAGATCACTCTGAACAAGAAGAAACCTTGACTGAGGAGAGGAACCTGAAGAAACTGAGGAGAGACTATTTCCAAGCTGAAGTGCTGCTTGGGGGATTGGCCTACAATGGTTGCCTTACTGCCAAAGGAAGGAGAAAGGAACTTTTGAGTAACTTTGCTTTCAGCTTGTGAAGAATCTCCAAGGGCTTGGAAAAGAGCTTGCCTCCTGCTGAAGTCTCAGGGACAACAGACTTTACCCCCCAGCTCCCCAGAGTTCTTGTGGAAGTGCCTGCTGCTGTTTTGGGCCTTCTGATGAACTGCGTGTCGCAAGGAGCTGGAAGCGCGACTGAACGAGAAGAAGCATGTCGCCATCGCTGTGCCTGCCGTCGCAACTCCGGAGAAAGGAGGGTGTTGCCCCTGGAACTGTCGCTCTGCACTTCATCGGAGAGAAGCGTGCCGCAACGAAGAGGAAACGTGTCACCATCGCTGCTGCTGCAGTCGCAACTCCGAAGAAGGAGGGTGTCACTGCTGTAGTTGTCGCACCGCACCCCATCAGGTGATGAATCTCACAATGAGGTTGGAGCGTGTCGCCGTCGCTGTGCCTGTCGTCGCAACTCCAGAGAAAGGAGGGTGTCCTCGCTGGAACTGTCGCACAGCACCACATCGACCAAGAGCACCTCGCATCCCGGAGAAGCGTGCCACCATCAGAGCTGTTGCCGTCGCATCTTGGACGTCGCCGCTGTAGTTGTCGCATTGTGCGGAAGCTTCACGCATCGTGAAGAAGAGCGTCGCCGCTGGAGCTGTTGCCGTCGCATAGTAAGGGTGTCGCCGCTGCAGTCCACACATCGAACCGAGAGTTTCTTGCATCCCCGAGAAGCGTGCCACATCTGGAAGATCTTTACGTCTTTATTTCTTTGTATCTGAACTTTGCCGCATTTTCCATCGCTGCGACATTGCTTGTCGTGGAAGCGCAACTCAACTTAAGGTACATTGACGCAGAGTGTCGCATCTAAGAACTGAACTGAACTAAGCTTAAATCTACCATCTTAAAGTAATCATAGTGTGTATTTTTGTCGTTTATGGTCTTTTGATAACTCTATATAAAGTCTCTTTTTATAAAGCTTGTGTGGTGTCCATTTATAGTGTTGTCACGGGGTTAAGGAGTGTGGTGACAAATGCTTAACTTATAACGCCTCTGAAGTAAAGCCTTGGCTGCTCTCACCACGCTACATTGAGGGTGAGCAGGGGTTATTTTAGGGTGTAATCCCCCTTGTCCTGACTAGAGGAGAGGGTCCCTGCTTGTCACAAGCAAGTACCTACCAGTGCCAACCAGAGACCCCCAAATCTAACATTAGGGAAGACTAATAATAGTCTTCCATCATCTCAGTGGACCAGGGTATCCAACCATGGAAGAAGGTCCTGGGGAATGAGAGGAATGAAGGGTGGTCACTAATTTGCAACCTCCTTGGCTAGACAGCTAAAACTATGAGTGAAAAGTGACCAAATTACAAAGCGACTTACACCGCGGAAATACCATAGTATGAAGTCCCTCAATGTTTCATGGTGTGTCTCCCAGTATGTGTTGGACTAAGGAATTATTCAAAAATTGATAGATGTGGCCTCACATACACCCCCTAGATCTCATGCTTCATCAACACATACACCCTGGGTGTCATGCCTCATTATTGGCCGCACCTCATTCTGTACCCTTTCTAGACTAAGTGTCTCTCAGCATGCCTCATCTGAACAAATCAGAGAGGCAACCATTGATGACTCTGAGACATATGGCCTCTTCATCAATTCATCAATAATGCAAATATAGACTTCAGTAAGTATTCGTAAACAGAAATATAGGTCTTCAATTCCAAGAATAAAATAAAGCTGGGTGGGGTTCACAGCAGGAATCTGAGAAACTCAAAAGCCCTAGATGAACTACCTGAAAAGGTAAGAGGAGTAATTAATAAAAATATTAATTCTGGACATTTTTGTTTTGACTGATAAGAATAAAAAAGGATTAACCTCCAACCTTTGTTATCATATAGTATAAAGGATAAGGCATATCTCTCAAATCGTCCCGAATCAGAGGGAGTCGCATTTCTTGGACTCATCCTCACTTTCAAAAAAAGGTAAATGTCATTCAGAGACTTAATTGTTCCATATTCCCTGAAAAATATACAATCCCTAGCTCCAAAATCTTTTCCCACCCAATGTATTTCAGTAGGTACATGCACACCAAAGTCACCCATGGTGAGAAATCAACAGGGGCGTGGAAGCACTTCCAGGGACAAGAACACATTTAAGTCATAAAGCACATTAAGCTTCAACACCACAGACATTACAGCAGGGAGCAAAATATATGTAGCTGCAAAATCGTTGCTACAGCATCAGTAGGAGCATGGAAAATTTGAACCCAGTGTGCCTCAATTGCAGTGGATAGTCAGCCCAGGTTTGCGCAGGTCCATTCTCGCCTTGCTGCTCCATCACAGATTTTCTGTTGCATCTGCACATGTACTCTCATATGTTACATTAAAAAAGCAGTACAAGCCCCAGAATGAAAAGAGAAAACATGCATTGGAGCTGTTAGTCAGGCATGGATAGGGCTAACCTAGCAGCTCACAAGCTGCAATGTAAAGCAATATTAGGCAGGTGGACTAAAAACCACTACTAGCCAATAGATAGACTGAAATGCAACACCTTTCTTTTGTTCTACTAAATACTTCTTTGGCCTGATGGAAACCCGAGTGACCTTTCTTCAAGCAATGACTAAAACTAATCTACAGCTAAAGGGGGCTTTGCCACAAGACCCTCTCTGCATGTTTATGGTGTTAATGGTATGAGCTCTGTGAGTAGTCAGACCTGGGAAGAGCAGTGAACAGTGAGCTGCAAAGCAGAGGCAAATTAAGGGGGATAAGGCAATGGAAATGTGCTGGTAGGGAAAGAAGGTGATTGAAAGAGATTTAAAAGTATTCTACATTGGAATACAGGTGGAAGTCTTACTTTCAAAGTATACCAAAATTGTAAACTGTCAGAAATCCGGTGTTAGTTTAGAGGGGTGACAGCCACACTCAAGTAGTAAACACAATCCTTGTCAGGGTGAGCAACAAAAATCACAAAATAAACAGTTGCTAAAGCCTATGGTGGCTTGGCACAAAAGCAGTCAGGCTTACCTTAAAGGCAAGTACTTATGCAGAACTCAAACAGCAATAAAGGGAAAACACACCACAAGAAAAATCCCAAACAAATATAGAACTCTTAATAAATAAAATGGCATCAAAGGAGAAAAATCCGATACATAAAACCAGATTTAGACATTTTTTTGCAGACACCGCCACCATATTATGCCCCTTTTCTGCCCGGTCGACGAGTCGACTGGCGGAAAAGCAGCGGAAGGTCTTTCCAACCACCACGAACCCCCCAGCCATACTAATATCGCTGGGGGTCTTTCAGGTATGGATGGCGGAGGATCGCCCTTGCCTGGCCAGCGGTTGCTACCGCCGGCCCATCGGCGGCGGTCCGCACGAATCCTAATGGGCCCCTTAGTTTGGTGAGGGAGCCACAGATGTTGTACCTAGCATGGTACTGGAGAAGATTCAGATCCTAGTATGTACCGGAGCAGCTGTGGAGCCTAGTAATGTACCGGAGTAGATGTAGAGCCTAGTATGGTACCATAGCAGATGTAGAGCCTAGTATTGTACCGGAGCAAATATGGAGCCTAGCATGCTACCGGAGAAGGTGTGGGGCCTAGCATGGTACCAGAGCAGATATGGCACCCAGTATGGTACTGGAGCAGATGTGGAGCCTAGTATTGTACCGGAGGAGATGTGGAGGCTAGTATTGTACTGGAGAAGGTGTGGAGACTAGTATGGTACTAGAGGAGATATAGAGCCTAGAATGGTACTGGAGCAGATGTGGAGTCTAGCATTGTCCCGGAGCAGATGTGGAGCCTAGCATGGTACTGGAGAAGGTGCGGAGCCTATTATTGTACCGGAGCAGACTTGGAGTCTAGTTTGGTACCAGAGAAGGTGTGGAGACTAGTATGGTACTGGAGCAGATGTGGAGCCTAGAATGGTATCGGAGGAAATGTGGAGCTTCGTGTGGTGAGGGAGGTGTAGATATGGGGCCTAGTATTGTCCGGGAGCAAATGTGGAGCCTAGTATGGTACCGGAGCAGATGTGGAGCCTAGTATGGTACCAAAGCAAACATGGAGTCTGGTATGGTATCGGAGCAGATATCTAATCCATACCACGACCTCCGTGACCACCAGAGCCTGATCGCCAGGCTGCATCTACTCACGACTGCAGCACTGCATCTAAAGAAGATGCCACTGCTGGGCCCAAGCCTGTACCTGCTCCAGCACAACAACCCTGACACAAGGCCTCAAACTTGTTTGCTCACTGCAAACCCAGTGAGAAACGTGGCTTGGCCAGCTTTGATGTAAGGGAGTGAGTGAGGACACTAATCTTGTCATCCTTCCTTAGAAGGGCTTAGGACCAAAGAACGACCGAGCATGAATGAGGCAAATAAAAACAGCCCCATAGCTAGATTCATGCTAACTCCTGACTTGTGCTTGGATTGGGGCAGGGATAAAACAACAAGAGAAAAATTTCGGCGCCAAGATTTTATACTCCAGCGGTCCATTTCCGCGGTCGAGACCCACAGACTCAATAGGGCTGTGCCTCTGACGGTGTTTTAAAGGAGCAGATGTTTCAGCTCACCACCACATTGCTTTTTAAATATATACAATTAATCCACATAACATTCCTTCTTTCTGGATCACCAAAACAAAACCAACACAAAAGGAGTGTTCAAGGTTAACCACTTTTAACCTGTCTCCATCTAGCACTCCTTTTAAAATTATTATTTCGTCATGACGGTGTTTTAAAGGAGCAGATGTTTCAGCTCACCACCACATTGCTTTTTAAATATATACAATTAATCCACATAACATTCCTTCTTTCTGGATCACCAAAACAAAACCAACACAAAAGGAGTGTTCAAGGTTAACCACTTTTAACCTGTCTCCATCTAGCACTCCTTTTAAAATTATTATTTCGTCATCAAAGTCATACAGATTTTTTTGTATTGGAGTCTTCAAACAATGTGTGTCGACGCGTTTTAGCCTCTAATCAATGCAGGCCTCATCAGGACTATGAGGGCAACTATAGTTCAAACCAGGTATGGAACTTACTTAGCCAAGAATAAGAGATCAAAATTCTCTTGCGGGCAGCTTCACTCATTAAGGCTTATAACTGGGAACGCTTCAAATTGAGGTAATTGCCTCAAATGCAATCCTTATTTGTGGATCCTCAGTGTATAACCAGCGGTTGTTACTTCCACGCTGTTAGAAGGGGCGATCCCAGGGGAGGGCCGGATATGTACCTGACACCCTGTGACCCACCTCTCCCAGTAATGCAGCCGAGCACTGGCGAGAGACCCTTCTAGGGAAGAGTCTCGTATCTAGGATCGTACGTGCTGAGCTAGCACCACTCGACAAAGAGACACCACACTGTAGGTTCAGAAGAACGTATTCTTTATCTAGCAAGGTATCAGGATCTTTATGATCCACAAGGTTCGTATTTACAAGTAGAGCAGGGGCTCACAGAGTCTCTGTAAGGGTAGGGGTAGCGGGACAGTCTTAAGGATCAGGGTCAATGCAGGTGCGTATCCTGCGCACAGCTCTCAATCCTCGAGCCGGGGGATACGATACTATCTTGGGTCCAGCCGGACCAGAACAGTCTCTGAGCCGTGACCAAGTCAGCAGGGCTCAGATGGTTCAGGCAGAAGTCCGTCTCTGCCAGGTGGGAGCCAAGACAAGGTCAGCAGGGCTCAGATATTATCAAGGTTGCAAGGGAGCCGCGACCACGTCAGCAGGGCTCAGATGGTTCAGGCAGAAGTCTGTCTCTGCCGGGTTGGAGCCGCGACGATGTCAGCAGGGCTCACCAAAGGTCCAAGGTTCAGGTAGTTTCCTCTTCGATGTTCCGTCGAGCCGCGACCACGTCAGCAGGGCTCTCTTAGTTCCAGGATTCAATCTGCTGATAGTCCCAGAGCACCCCTTGTTATAGGTCTGGTCCTCTTTGATGTCCGGAGTCCTCGCAGGCAGGGGTCTTAGCACCTGGGGGGCGCTTGTCGGGGTTTCCTGCCACGCGGCCCTTTGATCCTTTCAAGTTGAGTCTGGAGGGATCCCAGACACACAGCAGGCGTGGAGCCAGCCCTCAGGGAGGCCGGAGGGGCGAACAAAACCCATCTCTCAAGGGAAGGCTGGAGGTGTGATAGAAACTGCTCCTCCCTCTCTTGCTCATGGGGAGCTCTCTACCCCCCAGCCGGGCATGCCACGTCTAGGGCTGAGGTCGCGCTGGGGCCGGGGTCGGCCATCTTAGGTGTAGGGGAATGGTCACCGAAGGCCTTTGGGGCTGATGGGGTTTGGGGGGCGTCCGGTACCGGGAAGATGGGGGTGAGGACCAGGAAGTCCAGTGTTGTCTGTGGGGTCATGGAGGGAGTGGGCCAGGTAGGCCATGATAATCAGGGGCCTGGTGCGGTGCACGGGTCAGGGTTGGGTCGCTACGGGTCAGGGAGGACCACGCCATAAGGCCTGGTCTAACACGCGTCCCCCCCAGCTGAAGGCCAGAGAGAACTACCCATCCTGTTAGGGGGTCTCTTCGCTGAGGCGGAAGAATCTGGAGAGGCCATCAGCGTTGGCGTGGTCAGTACCAGGGCGATGCTCTACCGTGAAGTCCATCCCCTGGAGGGAGATTGACCATCGCAGCAGTTTGGGGTTCTGTCCTCTCATCTTCATGAGCCACCGTAAGGGTCGATGATCTGTTTGGACTCGGAAGTTGGTTCCGAACAGGTCTGGTCGTAGCTTCTTTAGAGCCCAGACTACGGCGAACGCCTCGCATTCAATGGTGCTCCATCGTTGTTCTCGGGGCAGTAACCTCCGGCTAATGAAGGCTACGGGCTGATCTATGCCTTTCTCATTGAGCTGGAAGAGAACGGCTCCTATGCCATTCTCGGAAGCATCGGTTTGCACCAAAAACTCTTTGGAGTAGTCAGGGGCTTGGAGCACAGGGGCAGTACACATGGGGGTTTTCAGGGCGTCGAACGCCTCTTGGCAGGAGGGGATCCACTGCACCTTTTTAGGCTGTATTTTGGAAGTTAGTTCTGTGAGGGGACCCACTAGGCTGCCGTAACTTCGGATGAACCTCCGGTAGTAACCGGTGAGGCCCAGAAAGGCTCGGACTTCTGTCTGTGTGGTGGGGCGTTCCCAGGCCAAGATGGCATTGATCTTAGGCTGGAGAGGGGCGACCTGCCCGCTTCTGACCTGGTGCCCCAGGTAGACCACCGATCCTTGCCCAATCTGGCACTTGCTGGCTTTCACTGTTAGGCCTGCCTGGTGCAGGGCCATCAACACCTTCCGGAGGTGCTGGAGGTGCTCACACCATTGGGAACTGAATACCGCGATATCGTCCAGATATGTGGCGCTGAACTCTTCTAGCCCAGCCAGGACCCAATTAACCAGTCTTTGAAAGGTGGCCGGGGCATTTTTCATCCCGAAGGGCATCACTCTGAAGCGATAGTGCCTATCTGGGGTGGAGAAGGCGGACTGCTCCTTGGCTCCCCCGTTGAGTGCAATTTGCCAGTACCCGCAGGTCAAATCGAAGGTGCTGAGGTAGTGAGCAGACCCGAGGCGTTCAATGAGCTCAACTGCGCGGGGAATAGGGTGAGCGTCGGCTCGGGTGACTGCATTGAGCCACCAGTAGTCCACACAGAACCTTAGTTCGGGGGCGACACCAGGGGCAGCTGCTTTCGGGACCAATACCACCGGGCTGGCCCATGGGCTGTCTGAAGGTTCGACCACCCCCAGGGTTAGCATTTTCGAGACTTCAGCCTGGATGCAGGTCCGGACTTGGCCGGGAACGCGATAGGCTCTGTGTCGCACCGGCGGGCTGTCTCTGGTGTCCACGTCGTGGACACACCAGTCGGTGACCTTGGAGATGAGAGAGAAAAGGTCTGAGAACTGCCCCAAGAGTTGGCGGCAGTCTTCGCGTTGCTGGGGAGTGAGGGAGGGAGAGAGGCTCACTCCCTCTATGGAGCCATCTTTCTCCTTGGCACACAGGAGGTCAGGGAGAGGCTCCGTTTCCTCTTCCGCCCCGTCGTCTGTGGCTAGGAGCAAACTCAACTCCATCCGCACGAAGTGAGGCTTGAGGTGGTTCACGTGAAGAACCAGAAAGGGGTTCCGAGGGGATTGGACGTCCACCAAGTACGTGACTTGACTCTTCCGCTCCACTACTTTGAAGGGCCCTGTCCATTTGTGTTGGAGGGCGCAGGGCTTCACGGGGGCCATCACCCAGACGTGCTGGCCCGGTTTGAACTCGACCAGACTGGCATTCTGGTCATACCAGCGTTTCATTTCCTCCTGGCTCGCCTCGAGGTTGGCCTCGGCCAGCTCTCGGAACTTCCGAGTCTGGTTTCGGAGGGTCAAGATGTATCGAAACACATCCTGGGGTGGGTCTCGGGGTGCCGTCTCCCACCCCTCCTTGACCAGGCTAAGGGGGCCCCGGACCGGATGCCCATAGAGCAATTCAAATGGGCTGAACCCCAAGGACTTTTGGGGGACTTCCCGGTAGGCGAACAGGAGGCAGGGGAAGAGGACCTCCCACTTACGCTGGAGGGGCTCTTCTAGACTCATGATCATCCCCTTCAGAGTCCAGTTAAACCGCTCTACCAGGCCATTTCCCTGGGGATGGTACGGGGTAGTGAATTTGTAGGACACTCCACATTGTTGCCACAGGGACATCATGTATTTGGAGATGAAATTTGTGCCGCGGTCGCTCACGGCCTCTCGGGGGAAACCTACGCGGGGAAAGATCCCCATCAACGCCCGGCCAACCACGGGGGCGTTACTGTGCGGAGGGGAATGGCCTCGGGGTATTGGTAGGCATGGTCCACCAGGACTAGGATAAATCGGTGACCTTGAGATGTCCTGGGGTCCAGGGGCCCCACAATGTCGATTCCGACCCGCTTAAAGGGGGTACTAACTACGGGGAAGGATTGGAGGGGAGCCTTGCGCTTTTCCCACTAGCCTGGCACATGGGCCAGGACTTGCAGTGGGCCTCTATGTGGGCTTGCATCTTTGGCCTATAAAAGTGAGTGACCAAGCGGTTGTAGGTCTTGTCCTGGCCCAAGTGTTCCACCAGGGGTACGTCATGGGCCAAGCCCAGGAGGAAGTCTCGGAAGCGTAGGGGTACCACCAGCACCCGGGCTGACCCTAGCTCAGCAGACTTTTGCTCACTGTATAGGAGGTAATTCTCCCAATAAAGCAAATGGGTTCCGGACTGGTCGCCCGCAGCTTGGGCTTCTGCCTGTTGCCGGGGTCCGACCAGGGACGGGCAGGTAGCTTGTTCTCGGCAGAACTCCTCTCGGGAGGGGCCCCCCTCGTGGTGCCACTGTGCCAATGCGGGCAGATCACCTAACTCAGTGATCTGTGCGGGGTCGGGCAGTACGAGTCCGTCGTCGGCGACGGGTTCTTCTCCTGGGAAGAGGTCGTTGGGCTCGGCTCAGCCATCCCTGTCTTCGTCAACGGGAATGTGGCTGGGAGGTTCGTCCTCGACTCCCCCGAGGGGGGCAGTCGGGCAGACATGGATCGTGTGGTGGCGCACACCCATTCGGGTCGGCCCATCATTCCTAGGTGGGTTTTGCATTTGATTTGTCTCCACTGGGAACTTTCTAGGTCGTTGCCCTGGAGACAGTCCACAGGTTGTGAGGCTCAGACAGCCACTCGTAATTTGCCGGTCACTCCCCCCCACTCGAACGGTACCTAGGCCATTTTACACAAACTCTCTGCATTGTCGGAGGAGATTACGGGGGGCAAAAGACATTGGGTATGATTTGGTCCTCTTGGACTAGATGACCGAGGACACCTGTGATGCTCGCCCGGGTGTCACGAAGGGCCTCCACTCGGTTGCCATTGACCGTCACTAGCTGCCGGTATTTCTTGGTGTTTGCGGGTAGGGGGGCTCCGGGAACCATTTCTCGATCTCCTAGGGAGACTAGGGCCATGGCAGCGGGTTCCCACTCTTCGGTGTCCTCAAACTCTTCCCCTAGGGCTACGGTGGCTGTAGGAAGGTGGATATCTGACTATGGTTACCCCCAAACTTTTTGCCTGGTGTTTAGCTGGTTTTTGACATAGTTGGCCTGGGATCCTGATATTCAGGGCCCCAGGCTGATTGCTCTCTCCTTAAAATGGACTCCCTGTACCTTAGGTGCATAACACAATTGGAACTGTTTCACCTTATAGGCCCCTGTAACAGTGTACTATAGGTACCCAGGGTATATGTGTATCCAAGGCCTACCAGGTGCTGCAGCATGTATTGTGCCACCCCTGGCCTGGCCTCCATATTTGACACAACTGGCTGATCACTCAGCTGGGGTAAATTGGTGTAATCACCTCTTGCTTAGATATAGTATCCCTATATCTAACCTTAACTGGACACATGTTAACCTATAAGCCATTCCTATGGAAGGCCCCTGCAATCCTGGGGGCGGAGTGCCTGGTTTCATGTGAGATGGTGCTCTAGCATGACCTGAGCCTGTCTGCAGCTGTCAGGAACAACTCCCTTAGCTGTTCCGGGATATCACCATACCATATACTCTTAAGTGCATTATAATCTTTGCGTTATATGCTAACTTTGGTTTGGCTTTATCGAAACATGTCGAGTAAGGTGTCATACAATTTGGAATACTATCCCCTCGACAGTTCTGTCGACGGGGATAGCATTTCACCCTTCTAGAGGGACACAACATGTACATAGCCTTAACCCCGGTTAAAGTTAACCAGAGCCTCAGCATAACAAAATGGATGCTGCCACCACAGACACAAGTCTGACCTCCTGCTGCTGGGAGTCCTTCCAACGAGGGAGGCTTGGACAAAGGGTTTCCTGCCTTGGGAGGTGCGAGCACCACCCCAGACAGGATTTTGTGTATTGGGTAGGACAGGGCTAAATAGATTGTGACATGCACGGGGCACACAAGGTGTCCCCGTGCATAAGCCAGTCCAAACCGGTCCTGGGACTTTCCAGACCCAGGCCTGGCGAAGAGCTGGACAAAGGAGAGGGGGTGTAACCGCCCCCCTTCCTGGTCCCACCCAGAGGAGGGACCTAGCAGGTGATCCACCCCTCAGATTGGGAATAAGAGTGGGAGCAGTGGGGGCGTGGCCAACGGCATGGCTGACTAGACGTGCCTCGCCGGAGCTCCGGCCGAGTTGCCCCAGAATCCGACTTTAATCCTTGCCATTGAGCCTGAAAACCACACCACCCTGCAGGAAAACCTCTCCGTTTCACAGTGTACTGGTGACCGGGGTGGTTGTGTGGGCTTTCTCGGATTTTTGAGTGCGGAGAGGCTACGCCGCGGAGCGGGTATCCAAGATGGCGGCGGCGAGGTGCGGAGGACGGCGAGATCGCTGACCCACCGCTCGACTACCTGTGGCCGGACCGAGGGACAGACCATGCTGTGCCACCCCCTGACTGGTCCACACTTGGAACGCTGAACCGGGGAGGCATTCCGGACCCGCGTTGGGCATTTGGCCGGGAGAGCCGTTGGGCCAAGATGGCGGCGGGCGGTGAGTGCCACGACGGGATCCCGCCCGGCCGGGACACAGTGGAGAGCTAAGGGTCGAACGGGAGAGGCACGTCGAGAGAGCGGCCAGGCATCCGGACACGTCCAGACAACCCTGACCGGAGCACCTCCCAGATTTACACCCACCGGTGCGACGCACCCACGGACGGCGCAAGCTGAGAACGGGGAGAATCACCCAACATTTGCTCCCCGTCTGCCCCCCTCGGGACCCACGGTTCGGGTCTCGCTGTTTTCCCCCCCCTGTCCGCGTGGGAACCATGGGGAAGAAGGAAATGGCCTCCAGGGCGCTGAAGCAAGGGCCCATGGACAACTTTGCAGCCCCGAGGGCGATGGCCGAACCACCGGGCTCCCGCCCCGACATGACTGTACTGCTGGAGGCCATCCAGGCGTCCAGGACAGACATACAAGCGTCGCGCTCGGCGCTGGAGACCAAGATCGGCGAGGTTGGTGCGGAGGTGATTCTGCTCCGTCAGGACTTCCGAAACCTATCTGAGAGGGTGACGACCGCGGAGGAAAGGCTGAAGGAGGATGGCGAGGCGATCACCGCACTCAGGAGAGACGTGGAGGAACTCCAGGCTTCCCACCGTAACCTTCAATGGAAGGTGGACGATGCGGAAAACAGGTCCAGGCGCAACAACCTCCGTTTTGTGGGGTTCAGGGAAGGAATCGAGGGCAAAGACATGGCGGCCTTCTTGATGAACTGGCTCAAGACCACCTTCCCGGCGGCGCCATTTTCTCCCTGCTTCATTATCGAACGGGCGCACAGGGCACTCTTGGCTAAACCTCCGGAGGGGGCCCGACCCCGACCAGTCATCGCCCGTTTTTTGAACTTTGCAGATAGAGACCTGATCCTGCGAGAAGCCAGAGTTCTGGGGGAGATCCGCCTGGAGAATGCTACGATTATGATCTTCCCTGACTATAGCCAAGAGGTATCGAAGCAACGCCGCTCGTACGACGCGGTCAAGGCAAAGTTGAGATCCCTCCAAATCAGGTATATGCTCCTATTCCCCGCCAAGCTGAAAGTGATCTACAAAGACAAGGCACTCTTTTTCGCTCATCCGGAGAAAGCATGGCAGTGGCTGGAGGAGCGCCCCATCCTGAACAGTAGGGAGGTGGCCAGCCGAGAGGCCATGGACAAAACCGCCCGCAGCCAGCCGCGGTGGGAACTACCCAGGCCCCAGAGACTGCGCTCCCGGCGGACCCAAAACAAGACCGCGGCGACTCCGTATAGAACCAGGGGAGCGGAGAACAGAAGGACTGGTGGGTCGAAATCCCCCGACCCGGCAACAGGTGCGAGAGCTAGCGCACCCCGGAGGGGCGCTAGATCGGAAGGGGATGACATGGAGGATTCGGAGGGCCCTTCATCCGGAGCTGAGGACATGGAACTTTTGCAAGAATCCTTACATCCGCTGGTCAAGGAGATCCGACACATGGAACTAGAACTGTCGGGGCAAGGCCCGTCAACGGACACGCAGGACTCCCACTCGTGAACATTGTGAATGTGAGACTCGATGGAGATGGCAACTCGGCACATTAGGAGCACGCAAGTTGGCACGAAACCCCTCAAGTACTTTACTCTTTTTTCCTCAGAGTTCGCTCTGACTGTTGTTTGAGTTGGGGAGGGATGTGCGGGGGGGCGACTGACCTGCTCCCATTGATAGTATGGCCCCATGTTGGGGCGCAGCTGGAAGGGGAGGGAGGTGGGGTGGGGGTGGGGGGGTGCGTTGGAACTGTTATTACCTCATGTTGGGGTGTTGGTTTGTTGAAGGGGGGGAGGGAACAGCACTACACCAAGCAGCGGAGTCGGGGAGGGCCACACTTACTACCATCCGGGCCCCGGGGCCAGGCCTTGGATGATCACCGAACAACACAATGGCAGGTACACTAACTGAACCGCCCCGAGACGGACCCGGGGTGAAGGCGCTCACGTGGAACGTGAACGGCCTGGGCTCCAAAATTAAGAGGGGTCTGGTCACGGCCTACATTAAACGAGCAGCGCCAGACATTATCTTCTTGCAGGAAACACATTTGAGAGGGAACAGGTGCGCTTTTCTGGCACGGGGCCAATATGTAGTTCTAGCACATGCGGGGTACACCATGGACTCACGGGGTACGGCCATACTCATTAGAAAAACGACCCCTTTCACTGTCACGCGCACATGGTTAGATCCACAGGGGACATTTGCAGGGGTGCAGGGGACCTGGAGGAGACGCGGATACACGCTGCTGTCAGTCTATGCCCCACCCAAGCTTCAGGCGCGCACAATGCAGGAGGTCACCAACATACTATTGGACACGGCTGATACGGTGCAAATCATAGGGGGGGATTTCAATGATGTGATGTGTACAGCACGAGATAGGTCCAGCAACACCCACACAGTCACAACAGACATGGCACTTGCACGTCAGATGAACACACTTGGCTTAACTGATGTCTGGAGATGGCTACACCCTGCACAGACCGAATATTCCTTTTTCTCCGGGGCACACAAAGTCTTTTCAAGATTAGATTACATCTTCACCTCGAGACAGGAACTATCATTGGAGGACCAGGCAGAGTATAGGGCGAGGGGCATATCAGATCACTCCCCACTGTTTGCACACATAGGACGAGGTGGGGGGAGGGGACGGCCCCACTGGCACATGTCGGCATGGGACATACAAACTCCTGAGATTCTGGGGGGTATCAGGGCAGATATTCGAGTGTTTATGGCGGAGAATGAGGGCTCGGTCCAGTCCAGGGTTACACTGTGGGAGGCCATGAAAACAGTCCTGAGGGATCGATTCCAATCCAGGGCGGGTGAGGCTAGGAGGAAACGTGATGAGGCTATAGCAACTGGGGAGGCGAACATACTGACTCTAGAGGCCGAATACCACAGATCGAAGAGGGAGATAGACCTTAGGAAACTGCTAGACGCCCAAAAACTTTACAGGGAATTGACCACGAATGAGGCACGCACGCAGGCACTGGCCACACTCCACCGCCTCTACGATGTAGGCGACAAATCAGGGAAACTTATGGCCTGGCTGAGTAGGCGGGAGAGGGCTGCCAGGTGGGTGGACGGGATCGGACTCCCCGGGGGCGCGCGGGCGTCCACGGATGACTCCATAGCGGAGGCCTTTGCGGCCTACTTCGAGGACTTTTATAGGGCTAGAGACCTCGGAGACGCGGAGGTAGTACAGGCGTTCCTGGGAGATATGGAAGTCCCACAGTTGACCCCCGATGATAGTGAGGCCCTGGAGGCCGACTTATCCCTCGACAAAATCACGGAGGCGTTAGCACTTTTGAAACCCGGAAAGGCGCCGGGCCCCAACGGTTTCCCGGCGGAGTTTTTCAAACGGACGGGGGACCTCCTCTCTCGCCACCTGAAGGGATTGTTCGTCGAGGCGTTTGACGCCGGGCGGCTCCCGCCAGATTTGACCCTAGCCACCATAGTCCCGATCTATAAGGAGGATAAACCCAGGGAGGAGTGCTCCTCCTATCGCCCAATCTCTCTCCTTAATATCGAGACCAAACTGTTGGCCACCATTTTGGCGCGACGCTTACGACAGGTCATTCCAGATCTAGTGCACCCGGACCAATCTGGGTTTCTCCCGGACAGGGCCACCAAACTCAACCTACGGCGTACCCACAATTGGCTCCAGGAAGTTTGTGACAGGGATGAACCCCACTGGTTCCTCTCCCTGGACGCAGAGAAAGCGTTCGACGCGGTGCATTGGCCCTTCCTGATGGGCACACTCGAACGCTTTGGGATAGGGCCCAAGTTTTTAGGCTGGGTAAAGCTGCTATATTCGAACCCCAGGGCGAAGGTGCGGGTCAATGGAAGGCTCTCCAGAGAGTTTGCGATAGAGCGGGGGACACGACAGGGGTGCCCGCTCTCCCCACTCCTTTTCACCCTCACGATTGAAATCCTGGCGATCCGCATTCGGCATAGCAGGAATGTGGTGGGGTTTCACTGGGGGGAGTCGGCCGCGGAACAGGAGAAGATCTCCCTTTACGCTGACGACGTTCTATTGTACATCACGGACCCGGCTAGGACTATCCCTGCGCTATTTAAGGAGTTGGGGGACTTCGGGTCAGTGGCTGGACATACCATTAACTGGCACAAATCGATCATGTATGACCCGCAAGGGGCCCCTAGGGGGGAGTGCCTGCCCGAACACCTCCTACACACCACTGAAGGCTTCCGGTATCTGGGGGTCTTTATCACCCGGGATGCACGTCGATCATATACTGCTAACATAGACAGGATCCTTGTGGCAGCGAAGTCGGAGATGGATAGGTGGAGACAGCTTCCACTCACCATCATGGGCAGGGCCGCCCTGTATAAAATGATCCTCTTGCCGAAGTTCTTATATGCCCTCCAAAACGAATATTACCCCCTGCCAACCACAACCATACCGAAAATACACGCTGACCTCCGCTCCTTCTTGTGGCTGGGGAAACAACCACGGGTGGCACTCACGACCCTACAGCGGCACCAGTACAGCGGGGGAATCTCGCTACCTAACTTGGAGGCGTACTACTGGGCTGAACACCTAGCCCCAATTAACGAGTGGATACATGCCCCTGCGGATCACCCGACCTATGCACTGGAAAAATCCAAATGGGGCGCCAAGACGGTGCTCCACTTCCTCTATGGAGGGAAGGGAGGACGTAGGCTTCTCCCGGCGACTAGAATCACCCTGACAGCGTGGCGTAGAGCTACGGTAAAAATGGGATGGCAGGAAAGACCCACCCGTCAAACCCCCCTGTGGTCGTGTAGCTGGCTGGCCGAACTGCACAAACTACGGGGATTTAAAAGGTGGGATGACATTGGCATCTCTACGATCGGGGATGTCGTGGCGAGGGGGGAACTAAAGACCTTCCAGGCGCTACAGCAGGACTTTGGCCTTCATAACACACAATACTTCAGATACTTGCAACTACGGCATGCGTGGGGGGCGCAAAACATCTCCCTTACTGACATTCCCCAATACGCACCACTTGAGGGACGCCTGCTCCAGGAGCAAATACACAGGGGGGCGGTGTCCATGACATACAAAACACTGACAAACAATATGTTGGGAGACCTACAGGCTCTGCGGGAGAGATGGGAGGGCGATGTAGGCACATTTGAAAACCTAGATTGGGAACTCATCCTCATGCACCCTCGAGAAGTGGCCATAAAATCACGGCTTCGCCTCATCCAGTTCAAGGTTCTACACCGGGCCTACTTTGACAGGGCAAGACTCTTCCGGATGGGGAGGGCTACTAATGCCTCCTGCCTACGGTGCCAACATCCACTGGGCGATTTTTTCCACATTATTTGGGGTTGTTCCGTGGTTCAGGAATACTGGAATGAGGTCTTCACTGAATTGTCAGCGGTAATGGAGGTGGACATTCCCAGGGACCCTAGGCTGGCACTCCTGGGCATGTCAACTGAGGTGGATGTCACACGGCACTCACTTATCTTTCTGTTGTTGGCGTTGGTAGTAGCCAAAAGAGATATAGCTAGAATGTGGGGGGCGCCAGGAAGGCCCAATCTGGATGACTGGAGACGAGGCCTAGACATGTACATGGCAGCTGAAAGGGTTACGTATAAAGCGAGGGGGTGCCCGAGAAAATTTCGTAAAATCTGGGCCAAGTGGCGGCACTATCACGCGCTCGAGTAGAGAGGTGAACCGTAGAGGGAGGGGGAAGGCGGGGGGCGATATTGACCACGGAGGTGGTCTCATGTGTGAATGATATGACCCTGTTGAACCTGGAGGGACTAGGATGATGTGACGACGTATGTCTACGGCTCGTGCCTTGAGGAGTGAGGAGGACACGGGAATTCGGTGGTAGAGTGGAGGTAAAGGGGACGAGCTGCTTGGGGGGAGGGGGGGTGGAGGGCGGGAAGGGGGGCCTCAAGTAGAGGTCTCTCAGTTGCCCGGGGGTGTTTACGTGGAAGTTGGGAGGGAGGGGTTCGGGGTGAAAAGATAAAACACGTAATGATGATGTCATGATAACTACCGTGTACTGCTGTGTTCAAAAAGTTGCGTATATACGGGGGGTGCGGAATGTTGACGCTCCCCCCGGGATGCCGTACTGCTTTTATTGATGATCCGTATGATGCAACAATAAAAAGAAATTTTCAAAAAAAACAAAAAAAAAAGAGTGGGAGCAGTGCCATAGCACCTCAGATCACCCTGAATCAACTTGAAACTAAGAAGACGACTGGACTTCGACATTATGCTGCACAGAAGACTGAAGAGCATCTCCCTTGTGGCCTATGAGTGGCCACCCTGTGAACACAGGCACCATCCAGCAACTCGACGTCTGCTTTGCCACCGCCTCCCGCCGGAGCCCGAGCCCAGAGCCTGACAAGACCCAGACTCCCAGACTTCTCACAGCCCGATCCACAGTCCCTGCGAAGAAGGGACCCGTGGAGGCACCAAGAGACGTGGGACCGGACCTCTTGAAAGACCCCCAAGATGCTGACTGCGCAGCATCCGAGGCACCCTCGATGCTCTGCTCTGGGGTTTAAAAAGCCCAACAACCGAGCAGCCCTTGCACCGAAGATCCACCCCCCAGCATCTCCACGATCTGCGTGGGGCCCTTTTGCATCGTGCCACTCGACGCGCCATCCCGGCCACTTGCCACGTGGTCAGCGGCCATCTTGGTGACAAAACCTACAATCAACACTGAGGGTCTGGTTGCTCCAGACTTGCCCTTGCTCCTGTAAAAGGGAGCACCCGCTCTGACCTTGCTGGTCCGAGTGATAAGCCTTTTTTGATTCCTGCGTGGCTTGCATTATCCAGGGCCTGTTTGCTCCAATCAAGTCGCCGACACCGCCAACAGCGAGAAGTCTGCGTGGGACAGCTCGTGATTGACTCCTGGATGTCCTCGACCTCTTCGTGTCCACGTGGCTGCAGAGAGAAGCTACACCCCATCGCCTGTTTGCACCCGACATCGCCTGGTTCCAATCTGGTTCCACGGTAGTCACTGGCTAGTGACTTTGAACATTGTCCCCTCTGCTTTCAGGTCTTCACCACTTCAGATCCACCCTTGGATCCACCGGAACTCTTCACATCGAGCCACCTGCAGCATCTTCAGTTCCAAGCACCATCGACCTGCGTGACGAAACCCGACACTACTTCGCACCTGTGCACCCGCTTCCTGTGGGTGAGGTAACTCATCAACGCCGGTGTTTCCACACTGGTACACACCTCTAGTGCCTGTGTCTAAAGTTTCATTCCTCTAGGTCACTCGGAAGGTTCCTTAATAACTAACTTTGCAACTTTTACGCACCATAGACTTAACATTGGTGAGTGCGTGCACTTTAAACACTGCACCCGAGTCCAGCTGGCCTTTCCCGACTTAGTCACTGCTAGTCTCGATCAGCTCCAGCGATTCCCAAGGCCCTAGGCCTACTTCCTTTTCAATTGGTATCTCTTATACCACTTTCTTAATATATGGTGTGAGTGGCCACCCGCCCTCATCCATATTGTGCAACCTTTATGTATTTAAACTGTGTTTTGTTTTAACGCTTGTGCTCATAAAGAGTATAGGGGATATTTGTAGTTAATAAATATATATATATTTTCAATATATATCTGTGTGGTGTCCTTTCATTTGGTACTCAAGGGGGTTGTATATGGTAAAACAGCTTGCTTCACATGCCTTTCAGAGTTTAGCCTGAGACTGCTTTGTCCACGCTACCACTAGGATAGCTGGTCTATAAGGTTGACTAACAACCAATCATCATAAGGGTTGCTTGGCATGGTACAAGGTGATCACTAGAACTAGTGAGCACCATATACCAGGCCAACTTCTCACAGTGGCCATCTGTCGGGCTGGGGGAACTGTTTTGGTGGGTCGCTGGGCCATGGGAGATTGGGGGTCACTGGCATAATGCCCGAGCTGTTGACAGCGGAAACAGGTGATATTCACAAGTGGCCCTTGCCTAGCTGGAGGACCGGTACTGGTTAGAGGAAGGGCTGGGAAGTTCAGGGGTTGGTTTCTCGGGGGACTACGCTGGGAACCTGATTGGAATTCCCTTTGTCTTCCTTGGTTTCCCCCCCTCTCTCTGGCGGGGAGGTCCCTGACTGTTTCGGGGGTAGTCTCCTACCGGGCCCTGGGGGACCCGGGTGTTCACCCATCGATCTGCTTCGACGGCCAGCTTCCTCGGATCTGCGAGCTTGCTGTCGACCAGATGCTGGCGTAGTTCCACAAAGCAGTTCGTGGAAAAGTGTTCCCAAGCATTGAGATTGAATAGTACTTCAAAGGTGGTGACCTTGATGCCCTTAAACCATCCTCCTAATGCTCGACTGTAAAATTTCACGTACTCCACCCACGTGGTGCCAGGGATCTTCTTGCAGTCTCGGAACCGCTGGCGATACATCTCGGGGGTGAGCCCGTATCTAGTTAGGAGAGCCTCTTTCATGTGGCTGTAGGAGGTCTGCATAGAGGACGGCAGGTCGAGCAGGGTGTCTCTCCCGTCGCTCAGGAACCAACCCCACAACCCCCCCCCCAATCCTTCTGTGGGACTCGGTGGGAGGTCATGGCTACCTCGTAGGCCTTGAACCATTGCTGGATGTTTTGTTTTCTTGTAGTACTCTTTGACCACATCCTTGGGGATGTGGACTTTCGGCTCTACCGGGGGAACGGTCTCTCGGTTCCCCGGGGGCCGGGCTTCTTCGCTCCTCGCCTTGAGCTCGATCTCCTTTAGGCTTCGCTCATGCTCCAGCTGAAGTCTTTTTCCTTCGTGCTCTTGTTGGAGTTTCTTCTCTTCCAACTCTCCTTGTACTCGTAATTGTTCAACCGCTAGCTTTTTCTCTGCCAATTTTAGCTCGCCCTCGATTTTTAGTTTGGCCATTTCAAGTTCGTGATTGCGGCTTCTCTCACTATCCGCTAGCTCTTCCAGGGATAGACCCCCATCTGGTGCATTGCTTCGTACTTAGGTGCTGATGCTTCCCCCTTGGAAGAGTCTGGGTTCGTCCGGCTGCTCCCCCTCCCCGCGGTCTCCTTCTGTTTGGGCAAGGGGGGCTCTGGACTCCACCTAGGCTTTCAGGGCTTTCTGCATATCTTCTTTGGTGTTTAGATCAGTGGTAGCGAGCTTCAGTTCTTTGTGCGTATACTCTTCCAACCGCTCCTCACGGAACGTAGGACTCGTGTCGGTTTCAGTGGGACTCATGGTGGTTTCTTCTGTCGTCTTTGTTCGGTAGTGCGTCAGCCGCTTACTGTACGATCTCTAGATTGTGGGCTCGGATCCCGTCGCTTGCCACCAATGTTAGAAGGGGCGATCCCAGGGTAGGGCAGGATATGTACCTGACCACCCTGTGACCCACCTCTCCCAGGAATGCAGCCGAGCACTGGCGGGAGACCCTTCTAGGAAAGAGTCTCGTATCTAGGATCGCACGCACTGAGCTAGCACCATTTGACAAAGATACACCACACCGTAGGTTCGGAAGAACGTATTATTCATCTAGCAAGGTATCAGGATCTTTATGATCCGCAAGGTTCATATTTACAAGTAGAGCAACAGCTCACAGAGTCTCAGTAAGGGTAGGGGTAGCGGGACAGTCTTAAGGATCAGGGTCAATGCAGGTGAGTATCCGGCGCACAGCTCTCAATCCTCGAGCTGGGGGATACGATATGATCTTGGGTCCAGCCGGACCAGAACAGTCTCTGAGCCGCGACCAAGTCAGCAGGGCTCAGATGGTTCAGGCAGAAGTCTGTATCTGCCAGGTGGGAGCCGCGACAAGGTCAGCAGGGCTCAGATATTATCAAGGTTGCAAGGGAGCCGCGACCGTGTCAGCAGGGCTCAGATGGTTCAGGCAGAAGTCCGTCTCTGCCAGGTGGGAGCCGCGACGATGTCAGCAGGGCTCACCAATGGTCCAAGGTTCAGGTAGTTTCCTCTTCAATGTTCTGTCAAGCCACGACCACGTCAGCAGGGCTCTCTAAGTTCCAGGATTCAATCTGCTGATAGTCCCAGAGCACCCCTTGCTATAGGTCTGCTCCTCTTTGATGTCCGGATCCCTCGCAGGCAGGGGTCTTAGCACCTGGGGGTCGCTTGTAGGGGTTTTCTGCCACGCGGCCCTTTGATCCTTTCAAGTTGGGTCTGGAGGGATCCCAGACACACAGCCCTCAGGGAGGCCGGAGGGGTGATCAAAACTCATCTCTTAAGGGAAGGCTGGAGGTGTGATAGAAACTGCTCCTCTCTCTCTTGCTCACGGGGAGCTCTCTACCCCCTGCCGGGCATGGCGCGTCTAGGGCCGAGGTCGCACTGGGGCCGGGGGTGGCCATCTTAGGTGCAGGGGAATGCAGAGGCCTTTGGGGCTAATGGGGTTTGGGGGGCATCCGGTACCGGGAAGATGGCTGGTGAGGTCGGGGAAGTTCAGTGTTGTCTGTGGGGTCATGGAGGGAGTGGGCCGGGTAGGCCGTGATAATCAGGGGCCTGGTGCGGGGCACGGGTCAGGGTTGGGTCGCTATGGGTCCGGGAGGACCATGCCACAAGGCCGGGTCTAACACACGCCAACCAAGGAATAATCTAAAGCCTCGCCTCCCGATTAAAGCATAGCCTGCGTTGTCTCCGTATAAACAAGCAACGACTGACTACCCAATTAATCTAAAGCCTCGCTTCCCGATTTAAATGTAGCCCGCGTTGTCTCTTTGCTACAACGTGGGCTATATGTAAATCGGGAAGCGAGGCTTTAGATTAATCGGGTAATCCTTCGTTGCTTGTTTACACTGAGACAACGCGGGCTATGCTTTAATCGGGAAGCGAGGCTTTAGATTACTCCTTGGTTGGCGTGGAAGTAACAACCGCCGGTTATACACTGAGGATCCACAAATAAGGATTGCATTTGGGGCGATTGCCTTAATTTGAAGCGTTCCCAGTAATAAGCCTTAATGAGTGAAGCTGGCAGCGAGAGAATTTTGATCTCTTATTCTTGGCTACATAAGTTCCATACCTGGTTTGAATTATAGTTGCCCTCATAGTCCTGATGAGGCCTGGATTGATTAGAGGCTGAAACGCGTCGACACACATTGTTTGAAGACTCCAATACAAAAAACATCTGTATGACTTTGATGACGAAATAATATTTTTAAAAGGAGTGCTAAATGGAGACAGGTTAATAGTGGTTACCCTTTAACACTCCTTTTGTGTTGGTTTTGTTTTGGTGATTCGAAAAGAAGGAATGTTATGTGGATTAATTGTATATAAACATCCAATTGTAAAATAAGTGGGGCAAAAGAACCTCGAGTTTGGTTCTAAGAAAATTGTATATATGTGTAAATGAAAAAAAGTTTGTTGTGTTTGTACATATGAATTGTGTATAATTGTGTTAAATGTGAGATACCAATATTTATGGAGAAATGTGGTTTAATTAAAAGAAATAGTTAAACCATATACATGATGGGGGTGAACCAGCAGGAGTGAGCTCTCTGTGGGTGAATAGGCAGAAGGAGTGAGCCCTTAGGGGTGAACCAGCAGAAAGAGTGAGCCCTCTGTGGGTGAACCAGCAGAAGGAGTGAGCCCTCTTGGGTGAGCCAGCAGAAGGAGTGAGCCCTCCGTGGGTGAACCAGCAGAAGGAGTGAGCCCTCCTAGGTGAACCAGCATAAGAAGAGACCCCTCTTGAGTGAATTAGCAGAAGTGAGTCCTCATGGGTGAACCAGCAGAAGGAGTGAGTCCTCTGTGATGAACCAGCAGAAGGAGTGAGCCCTCTGTGGGTGAACCAGCAGAAGGGGTGAGCCCTCTAGGGTGAACCAGCAGAAGAAGTGAGCCCTCTGCGGGTGAAACAGCAGAAGGAGTGAGCCCTCTGTCTTGAACCAGCACAAGGAGTGAACCCTCTAGGTGTGAACCAGCTAAAGGAATGAACCCTCTGGGTGTGAACCAGCAGAAGGAGTGAACACTTTTGGGGTGAACCAGCAGATGGAGTGAGGCCTCTGTACGTGAACCAGCAGAAGGAGTGAACACTTTGGGGGTAAACCGGCAGAAGGAATGAGCCCTCTGAACATGAACCAGCAGAAGGAGTGAGCTCTCTGTGGGTGAATCGGCAAAAGGAGTGAGCGCTCAGGGGTGAACCAGCAGAAGGAGTGAACCCTCTTCGGTGAACCAGCAGAAGGAATGAGCCCTCTGTGTTGAACCAGCAGAAGAAGTGACCCCTCTTCTGTGAACCAGCAGAAGGAGGGAGATCTATGGGGCTAACAAGCAGAAGGAGTGAGCCCTCTGTGGGTAAACCAGGAGAAGCATTGAGCCCTCGGGGGTAAACCAGCAGAGGGAGTGAGCTCTCTGTGATGAACCAACAGAATGAGTGAGTCCTCTGTGATGAACCAGCAGAAGGAGGGATCCCTCTGAGGGTGAACCAGGAGAAGGAGTGTGTTCTTTGGGGTGAACCGGGTGAACCAGCAGAAGGAGTAATCCCTCTGTGGGTGAACTAGCAGAAGAGGTGAGCCCTCTGGGGTGTACCAGCAGGAATGAGCCATCTTGGGTGAACGAGCAGAAGGAGGGAGCCCTCTGGGGTGAACCAGCAGAAGGAGTTAGCCCTCAGGGATGTACCAGCATAAGGAGTGAGCCATCTGGGTGTGACCCAAAAGAAGGAGTGAGTCCTCTGAGGTAAACCAGCAGAAGGAGTGAGCCCTCTGGGGTGAACCAGCAGAACGAGTGAACCCTTTGGTGATGAACCAGCCGAAGGAGTGAGCCCTCTGTAGGTGAACCAGCAGAAGGAGTGAACCCTTTGGGAGTGAACCAGCAGGAGGGAGTCCTCTGGGGTGAACCAGCAGAATGGGCGAGCCCTTTGTGGGTGGACCAGCAGAAGGAGTGAGCCCTCTGGGATGAACCAGCATAAGGAATGAGCCATCTGGGTGTGAACCAGCAGAAGGATTGAGCCCTCGGGAGTGAACCAGATGAAGGAAAGAGCCCTCTGTGGGTGAACCAGCAGAAGGAGGGAACCCACTGTGGGTGAACCAGCAGAAGGAGGGAGCCCTCTGTGGGTGAACCAGCAGAAGGAGTGAGCCCTCTTGGGTGAACCAGCAGAAGAAGTGAGCCCTCAGGGGTGAACCAGCAGAAGTAGTGACCCTCTGGGGTGACCCAGCGGAATGAGTGATCCCTCAGTGGGTAAACCAGCAGAAGGAGTGAGCCCTTTGGGGGTCACCCAGCAGAAGGAGTGAGCCATCTGGGGGTGAACCAGCAGAAGGAGAGAGCCATCTGGGTGTGACCCAGCAGAAGGAGTGAGTCCTCTGAGGTAAACCAGCAGAAGGAGTGAGCCCTCTGGTGGTGAACCAGCAGAAGGAGTAAATCCTTAGGGGGTGAACCAGCAGATGGAGTGAGCCCTCTTTAGGTAAACCAGCAGAAGAAGTGAACCCTTTGGGGGTGAACCAGCAGGAGTGAGTCCTCTGGGGTGAACCAGCAGAATAGGTGAGCCCTCTGTGGGTGAACAAGCAGAAGGAGTGACCCCTTTGGGGGTCACCCAGCAGAAGGAGTAATAACCTCCCCTTGGATCTAAGATTTGTCCCCACTGAATCCATCTTTCGCCGCAAACTAAAGACTTGGTTGTTCTCTTCTTGATTCTCTCCTCCTTCTTTGAGCTCATTAGTTGTTAGCGCCGGGACACCCCCTCGGGGGTAGCCGTGCGCTCTATAAAATTCAAAAATAATAAAATAAAATAAAATAAGGAGTGAGCCCTCTGGGGGTGAACCAGCAGAAGGAGTGAGCCCTCTGGGGTGAACCAGCAGAAGGAGTGAGCCCTCAGGGGGTGAACCAGCAGAAGGAGTTGGCCCTCTGGGCTGAACCAGCATAAGGAGTGAGCCCTACGGGGTGAACCAGCAGAAGGAGTGAGCCCTCTGGGGTGAACCAACAGAATGAGTGAGTCCTCTGTGATGAACCAGCTGAAGGAGGGATCCCTCTGAGGGTGAACCAGGAGAAGGAGTGTGTTCTTTGGGGTGAACCGGGTGAACCAGCAGAAGGAGTAATCCCTCTGTGGGTGAACCAGCAGAAGAGGTGAGCCCTCTGGGGTGTACCAGCAGGAATGAGCCATCTTGGGTGAACGAGCAGAAAGAGGGAGCCCTCTGCGGTGAACCAGCAGAAGGAGTGAGCCCTCAGGGATGTACCAGCATAAGGAGTGAGCCATCTGGGTGTGACCCAAAAGAAGGAGTGAGTCCTCTGAGGTAAACCAGCAGAAGGAGTGAGCCCTCTGGGGTGAACCAGCAGAACGTGTGAACCCTTTGGTGATGAACCAGCCGATGGAGTGAGCCCTCTGTAGGTGAACCAGCAGAAGGAGTGAACCCTTTGGGAGTGAACCAGCAGGAGGGAGTCCTCTGGGGTGAACCAGCAGAATGGGCGAGCCCTTTGTGGGTGGACCAGCAGAAGGAGTGAGCCCTCTGGGATGAACCAGCATAAGGAATGAACCATCTGGGTGTGAACCAGCAGAAGGATTGAGCCCTCGGGAGTGAACCAGATGAAGGAATGAGCCCTCTGTGGGTGAACCAGCAGAAGGAGGGAACCCACTGTGGGTGAACCAGCAGAAGGAGGGAGCCCTCTGTGGGTGAACCAGCAGAAGGAGTGTGCCCTCTTGGGTGAACCAGCAGAAGAAGTGAGCCCTCAGGGGTGAACCAGCAGAAGTAGTGACCCTCTGGGGTGACCCAGCAGAATGAGTGATCCCTCAGTGGGTAAACCAGCAGAAGGAGTGAGCCCTTTGGGGGTCACCCAGCAGAAGGAGTGAGCCATCTGGGGGTGAACCAGCAGAAGGAGAGAGCCATCTGGGTGTGACCCAGCAGAAGGAGTGAGTCCTCTGAGGTAAACCAGCAGAAGGAGTGAGCCCTCTGGTGGTGAACCAGCAGAAGGAGTAAATCCTTAGGGGGTGAACCAGCAGATGGAGTGAGCCCTCTTTAGGTAAACCAGCAGAAGAAGTGAACCCTTTGGGGGTGAACCAGCAGGAGTGAGTCCTCTGGGGTGAACCAGCAGAATAGGTGAGCCCTCTGTGGGTGAACAAGCAGAAGGAGTGACCCCTTTGGGGGTCACCCAGCAGAAGGAGTGAGCCCTCTGGGGGTGAACCAGCAGAAGGAGTGAGCCATCTTGGCTGAACGAGCAGAAGGAGGGAGCCCTCTGGGGTCAACCAGCAGAAGGAGTGAGCCCTCAGGGGGTAAACCAGCAGAAGGAGTGGGCCCTCTGGGCTGAACCAGCATAAGGAGTGAGCCCTACGGGGTGAACCAGCAGAAGGAGTGAGCCCTCTGGGGTGAACCAGCATAAGGAGTGAGCCATCTGGGTGTGAACCAGCCGAAGGGTTGAGCCCTCTGGAGTGAACCAACAGAAGGATGGAACCCACTGTGGGTGAACCATCAGAAGGAGGGAGACCTCTGTGGGTCACCAGCAGAAGCGGTGAGCCCTCTTGGGTGAACCAGCAGAAGAAGTGAGCCCTCTTGGGTGAACCAGCAGAAGTAGTGAGCCCTCTGGGGTGAACCAGCGGAATGAGTGAGTCCTCTGTGATGAACCAGCAGAAGGACGGAGCCCTCTGTGGGTGAACAAGCAGAAGGAGTGAGCCCTTTGGGGGTCACCCAGCAGAAGGAGTGAGGCCTCGGGGGTGAACCAGCAGAAAGAGTGAGCTCTCTGCGGGTGACCGAGCAAAAAGAGTGAGCCTCTGGGGGTGGGCCAGCAGAAGGGGTGAGCCTTCTGGGGGTGAAATAGCAGATGGAGTGAACTCTCTTTGGGTGAATCAGCAGAAGGAGTAAGCCCTCAAGGGTGAACCAGCAGAAAGAGTGAGCTCTCTGCGGGTGACCCAGCAAAAAGGGTGAGCCTCTGGGGGTGGGCCAGCAGAAGGGGTGAGCCTTCTGGGGGTGAAATAGCAGATGGAGTGAACTCTCTTTGGGTGAACCAGCAAAAGGAGTGAGCCCTTCTGGGGGTGAACTAGCAGGAGGAGTGATACCTCTGTGGGTGAACCAGCAGGAGGAGTGAGCCCTCTTAAGTGAACCAGCAGAAGGAGGAGTAAGCCCTCTGAGGGTGAACCAGCAGAAGTAATGAGCCATTTTGGGCTGTACCAGCAGAAGGAGGGATCCCTTTTGGGGGGAACCAGCAGAAGGATTAAGCCCTCTGGGGTGAGCCAGCAGAAGGAGTGAACCCTTTGGGGGTGAACCAGCATAAGGAGTGAGCCATCTGGTTGTGACCCAGCAGAAGGAGTGAACCCTTTTGGGGTGAACCAGCAGAAGGAGTGAGCCCTCTGGGGTGTACCAATAGAATGAGGGAGCCCTCTCTGGGTGAACCAGCAGAAGGAGTGATCCCTTTGGGGGTGAACCAGCAGAAGGATTGGCCCCTTTGGGGGTGAACCAGCGGAAGGAGTGAGCCCTCTGGTATGAACCAGCAGAATGAGTGAGCCTTCTGGGGTTGAACCAGCAGGAGTGAGCCCTCTGGGGTGTGCAAGCATAAGGAGTGATCCCTACGGGGTGAACCAGCAGAAGGAGTGAGCCCTCTGTGGGTGAACCAGCAGAAGGGGTGAGCCCTCTAGGGTGAACCAGCAGAAGAAGTGAGCCCTCTGTGGGTGAAACAGCAGAAGGAGGGAACCCTTTGGGGGTGAACCAGCATAAGGAGTGAGCCATCTGGGGGTGAACCAGGAGAAGGATTGAGCCCTTGGGGGTAAACCAGCAGAATGAGTGAGTCCTCTGTGATGAACAAGCAGAAGGACGGAGCCCTCTGAGGGTGAACCAGGAGAAGGAGTGAGTCCTTTGGGGTGAACCGGGTGAACCAGCAGAAGGAGTGACCCCTCTCTGGGTGAACCAGCAGAAGAGGTGAGCCCTCTGGGGTGTACCAGCAGGAGTGAGCCATCTTGGGTGAATGAGCAGAAGCAGGGAGCCCTCTGGGGTGAACCAGCAGAGGGAGTGAGCCCCCATGGGTGTACCAGCATAAGGAGTGAGTCATCTGGGTGTGACCCAAAAGAAGGAGTGAGTCCTCTGGGGTGAACCAGCAGAAGGAATGAGTCCTCTGTGTTGAACCAGCAGAAGAAGTGACCCCTCTTGCGTGAACCAGCAGAAGGAGGGAGCCCTATGGGGCTAACAAGCAGAAGGAGTGAGCCCTCTGTGGGTGAACCAGGAGAAGGATTGAGCTCTCTGTGATGAACCAGCAGAATGAGTGAGTCCTCTGTGATGAACCAGCAGAAGGAGTGAGTCCTATGGGGTGAACCGGGTGAACCAGCAGTAGGAGTGATCCCTCTGTGGGTGAACCAGCAGAAGAGGTGAGCCCTCTGGGTTGTACCAGCAGGAGAGAGCCATCTTGGGTGAACGAGCAGAAGGAGGGAGCCCTCTGGGGTGAAACAGCAGAAGGAGTGAGCCCTCAGGGGTGTACCAGCATAAGGAGTGAGCCATCTGGGTGTGACCCAAAAGAAGGAGTGAGTCCTCTGAGGTAAACCAGCAGAATGAGTGAGCCCTCTGGGGTGAACCAGCAGAACGAGTGAACCCTTTGGGGATGAACCAGCCGATGGAGTGAGCCCTCCATAGGTCAACCAACAGAAGGAGTGAACCCTTTGGGAGTGAACCAGCAGGAGGGAGTCCTCTGGGGTGAACCAGCAGAATGGGCGAGCCCTTTGTGGGTGAACCAGCAGAAGGAGTGAGCACTCTGGGGTGAACCAGCATAAGGAGTGAGCCCTAGGGGATGAACCAGCAGAAGGAGTGAGCGCTCTGGGGTGAACCAGCATAAGGAGTGAGCCATCTGGGTGTGAACCAGCAGAAAGATTGAGCCCTCTGGAGTGAACCAGCAGAAGGAGGGAACCAACTGGGGGTGAACCAGCAGACGGAGGGAGCCCCCCGTGGGTGAACCAGCAGAAGGAGTGAGCCCTCTTGGGTGAACCAGCAGCAGAAGTGAGCCCTCAGGGGTGAACCAGCAGAAGTAGTGACCCTCTGGGGTGACCCAGCGGAAGGAGCGATCCCTCAGTGGGTAAACCACCAGAAGGAGTGAGCCCTTTGGGGGTCACCCAGCAGAAGGAGTGAGTCATCCGGGGGGTGAACCAGCAGAAGGAGTGAGCCATATGGGTGTGACCCAGCAGAAGGAGTAAGTCCTCTGAGGTAAACCAGACTAAGGGGTGAGTCCTCTGGGGGTGAACCAGCAGAAGGAGTGAACCCCTTGGGGGTGAACCAGCAGATGGAGTGAGCCCTCTTTAGGTAAACCAGCAGAAGAAGTGAACCCTTTGGGGGTGAACCAGCAGAATAGGTGAGCCCTCTCGGGGTGAACCAGCAGAAGGAGTGAGCCATCTTGGCTGAACGAGCAGAAGGAAGGAGCCCTCTGGGGTCAACCAGCAGAAGGAGGGAGCCCTCAGGGGTGAACCAGCATAAGGAATGAGCCATTTGGGTGTGACCCAGCAGAAGGAGTGAGTCCTCTGAGGTAAACCAGCAGAAGGAGTGAACCCTTTGAGGGTGAACCAGCAGATGGAGTGAGCCCTCTGTAGGTAAACCAGCAGAAGTTGTGAACCCTTTGGGGGTGAACCAGCAGGAGTGAGTCCTCTGGGGTGAACCAGCAGATTGGGTGAGCCCTCAATGGGTGAACCAGCAGAAGGAGTGAGCCCTCTGAGCTGAACCAGCATAAGGAGTGAGCCAAACGGGGTGATCCAGCAGAAGGAGTGAGCCCTCTGGGGTTAACCAGTATAAGGAGTGAGCCATCTGGGTGTGAACCAGCAGAAGGAGTGAGCCCTCAGGGGTGAACCAGCAGAAGAGGTGAGCCCTCTGGGGTGAACAAACAGAAGGAGTGGGCCATCTGGGGGTAAACCAGCAGAAGGAGTGAGCCCTTCTGGGGGTGAACTAGCAGGAGGAGTGATACCTCTGTGGGTGAACCAGCAGGAGGAGTGAGCCCTCTTAAGTGAACCAGCAGAAGGAGGAGTAAGCCCTCTGAGGGTGAACCAGCAGAAGTAATGAGCCATTTTGGGCTGTACCAGCAGAAGGAGGGATCCCTTTTGGGGGGAACCAGCAGAAGGATTAAGCCCTCTGGGGTGAGCCAGCAGAAGGAGTGAACCCTTTGGGGGTGAACCAGCATAAGGAGTGAGCCATCTGGTTGTGACCCAGCAGAAGGAGTGAACCCTTTTGGGGTGAACCAGCAGAAGGAGTGAGCCCTCTGGGGTGTACCAATAGAATGAGGGAGCCCTCTCTGGGTGAACCAGCAGAAGGAGTGATCCCTTTGGGGGTGAACCAGCAGAAGGATTGGCCCCTTTGGGGGTGAACCAGCGGAAGGAGTGAGCCCTCTGGTATGAACCAGCAGAATGAGTGAGCCTTCTGGGGTTGAACCAGCAGGAGTGAGCCCTCTGGGGTGTGCAAGCATAAGGAGTGATCCCTACGGGGTGAACCAGCAGAAGGAGTGAGCCCTCTGTGGGTGAACCAGCAGAAGGGGTGAGCCCTCTAGGGTGAACCAGCAGAAGAAGTGAGCCCTCTGTGGGTGAAACAGCAGAAGGAGTGAACCCTTTGGGGGTGAACCAGCATAAGGAGTGTGCCATCTGGGGGTGAACCAGGAGAAGGATTGAGCCCTAGGGGGTAAACCAGCAGAATGAGTGAGTCCTCTGTGATGAACAAGCAGAAGGACGGAGCCCTCTGAGGGTGAACCAGGAGAAGGAGTGAGTCCTTTGGGGTGAACCGGGTGAACCAGCAGAAGGAGTGACCCCTCTCTGGGTGAACCAGCAGAAGAGGTGAGCCCTCTGGGGTGTACCAGCAGGAGTGAGCCATCTTGGGTGAATGAGCAGAAGGAGGGAGCCCTCTGGGGTGAACCAGCAGAGGGAGTGAGCCCCCATGGGTGTACCAGCATAAGATGTGAGTCATCTGGGTGTGACCCAAAAGAAGGAGTGAGTCCTCTGAGGTAAACCAGCAGAAGGAGTTAGCACTCTGGGGTGAACCAGCAGAAGGAATGAGTCCTCTGTGTTGAACCAGCAGAAGAAGTGACCCCTCTTGGGTGAACCAGCAGAAGGAGGGAGCCCTATGGGGCTAACAAGCAGAAGGAGTGAGCCCTCTGTGGGTGAACCAGGAGAAGGATTGAGCTCTCTGTGATGAACCAGCAGAATGAGTGAGTCCTCTGTGATGAACCAGCAGAAGGAGTGAGTCCTATGGGGTGAACCGGGTGAACCAGCAGTAGGAGTGATCCCTCTGTGGGTGAACCAGCAGAAGAGGTGAGCCCTCTGGGTTGTACCAGCAGGAGAGAGCCATCTTGGGTGAACGAGCAGAAGGAGGGAGCCCTCTGGGGTGAACCAGCAGAAGGAGTGAGCCCTCAGGGGTGTACCAGCATAAGGAGTGAGCCATCTGGGTGTGACCCAAAAGAAGGAGTGAGTCCTCTGAGGTAAACCAGCAGAATGAGTGAGCCCTCTGGGGTGAACCAGCAGAACGAGTGAACCCTTTGGGGATGAACCAGCCGATGGAGTGAGCCCTCCATAGGTCAACCAACAGAAGGAGTGAACCCTTTGGGAGTGAACCAGCAGGAGGGAGTCCTCTGGGGTGAACCAGCAGAATGGGCGAGCCCTTTGTGGGTGAACCAGCAGAAGGAGTGAGCACTCTGGGGTGAACCAGCATAAGGAGTGAGCCCTAGGGGTTGAACCAGCAGAAGGAGTGAGCGCTCTGGGGTGAACCAGCATAAGGAGTGAGCCATCTGGGTGTGAACCAGCAGAAAGATTGAGCCCTCTGGAGTGAACCAGCAGAAGGAGGGAACCCACTGGGGGTGAACCAGCAGACGGAGGGAGCCCTCTGTGGGTGAACCAGCAGAAGGAGTGAGCCCTCTTGGGTGAACCAGCAGAAGAAGTGAGCCCTCAGGGGTGAACCAGCAGAAGTAGTGACCCTCTGGGGTGACCCAGCGGAAGGAGCGATCCCTCAGTGGGTAAACCACCAGAAGGAGTGAGCCCTTTGGGGGTCACCCAGCAGAAGGAGTGAGTCATCCGGGGGGTGAACCAGCAGAAGGAGTGAGCCATATGGGTGTGACCCAGCAGAAGGAGTAAGTCCTCTGAGGTAAACCAGCAGAAGGAGTGAGTCCTCTGGGGGTGAACCAGCAGAAGGAGTGAACCCCTTGGGGGTGAACCAGCAGATGGAGTGAGCCCTCTTTAGGTAAACCAGCAGAAGAAGTGAACCCTTTGGGGGTGAACCAGCAGAATAGGTGAGCCCTCTCGGGGTGAACCAGCAGAAGGAGTGAGCCATCTTGGCTGAACGAGCAGAAGGAAGGAGCCCTCTGGGGTCAACCAGCAGAAGGAGGGAGCCCTCAGGGGTGAACCAGCATAAGGAATGAGCCATTTGGGTGTGACCCAGCAGAAGGAGTGAGTCCTCTGAGGTAAACCAGCAGAAGGAGTGAACCCTTTGAGGGTGAACCAGCAGATGGAGTGAGCCCTCTGTAGGTAAACCAGCAGAAGGAGTGAACCCTTTGGGGGTGAACCAGCAGGAGTGAGTCCTCTGGGGTGAACCAGCAGATTGGGTGAGCCCTCAATGGGTGAACCAGCAGAAGGAGTGAGCCCTCTGAGCTGAACCAGCATAAGGAGTGAGCCAAACGGGGTGATCCAGCAGAAGGAGTGAGCCCTCTGGGGTTAACCAGTATAAGGAGTGAGCCATCTGGGTGTGAACCAGCAGAAGGAGTGAGCCCTCAGGGGGTGAACCAGCAGAAGTAGAGAGCCCTCTGTGTGTGAACCACAGAAGTAGTGAGCCCTCTGGGGGTGAAAGAGCAGGAGGAGTGAGCCCTCCGGGGTGAACCAGCAGAAGAAGTGAGCTCTCTGTGGTGAACCAGCACAAGGAGTGAACCCTCTGGGTGTGAACCAGCATAAGGAGTGAACACTTTTGCGGTGAACCAGCAGATAGAGTGAGCCCTCTGTACGTGAACCAGCAGAAGGAGCGAACCCTTTGGGGGTAAACCAGCAGACGGAATTAGCCCTCTGAAGGTGAACCAGCAGAAGGAGTGAGCTCTCTGTGGGTGAATCGGCAAAAGGAGTGAGCACTCAGGGGTGAACCAGCAGAAGGAGAGAGCCCTCTTGGGTGAACCAGCAGAAGGAATGAGTCCTCTGTGTTGAACCAGCAGAAGAAATAACCCATCTTGGGTGAATTAGCAGAAGGAGGTAGCCCTATGGGGCTAACAAGCAGGAGGAGTGAGCCCTCTGTGGGTGAACCAGCAGAGGGAGTGAGCTCTCTGTGATGAACCAGCAGAATGAGTGAGTCCTCTGTGATGAACCAGCAGAAGGACGGAGCCCTCTGAGGGTGGGCCAGGAGAAGGAGTGAGTCCTTTGGGGTGAACCGGGTGAACCAGCAGAAGGAGTGACCCCTATCTGAGTGAACCAGCAGAAGAGGTGAGCCCTCTGGGGTGTACCAGCAGGAGTGAGCCATCTTGGGTGAATGAGCAGAAGGAGGAAGCCCTCTGGGGTGAACCAGCAGAAGGAGTGAGCCCCCATGGGTGTACCAGCATAAGGAGTGAGTCATCTGGGTGTGACCCAAAAGAAGGAGTGAGTCCTCTGAGGTAAACCAGCAGAAGGAGTGAGCCCTCCGGGGTGAACCAGCAGAACGAGTGAACCCTTTGGGGATGAACCAGCCGATGGAGTGAGCCCTCTGTAGGTGAACCAGCAGAAGGAGTGAGCCCTCTGGGGTGAACCAGCAGAAGGAATGAGTCCTCTGTGTTGAACCAGCAGAAGAAGTGACCCCTCTTGGGCGAATTAGCAGAAGAAGTGACCCCTCTTGGGTGAACCAACAGAAGGAGGGAGCCCTATGGGGTGAACCAGCAGAAGGAGTGAGCCCTCTTAGGTGAACCAGCAGAAGAAGTGAGCCCTCAGGGGTGAACCAGCAGAAGGAGTGAGCCCTCTGGGGTGAACCAGCGGAATGAGTGAGTCCTCTGTGATGAACCAGCAGAAGGACGGAGCCCTCTGAGGGTGAACCAGGAGAAGGAGTGAGTCCTTTGGGGTGAACCGGGTGAACCAGCAGAAGGAGTGACCCCTCTCTGGGTGAACCAGCAGAAGAGGTGAGCCCTCTGGGGTGTACCAGCAGGAGTGAGCCATCTTGGGTGAATGAGCAGAAGGAGGGAGCCCTCTGCGGTGAACCAGCAGAGGGAGTGAGCCCCCATGGGTGTACCAGCATAAGGAGTGAGTCATCTGGGTGTGACCCAAAATAAGGAGTGAGTCCTCTGAGGTAAACCAGCAGAACGAGTGAACCCTTTGGGAATGAACCAGCCGATGGAGTGAGCCCTCTGTAGGTCACCCAGCAGAAGGAGTGAATCCTTTGGGAGTGAACCAGCAGGAGGGAGTCCTCTGGGGTGAACCAGCAGAATGGGCGAGCCCTTTGTGGGTGAACCAGCAGAAGGAGTTAGCACTCTGGGGTGAACCAGCAGAAGGAATGAGTCCTCTGTGTTGAACCAGCAGAAGAAGTGACCCCTCTTGGGTGAACCAGCAGAAGGAGGGAGCCCTATGGGGCTAACAAGCAGAAGGAGTGAGCCCTCTGTGGGTGAACCAGGAGAAGGATTGAGCTCTCTGTGATGAACCAGCAGAATGAGTGAGTCCTCTGTGATGAACCAGCAGAAGGAGGGGGCCCTCTGAGGGAAAACCAGGAGAAGGAGTGAGTCCTATGGGGTGAACCGGGTGAACCAGCAGAAGGAGTGATCCCTCTGTGGGTGAACCAGCAGAAGAGGTGAGCCCTCTGGGGTGTACCAGCAGGAGAGAGCCATCTTGGGTGAACGAGCAGAAGGAGGAAGCCCTCTGGGGTGAACCAGCAGAAGGAGTGAGCCCTCAGGGGTGTACCAGCATAAGGATGAGCCATCTGGGTGTGACCCAAAAGAAGGAGTGAGTCCTCTGAGGTAAACCAGCAGAATGAGTGAGCCCTCTGGGGTGAACCAGCAGAACGAGTGAACCCTTTGGTGATGAACCAGCCGATGGAGTGAGCCCTCCATAGGTCAACCAGCAGAAGGAGTGAACCCTTTGGGAGTGAACCAGCAGGAGGGAGTCCTCTGGGGTGAACCAGCAGAATGGGCGAGCCCTTTGTGGGTGAACCAGCAGAAGGAGTGAGCACTCTGGGGTAAACCAGCATAAGAAGTGAGCCCTAGGGGTCGAACCAGCAGAAGGAGTGAGCGCTCTGGGGTGAACCAGCATAAGGAGTGAGCCATCTGGGTGTGAACCAGCAGAAAGATTGAGCCCTTTGGAGTGAACCAGCAGATGGAATGAGCCCTCTGTGGGTGAACCAGCAGAAGGAGGGAACCCACTGGGGGTGATTCAGCAGAAGGAGGGAGCCCTCTGTGGGTGAACCAGCAGAAGGAGTGAGCCCTCTTGGGTGAACCAGCAGAAGAAGTGAGCCCTCAGGGGTGAACCAGCAGAAGTAGTGACCCTCTGGGGTGACCCAGCGGAAGGAGCGATCCCTCAGTGGGTAAACCACCAGAAGGAGTGAGCCCTTTGGGGGTCACCCAGCAGAAGGAGTGAGTCATCCGGGGGGTGAACCAGCAGAAGGAGTGAGCCATCTGGGTGTGACCCAGCAGAAGGAGTAAGTCCTCTGAGGTAAACCAGCAGAAGGAGTGAGTCCTCTGGGTGTGAACCAGCAGAAGGAGTGAACCCCTTGGGGGTGAACCAGCAGATGGAGTGAGCCCTCTTTAGGTAAACCAGCAGAAGAAGTGAACCCTTTGGGGGTGAACCAGCAGAAGTAAGTCCTCTGGGGTGAGCCAGCAGAATAGGTGAGCCCTCTGTGGGTGAACAAGCAGAAGGAGTGAACCTTTGGGGGTCACCCAGCAGAAGGAGTGAGCCCCCTGGGGGTGAACCAGCAGAAGGAGTGAGCCCTCTCGGGGTGAACCAGCAGAAGGAGTGAGCCCTCTGGGTGTGAACCAGCAGAAGGAGTGAACACTTTTGCGGTGAACCAGCAGATAGAGTGAGCCCTCTGTGCGTGAACCAGCAGAAGGAGGGAACCCTTTGGGGGTAAACCAGCAGACGGAATGAGCCCTCTGAAGGTGAACCAGCAGAAGGAGTGAGCTCTCTGTGGGTGAATCGGCAAAAGGAGTGAGCCCTCAGGGGTGAACCAGCTGAAGGAGAGAGCCCTCAGTAGTGAACCAGCAGAAGAAGTGACTCATCTTGGGTGAATTAGCAGAAGAAGTGACTCCTCTTGGGTGAAGCAGCAGAAGGAGTAAGCCCTCTGTGGGTGAACCAGGAGAAGGATTGAGCCCTCGGGGTAAACCAGCAGAGGGAGTGAGCTCTCTGTGATGAACCAGCAGAATGAGTGAGTCCTCTGTGATGAACCAGCAGAAGGACGGAGCCCTCTGAGGGTGAACCAGGAGAAGGAGTGAGTCCTTTGGGGTGAACCGGGTGAAGCAGCAGAAGGAGTGACCCCTATCTGGGTGAACCAGCAGAAGAGGTGAGCCCTCTGTGGTGTACCAGCAGAAGTGAGCCATCTTGGGTGAATGAGCAGAAGGAGGGAGCCCTCTGGGGTGAACCAGCAGAAGGAGTGAGCCCACATGGGTGTACCAGCATAAGGAGTGAGTCATCTGGGTGTGACCCAAAAGAAGGAGTGAGTCCTCTGAGGTAAACCAGCAGAAGGAGTTAGCACTCTGGGGTGAACCAGCAGAAGGAGTGAGCCCTTTGTGGGTGAACCAGCAGAAGGAGTGAGCCCTCTGTGTTGAACCAGCAGAAGAAGTGACCCCTCTTGGGTGAATTAGCAGAAGAAGTGCGTCCTCAGGGGTGAACCAGCAGAAGGAGTAAGCCCTCTGGGGTGAACCAGCAGAAGGAGTAAGCCCTCTGGGGTGAACCAGCAGAAGGAGTGAGCCCTCTGGGGTGAACCAACAGAAGAAGTGATCCCTTTGGGTTTGAACCAGCAGAAGGAGTGAGCCCTTTGTGGGTGAACCAGCAGAAGGAGTGAGCCCTCTTGGGGTGAACCAGCAGAAGGAGGGATCCCTTTGGGGGTGAACCAGCAGAAGGCGTAAGCTCTCTGGGGTGAACCAGCAGAAGGAGTAAGCCCTCTGGGGTAAGCCAGCAGAAGGAGTGAGCCCTCTGAGGGTTAACCAGCAGAAGGAGTGATCCCTTTAGGCGTGAACCAGCAGAAGGAGTGAGCTCTCTGGGGGTGAACCAGCAGGAAGAGTGCACTCTTTGGGGGTGAACCAGCAGACGGAATAGGCACTCTGGGGTGAACCAGCAGAAGGAGTGAGTCCTCTGGGGGTGAATCTGCAGAAGGAGTGAGCCCTCTGTGGGTGAATCAGTAGAAGGAGTGAGCTCTTTGTGGGTGAACCAGCAGAAGGAGTGAGCCCTCTGGGGTGAACCAGCAGAAGGAGCGAGCACTCTGGGGGTGGACCAGTAGAATGAGTGAGCACTCTGTGATGAACCAGCAGAAGGAGGGAGCCCTCTGGGGTGAACAAGCAGGAGTGAGCCGTCTTGGGTGAACTAGCAGAAGGAGTGATCCCTCTGTGGGTGAACCAGCAGAAGGAGCGAGCCCTCTTGGGTGAGCCAGCAGGAGTGAACCCTCTGTGGTGAACCAGCGAAAGAAGTGACCGCTCTTGGGTGAATTAGCAGAAGAAGTGAGTCCTCAGGGGTGAACCAGCAGATGGAGTAATCTGTCTGGGGTGAACAAGCAGAAGGAGTAAGCCCTCTGGGGGTGAAGCAGCAGAAGGAGTGAGCCCTTTTGGGGTGAACCAGCAGAAGGAGTGAGCCCTTTGTGGGTGAACCAGCAGAAGGAGTGAGCCCTCTTGGGGTGAACCAGCAGAAGGAGAGATACTTTGGGGGTGAACCAGCAGGAGTAAGCCCTCTGGGGTGAACCAGCAGAAGGAGTGAGCCCTCTTGGGGTAAACCAGCAGAAGGAGTGATCCCTTTGTGGGTGAACAAGCAGAAGGAGTGAGCCCTCTGGGGAGCACCAGCAGAAGGAGCGAGCCCTCTGGGTGTGGACCAGTAGAATGAGTGAGCGCTCTGTGGTGAACCAGAAGAAGGAGAGAGCGCTCTGTAGTGAACCAGCAGAAGAAGTGAGCCCTCAGTAGTGAACCAGCAGAAGAAGTGACCCCTCTTGGGTGAATTAGCAGAAGAAGTGAGTCCTCGGGGGTGAACCAGCAGAGGGAGTAATTCCTTTGGGGTGAACCAGCAGAAGGAGAAAGCCCTCTGGGGTGAACCAGCAGAAGGAGTGATCCCTTTGTGTGTGAACCAGCAGAAGGAGTGAGTCCTTTGTGGGTGAACCAGCAGAAGGAGTAAGCTCTCTGGGGTGAACCAGCAGAAGGAGTGAGCCCTCTTGGGTGAACCAGCAGAAGAAGTGAGCCCTTAGGGGTGAACCAGCAGAAGTAGTGATCCCTCTGGGGGGAACCAGCGGAAGGAGTGATCCCTCTGTGTTTTAACCAGCAGAAGGAGTGAGCCCTTTGGGGGTCACCCAGCAGAAGGAGTGAGCCCGCTTGGGGTGAACCAGCAGCAGGAGTGATCTCCCTGTGGGTGACCAAGCAAAAAGAGTGAGCCTCTGGGGTGGACCAGCAGAAGGGCAGAGCCCGCTAGGGGTGAACCAGCAGAAGGAGTGAGCTCTCTCTGTGGGTGAACCTGCTGAAGGAGTGAGGCATCTGGGTGAGCCAGCAGAAGGAGTGAGCCCTCTGTGGTGAACCAGCAGAAGAAGTGACCCCTCTTGGGTGAATTAGCAGAAGAAGTGCGTCCTCAGGGGTGAACCAGCAGAAGGAGGGAGCCCTCTGAGGGTTAACCAGCAGAAGGAGTGAGCCCTCTGAGGGTTAACCAGCAGAAGGAGTGAGCCCTCTGAGGGTTAACCAGCAGAAGGAGTGAGCCCTTTAGGCGTGACTAAGCAGAAGGAGTGAGCACTCTGGGGGTGAACCAGCAGGAAGAGTGCAACCTTTGGGGGTGAACCAGCAGAATGAGTGGGAATTCTGGGGTGAACCAGCAGAAGGAGGGAGCCCTTTGTGGGTGAATCAGCAGAAGGAGTGAGCCCTTTGGGGGTGAACCAGCGGAAGGAGTGAGCCCTCTGTGGGTGAATCAGCAGAAGGAGTGAGCCCTTTGGGGGTGAACCAGCGGAAGTAGTGAGCCCTCCGTGGGTGAATCAGCAGATGGAGTGAGCCCTCTGGAATGAACCATCAGAATAAGTGAGCCACCTGGGGTTGAACAAGCTGGAGTGAGCCCTCTGGGGTGTACGAGCATAAGGAGTGAGCCCTACGGGGTGAACCAGCTGAAGGAGTGAGCCCTCTGGGGTGAACCAGCAGAAGGAGTGAGCCATCTGGGTCTGAATCAGCAGAAGGAGTAAGCCCTCTGGGGTGATCCAGCAGAAGGAGTGAGCCCTCTGGGGGTGAACCAGCAGAAGGAATGATCCTTTGAAGGTGAACCAGCAGAAAGAGTGTGCACTCTTGGGGTAAACCAGCAGAAGGAGTGATACCTTTGGGGGTGAACCAGCAGAAGGAGTAAGCCCTCTGGGGTGAACCAGCAGAAGGAGTGAGCTCTCTGGGGGTGAACCAGCAGGAAGAGTGCACCCTATGGGGTGAACCAGCAGAAGGAGTGCGCGCTCTTGGGTGAACCAGCAGAAGGAGTGAGCCCTTTGTGGGTGAACCAGCATAAGGAGCGAGCCCTCTGGGGGTGGAGCAGTAGAATGAATGAGCGCTCTGTGGTGAACCAGCAGAAAGAGAGAGCGCTCTTTGGTGAACCAGCAGAAGGAGTGAGCCCTCAGTAGTGAACCAGCAGAAGAAGTGACCCCTCTTGGGTGAATTAGCAGAAGAAGTGAGTCCTCAGGGGTGAACCAGCAGAAGGAGTGAGCCCTTTGTGGGTGAACCAGCAGAAGGAGTGAGCCCTCTTGGGGTGAACCAGCAGAAGGAGTGATCCCTTTGGGGGTGAACCAGCAGAAGGAGTAAGCTCTCTGGGGTGAACCAGCAGAAGGAGTAAGCCCTCTGGGGTGAACCAGCAGAAGGAGTGAGCCCTCTGAGGATTAACCAGCAGAAGGAATGAGACCTTTAGGCGTGAACCAGCAGAAGGAGTGTGCTCTCTGGGCGTGAACCAGCAGGAAGAGTGCACACTTTAGGGGTGAACCAGCAGAAGGAGTGGGCACTCTGGGGTGAACCAGCAGAAGGAGTGAGTCCTCTGGGGGTGAATCTGCAGAAGGAGTGAGCCCTCTGTGGGTGAATCAGTAGAAGGAGTGAGCTCTTTGTGGGTGAACCAGCAGAAGGAGAGAGCCCTCGGGGTGAACCAGCAGAAGGAGCGAGCCCTCTGGGGGTGGACCAGTAGAATGAGTGAGCGCTCTGTGATGAACCAGCAGAAGGAGGGAGCCCTCTGGGGTGAACAAGCAGCAGGAGTGAGCCATCTTGGGTGAACCAGCAGAAGGAGCGAGCCCTCTTGGGTGAGCCAGCAGGAGTGAACCCTCTGTGTGAACCAGCGAAGAAGTGACCGCTCTTGGGTGAATTAGCAGAAGAAGTGAGTCCTCAGGGGTGAACCAGCAGATGGAGTAATCCGTCTGGGGTGAACAAGCAGAAGGAGTAAGCCCTCTGGGGGTGAAGCAGCAGAAGGAATGAGCCCTTTGGGGGTGAACCAGCAGAAGGAGTGAGCCCTTTGTGGGTGAACCAGCAGAAGGAGTGAGCCCTCTTGGGGTGAAATACAATTTCTGGGCGACAACAAGAAACAACAGACAATGTTATTGATCCAAATGGATAACCTTGTAATATAGTGATTTATAAGGATACATATATATTTGCATTTTCTCGTATGTTATGATTTATACAGATTTATGCAAAGTCTGTATTGCATGAGCTACAAGATGAGTTAATATCACAGTAATATTTCTGAATAATTACTGTGCAAAATAAAATTTATGTTGGCAATACCTATGAATAGACTTTGTGATTCAATAGAGGTTTATTATATGTTTACTTTGTGAGAATAATTTTCTCTTAGGAACAGTGCATCCTGGATGTAGGCTCCGCTTGCATTTTTAGTCCCTCTTGGGGTGAACCAGCAGAAGGAGAGATACTTTGGGGGTGAACCAGCAGGAGTAAGCCCTCTGGGGTGAACCAGCAGAAGGAGTGAGCCCTCTTGGGGTTAACCAGCAGAAGGAGTGATCCCTTTGTGGGTGAACAAGCAGAAGGAGTAAGCCCTCTGGGGAGCACCAGCAGAAGGAGCGAGCCCTCTGGGGGTGGACCAGAAGAATGAGTGAGCACTCTCTGGTGAACCAGCAGAAGGAGAGAGTGCTCCGTGGTGAACCAGCAGAAGGAGTGAGCCCTCAGTAGTGAACCAGCAGAAGAAGTGACCCCTCTTGGGTGAATTAGCAGAAGAAGTGAGTCCTCGGGGGTGAACCAGCAGAAGGAGCGATCCCTTTGTGTGTGAACCAGCAGAAGGAGTGAGTCCTTTGTGGGTGAACCAGCAGAAGGAGTAAGCCCTCTGGGGTGAACCAGCAGAAGGAGTGAGCCCTCTGTGGGTGAACCAGCAGAAGGCGGGAGCCCTCTCTGGGTGAACCAGCAGAAGGAGTGAGCCCTCTGTGGGTGAACCAGCAGAAGACGGGAGCCCTCTCTGGGTGAACCAGCAGAAGGAGGGAGCCCTCTGTGGGTGAACCAGCAGAAGGAGTGAACACTTTTGGGGTGAACCAGCAGAAAGAGAGAGCGCTCTGTAGGTGAACCAGCAAAAGGAGTGAACCCTTTGGGGTGAACCAGCAGATGGAGGTAGCATTCTGGGGTGAACCAACTGAATGAGTGAGCCCTCTGTGAGTAAATCAGTAGAAGGAGAGAGCCCTCTGGGGTGAACCAGCAAAAGGAGTGAGCCATCTGGGTGTGAACCAGCAGAAGAGTGAACCCTTTGGAGTTGAACCAGCAGAAGGAGTGACCCCTTAGGGGTGAACCAGGGGAAGGAGTGAGCCCTCTGGAATTAACCAGCAGAATGAGTGAGCCTTCTGGGGGTGAACCAGCAGGAGTGAGCCCTCTGGGGTAAACCAGCATTAGGACTGAGCCCTACAGGGTGAATCAGCAGAATGAGTCAGCCCTCTGGGGTGAACCAGCATAAGGAATAAGCCATCTGGGTGTGAATCAGCAGAAGGAGTGAGCCCTCTGTGGGTGAACCAGCAGAAGGAGGGAGCCCTCTGTGGATGAACCAGCAGAAGGCAGGAGCCCTCTCTGGGTGAACCAGCAGAAGGAGGGAGCCCTCTGTGGGTGAACCAGCAGAAGGAGAGAGCCCTAATGGGTGAACCAGCAGAAGTAGTGTGCCCTCTGGGGTGAACCAGCGGAAGGAGTGATCCCTCTGTGGTTGAACCAGCAGAAGGAGTGAGCCCATTGGGGTTACCCATCAGAAGGAGTGAGACCTCTGGGGGTGAACCAGCAGAAGGAGTGATCTCTCTGTGGGTCACCCAGCAAAAAGAGTGAGCCTCTGGCAGTGGACCAGCAGAAAGAGTTAGCCCTTTGTGGGTAAACCAGCAGAAGGAGTGATCCCTTTGGGGGTGAACCAGCAGAAGGAGAAAGCCCTCTGGGGCGAACCAGCGGAAGGAGTGAGTCCTCTGGGGGTGAATCAGCAGAAGGAGTGAGCCCTCTGTGGGTGAATCAGTAGAAGGAGTGAGCCCTTTGTGGGTGAACCAGCAGAAGGAGTGAGCCCTCTTGGGTGAGCCAGCAGGAGTGAACCCTCTGTGGTGAACCAGCAGAAGAAGTGAGTCCTCAGGGGTAAACCAGCAGATGGAGTAATCCGTCTGGGGTGAACAAGCAGAAGGAGTAAGCCCTCTGGGGGTGAAGCAACAGAAGGAGTGAGCCCTCTGGGGTGAACCAGCAGAAGGAGTGAGCCTTTTGTGGGTGAACCAGCAGAAGGAGTGAGCCCTCTTGGGGTGAACCAGCAGACGGAGAGATACTTTGGGGGTGAACCAGCAGAAGGAGTGAGCCCTCTGGGGTGAACCGGCAGAAGGAGTGATCCCTTTGTGGGTGAACCAGCAGAAGGAGTGAGCCCTCTGGGGTGAACCAGCAGCAGGAGCGAGCCCTCTGGGGGTGGACCAGTAGAAGGAGTGAGGGCTCTGTGGTGAACCAGCAGAAGAAGTGACCCCTCTTGGGTGAATTAGCAGAAGAAGTGAGTCCTCGGGGGTGAACCAGCAGAAGGAGTGGGCGCTCTGGGGTTAACCAGCAGAAGGAGTGATCCCTTTGTGTGTGAACCAGAGGAAGGACTGAGCCCTTTGTGGGTGAACCAGCAGAAGGAGTGAGCCCTCTGAGGGTTAACCAGCAGAAGGAGTGAGCCCTTTAGGCGTGAACAAGCAGAAGGAGTGATCCCTTTGGAGGTGAACCAGCAGAAGGAGTAAGCCCTCTGGGGTGAACCAGCAGAAGGAGTGATCCCTTTGTGTGTGAACCAGAGGAAGGACTGAGCCCTTTGTGGGTGAACCAGCAGAAGGAGTGAGCCCTCTGAGGGTTAACCAGCAGAAGGAGTGAGCCCTTTAGGCGTGAACAAGCAGAAGGAGTGAGCACTCTGGGGGTGAACCAGCAGGAAGAGTGCAACTTTTGGGGGTGAACCAGCAGAAGGAGTGGGCGCTCTGGGGTGAACCAGCAGAAGGAGAGAGCCCTTTGTGGGTAAACCAGCAGAAGGAGTGAGCCCTCTTGGGTGAACCAGCAGAAGAAGTGAGCCCTCTGGGGGTGAACCAGCAGAAGGCGGGAGCCCTCTGTGGATGAATTTGAATTTAAAAACATTTCTATAGCGCACTTCTACCATGCGGTTTCTTGGCGCTTTTGGATTGTGAGGAGGCAGGCAAGCGCGGAGGGGGTTTAAGCATTGTAGGCTCGGGAGAAGAGCAGAGTTTTGAGACCCTTCCGGAACTCGATGTAGGAGGATGACATACGGAGTTCCGTCGGAAGGGAATTCCAAAACGTAGGAGCAAGCACTGCGAATTTCGTACCGCCAGTCTTTTTCTTGCTGAAGCGGGGGATGGTTAACAGGGCCTGATGAGTAGACCTAAGCTCTCTTCCTGGCGTGCAGGGAGTGATGGCAGAGCAAATGAATTCCGGGGCGGTGCCCATTTTAGCCTGAAAAGTGGTGCAGCCAAGCTTAAACAAGGCACGCTCTTTCACCGGCAGCCAGTGCAAGGCCTGCAATAGAGGGGTGGCTCGATGGTATTTGGGCAGGCCGTGAATCAGGCGAGCGGCCTGGTTCTGCACTAGCTGCAGGCGGCGAATGGCGTAGGCTGGAGCGCCATTATAGATGATGTTCCCGTAGTCAAGGCGCGAGAGCACCATGGCCATCACTATGATTTTTAGGGCGGGTAGAGAGAAAAAGCGAGAGATCTTCCTAATGATTCTGAGGGAAAAGAAACAGGAGGAAACAACCGAATTGACCTGAGAGTGAACGGAAAGTGAAGGATTCAAGAAAATGCCAAGGGTCTTGACCTTGGGAACTGGAAGCGGGGGAGCACCAAGTGAGGAGGGCCAGTGAGAAGGGGACCAAGGACTGCAACCACCTCTGGTCAGGACTAACTCCGTCTTGTCCGGATTGAGTTTGAGGTGGTTGCAGTTCATCCAATCCTGGATGAACAACATGACGGATTGTACATTTAAGATGGAAGAGGAAGAGTGGGAAAGGTTAAAGATTAGCTGGAGGTCATCGGCGTAATTAAACACCGTGACCTCAAGCTGCTGTAACATAAAAATAAGGGGGTAGATGTATAAATTAAACAAAAGAGGGGAAAGAGAGGAACCTTGGGGGACTCCACATGCAACCTTACGAGAGGCAGCAGTGAAACCAGCAAGGTGGACCGCCTGAGCCCTGTCACTCAGGAAGGACTTGAGCCAGGTGAAGGCCAGGCCCTCTATGCCCGCCGCCTTGACACGGGTGAGAAGGATGGAGTGGTCCACCGTGTCAAAAGTGGTGGATAGATCTAAGAGGATGAGGGCCTGGGGAAGGTTGGTATCAATGCCCTCGCGTAGGCTGTCCATCACTGAGATCACTACCTTCTCCGTGGAGTGAAGGGGGCGAAAGCCCGCCTGCCGGGGGGAGAGGCAGTGGTTGGTTTCCACGTAGGTACTCAGGGTGCTGGTTACATAGGTCTCTAGAACCTTTGCCAGGTAAGGTAGATGGGAGATGGGGCGGTAATTAGAAGGGGATGAAGGGTCGGCACCGGGTTTTTTTAGGATGGGGATGACTGCTGCAAATTTGTGGGCAGTGGGGACCACTCCGGAGTTGAGTGAGTCGTTCAAAAGTGTGAGGGGGGGGGGGGGGGTAGGACAGTGTAGGAAGACTTCTCGCAAAATGTGGGCAGGGGCAAAGTCTAGGGGGGAGCCTGACTTTACCTTTTGAAGCAGGGGAAAAAGTGTAGCTTTAGTCAAAGGGGGGAAGGAAGTGAATTTAGAAGTGATGGCGGGAAGGGAGGGATTGATGAAGGTGGGGTAAGGGGAAGGGATATTAGCCTTAATCTTTGCGACCTTATCAACGAAGAAATCGTTGAGTGAGTCGCAGAGCGGTTGGGAAGGGGGAATCGAAGCCGAGGCCCTGTTGGATGAGGCAAGCTCATGTACTGTGGCAAAAATCTCTTTGGATTGAGATTCAGCTGCCAGTATCCTGTTTGAATAAAACAGGGTCTTGGCATCAAGTATGCTTTGTTTATATGCCTTTTTTTTTAGTTCAAATCATATTTTTATTGAAAAATAACATAAATGGTAGCAGAAGTGATAGCGGCAAGAAGGCATCTGAAGGGTTATCGTCATGTTACAAAGAGACCGCAATCAGACATGGATATATGCCTTAAGCACAGAAAGGTAGGACGTTTTTTTGGCGGGGCAGTATTCTCTTCTCCATGCACGCTCTGCTCTGCGTGCGGCCAATTTCTTCTCCTTAAGGTCGGGGGTAAACCAGCGGTTAGCAGCATGGGCTCGCTTAACCGTGATCCGTCTCAGGGGGAGCGAAATCGTCGCCTGCCCGGGTCAGCCAGAAGGAGTGAGCCCTCTTGGGTGATCAGCATAAAGAGTGAGGCCTACGGGGTGAACCAGCAGAAGGAGTGAGCCATCTGGGGGTGAACCAGCAGAAAGAGTGAATACTTTGGGGGTGAACCAGCAGACAGAGAGAGCGCTCTGTAGGTGAACCAGCAAAAGGAGTGAACCCTTTGGGGTGAACCAGCAGAAGGAGTGAGCCTTCTGGGGTGAACCAGCATAAGGAATGAGCCCTCTGTAGGTGAACCAGCAGAAGGAGTGAACACTTTGGGGGTGAACCAGCAGACAGAGAGCGCGCTCTGTAGGTGTACCAGCAAAAGGAGTGAACCCTTTGGAGTGAACCAGCTGAATGAGTGAGCCCTCTGTGAGTGAATCAGTAGAAGGAGAGAGCCATCTGGGTGTGAACCAGCAGAAGGAGTGACCCCTTAGGGGGTGAACCAGGGGAAGGAGTGAGCCCTCTGGTATGAACCAGCAGAATGAGTGAGCCTTCTGGGGGTGAACCAGCAGGAGTGAGCCCTCTGGGATGTACCAGCATTAGGACTGAGCCCTACGGGGTGAACCAGCAGAAGGAGTCAGCCCCCTGGGGTGAACCAGCATAAGGAGGGAGCTATCTGGGTGTGAACCAGCAGAAGGAGGGAACCCTCTGGGGTGAACCAGCATAAGGAATAAGCTATCTGGGTGTGAACCAGCAGAAGGAGTGAGCCCTCTGTGGGTGAACCAGCAGAAGGAGGGAGCCCTCTGTGAGTGAACCAGCAGAAGGAGTCAGCCCTCTGGGGTGAACCAGCATACGGAATAAGCCATCTGGGTGTGAACCAGCAGAAGGAGTGAGCCCTCTGTGGGTGAACCAGCGGAAGGAGGGAGCCCTCTGTGGGTGAACCAGCAGAAGGAGGGAGCCCTCTGTGGGTGAACCAGCAGAAGGAGAGAACCCTAATGGGTGAACCAGCAGAAGAAGTGAGCCCTTTGGGGGTTACCCAGCAGAAGGAGTGAGCCTCTGGCAGTGGACCAGCAGAAGGGGTGAGCCCTCTTGGGGTGAACCAGCAGAAGGAGTGAGCCTTTGAAGGTTAAAAAGCAGAAAGAGTTAGCCCTTTGTGGGTGAACCAGCAGAAGGAGTGAGCTCTCTGTGGGTGAATCGGCAAAATGAGTGAGCCCTCAGGGGTGAACCAGCAGAAGGAGTGATCCATTTGGGGGTGAACCGGCAGAAGGAGAAAGCCCTCTGCGGTGAACCAGTGGAAGGAGTGATCCCTCTGTAGTTGAACCAGTAGAAGGAGTGAGCCCTTTGGGCGTCACCCAGCAGATGGAGTGAGCCCCCTGGGGGTGAACCAGCAGAAGGAGTGATCTCTCTGTGGGTGACCCGGCGAAAAGAGTGAGCCTCTGGCAGTGGACCAGCATAAGGGGTGAGCCCTCTGGGGGTGAACCAGCAGATGGAGTGAGCTCTCTGTGAGTGAATAGGCAGAAGGAGTGAGCCCCCAGGGGTGAACCAGCAGAAGGAGTGAACCCCCTGTGGGTGAACCAGCAGAAGGAGTAAGCCCTCTGGGGTGAACCAGCAGAAGGATTAAGCCCTCTGGGGGTGAACCAGCAGAAGGAGTGAGCCTTTGAAGGTGAACCAGCAGAAGGAGTGAGCCCGCTGAGGGTGAACCAGCAGAAGGAGTGATCTCTCTGTGGGTGACCCAGCAAAAAGAGTGAGCATCTAGGGTCGACCAGCAGAAGGAGTGAGCCCTCTTGGGTGGGCCAGCAGAAGGAGTGAGCCCTCTGTGGTGAACCAGCAGAAGAAGTGACCCCTCTTGGGTGAATTAGCAGAAGAAGTGAGTCCTCGGGGGTGAACCAGCAGATGGAGTAATCCATCTGGGGTGAACAAGCAGAAGGAGTAAGCCCTCTGGGGGTGAAGCAGCAGAAGGAGTGAGCCTTTTTGGGATGAACCAGCAGAAGGAGTGAGCCCTCTTGGGGTGAACCAGCAGAAGGAGTGATCCCTTTGGAGTGAACCAGCAGAATGAGTAAGCCCTCTGGGGTGAACCAGCAGAAGGAGTAAGCCCTCTGGGGGTGAACCAGCAGAAGGAGTGAGCCCTTTGGGGGTGAACCAGCAGAAGGAGTGATCCCTTTGGGGTTGAACCAGCAGAAGGAGTGAGCCCTTTGTGGGTGAACAAGCAGAAGGAGTGAGCCCTCTTAGGGTGAACCAGCAGAAGGAGTGATCCCTTTGGAGTGAACCAGCAGAATGAGTAAGCCCTCTGGGGTGAACCAGCAGAAGGAGAGAGCCCTTTGGGGGTGAACCAGCAGAAGGAGTGGTCCCTTTGGGGTGAACCAGCAGAAGGAGTGATCCCTTTGGAGTGAACCAGCAGAAGGAGTGATCCCTTTGGAGTGAACCAGCAGAATGAGTAAGCCCTCTGGGGTGAACCAGCAGAAGGAGTAAGCCCTCTGGGGGTGAACCAGCAGAAGGAGTGAGCCCTTTGGGGGTGAACCAGCAGAAGGAGTGATCCCTTTGGGGTGAACCAGCAGAAGGAGTGAGCCCTTTGTGGGTGAAACAGCAGAAGGAGTGAGCCCTCTTAGGGTGAACCAGCAGAAGGAGAGATACTTTGGGGGTGAACCAGCAGGAGTAAGCCCTCTGGGGTGAACCAGCAGAAGGAGTGAGCCCTATTGGGGTAAACCAGCAGAAGGAGTGATCCCTTTGTGGGTGAACCAGCAGAATAAGTGGCCCCTCTTGGGTGAATTAGCAGAAGAAGTGCGTCCTCAGGGGTGAACCAGCAGAAGGAGGGAGCTCTGTGAGGTGAACCAGCATAAGGAGTGAGCCATCTGCATGTGACCCAGCAGAAGGAGTGAGTCCTTTGGGGTGAACCAGCAGAAGGAGTGAGCCCTCTTGGGGTGAACCAGTAGAAGGAGTGAATCCTTTGGGGGTGAACTAGCAGACACAGTGAGCCCTCTGGGGTGAACCAGTAGATTGAGTGAGCCCTCTGTGGATGAATCAGCAGAAGGAGTGAGCCCTCTTGGGCGAGTCAGCAGAAGGAGTGAGCCCTCTGGGGTGAACCAGCATAAGTAGTGAGCCATCTGGATCTGAATCAGCAGAAAAAGTGAACCCTTTGGGGGTGAACCTGCAGAAGAAGTGACTCCTTTGGGGGTGAACCAGCAGAAGGAGTGAGCCCTCTGTGGGTAAATCAGCAGAAGGAGTGATCCCTCTGGTATGAACCATCAGAATAAGTGAGCCTTCTGGGGTTAAACCAGCTGGAGTGAGCCCTCTGGGGTGTACGAGCCTAAGGAGTGAGCGCTTTGGGGTGAACCAGTATAAGGAGTGAGCCATCTGGGTGTGAACCAGCAGAAGGCGGTAGCCCTCTGTGTGTGAACCAGCAGAAAGAGGGGGCCCTCTGGGGGTGAACCAGCATAAGAAGTGAGCCCTTAGGGGTGAACCAGCGGAATGAGTGAGTCCTCTGTGATGAACCAGCAGAAGGACGGAGCCCTCTGAGGGTGAACCAGGAGAAGGAGTGAGTCCTTTGGGGTGAACCGGGTGAACCAGCAGAAGGAGTGACCCCTCTCTGGGTGAACCAGCAGAAGAGGTGAGCCCTCTGGGGTGTACCAGCAGGAGTGAGCCATCTTGGGTGAATGAGCAGAAGGAGGGGGCCCTCTGGGGTGAACCAGCAGAGGGAGTGAGCCCCCATGGGTGTACCAGCATAAGGAGTGAGTCATCTGGGTGTGACCCAAAAGAAGGAGTGAGTCCTCTGAGGTAAACCAGCAGAAGGAGTGAGCCCTCCGGGGTGAACCAGCAGAACGAGTGAACCCTTTGGGGATGAACCAGCCGATGGAGTGAGCCCTCTGTAGGTCACCCAGCAGAAGGAGTGAACCCTTTGGGAGTGAACCAGCAGGAGGGAGTCCTCTGGGGTGAACCAGCGGAATGGGCGAGCCCTTTGTGGGTGAACCAGCAGAAGGAGTTAGCACTCTGGGGTGAACCAGCAGAAGGAATGAGTCCTCTGTGTTGAACCAGCAGAAGAAGTGACCCCTCTTGGGTGAACCAGCAGAAGGAGGGAGCCCTATGGGGCTAACAAGCAGAAGGAGTGAGCCCTCTGTGGGTGAACCAGGAGAAGGATTGAGCTCTCTGTGATGAACCAGCAGAATGAGTGAGTCCTCTGTGATGAACCAGCAGAAGGAGGGAGCCCTCTGAGGGAGAACCAGGAGAAGGAGTGAGTCCTATGGGGTGAACCGGGTGAACCAGCAGAAGGAGTGATCCCTCTGTGGGTGAACCAGCAGAAGAGGTGAGCCCTCTGGGGTGTACCAGCAGGAGAGAGCCATCTTGGGTGAACGAGCAGAAGGAAGTGTAGGAAGGTGGATATCTGACTATGGTTACCCCCAAACTTTTTGCCTGGTGTTTAGCTGGTTTTTGACTTAGTTGGCCTGGGATCCTGCTATTCAGGGCCCCAGGCTGATTGCTCTCTCCTTAAAATGGACTCCATGTACCTTAGGTGCATAACACAATTGGAATTGGTTCACCTTATAGGCCCCTGTAACAGTGTACCATAGGTACCCAGGGCATAGGTGTAGCCAAGGCCTACCAGGGGCTGCAGCATGTATTGTGCCACCCCTGGCCTGGCCTCCATATTTGACACAACTGGCTGATCACTCAGCTGGGGTAAGTTGGTGTAATCACCTCTTACTTAGGTACAGTATGCCTGTGCCTAACCCTAAACTGGACACATATGTTCCTATCAGCCACTCCTATGGAAGGCCTCATCAATCCTGGAGGCAGAGTGCTTGGAAATATGTGAGAGGGTGCTCTAGCATGAGCTGAGCCTGTCTGCAGCTGTCGGGAACCACTCCCTAAGCTGTTCCGGGATATTGCCATACCATATACTCTTAAGTGCATTATAATCCTCGCGGTTAAATGCTATCTCTGGTTTGGCTTTATCAAAACATGTCAAGTAAGGTGTCATACGAATTGGAATACTATCCCCTCGCCAGTTCTGGCGACGGGGATAGCATTCCACCCTTCTAGAGGGACACGACATGTGTGTAGCCTTAACCCCGGTTAAAGTTAAACAGAGCCTCAGCATCACAAAATGAATGCTGCCACCACAGACACGAGTCTGGCCTCCTGCTGCTGACCGAAACTCGGCAGATGGTGGCCTGGACAAAGGGTTTCCTGCCTTGGGAGGTGCGAGCACCACCCCAGACAGGATTTTGTGTATTGGGTAGGACAGGGCTGAATAGAATCAGACATGCCCGGGGCACACAAGGTGTCCCCGTGCATAGGCCAGTCCAAACCGGTTCTGGGGCCTTCCAGCCCCAGTCCTGGCACGAAGCTGGACAAAGGAAAGGGGGTGTAACCGCCCCCCTTCCTGGTTCCTCCCAGAGGAGGGACCTAGTAGGTGATCCACCCCTCAGATTGGGAATAAGAGCGGGAGCAGTGCCATTGCACGGCAGATCATCCTGAAATCAACTTTAAACAAGGAGAAGACTGGACTTCGACATTCTGCTGCACAGAAGACTGAAGAGAATCTCCCTTGTGGCCTAGGAGTGGCCACCCTGTGAACACAGGTACCAACCAGCAACTCGACGTCTGCTTTGCCGCCGCCTCCCGCCGGAGACCGAGCCCAGAGCCCGACAAGAACCAGACTCCCAGACCTCTCAGAGCCCGATCCACAGTCCCTGCGAAGAAGGGACCCGTGGAGGCACCGAGTGACGTGGGACCGGACCTCTTTAAAGACACTCGAAAAGCTGACTGCGCAGCTTCTGAGGCATCCTCGACGTTGTGCTTTGGGGATTGAGAACCCCCACCACCGAGCAGCCCTTGCACTGAAGATCAGCCCTCCAGCATCTTCACGATCTGCGTGGGGCCCTTTTGCATTGTGCCACTCGACGCGCCATCCCGGCCACTAGCCACGTGGTCAGCGGCCATCTTGGCGACGAACCCGAAGATTTACACAGCAGGTCTGGTTGCTCCAGACCTACCCAAGCTCCTGTGAAAAGGAGCACCCGCTCTGACCTTGCTGGTCCGAGTGAACAGCATCTTTCGACTTCTGCGTGGCTTGCATTTGCCAAGGCCTGTTTGCTCCGATCAGGTCGCCGACACCGCCAACAGTGAGAGGCCTACGTGGGACAGCTCGTGACCGACTCCTGGACGTCCTTGACCCCGGGTATCCACGTGGCTGCAGAAAGAAGCTACCCGACAACGCCTGTTTGCACCCGACATCGCCTGGTTCCCATCTGGTTCCACGGTAGTCACTGGCTAGTGACTTTGAACACTGTCCCCTCTGCTTTCAGGTCTTTACATCTTCAGATCCACCCTTGGATCCACCGGAACTCTTCTCATCGAGCCGCCTGCAGCATCTCCAGCTCCAAGCACCATCGACCAGCGTGACGAAACCCGACACAGCTTCGACCCTGTGCACCCGCTTCCTGTGGGTGAGGTAACTCAGCTCCGCCAGTGCTCCTGCATTGGTACACATCCCAAGGGCCTGTGTTTTAAGTTTCAGCTCCGTAGGTCACTCGGAAGGTTCCTAACGTTCTAACTTTGTGCTTTTTACGCACCATAGACTTTGTATTGAAAAGTGCGTGCACTTTGAACACTGCACCCGAGTCCCATGGGCCTTTCCCGACTTAGTCATTGCCAGTCTCGAATAGCTCCAGCGATTCCCAAGGCCCTAGGCCTCTTCACTTTCCTCCTGGTATCTCTTATACCACTTTCTTAGTATATGGTTTAGGTGGCCCCTAGGGCTCATCCATATTGTGCAACTTTTGTGTATTTTAAACTGTCTTGTGATTTAACGCTTGTGCTTCTGTGCTCATAAAGAGTCCAGGGGATTTTAATAGTTAATAAATCAATATATATTTTCAATATATATCTGTGTGGTGTCCCTTTCATTTGGTATTCAAGGGGGTTGTGTATGGTATAACAGCTGGCTTCACATGCCTTTCAGAGTTTAGCCTAAGACTGCTTTGTCCACGTTACCACTAGGATAACTGGTCTACAAGGTTGAATTACAACCATCATCATAAGGGTTGCTTGGCATGATACAAAGTGATCACTAAGAATTAGTGGGCATTATATATCAGGCCAACTTCTCACATTGGTGAGCAGCGGATTGGGATCTGAGCTTGCTGTTGTTTTACCATTACAATCTTTGAGATTATCATTTGAAAGATCATACAGGTACCTGCTAGGTACATATAAAACAAGACTAGTATACTTAAGTTCTACTGAACTTAGTTGTTGTAGAGCAAAGGGAGTAGCACACCCTAGCTACAACTACTAGATAGGTTTAGTAGGTAAACACTAGTGTAGGTAGATTGCAACACATCCACCCACACTAGAGCAATGTCTGGAACAGAGGGGTCCAGTGGACTTACTCCTGTTGAGAGTGACCCTCCAAGGGCACCATCCAAATTTGCTATTTTTCCCTTTAAGGAATTAAGACAGCTTTGTGTCTTAAGGGGTCTGAAGACAGGGCCTTCCCCTACTACAGACCACCTAAGAGAGCTCTTGGATCAGTCTGAGGCTCTAAAGACCTCTAAAGCAAACCCCACAGGGGATGCTGAAGGAGGCCATCCTTCAGAGGATGACACTGTAGACACCCCTGCCCCTATCATCCTGGTAGATGAGGAAGCCTCCACCACTGGAGCTCCTCAGGTAGATGTAGAGGAAGAAGAAGAGGAGGAGGAGGTGGAAAGCAGTGAGTCAGATGATGACAGAGATAGTCAGGTGCTGGTCAGTAGACTGAACCAGGCTAACTTAAGTCAACTTGGGAATGAATCAGGTAACAACCCATTCAGACCCCCAGGTGGACTTAACCAGGGCCATAGGAGGAGGAGGCATCACTCAGGTGAATCCAATACCTCCCATGTCTCTAGAGGCTCTCATGGTCACTCCAGAAAGGAGATGACTAGCCCTCAGAGAAGGGAACATGAGGCCAAGATGAGAGAGGCTGAGCTTAGGATCCAGAGGCAAGAGTTAGAGGTTGCCCTGGCCAAGGAGAAACTTGCTAGAGCAAGACAGCCTAGAGAGAGTGGATTAGGATCCACTGGTGGCAGCAATATCCAGAAGGATAAAGACAGGTCCTTTGATACAAGAAACCTGAGTAAGATTGTGCCCCCCTACAAAGCTGGGGATGATATCCACAAATGGATGACTGCACTTGAGAGAGCCTGCATGGTACAGCAGATCCCTCAGGAGCAGTGGGCAGCAATCTTGTGGCTCTCCTTTGAAGGTAGAGGCAGAGACAGACTTCTCACAGTTAGTGATGAGGATTCTAGAAACTACATGGTCCTGAAGAGTGCTCTGATTGATGGGTTGGGCTTAACCACTGAACAGTACAGGTTAATGTTCAGAGACACCCAGAAGACACAGACTCAGGACTGGTCTGAATTTGTTGAGTGTGCCACTAAGGCTCTGGAGGGCTGGTTGCTGGGAAGTAAGGTTACTGACTATACAGGATTGTATAATTTAATTATGAGAGAGCAAATCTTAAGTAATTGTCAAAATCAGCTTCTACATCAGCACCTGGTTGACTCTGATCTGACCTCCCCACAAGAATTGGGTAGGAGGGCAGACAAATGGGTCAGAACCAGGATCAGGCCTAAGAACCAGGGTGGTGACCAAAAGAAAGAGACTACCAAGCCTCAAGAGAAGGGTGGGGATAAAAGTAAGGAAAAGACTTCCCCAGGGCCCCAAAACTCCACAAATGGGGGTGGGTCCCAAGACACTTCTACATCCCAGAAAAAGCCTTATTGTCATACCTGTAAACAGGTGGGGCATTACAAAACAGATAGCTGTTGTCCCAAGAATGGCAATAAGGAGAATATACCTCCAGGTAAGGCTCCAACACCTCCTGTCACTGTTAGCAGTGGTCCCCCAGGTGGTGGGAGCACCCCCAAGAATTTGGGTGGGTTTACTTTTGGAGGACAGGTGGACTCTGGCCTATCCAGGTCCCCTAACTCAGATACTCTTGTCTATGAGACTGGCATGGGGTTTGCCAATTTCACAGCTTGCCCAAACACTTTGAGCAAGTATAGACAGGAGCCCCTCATCAATGGCTTGAAAGTTGAGGCCTTCAGAGACACAGGGGCTAGCATCACCATGGTGGCTGAATGTCTAGTCCCCTCAAGGCAACTTTTACCTGATGCCAAATATCAGGTGACAAACATTGATGGCATAGAATCCAATCATCCCATGGCAGTAGTCAATCTTAGCTGGGGAGGTGTCACTGGCCCAAAGAGAGTGGCAGTGTCAGCAAACTTGCCTGTAGATTGCCTACTGGGTAATGATTTGGAAATCTCAGCCTGGGCTGAGGTTGAACAGCTAACCCATTCTAGAATGGTAAATCTCCATGGAAAGGTTAGTGGGGCTGTAATGGCTACAGCCCCAATTCAAGATGTCCTTCCTGAAAAGGTTGGGAGGGCTGAGCAAACCTCAGCCCCATCTTTAGATAACTTCCCTCCTGGAAAGAGTAGCAGGGCTGTACTAGTAACAGCCCATACCCAAACTGAGTCTCCTCCTGAAAAGGTTGGTGGGGCTGTGATGGCCACAGCCCAAACTCAAACCGATACCTGGGTAGTGAAGCCTGAAATGATGGATCACTCCACCCAAACAGAGAGCATTGAGGAGGAAGAGAAATCTCCCTCCCACCAGACTTTAGGAAAGGATCAGCCTCCTCAGGGAACTGATCTTACCCCTGATGAAGGAACTGTCCCAGAGGTTGTTAGGCCTGGCCTGACAGAGCCTCTGATGGCAGTGGACCCTTCTCAGGAGGGACCCAGTCTGGAGCAGGTAACCTGCCCCTCTCTACCTTGCCTTACTCAGCCCAGGGCTGCAGAGGACAAGAAGGACAGTGAGACCCAAAGGGCCCCCTGTCAAATAAAGCACCCCCATCAGCAGATTAGGGGCACCGAAACTAGTAGCCCTAGTGAGGTGCAAGCTTTAAAAACTCCTGAGGGATCCCCCTTAAAAGTAGTTAGGGACCTCCCCCAGATGGATATTGTTGGGCACAGCCAAACCTGGGACCCTAAGGGCCCAAACCTGACCTGTCCCTCCAGTAAGCCAAACAGCGGGACCCAGCCTCCAGCTTTAGGTAGCCAGAGGTTGACCCTGAGAGCACAGTGCAACTCAGTCAAAGAAAGAAAGGCACACATGGTGGAGAGTGATTGGAGGAAGCTGAGTCCTACAGAGGAATCTCACTTCAGTACTCCATCCCAACACCAGCCTTTGACTTTGCAAAGACACACCACAGGTAGAGATTCCCTATGGTGGAGACCCTCAGATACCCTTAGGGTGAGGGATTGCTTAGTGGACCATGAAACAGGGGGTTACCAAGCCAGAGCTGGTACTTCCTTATATGGCCACTTAGGCAATATAGGCTTACCTGGTCAAGGATAGCCTTATCTCCTTTCGTTTGGGGGGGGGTTATGTAGGAAGGTGGATATCTGACTATGGTTACCCCCAAACTTTTTGCCTGGTGTTTAGCTGGTTTTTGACTTAGTTGGCCTGGGATCCTGCTATTCAGGGCCCCAGGCTGATTGCTCTCTCCTTAAAATGGACTCCATGTACCTTAGGTGCATAACACAATTGGAATTGGTTCACCTTATAGGCCCCTGTAACCGTGTACCATAGGTACCCAGGGCATAGGTATAGCCAAGGCCTACCAGGGGCTGCAGCATGTATTGTGCCACCCCTGGCCTGGCCTCCATATTTGACACAACTGGCTGATCACTCAGCTGGGGTAAGTTGGTGTAATCACCTCTTACTTAGGTACAGTATGCCTGTGCCTAACCCTAAACTGGACACATATGTTCCTATCAGCCACTCCTATGGAAGGCCTCATCAATCCTGGAGGCAGAGTGCTTGGAAATATGTGAGAGGGTGCTCTAGCATGAGCTGAGCCTGTCTGCAGCTGTCGGGAACCACTCCCTAAGCTGTTCCGGGATATTGCCATACCATATACTCTTAAGTGCATTATAATCCTCGCGGTTAAATGCTATCTCTGGTTTGGCTTTATCAAAACATGTCGAGTAAGGTGTCATACGAATTGGAATACTATCCCCTCGCCAGTTCTGGCGACGGGGATAGCATTCCACCCTTCTAGAGGGACACGACATGTGTGTAGCCTTAACCCCGGTTAAAGTTAAACAGAGCCTCAGCATCACAAAATGGATGCTGCCACCACAGACACGAGTCTGGCCTCCTGCTGCTGACCGAAACTCGGCAGATGGTGGCCTGGACAAAGGGTTTCCTGCCTTGGGAGGTGCGAGCACCACCCCAGACAGGATTTTGTGTATTGGGTAGGACAGGGCTGAATAGAATCAGACATGCCCGGGGCACACAAGGTGTCCCCGTGCATAGGCCAGTCCAAACCGGTTCTGGGGCCTTCCAGCCCCAGTCCTGGCGCGGAGCTGGACAAAGGAAAGGGGGTGTAACCGCCCCCCTTCCTGGTTCCTCCCAGAGGAGGGACCTAGTAGGTGATCCACCCCCAGTTTGGGAATAAGAGGGGGAGCAGTGCCATTGCACGGCAGATCATCCTGAAATCAACTTTAAACAAGGAGAAGACTGGACTTCGACATTCTGCTGCACAGAAGACTGAAGAGAATCTCCCTTGTGGCCTAGGAGTGGCCACCCTGTGAACACAGGTACCAACCAGCAACTCGACGTCTGCTTTGCCGCCGCCTCCCGCCGGAGACCGAGCCCAGAGCCCGACAAGAACCAGACTCCCAGACCTCTCAGAGCCCGATCCACAGTCCCTGCGAAGAAGGGACCCGTGGACGCACCGAGTGACGTGGGACTGGACCTCTTGAAAGACACTCGAAAAGCTGACTGCGCAGCTTCTGAGGCATCCTCGACGTTGTGCTTTGGGGATTGAGAACCCCCACCACCGAGCAGCCCTTGCACTGAAGATCAGCCCTCCAGCATCTCCACGATCTGCGTGGGGCCCTTTTGCATTGTGCCACTCGACGCGCCATCCTGGCCACTAGCCACGTGGTCAGCGGCCATCTTGGCGACGAACCCGAAGATTTACACAGCAGGTCTGGTTGCTCCAGACCTACCCAAGCTCCTGTGAAAAGGAGCACCCGCTCTGACCTTGCTGGTCCGAGTGAACAGCATCTTTCGACTTCTGCGTGGCTTGCATTTGCCAAGGCCTGTTTGCTCCGATCAGGTCACCGACACCGCCAACAGCGAGAGGCCTACGTGGGACAGCTCGTGACCGACTCCTGGACGGCCTCGACCCCGGGTATCCACGTGGCTGCAGAAAGAAGCTACCCGACAACGCCTGTTTGCACCCGACATCGCCTGGTTCCCATCTGGTTCCACGGTAGTCACTGGCTAGTGACTTTGAACACTGTCCCCTCTGCTTTCAGGTCTTTACATCTTCAGATCCACCCTTGGATCCACCGGAACTCTTCTCATCGAGCCGCCTGCAGCATCTCCAGCTCCAAGCACCATCGACCAGCGTGACGAAACCCGACACAGCTTTGACCCTGTGCACCCGCTTCCTGTGGGTGAGGTAACTCAGCTCCGCCGGTGCTCCTGCACTGGTACACATCCCAAGGGCCTGTGTTTTAAGTTTCAGCTCCGTAGGTCACTCGGAAGGTTCCTAACTTTCTAACTTTGTGCTTTTTACGCACCATAGACCTTGTATTGAAAAGTGCGTGCACTTTGAACACTGCACCCGAGTCCCGTGGGCCTTTCCCGACTTAGTCATTGCCAGTCTCGAATAGCTCCACCGATTCCCAAGGCCCTAGGCCTCTTCACTTTCCTCCTGGTATCTCTTATACCACTTTCTTAGTATATGGTTTAGGTGGCCCCTAGGGCTCATCCATATTGTGCAACTTTTGTGTATTTTAAACTGTCTTGTGATTTAACGCTTGTGCTTCTGTGCTCATAAAGAGTCCAGGGGATTTTAATAGTTAATAAATCAATATATATTTTCAATATATATCTGTGTGGTGTCCCTTTCATTTGGTATTCAAGGGGGTTGTGTATGGTATAACAGCTGGCTTCACATGCCTTTCAGAGTTTAGCCTAAGACTGCTTTGTCCACGTTACCACTAGGATAACTGGTCTACAAGGTTGAATTACAACCATCATCATAAGGGTTGCTTGGCATGATACAAATTGATCACTAAGAATTAGTGGGCATTATATATCAGGCCAACTTCTCACAGGAGGAAGCCCTCTGGGGTGAACCAGCAGAAGGAGTGAGCCCTCAGGGGTGTACCAGCATAAGGAGTGAGCCATCTGGGTGTGACCCAAAAGAAGGAGTGAGTCCTCTGAGGTAAACCAGCAGAATGAGTGAGCCCTCTGGGGTGAACCAGCAGAACGAGTGAACCCTCTGGTGATTAACCAGCCGATGGAGTGAGCCCTCCATAGGTCAACCAGCAGAAGGAGTGAACCCTTTGGGAGTGAACCAGCAGGAGGGAGTCCTCTGGGGTGAACCAGCAGAATGGGCGAGCCCTTTGTGGGTGAACCAGCAGAAGGAGTGAGCACTCTGGGGTGAACCAGCATAAGAAGTGAGCCCTAGGTGTTGAACCAGCAGAAGGAGTGAGCGCTCTGGGGTGAACCAGCATAAGGAGTGAGCCATCTGGGTGTGAACCAGCAGAAAGATTGAGCCCTTTGGAGTGAACCAGCAGACGGAATGAGCCCTCTGTGGGTGAACCAGCAGAAGGAGGGAACCCACTGGGGGTGAACCAGCAGAAGGAGGGAGCCCTCTGTGGGTGAACCAGCAGAAGGAGTGAGCCCTCTTGGGTGAACCAGCAGAAGAAGTGAGCCCTCAGGGGTGAACCAGCAGAAGTAGTGACCCTCTGGGGTGACCCAGCGGAAGGAGCGATCCCTCAGTGGGTAAACCACCCGAAGGAGTGAGCCCTTTGGGGGTCACCCAGCAGAAGGAGTGAGTCATCCGGGGGGTGAACCAGCAGAAGGAGTGAGCCATATGGGTGTGACCCAGCAGAAGGAGTAAGTCCTCTGAGGTAAACCAGCAGAAGGAGTGAGTCCTCTGGGTGTGAACCAGCAGAAGGAGTGAACCCCTTGGGGGTGAACCAGCAGATGGAGTGAGCCCTCTTTAGGTAAACCAGCAGAAGAAGTGAACCCTTTGGGGGTGAACCAGCAGAAGTAAGTCCTCTGGGGTGAGCCAGCAGAATAGGTGAGCCCTCTGTGGGTGAACAAGCAGAAGGAGTGAACCTTTGGGGGTCACCCAGCAGAAGGAGTGAGCCCCCTGGGGGTGAACCAGCAGAAGGAGTGAGCCCTCTCGGGGTGAACCAGCAGAAGGAGTGAGCCCTCTGGGTGTGAACCAGCAGAAGGAGTGAACACTTTTGTGGTGAACCAGCAGATAGAGTGAGCCCTCTGTGCGTGAACCAGCAGAAGGAGTGAACCCTTTGGGGGTAAACCAGCAGACGGAATGAGCCCTCTGAAGGTGAACCAGCAGAAGGAGTGAGCTCTCTGTGGGTGAATCGGCAAAAGGAGTGAGCCCTCAGGGGTGAACCAGCTGAAGGAGAGAGCCCTCAGTAGTGAACCAGCAGAAGAAGTGACCCATCTTGGGTGAATTAGCAGAAGAAGTGACTCCTCTTGGGTGAACCAGCAGAAGGAGTAAGCCCTCTGTGGGTGAACCAGGAGAAGGATTGAGCCCTCGGGGTAAACCAGCAGAGGGAGTGAACTCTCTGTGATGAACCAGCAGAATGAGTGAGTCCTCTGTGATGAACCAGCAGAAGGACGGAGCCCTCTGAGGGTGAACTAGGAGAAGGAGTGAGTCCTTTGGGGTGAACCGGGTGAAGCAGCAGAAGGAGTGACCCCTATCTGGGTGAACCAGCAGAAGAGGTGAGCCCTCTGGGGTGTACCAGCAGAAGTGAGCCATCTTGGGTGAATGAGCAGAAGGAGGGAGCCCTCTGAGGTGAACCAGCAGAAGGAGTGAGCCCCCATGGGTGTACCAGCATAAGGAGTGAGTCATCTGGGTGTGACCCAAAAGAAGGAGTGAGTCCTCTGAGGTAAACCAGCAGAAGGAGTTAGCACTCTGGGGTGAACCAGCAGAAGGAGTGAGCCCTTTGTGGGTGAACCAGCAGACGGAGTGAGCCCTCTGTGTTGAACCAGCAGAAGAAGTGACCCCTCTTGGGTGAATTAGCAGAAGAAGTGCGTCCTCAGGGGTGAACCAGCAGAAGGAGTAAGCCCTCTGGGGTGAACCAGCAGAAGGAGTAAGCCCTCTGGGGTGAACCAGCAGAAGGAGTGAGCCCTCTGGGGTGAACCAGCAGAAGGAGTGAGCCCTCTGGGGTGAACCAACAGAAGAAGTGATCCCTTTGGGTTTGAACCAGCAGAAGGAGTGAGCCCTTTGTGGGTGAACCAGCAGAAGGAGTGAGCCCTCTTGGGGTGAACCAGCAGAAGGAGGGATCCCTTTGGGGGTGAACCAGCAGAAGGCGTAAGCTCTCTGGGGTGAACCAGCAGAAGGAGTAAGCCCTCTGGGGTAAGCCAGCAGAAGGAGTGAGCCCTCTGAGGGTTAACCAGCAGAAGGAGTGATCCCTTTAGGCGTGAACCAGCAGAAGGAGTGAGCACTCTGGGGTGAACCAGCAGAAGGAGTGAGTCCTCTGGGGGTGAATCTGCAGAAGGAGTGAGCCCTCTGTGGGTGAATCAGTAGAAGGAGTGAGCTCTTTGTGGGTGAACCAGCAGAAGGAGTGAGCCCTCTGGGGTGAACCAGCAGAAGGAGCGAGCACTCTGGGGGTGGACCAGTAGAATGAGTGAGCGCTCTGTGATGAACCAGCAGAAGGAGGGAGCCCTCCGGGGTGAACAAGCAGGAGTGAGCCGTCTTGGGTGAACTAGCAGAAGGAGTGAGCCCTCTGTGGGTGAACCAGCAGAAGGAGCGAGCCCTCTTGGGTGAGCCAGCAGGAGTGAACCCTCTGTGGTGAACCAGCGGAAGAAGTGACCGCTCTTGGGTGAATTAGCAGAAGAAGTGAGTCCTCAGGGGTGAACCAGCAGATGGAGTAATCTGTCTGGGGTGAACAAGCAGAAGGAGTAAGCCCTCTGGGGATGAAGCAGCAGAAGGAGTGAGCCCTTTGTGGGTGAACCAGCAGAAGGAGTGAGCCCTCTTGGGGTGAACCAGCAGAAGGAGAGATACTTTCGGGGTGAACCAGCAGGAGTAAGCCCTCTGGGGTGAACCAGCAGAAGGAGTGAGCCCTCTTGGGGTAAACCAGCAGAAGAAGTGATCCCTTTGTGGGTGAACAAGCAGAAGGAGTGAGCCCTCTGGAGTTCTGGACTTTTTGGTTCCGTCCAGAGGTGTCAGGGATAACACCCGAAGACCCCGGAGTTCCACCTGTCTTGGTGCACAAATAAACAGAAACACGGGCTTCTCGATGGTGGCGTCAAAGACCAAAGGTTTATTACTGCAGGGACACAGAAGTCACAGAAACTACACACGGGCAGATTCTAGGAGCCTGTTCGATTTGTACAAAGAGGGTTGCTCCTTATATACTAAATATTGGCCTTCAGGCAAATTCTTCACATGTTAGTACATTCCCAGACCTTTGTGTCCTAAACAATAAATATTTGGCGTTGCACAGGAATCGTCGACAATATCTGATGTCAAAACATTACGAACGAGGGGTTCCCACTTTTCCATCATAATCTCATGTCAACTTTTCATTCAAGACCCGGACCGCCTCATCGTAAATTACGTTACCTCCCCCTAATAAAGGCCCAGAAGGAAAGGAGCAGAGCCAGGTGCAGAAGATAGAAAAGCAGGATAAGGGATGTTTGTGGGTCGTAAATGGGCAAGGCTACCGGCTTCGGCCGCCTAATCATGATCAGGCCAACGAACACAAGAACCAGTATAGCAGGACTGGCCTCGGGCAGAGGAGGCAGCCTTTGTCGAGTCATGCAGGTACAGCATGTTCTGTTCCAAGGTGCACGTGTCACTAAAGAGGTGAATCGCCGGCTAAGCCTACGTGTCCTTAATCGAAATGAAGTGATCAGGGGTTATTGCGTATGTGAGGGCAAGAAACACAAAATGGCTGCCATGATCTAAGATGGATGCCATGGGTAGATCGGAAATGTGTTTGTTACAGGAGTACTCTTGCTCGTAGCATACCGAAAACACCAGGATATGCTAAATGGATCATTTGCGGTTCGCTGATACCAATATTATGTATTTCCGACAATATTGAAAACACGGGTTCAAATCGTCACGGAACCTCAGACACTCCTTTTGCCCTTACATAGGCAATTACTCAGTCTATGTCAGAGTCTATGTCAGAGTCTAATTCTATGCTCATCAGGTCAGTGACATGTTGTTGTATCATCATCCTTTCTCGCGCCTTTTCTCCAAACGCAGGTGGTTTTCTAAAACAGGTTGCAGCACAAAGACTACACAGAGCAGGACCACACTGGATAATCAGGCAGCATGAGAGCAGGAATACTAAGATGACACCAATGACCATCAGAACCTTCCATCCCCACGCTGATATCAGAGTCCAAAACCACTCCATAAAGGACCAGTTTCCCTGGTCTACGTGAATAGAGTCGGAAATCTTGTGTAGCTTAGAGATCGCCTCATAGACTGTTGGAGCATTATTGGGAATAAAGACACAGCAGCTCGATTGGATCATTCTGCATACCCCACCTCGATCTGCAAGTATTACGTCTAGAACCATACGGTTCTGCAACGTCATGAGTCTATCCGCCTGAAGCTCAGCTGTCAAATTGCTAAGGGCACCAGCAGTTTCGGAAATAGTAGATTCAACTACCCGTGTTAGCTGACGTATGTTTCTACTATTGGCCATAGGCCCCCAGAACGGAAGGAAACCTTTGAAGAAGTCTCCAGCTTCCTGACCAGCGGTGTCTTCCTTGCTGAAAACACCTCTTGCTACTCTGGTCCTGTGGTAGTCAGATGAAGCAGTTTATGTTGGAGGCAACAATCGAGCAATATAGCATGACCCCGCAAAGTCGGCAGGCAACCATGTATACGCTCTGTCTTGACAGATGAAGTAGGTACCCCTAGCAGTAAGAAAAGCAGGGGAAGAGTTAGACGGAAACATGTAAGTCTCTACGCACTCACTCTTCCCTAGCTGAGCTCTCGGATTTCTCCCATTTCCTTGCAAACAGACCTGACCTCGGTGAGGTACGACCCAGATTGGAGTTGAGCTTTTACGCTTGCTTTCTCCCAAACTAAGGCGATACTCTGAAGAATTCCAACTCAAATATACTCGCAATTCGTCTCTAGGGTAAGATGGAGTATTATTGACGTCCTTGATCATGTCAATAATTCCCTGGACTAAAGCTTTGTTGGCAGAGTTATATTTAGTGGAACGTGGTGGAAGCGGAGGATAGGTTTCAAGGGCATAAGCAAAGATGGTTTGAAAGGCCTGAAATGATCCATTATAGCTAAAAGGCAAAACCAGATAGGGAATGCCTTTTTCCATAGTGTGGGGTATCAAGCCACACACCCAGCAGTCTGTAGTGTTAACTACCAGTTGGTGTTGGTGCAAGATCTGTACGAAAGTGTTATTGATAAATTCTGAGCGTCGAGCTTGCTCATGATCAGGAAACGAATGAAAAGAGTGTATGGAAGAAACAGTAGAGGTAGCAGGATCAAGGGGAGGTACTGTAGTTACTGGCACAAAAATTAAATTTATACCAAAAACGATTCCACCCACCAACGTTATTAAAACAATTAAAAATGTAATAGCACATTGCATCAGAAAACATTTACTATGGAGGATTCTGTAAAGTCTGTTTCTGCGAACATAAATCTTATCTTGTTGCAGCGCAGGAAGCTCCATCTTCTACAATCCGCTCGCGACCACTGATGATGTGTACGTAGATGAAAATGCCTCTATCAGCCCTGGGAGTTCCCAGAACCAACAGAAAGATCGACCTTGTGTCTGATCTCCGCAAATTCAACTAGGCACACAGCCACGACCCTACGGCTACCCAGACGGCAAGGCAATTTTTAAAAATAATAAAACAATAGCAAACTTCCTGGCTGATGGCAAAAGTCCAAAATTTCAAATATCACAATAGGCAGTTTCCTGCTTTATTTGTCTATATTACGAGATCGTAAGTTGTATCTTAGTTTTGCAGGAACCGTTTGATCAGGAAACAGTGTGTTGTCAATAGAGTTTGCAATGTTCAAGTTCGCAGATGGCAAAGTTTCTTCTGATGCAGAGGGCAAGTGTTCAGGAGGCAAAGAAGTAGTTTCAGGAGGAGAGTCAGAGTTCGGAGTGTCAGTTATCAATTCGGCATCACTGAAAGGGATAAACTTGGGTGTTTGCTCGAATTCAGAGGCACCAATTCCCTTCTTCACCCAGTTGTCATAAGGAAGTGGCAGGGGCACACGTTTGACGTGTGTTGCATGAATCCAGTGCTTGCGACCAGCCACACGAACAGCAGTTCTCGTCGCCAATAACACCTGGAAGGGGCCAATAAATCTGGGCTGAAGGTTCTTCGTCCTCGCAAAGTTTCGTACCACAACGTGGTCACCTGGTTTCAGCTGATGACCTGGACTCTCCGGAGGCTTTGGCAATGCATCGAAAACCTGTTGGTGAATAAGACTCAATTTAGCAGTCAAGTCGTAAAGGTAATCAATCAACATTGGATATTCCAGAGAACAAAATTCCTTTGGCCTTGGCACTCCCCAAATATTAGCAGGACGGCCAAAAACAATTTCGTATGGACTAAGCCCTACTCTTGAATGCACAGTCGCTCTCGTGGATAACAAAGCCAAGGGTAGTGCGTCTGGCCAGGATAAACCTGTGGATGCCTGTATTTTAGAAAGTTTTAGTTTGAGGGTGCCATTGTAACCCTCAACTAAACCAGCAGACTGGGGATGGTTTGCACTGTGAAATTTTTGCTTAATACCTAAACCGGCACACATACTCTGCATAACTTTCCCTATAAACTCACTTCCGTTATCTGACCATACAATCCGTGGCATTCCGTATCTAGGGAAATATTCTTTGAGAAGAATTTTGGCAGTTGATAGGGCAGTATTGTCCTTTAGTGGATATGCTTTGATCCATCTGGAGAAAGCACAAACTACCACCAGGACGTATTTTAAGTTATTGCACCGATCCATGTGAATGAAGTCTAACTGAATCACTTCAAAAGGACAAGAAGGTGGAGCGAAGTGACCAGCAGGAGTAGGAGTTCCCTTGCCAGGATTATGCATCAGGCATACCATACAATTTTTTACCACTCTTTCTGCACATTTACTAATCCCATCATTCTTCCAGACTGGGGCCAACATTTTACAGATTCCTTTAGAACTTATGTGCGCTACTCCATGTGCCATTGTCACCACTGCAAGCACATACGCATCAGGTAACATCCACCGCTGTTGTTCCGACAAGTCAATCCAACACCCACTCGAATCCAACTTGCCCGTACTTTCTTTCCATGCACGTTTTTCCTCCTCAGTTGCCTCTTTCTGAATCTCTTTCACACTTTCCACTGTATCCTCACACATTCCAGACTCGGAAATCCATCTTGCAGACGTTGCAACATACATTCTACTCATCATATTTCTAGCTGTCTGATTAGCAGTCTCATCAGCAAAAGCATTCCCACGACCAACATCATCCGTGATTGCTTTATGCGCACTGCATTTCACAATCGCAACTTCAGTCGGCAAGGTTAGAGATTCCAACAAGTCGTTAACTAGCTGACCATGTTGAATCTTAGTCCCATGGGACGTAATGAAACCTCTTTCTTTCCACAAACGGCCAAAATTATGGGCCACGCCAAACGCGTTCTGACTATCTGTGAACACATTCACTCTCTTTCCCTTAGCTAAAACACACGCTCTTGTTAGGGCGATTAACTCTGCAGCTTGGGCAGAATTCTGACTCACTCTTGCAGTCTCCACAATCGTCCTCAAAGTCGTTACTGCATAAGCAGCAGTCACATCACCATTCTCCAATTTAAAACATGACCCATCAACATACAACGTGCCATCTGGATCTGACAATGGGGTGTCTTTCAAATCAATTCGTCCTTTTGTCTCTTCCTCGGTTCTGAAACAACAATCATGGGGTTCGGAATCACTCGACTCTTGATTAGCCGGCAACAGTGTTGCTGGATTCAATACATTGCATATTTTGATCTGAATATGACTCGCTAGCAGTGTCAGCTCATAGCCAGATAATCTTGCACTGGTAAGGTGTTGTGTCTTGGTTCTGTTCATGAGTGTATCCACAGCATGAGGAACCATGACCACTAGCATGTTGTTCATCACCAAACCAGCAGATTGTCGAATGGAAGCCGCAGCTGCCGCTGTAGCTCTCAAACAACTAGGTAACGCTCTAGCTACCGGATCTAATGTTGATGAAAAATACGCACAAGGGCGTTGTTTATCACCGAATTTCTGTGTCAGAACACTCACCGCGCAACCTTCTCTTTCGTGAACGTAGAGCGTGAATGGCTTGCTGTAATCGGGTGTACCCAATACAGGAGCTGAACATAGTGCATTTCGTAACTCAGAAAAACTCTCCTGACATTCAGCAGACCATGGCACCGGACTCGGAACATTTTTCCCAGTCAAAGCTACCAACGGTTTTGCTAAAAGAGAAAAATTTGGGATCCACTGCCTACAGTAAGAGGTAATACCTAGAAAGGCACGTACTTCTCTCTGTGTGCGAGGAACATTCATCTGCGTAATTGCTTTTATTCTCTCTGGCGTCAACTTCCTTCCCTCCTTTGACAAGAGATGACCTAGGTAGGTCACTTCTTGGCAGCAATATTGCATTTTCGAAGGTGACACCTTGTGATTCAAATTAGACAAATGATGCAATAACGAAATTGTAGCTGCTTTGCAAGTTTCCTTGTCATCGGCAGCCACTAGAAGGTCATCTACATACTGCACTAGAGCACAACCTGGAGGAAGTACAAAGGAATCTAACTGACTTTTTAATGCCTGACTGTAAATGGATGGGCTCTCACAATAGCCTTGTGGAGCGCGTTTAAATCTGAAGCTTCGACCTCCTAGACAGAAGCCGAAAATATCTCTGCTTTCCTCGGCTATCGGAATGCTGAAAAAGGCATTTTTCAAGTCGATGACTGAAAACCATGTGGCTGTAGCAGGAATCAACGTTAACAAGGCAGTAATGTCTGGAACCACAGGAAACTGCGGAACCACAATCTTATTAACCTCTCTGAGATCGATAACAAACCTATATACTGGAGGCTTTGAAGGATCAGTACGTTTCAAAATCGGTAATACAGGACTATTACAGACATTTCCTCTAGTTTCTTCAACCACCCCTTTCTTAATCAAATCTTGCACAATCAATAAAAGTGCACGTTCACCTTCAGTAGAGATCTTGTATTGAGGAATTCGTGGAAATTTTACATTTGCTTTCAAAGTGACTACATATGGTGGTATTTCTAAAAGGCCTACATCATTAGGACCAGTCGCCCGAAGAGTATCAGGGAGTGAACGCAGCTCTGGCGGGAGTGCATCCATTGACAAGTACATCGGAGAGGTGATTCTTTTACCCAACGTAAGCTGTACTCCTTCCGGAGAACAGTACAATGTCGCATATAGGCGTTTTAACAAGTCTAAACCAAGCAGATTTTCATTACAACCTGTCGTCAAAATCAGGGGTGCTTTCAATTGACACGGTCCAACAGAAATAGCTAAAGGACCAGATACGGGGTTGTAAACAGGGGCGCCTGAAAAACCTACAGAAACATTTGTTAAGCCGGACAAAGGTGCGCCAGGGAGTTTCGCATGCATGATCGAACTTTTTGCGGCACCAGTATCCAACAGAAACGGTTCGACTACACCTGATTTTGCTACTGCGACATAAGGCCCACTCTGATCCACTGGAACTGATACCACTCCCTCTCTCTGTCCATGGCTGTCCTAGTACTCATTTTGTTGAAATCCCTCATCATTTTCACAATAGTCTTCAACATGATACTGTTGAGATCTATTTTGTTGAGCAGACTGTCCATTTTGTTGGTCAAAGTGATTGGAAGGGCGATCATTCGTCTGTGGAGGCATAGCACCTCATCCTCGACCTCTAGAATTCTGCACAAAACCACCACGACCTCTCTGAGCTGCGGCTGCGTTATTTTGCGCTAAGACTGGACACTCATTTTTATAATGACCCTCTTTCTTACAATACGCACACTGATTCCACTGATATTGTGGTCTCTGAGAACCATAATCTGTCCTTTGATACGATCCTTGCTGCGTATTAGTCTGGTTCATGCGAGGCGGATATGCCTGTTGCAAAAGAACTTTCGTCTTTAAGTCTTTCGTTTTCTTATCTGATTTCTCTTTCTCCTCTTTATCCCTGTTTTCATAATACTGTGCAGTTGCGAGTATTTGCGCAGTTGTAGAGACAGCCCACGCACTCTCGGAATCTTTTAATTTATTGCATAGCTCTGGTAGCAAATTGTGTACAAATTTATCGACAAACAATCTCTGTCCTCCTTCTGTGCTCATATCCTGACCACTGTGATCTACAAAAGTCTCTTCGAACCTCGTGAAAAAGTCGGAGACACTTTCGTCTTTCTTTTGCCTGCATGCGGACAACTTGTCCCAATTAACACGCAATGCTGGCATCAGAGTCTTCATTAAGTCGATTATCCTACCTGGAAGATTAGCAATTAGAGGTTCGGGTTTGGAACCACCTATTTGCTGACCATCCGCTGCAATGATAGCTGCCCAATCACCACCTAGGGCAACTGGATGATTCTCTTTACGTATCTTAGCCCAAATTGGTTGCGGAACTACATTCCCAAATAACATGTCAATGTCCGCCAGATTCATTACACAAGCCTCAACTGTTTGTGCTAATTCCTTATAGTACCCAGCAGGATTCTTACGCGGATCTGGCAAGGCCTGCTTCACTGCTAACACTTCGGCTCGCTTCCACGGAATGTGTCTCCACACTCTTTGGAATTGGGCCGGAGCGCCAACAACACCATTCACTGCGTCAGCTTGAATAGCTTAGCGCCAAATTGGAGGAACCTCCCTCATTGGATATTGGCGATTCAGCTTCGTACTACTTTTCTCTAAGTCTCTCTGTGAACGAAGTGATGGATCATTCCTATAACTTAAAATCAGTTCCATCGCTTCTTTTACATTTTGACCTACTATCATTCCTGCAGCAAACTCTTTCTGAACCTTAATTAAGTCTTCTAAATTCAATTCAGAGTCATCTTCTTCTAGTTCCTCACGTAAAAGAGAGCACATCTTGTCGAAGACATATCGTTGCGTTGGTTCATTCCACTGCATAAATGTATCTAGTACATCTCTCGTACTATATCTCCTACTTTTCGAAATCCATCTGAGAGCCGTGGAATCTACTATTCCCCGTTCCTCAGTACTTGGGAGCTGACTACGTCTTTGTACAGAGTCAGAAGTAGGAGTCTTAATTAAAGATTTATAGAAAGGAGACAGAATGTTAGAGACAGAATCAGTAATTCTTCGACGAACAGAAAGCGGAGTCATAATACTGGCAGATGCGGAGAACACAGTAGCAGTTGGAACAGATAGCGGGACAGTGGGAGTATCGAGTAAGATAGCTTGTGAAACAGTAGGTGTAAGCGATACAGGTATAGGTAGAGAAGTCGGCAACCCAGGAAGAGGAGGTGCCGTAGGAACATTTACATTAACCACAGGAGGTACAGGAACTTGATTCTGAGGGGCAGGAGCAGGAATACCAGGTTGTCCAGCAACCGGCAATTGAACATTTGGTACAGGTGGAGCCGTAGTACCCTGTGCATACGGTGGTGGTGACCGTAACAAGTAAGACAACAGAGGATCGTTTTCAGGGTCCTCTACTATCTTAGTTGTACTCGATGGCAAGGCTGGGTAGCATTTATCTATTGCTAAGTTACGCTCTCTAGTAGCTATCTCCATTGCTTTCTCAGACTCGTTATCTTGCAGCTGCTTAGCCGCTTGTTCTAAAGTTAACTCTTGCTCTTTCTGTTCTTTTTTCAACCTTTTAATCTCTCGTAGAGAGGTGTGGCTCACTGGTTAGAGGCGGCAGACCCGAGTGCGGAGAACGGCCCGGGACCAGGGTTCGATTCCCGACGCGGCAGGGTCTTGGACCAGGATCAGCGGACTGATAATTCTCGCATCGGTGCCCACTCCGACCGGGGAGCACACTCGGCAACTCTGGGCATTAGCTTGCCTCATCTCTACAACGGCCCCCACAGACGCCAGGGATGCCTGGTTTCACCCTGGAGATACCCAAAAGGGACCATCTCACAGGGAAAGCCAGGACGGGTTCCCCAGCAGTCTACAGCGCCGGGACACTCGGGTAGAGTAACTGTGCGCTATACAAGTATCCCACATTTACATTTACATTCTGTTTGGATTCTTTTCGCCAGTAACGGAAAGAATCAAACATTGCCGGCCGGGCTTTCTTCTTAAACAATTTTATTTCTAAATTGTCAAGGATTTCGGGTTCAAAACTACCATGTAGTGGCCAACTAAGGACACCATCTTTTTCAGTGTATCGGACCCACACCTCATTATACGATATAGGACCCACACCATGCTTACAGTAAAGATCATATAGAGGAGTCCCAATCGGAGGAACCAGACATGAGTCCTCCAATCGTGAATCACTGTTGCAACCAAAACACGACAACATACAATTTTTCCGACTTACCATTTTGTAATCCGGAACACAGAACAAACAACACAAACAGGAATGTGCACTCGAACCAAGAACTTAGGCCTACCAAAAGCGAACAATTGTATCGATACCCAAACTAAACCAATAGATTATCGTAACCAGAACAACCAGTGATAATCTTACGAAACCAAACCAAACCAAGAACCAAAAAGGATTTTAACAACCCTCACGAAGTAACCAACTAGCAACCACTAAATACTTAACTGAGGCACTGAAGACGTCACCAAGGAGAAACCCGTCACGTTTCGCCGTACTAAGGACTGCACCTCGGGTCCAAGACAGGGCGACGGTCAAGGCAACGGCCCACTGCAGCCGTCCTGAACGGGAACCCTCGTGGAAGAGAACGTCGGGCCACTTTTGCGATATGCCGGGATCGATGAAGTGGGGCGCCTCCCTCAGGAATCTTCACACGAAGCTTCTCGAACTCTTCAGGCTTTTGGACCGGTACCGAATGACGTCGCCCCACATTGGGCGCCAATTGGAGTTCTGGACTTTTTGGTTCCCTCCAGAGGTGTCAGGGATAACACCCGAAGACCCCGGAGTTCCACCTGTCTTGGTGCACAAATAAACAGAAACACGGGCTTCTCGATGGTGGCGTCAAAGACCAAAGGTTTATTACTGCAGGGACACAGAAGTCACAGAAACTACACACGGGCAGATTCTAGGAGCCTGTTCGATTTGTACAAAGAGGGTTGCTCCCTATATACTAAATATTGGCCTTCAGGCAAATTCTTCACATGTTAGTACATTCCCAGACCTTTGTGTCCTAAACAATAAATATTTGGCGTTGCACAGGAATCGTCGACAATATCTGATGTCAAAACATTACGAACGAGGGGTTCCCACTTTTCCATCATAATCTCATGTCAACTTTTCATTCAAGACCCGGACCGCCTCATCGTAAATTTCGTTACCTCCCCCTAATAAAGGCCCAGAAGGAAAGGAGCAGAGCCAGGTGCAGAAGATAGAAAAGCAGGATAAGGGATGTTTGTGGGTCGTAAATGGGCAAGGCTACCGGCTTCGGCCGCCTAATCATGATCAGGCCAACGAACACAAAAACCAGTATAGCAGGACTGGCCTCGGGCAGAGGAGGCAGCCTTTGTCGAGTCATGCAGCTACAGCATGTTCTGTTCCAAGGTGCACGTGTCACTTAAGAGGTGAATCGCCGGCTAAGCCTACGTGTCCTTAATCGAAATGAAGTGATCAGAGGTTATTGCGTATGTGAGGGCAAGAAACACAAAATGGCTGCCATGATCTAAGATGGATGCCATGGGTAGATCGGAAATGTGTTTGTTACAGGAGTACTCTTGCTCGTAGCATAGCGAAAACACCAGGATATGCTAAATGGATCATTTGCGGTTCGCTGATACCAATATTATGTATTTCCGACAATATTGAAAACACGGGTTCAAATCGTCACGGAACCTCACCTCTGGGGAGCACCAGCAGAAGGAGCGAGCCCTCTGGGTGTGGACCAGTAGAATGAGTGAGCGCTCTGTGGTGAACCAGCAGAAGGAGAGAGCGCTCTGTGGTGAACCAGCAGAAGAAGTGAGCCCTCAGTAGTGAACCAGCAGAAGAAGTGACCCCTCTTGGGTGAATTAGCAGAAGAAGTGAGTCCTCGGGGGTGAACCAGCAGAGGGAGTAATTCCTTTGGAGTGAACCAGCAGAAGGAGAAAGCCCTCTGGGGTGAACCAGCAGAAGGAGTGATCCCTTTGTGTGTGAACCAGCAGAAGGAGTGAGTCCTTTGTGGGTGAACCAGCAGAAGGAGTAAGCCCTCTGGGTTGAACCAGCAGAAGGAGTGAGCCCTCTTGGGTGAACCAGCAGAAGAAGTGAGCCCTTAGGGGTGAACCAGCAGAAGTAGTGATCCCTCTGGGGGGAACCAGCGGAAGGAGTGATCCCTCTGTGTTTTAACCAGCAGAAGGAGTGAGCCCTTTGGGGGTCACCCAGCAGAAGGAGTGAGCCCGCTTGGGGTGAACCAGCAGAAGGAGTGATCTCCCGTGGGTGACCAAGCAAAAAGAGTGAGCCTCTGGGGTGGACCAGCAGAAGGGCAGAGCCCGCTAGGGGTGAACCAGCAGAAGGAGTGAGCTCTCTCTGTGGGTGAACCTGCAGAAGGAGTGAGCCATCTGGGTGAGCCAGCAGAAGGAGTGAGCCCTCTGTGGTGAACCAGCAGAAGAAGTGACCCCTCTTGGGTGAATTAGCAGAAGAAGTGCGTCCTCAGGGGTGAACCAGCAGAAGGAGGGAGCCCTGTGAGGTGAACCAGCATAAGGAGTGAGCCATCTGCGTGTGACCCAGCAGAAGGAGTGAGTCCTCTTGGGGTGAACCAGCAGAAGGAGTGAATTCTTTGGGGGTGAACTAGCAGACACAGAGAGTGCTCTGTAGGTGAACCAGCAGAAGGAGTGAACCCTCTGGGGTGAACCAGCATAAGTAGTCAGCCATCTGGGTCTGAATCAGCAGAAAAAGTGAACCATTGGGGGGTGAACCTACAGAAGAAGTGACCCTTTTGGGGGTGAACCAGCGGAAGGAGTGAGCCCTACGGGGTGAACCATCAGAAGGAGTGAGCCCTCTGGGATGAACCAGCAGAATGAGTGAGCCTTCTGGGGTTGAACCAGCTGGAGTGAGCCCTCTGGGGTGTACGAGCATAAGGAGTGAGCCCTACGGGGTGAACCAGCAGAAGGAGTGAGCCCTCTGGGGTGAACCAGTATAAGGAGTGAGCCATCTGGGTGTGAACCAGCAGAAGGGGTGAGCCCTCTAGGGTGAACCAGCAGAAGGAGGGAGGCCTCTGTGGGTGAACCAGCAGAAGGCGTGAGCCCTCTGTGGGTCACCAGCAGAAGGCGGGAGCCCTCTGTGGATGAATTTGAATTTGAATTTAAAAACATTTCTATAGCGCACTTCTACCATGCGGTTTCTTGGCGCTTTTGGATTGTGAGGAGGCAGGCAAGAGCGGAGGGGGTTTAAGCATTGTAGGCTCGGGAGAAGAGCAGAGTTTTGAGACCCTTCCGGAACTCGATGTAGGAGGATGACATACGGAGTTCCGTCGGAAGGGAATTCCAAAACGTAGGAGCAAGCACTGCGAATTTCGTACCGCCAGTCTTTTTCTTGCTGAAGCGGGGGATGGTTAACAGGGCCTGATGAGTAGACCTAAGCTCTCTTCCTGGCGTGTAGGGAGTGATGGCAGAGCAAATGAATTCCGGGGCGGTGCCCATTTTAGCCTGAAAAGTGGTGCAGCCAAGCTTAAACAAGGCACGCTCTTTCACCGGCAGCCAGTGCAAGGCCTGCAATAGAGGGGTGGCTCGATGGTATTTGGGCAGGCCGTGAATCAGGCGAGCAGCCTGGTTCTGCAGTAGCTGCAGGCGGCGAATGGCGTAGGCTGGAGCGCCATTATAGATGATGTTCCCGTAGTCAAGGCGCGAGAGCACCATGGCCATCACTATGATTTTTAGGGCGGGTAGAGAGAAAAAGCGAGAGATCTTCCTAATGATTCTGAGGGAAAAGAAACAGGAGGAAACAACCGAATTGACCTGAGAGTGAACGGAAAGTGAAGGATTCAAGAAAATGCCAAGGGTCTTGACCTTGGGAACTGGAAGCGGGGGAGCACCAAGTGAGGAGGGCCAGTGAGAAGGGGACCAAGGACTGCAACCACCTCTGGTCAGGACTAACTCCGTCTTGTCCGGATTGAGTTTGAGGTGGTTGCAGTTCATCCAATCCTGGATGAACAACATGACGGATTGGACATTTAAGAAGGAAGAGGAAGAGTGGGAAAGGTTAAAGATTAGCTGGAGGTCATCGGCGTAATTAAACACCGTGACCTCAAGCTGCTGTAACATAAAAATAAGGGGGTAGATGTATAAATTAAACAAAAGAGGGGAAAGAGAGGAACCTTGGGGGACTCCACATGCAACCTTACGAGAGGCAGCAGTGAAACCAGCAAGGTGGACCGCCTGAGCGCTGTCACTCAGGAAGGACTTGAGCCAGGTGAAGGCCAGGCCCTCTATGCCCGCCGCCTTGACACGGGTGAGAAGGATGGAGTGGTCCACTGTGTCAAAAGCGGTGGATAGATCTAAGAGGATGAGGGCCTGGGGAAGGTTGGTATCAATGCCCTCGCGTAGGCTGTCCATCACTGAGATCACTACCTTCTCCGTGGAGTGAAGGGGGCGAAAGCCCGCCTGCCGGGGGGAGAGGCAGTGGTTGGTTTCCACGTAGGTACTCAGGGTGCTGGTTACATAGGTCTCTAGAACCTTGGCCAGGTAAGGTAGATGGGAGATGGGGCGGTAATTAGAAGGGGATGAAGGGTCGGCACCGGGTTTTTTTAGGATGGGGATGACTGCTGCAAATTTGTGGGCAGTGGGGACCACTCCGGAGTTGAGTGAGTCGTTCAAAAGTGTGAGGGGGGGGGGTAGGACAGTGTAGGAAGACTTCTCGCAAAATGTGGGCAGGGGCAAAGTCTAGGGGGGAGCCTGACTTTACCTTTTGAAGCAGGGGAAAAAGTGTAGCTTTAGTCAAAGGGGGGAAGGAAGTGAATTTAGAAGTGATGGCGGGAGGGGAGGGATTGATGAAGGCGGGGTAAGGGGAAGGGATATTAGCCTTAATCTTTGCGACCTTATCAACGAAGAAATCGTTGAGTGAGTCGCAGAGCGGTTGGGAAGGGGGAATCGAAGCCGAGGCCCTGTTGGATGAGGCAAGCTCATGTACTGTGGCAAAAATCTCTTTGGATTGAGATTCAGCTGCCAGTATCCTGTTTGAATAAAACAGGGTCTTGGCATCAAGTATGCTTTGTTTATATGCCTTAAGCACAGAAAGGTAGGACGTTTTTTTGGCGGGGCAGTATTCTCTTCTCCATGCAGGCTCTGCTCTGCGTGCGGCCAATTTCTTCTCCTTAAGGTCGGGGGTAAACCAGCGGTTAGCAGCATGGGCTCGCTTAACCGTGATCCGTCTCAGGGGAGCGAAATCGTCGCCTGCCCGGGTCAGCCAGAAGGAGTGAGCCCTCTTGGGTGATCAGCATAAAGAGTGAGGCCTACGGGGTGAACCAGCAGAAGGAGTGAGCCATCTGGGGGTGAACCAGCAGAAAGAGTGAATACTTTGGGGGTGAACCAGCAGACAGAGAGAGCGCTCTGTAGGTGAACCAGCAAAAGGAGTGAACCCTTTGGGGTGAACCAGCAGAAGGAGTGAGCCTTCTGGGGTGAACCAGCATAAGGAGTGAGCCCTCTGTAGGTGAACCAGCAGGAGGAGTGAACACTTTGGGGGTGAACCAGCAGACAGAGAGCGCACTCTGTAGGTGTACCAGCAAAAGGAGTGAACCCTTTGGAGTGAACCAGCAGAAGGAGTGAGCCTTCTGGGTTGAACCAGCTGAATGAGTGAGCCCTCTGTGAGTGAATCAGTAGAAGGAGAGAGCCATCTGGGTGTGAACCAGCAGAAGGAGTGACCCCTTAGGGGGTGAACCAGGGGAAGGAGTGAGCCCTCTGGTATGAACCAGCAGAATGAGTGAGCCTTCTGGGGGTGAACCAGCAGGAGTGAGCCCTCTGGGATGTACCAGCATTAGGACTGAGCCCTACGGGGTGAACCAGCAGAAGGAGTCAGCCCTCTGGGGTGAACCAGCATAAGGAGGGAGCTATCTGGGTGTGAACCAGCAGAAGGAGGGAACCCTCTGGGGTGAACCAGCATAAGGAATAAGCTATCTGGGTGTGAACCAGCAGAAGGAGTGAGCTCTCTGGGGTGAACCAGCATACGGAATAAGCCATCTGGGTGTGAACCAGCAGAAGGAGTGAGCCCTCTGTAGGTGAACCAGCGGAAGGAGGGAGCCCTCTGTGGGTGAACCAGCAGAAGGAGGGAGCCCTCTGTGGGTGAACCAGCAGAAGGAGAGAGCCCTAATGGGTGAACCAGCAGAAGAAGTGAGCCCTTTGGGGGTTACCCAGCAGAAGGAGTGATCTCTCTGTGGGTGACCCAGCAAAAAGAGTGAGCCTCTGGGAGTGGACCAGCAGAAGGGGTGAGCCCTCTTGGGGTGAACCAGCAGAAGGAGTGAGCCTTTGAAGGTTAACCAGCAGAAAGAGTTAGCCCTTTGTGGGTGAACCAGCAGAAGGAGTGAGCTCTCTGTGGGTGAATCAGCAAAATGAGTGAGCCCTCAGGGGTGAACCAGCAGAAGGAGTGATCCATTTGGGGGTGAACCGGCAGAAGGAGAAAGCCCTCTGCGGTGAACCAGCGGAAGGAGTGATCCCTCTGTAGTTGAACCAGTAGAAGGAGTGAGCCCTTTGGGCGTCACCCAGCAGATGGAGTGAGCCCCCTGGGGGTGAACCAGCAAAAGGAGTGATCTCTCTGTGGGTGACCCGGCGAAAAGAGTGAGCCTCTGGCAGTGGACCAGCATAAGGGGTGAGCCCTCTGGGGGTGAACCAGCAGATGGAGTGAGCTCTCTGTGAGTGAATAGGCAGAAGGAGTGAGCCCTCAGGGGTGAACCAGCAGAAGGAGTGAACCCCCTGTGGGTGAACCAGCAGAAGGAGTAAGCCCTCTGGGGTGAACCAGCAGAAGGATTAAGCCCTCTGGGGGTGAACCAGCAGAAGGAGTGAGCCTTTGAAGGTGAACCAGCAGAAGGAGTGAGCCCTCTGAGGGTGAACCAGCAGAAGGAGTGATCTCTCTGTGGGTGACCCAGCAAAAAGAGTGAGCCTCTAGGGTCGACCAGCAGAAGGAGTGAGCCCTCTTGGGTGAGCCAGCAGAAGGAGTGAGCCCTCTTGGGTGAATTAGCAGAAGAAGTGAGTCCTCGGGGTGAACCAGCAGATGGAGTAATCCATCTGGGGTGAACAAGCAGAAGGAGTAAGCCCTCTGGGGGTGAAGAAGCAGAATGAGTGAGCCCTTTTGGGATGAACCAGCAGAAGGAGTGAGCCCTCTTGGGGTGAACCAGCAGAAGGAGTGATCCCTTTGGAGTGAACCAGCAGAATGAGTAAGCCCTCTGGGGTGAACCAGCAGAAGGAGTAAGCCCTCTGGGGGTGAACCAGCAGAAGGAGTGAGCCCTTTGGGGGTGAACCAGCAGAAGGAGTGATCCCTTTGGGGTTGAACCAGCAGAAGGAGTGAGCCCTTTGTGGGTGAACAAGCAGAAGGAGTGAGCCCTCTTAGGGTGAACCAGCAGAAGGAGTGATCCCTTTGGAGTGAACCAGCAGAATGAGTAAGCCCTCTGGGGTGAACCAGCAGAAGGAGTGAGCCCTTTGGGGGTGAACCAGCAGAAGGAGTGATCCCTTTGGGGTGAACCAGCAGAAGGAGTGATCCCTTTGGAGTGAACCAGCAGAAGGAGTGATCCCTTTGGAGTGAACCAGCAGAATGAGTAAGCCCTCTGGGGTGAACCAGCAGAAGGAGTAAGCCCTCTGGGGGTGAACCAGCAGAAGGAGTGAGCCCTCTGGGGGTGAACCAGCAGAAGGAGTGATCCCTTTGGGGTGAACCAGCAGAAGGAGTGAACCCTTTGTGGGTGAACCAGCAGAAGGAGTGAGCCCTCTTAGGGTGAACCAGCAGAAGGAGAGATACTTTGGGGGTGAACCAGCAGGAGTAAGCCCTCTGGGGTGAACCAGCAGAAGGAGTGAGCCCTATTGGGGTAAACCAGCAGAAGGAGTGATCCCTTTGTGGGTGAACCAGCAGAATAAGTGGCCCCTCTTGGATGAATTAGCAGAAGAAGTGCGTCCTCAGGGGTGAACCAGCAGAAGGAGGGAGCTCTGTGAGGTGAACCAGCATAAGGAGTGAGCCATCTGCATGTGACCCAGCAGAAGGAGTGAGTCCTTTGGGGTGAACCAGCAGAAGGAGTGAGCCCTCTTGGGGTGAACCAGCAGAAGGAGTGAATCCTTTGGGGGTGAACTAGCAGACACAGAGAGCGCTCTGTAGGTGAACCAGCAGAAGGAGTGAACCCTTTAGGGGTGAACCAGCAGAAGGAGTGAGCCCTCTGGGGTGAACCAGCAGATTGAGTGTGCCCTCTGTGGGTGAATCAGCAGAAGGAGTGAGCCCTCTTGGGTGAGTCAGCAGAAGGAGTGAGCCCTCTGGGGTGAACCAGCATAAGTAGTGAGCCATCTGGATCTGAATCAGCAGAAAAAGTGAACCCTTTGGGGGTGAACCTGCAGAAGAAGTGACTCCTTTGGGGGTGAACCAGCAGAAGGAGTGAGCCCTCTGTGGATGAATCAGCAGAAGGAGTGATCCCTCTGGTATGGACCATCAGAATAAGTGAGCCTTCTGGGGTTAAACCAGCTGGAGTGAGCCCTCTGGGGTGTACGAGCCTAAGGAGTGAGCGCTTTGGGGTAAACCAGTATAAGGAGTGAGCCATCTGGGTGTGAACCAGCAGAAGGCGGTAGCCCTCTGTGTGTGAACCAGCAGAAAGAGGGGGCCCTCTGGGGGTGAACCAGCATAAGAAGTGAGCCCTTAGGGGTGAACCAGCGGAATGAGTGAGTCCTCTGTGATGAACCAGCAGAAGGACGGAGCCCTCTGAGGGTGAACCAGGAGAAGGAGTGAGTCCTTTGGGGTGAACCGGGTGAACCAGCAGAAGGAGTGGCCCCTCTCTGGGTGAAACAGCAGAAGAGGTGAGCCCTCTGGGGTGTACCAGCAGGAGTGAGCCATCTTGGGTGAATGAGCAGAAGGAGGGAGCCCTCTGGGGTGAACCAGCAGAGGGAGTGAGCCCCCATGGGTGTACCAGCATAAGGAGTGAGTCATCTGGGTGTGACCCAAAAGAAGGAGTGAGTCCTCTGAGGTAAACCAGCAGAAGGAGTGAGCCCTCCGGGGTGAACCAGCAGAACGAGTGAACCCTTTGGGGATGAACCAGCCGATGGAGTGAGCCCTCTGTAGGTCACCCAGCAGAAGGAGTGAACCCTTTGGGAGTGAACCAGCAGGAGGGAGTTCTCTGGGGTGAACCAGCAGAATGGGCGAGCCCTTTGTGGGTGAACCAGCAGAAGGAGTTAGCACTCTGGGGTGAACCAGCAGAAGGAATGAGTCCTCTGTGTTGAACCAGCAGAAGAAGTGACCCCTCTTGGGTGAACCAGCAGAAGGAGGGAGCCCTATGGGGCTAACAAGCAGAAGGAGTGAGCCCTCTGTGGGTGAACCAGGAGAAGGATTGAGCTCTCTGTGATGAACCAGCAGAATGAGTGAGTCCTCTGTGATGAACCAGCAGAAGGAGGCAGCCCTCTGAGGGAGAACCAGGAGAAGGAGTGAGTCCTATGGGGTGAACCGGGTGAACCAGCAGAAGGAGTGATCCCTCTGTGGGTGAACCAGCAGAAGAGGTGAGCCCTCTGGGGTGTACCAGCAGGAGAGAGCCATCTTGGGTGAACGAGCAGAAGGAGGAAGCCCTCTGGGGTGAACCAGCAGAAGGAGTGAGCCCTCAGGGGTGTACCAGCATAAGGAGTGAGCCATCTGGGTGTGACCCAAAAGAAGGAGTGAGTCCTCTGAGGTAAACCAGCAGAATGAGTGAGCCCTCTGGGGTGAACCAGCAGAACGAGTGAACCCTTTGGTGATGAACCAGCCGATGGAGTGAGCCCTCCATAGGTCAACCAGCAGAAGGAGTGAACCCTTTGGAAGTGAACCAGCAGGAGGGAGTCCTCTGGGGTGAACCAGCAGAATGGGCGAGCCCTTTGTGGGTGAACCAGCAGAAGGAGTGAGCACTCTGGGGTGAACCAGCATAAGAAGTGAGCCCTAGGTGTTGAACCAGCAGAAGGAGTGAGCGCTCTGGGGTGAACCAGCATAAGGAGTGAGCCATCTGGGTGTGAACCAGCAGAAAGATTGAGCCCTTTGGAGTGAACCAGCAGACGGAATGAGCCCTCTGTGGGTGAACCAGCAGAAGGAGGGAACCCACTGGGGGTGAACCAGCAGAAGGAGGGAGCCCTCTGTGGGTGAACCAGCAGAAGGAGTGAGCCCTCTTGGGTGAACCAGCAGAAGAAGTGAGCCCTCAGGGGTGAACCAGCAGAAGTAGTGACCCTCTGGGGTGACCCAGCGGAAGGAGCGATCCCTCAGTGTGTAAACCACCAGAAGGAGTGAGCCCTTTGGGGGTCACCCAGCAGAAGGAGTGAGTCATCCGGGGGGTGAACCAGCAGAAGGAGTGAGCCATCTGGGTGTGACCCAGCAGAAGGAGTAAGTCCTCTGAGGTAAACCAGCAGAAGGAGTGAGTCCTCTGGGTGTGAACCAGCAGAAGGAGTGAGCCCCCATGGGTGTACCAGCATAAGGAGTGAGTCATCTGTGTGTGACCCAAAAGAAGGAGTGAGTCCTCTGAGGTAAACCAGCAGAAGGAGTTAGCACTCTTGGGTGAACCAGCAGAAGGAGTGAGCCCTTTGTGGGTGAACCAGCAGAAGGAGTGAGCCCTCTGTGTTGAACCAGCAGAAGAAGTGACCCCTCTTGGGTGAATTAGCAGAAGAAGTGCGTCCTCAGGGGTGAACCAGCAGAAGGAGTAAGCCCTCTGGGGTGAACCAGCAGAAGGAGTAAGCCCTCTGGGGTGAACCAGCAGAAGGAGTGAGCCCTCTGGGGTGAACCAACAGAAGTAGTGATCCCTTTGGGTTTGAACCAGCAGAAGGAGTGAGCCCTTTGTGGGTGAACCAGCAGAAGGAGTGAGCCCTCTTGGGGTGAACCAGCAGAAGGAGGGATCCCTTTGGGGGTGAACCAGCAGAAGGCGTAAGCTCTCTGGGGTGAACCAGCAGAAGGAGTAAGCCCTCTGGGGTAAGCCAGCAGAAGGAGTGAGCACTCTGAGGGTTAACCAGCAGAAGGAGTGATCCCTTTAGGCGTGAACCAGCAGAAGGAGTGAGCTCTCTGGGGGTTGAGGTTCCGTGACGATTTGAACCCGTGTTTTCAATATTGTCGGAAATACATAATATTGGTATCAGCGAACCGCAAATGATCCATTTAGCATATCCTGGTGTTTTCGCTATGCTACGAGCAAGAGTACTCCTGTTACAAACACATTTCTGATCTACCCATGGCATCCATCTTAGATCATGGCAGCCATTTTGTGTTTCTTGCCCTCACATACGCAATAACCTCTGATCACTTCATTTCAATTAAGGACACGTAGGCTTAGCCGGCGATTCACCTCTTTAGTGACACGTGCACCTTGAAACAGAACACGCTGTAGCTGCATGACTCGACAAAGGCTGCCTCCTCTGCCCGAGGCCAGCCCTGCTGAACTGGTTCTCGTGTCCATTGTCCTGATCATGATTAGGCGGCCGAAGCCGGTAGCCTTGCCCATTTACAACCCACAAACATCCCTTATCCCACTTTCCTATCTTCCACACCTGGCTCCGTTCCTTTCTTTCTGAATCTTTATTAGGGGGAGGTAACGAAATTTACGATGAGGCGGTCCGGCTCTTGAATGCAATATTGACAAGGGATTGTGATGAACTAGTGGGAACCCCTCTTCGTAATGTTTGGCATCAGATATTATCGACAGTTCCTGTGTAACGCCAAATATTTATTGTTTAGGACACAAAGGTTTGGGAATGTACTAACATGTAAAGAATTTGCCTCAAGCTCAAATTTTAGTATATAAGGAGCAACCCTCTTTGTACAAATCGAACAGGCTCCTAGATACTGCCCATGCGTGGTTTCTGTGACTTCTGTGTCCCTGCAGTAATAAACCTTTGGTCTTTGACGCCACCATCGAGAAGCCCGTGTTTCTGTTTATTTGTGCACCAAGGCAGGTGGAACTCCGGGGTCTTCGGGTGTTGTTCCCTGACACCTCTGGACGGAACAAAAAAGTCCAGAACTCCAATTGGCGCCCAACGTAGGGCGACGTCATTCGGTACCGGTCCAAAAGCCTGAAGAGTTCGAGAAGCTTCGTGTGAAGATTCCTGAGGGAGGCGCCCCACTTCATCGATCCCGGCATATCGCAAAAGTGGCCCGAAGTTCTCTTCCACGAGGGTTCCCGTTCAGGACGGCTGCAGTGGGCCGTTGCCTTGACCGTCGCCCTGTCTTGGACCCGAGGTGCAGTCCTTAGTACGGCGAAACGTGACGGGTTTCTCCTTGGTGACGTCTTCAGTGCCTCAGTTAAGTATTTAGTGGTTGCTAGTTGGTTACTTCGTGAGGGTTGTTAAAATCTTTTTTTTTGGTTCTTGGTTTGGTTTGGTTTCGTAAGATTATCACTGGTTGTTCTGGTTACGATAATCTATTTGGTTTAGTTTGGGTATCGATACATCAGTTCGCTTTTGGTAGGCCTAAGTTCTTGGTTCAGGTGCACATATCTGTTTCTTGTTTTGTCTGTTTTGTGTTCCGGATTGCAAAATGGTAAGTCGGAGAAATTGTATGTTGTCGTGTTTTGGTTGCAACAGTGATTCACGATTGGAGGACTCATGTCTGGTTCCTCCAATTGGGACTCCCTTATACGATCTGTACTGTAAGCTTGGTGTGGGTCCTATATCTTATAATGAGGTGTGGGTCCGCTATACGAAAAAGGATGGTGTCCTTAGTTGGCCACTACATGGTAGTTTTGAACCCGAAGTCCTTGATAATTTAGAAGCGAAATTGTTTAGGAAGAAAGCCCGGCCGGCAATGTTTGATTCTTTCCGTTACTGGCGAAAAGAATCTAAACAGAGAGAAATTAAAAGGTTGAAGAAAGAACAGAAAGAGCAAGAAGAATTGACTTTAGAGCAAGCGGCTAAGCAGCTGCAAGTCAACGAGTCTGAGAAGGCCATAGAGGTGGCCATTAGAGAGCATAATTTAGCGATTGACAAGTGCTATCCTGCCTTGCCATCGAAAACAACTAAGATACTGGAGGACCCCGAAAACGATCCTCTGTTGTCTTATCTGTTAAGGTCACCTCCACCGTATGCACAGGGTGCTACGGCTCCACCTTTACCGAATATTCAACTGCCGGTTGCTGGACAACCTGGTATTCCTGCCCCTCAGAATCAAGCTCCTGTACCTCCCGTAATCAATGTTAATATTCCTACGGCACCTCCTCTTCCTGGATTGCCGACTTCTATACCTGTATCTGTATCGCTTACACCTACTGTTCCACAAACTATCTTCCTCGATACTCCTACTGTTCCGCTATCTGTTCCTACTTCTACTGTGTTCTCTGCGTCTGCTAGTATGTTGACTCCACTTTCTGTTCGTCGAAGAATCACTGATTCTGTCTCTAGCATTCTATCTCCCCTCTATAAAACTTTAATCAAGACTCCTACTTCTGACTCTGTTCAAAGACGTAGTCAGCTTCCGAGTACTGAGGAACGGGGAATTTTAGATTCCACGGCTCTCAGATGGATTTCGAAGAGTAGGAGATATAGCACGAGAGATGTACTAGATACATTTATGCAATGGAATGAACCAACGCAACGGTATGTCTTTGACGAGATGTGCTCGCTGTTACGTGAGGAAGTAGAAGAAGATGATGTTGAATCGAATTTAGAAGACTTAATTAAGGTTCAGAAAGAGTTTGCTGCAGGAATGATAGTAGGTCAAAATATAAAAGAAGCGATGGAGCTGATTTTAAGTTATAGAAATGATCCATCACTTCGTTCACCAAGAGACTTAGAGAAAAGTAGTATGAAGCTAAATCGCCAATATCCAATGAGGGAGGTTCCTCCAATTTGGCGTGATGCTGTGCAAGCTGATTTGGCGAATGGTATTGCAGCCGCTCCGGCCCAATTCCAAAGAGTGTGGATACACATTCCATGGAAACGAGCCGAAGTGCTAGCAGTGAAGCAGGCCTTGCCAGACCCGCGTAAGAATCCTGCCGGATACTATAAGGAATTAACACAGACAGTTGAGGCCTGTGTAATGAATCTGGCGGACATTGATATGTTATTTGGTAATGTAGTTCCGCAACCAATTTGGGCTAAAATTCGTAAAGAGAATCATCCAGTTGCCCTAGGTGGTGATTGGGCAGCTATCATTGCAGCGGATGGTCAGCAAATAGGTGGTTCCAAACCCGAACCCCTAATTGCTAATCTTCCAGGTAGAATAATCGACTTAATGAAGACTCTGATGCCCGCATTGCGTGTTAACTGGGACAAGTTGTCCGCATGCAGGCAAAAGAAAGACGAAAGTGTCTCCGACTTTTTCACGAGGTTCGAAGAGACTTTTGTAGATCATAGTGGTCAGGATATGAGCACAGAAGGAGGACAGAGACTGTTTGTCGATAAATTCGTACATAATTTGTTACCTGAGCTATGCAACAAATTAAAAGATTCCGAAAGTGCGTGGGCTGTCTCTACAACTGCGCAAATACTTGCAACTGCACAGTATTATGAAAATAGGGATAAAGAGGAGAAAGAGAAATCAGATAAGAAAACGAAAGACTTAAAGACTAAAGTTCTCTTGCAACAGGCGTATCCGCCTCGCACGAGTCAGACTAATACGCAACAAGGCTCGTATCAAAGGACAGAATATAGTTCACCTAGGCCTCAATATCAGTGGAATCAGTGTGCGTATTGTAAGAAAGAAGGTCACTACAAAAATGAGTGTCCAGTCTTAGCGCAAAATAATGCAGCAGCAGCTCAGAGAGGTCGTGGTGGTTTTGTACAGAATTCTAGAGGTCGAGGACGAGGTGCTATGCCTCCACAGACGAATGATCGCCCTTCCAATCACTTTGATCAATGAAATGGACAGTCTGCCCAACAAAATAGATCTCAACAGTATCTTGTTGAAGACTATTGTGAAGTGGATGAGGGATTTCAGCAAAATGGGTACTAGGACAGCCATGGACAGAGAGAGGGAGTAGTATCAGTTCCAGTGGACCAGAGTGGGCCTTATGTCGCAGTAGCAACATCAGGTGTAGTCGAACCGTTTCTGTTGGATACTGGTGCCGCAAAAAGTTCTATCATTCATGCAAAACTCCCTGGCGCACCTTTGTCCGGCTCAACAAATGTTTCTGTAGGTTTTTCAGGCGCCCCTGTTTACAACCCCATATCTGGTCCTTTGTCTATTTCTGTTGGACCGTGTCAATTGAAAGCACCCCTGATTTTGACGACGGGTTGTAATGAAAATCTGCTTGGTTTAGACTTGTTAAAACGCCTATATGCGACATTGTACTGTTCTCCGGAAGGAGTACAGCTTACATTGGGCAAAAGAATCACCTCTCCGATGTACTTGTCAATGGATGCACTCCCGCCAGAGCTGCGTTCGCTCCCCGATACTCTTTGGGCGACTGGTCCTAATGATGTAGGCCTTTTAGAAATCCCACCATATGTAGTCACTTTGAAAGCAAATGTAAAATTTCCAAGAATTCCTCAATACAAAATATCTAGTGAAGGCGAACGTGCACTTTTATTGATTGTACAAGATTTGATTAAAAAAGGTGTGGTTGAAGAAACTAGAGGAAATGTCTGTAACAGTCCTGTATTACCGATTTTGAAACGAACTGATCCTACAAAGCCTCCAGTGTATAGGTTTGTCATTGACCTCAGAGAAGTCAATAAGATTGTGGTCCCGCAGTTTCCTGTAGTTCCAGACATTGCTGCCTTGTTAACATTCATTCCTGCTACAGCCACATGGTTTTCAGTCATCGACTTGAAGAATGCCTTTTTCAGCATTCCGATAGCCGAGGAAAGCAGAGATATTTTCGGCTTCTGTCTAGGAGGTCGAAGTTTCAGGTTTAAACGCGCTCCACAAGGCTATTGTGAGAGCCCATCCATTTACAGTCAGGCATTAAAAAGTCAGTTAGATTCCTTTGTCCTTCCTCCAGGCTCTGCTCTAGTGCAGTTTGTAGACGATCTTTTAGTGGCTGCCGATGACAAGGAAACTTGCAAAGCAGCTACGATTTCATTATTGCATCATTTGTCCAATTTGAATCACAAGGTATCACCTTCGAAAATGCAATACTGCTGCCAAGAAGTGACCTACCTAGGTCATCTCTTGTCAAAGGAGGGAAGGAAGTTGACCCCAGAAAGAATAAAGGCAATTATGCAAATGAGTGTTCCCCGCACGCAGAGAGAAGTACGTGCCTTTTTAGGTATTACCTCTTACTGTAGGCAGTGGATCCCAAATTTTTCTCTTTTAGCGAAACCGTTGGTAGCTTTGACTGGGAAAAATGTTCCGAGTCCGGTACCATGGTCTGATGAATGTCAGGAAAGTTTTTCTGAGTTACGAAAAGCATTATGTTCAGCTCCTGTATTGGGTACACCTGATTACAGTAAGCCATTCACGCTCTACGTTCACGAGAGAGAAGGTTGCGCGTTGAGTGTTCTGACACAGAAATTTGGTGATAAACAACGCCCTTGTGCGTATTTTTCATCAACATTAGATCCAGTAGCTAGAGCGTTACCTAGTTGTTTGAGGGCTACAGCGGCAGCTGCGGCTTCCATTCGACAATCTGCTGGTTTGGTGATGAACAACATGCTAGTGGTTATGGTTCCTCATGCTGTGGATACACTCATGAATCGAACCAAGACACAACACCTTACCAGTGCGAGATTATCTGGTTACGAGCTGACATTACTAGCGAGTCATATTCAGATCAAAAGATGTAATGTATTGAATCCAGCAACGCTGTTGCCGGCTAATCAAGAGTCGAGTGATTCCGAGCCCCATGATTGTTGTTTTAGAACGGAGGAAGAGACAAAAGGATGAATCGATTTAAAAGACACTCCATTGTCAGATCCAGATGGCACGTTGTATGTGGATGGGTCATGTTTTAAATTGGAGAATGGTGATGTGACTGCTGCCTATGCAGTAACGACTTTGAAGACGATTGTGGAGACTGCAAGAGTGAGTCAGAATTCTGCCCAAGCTGCAGAATTAATAGCTCTAACAAGAGCGTGTGTTTTAGCTAAGGGAAAGAGAGTGAATGTGTTCACAGATAGTCAGTACGCATTTGGCGTGGCCCATAGTTTTGGCCGTTTTTGGAAAGAAAGAGGTTTCATTACGTCCCATGGGACTAAGATTCAACATGGTCAGCTAGTTAACGACTTGTTGGAATCTCTAACTTTGCCGACTGAAGTTGCAATTGTGAAATGCAGTGCTCATAAAGCAATCACGGATGATGTTGGTCGTGGGAATGCTTTTGCTGATGAAACTGCTAAACAGACAGCTAGAGATATGATGAGTAGAATGTATGTTGCTACGTCTGCAAGATGGATTTCTGAGTCTGAGATGTGTGAGGATACAGTGGAAAGTGTGAAAGAGATTCAGAAAGAGGCAACTGAGGAGGAAAAACGTGTATGGAGAGAAAGTACGGGCAAGTTGGATTCGAGTGGGTGTTGGATTGACTTGTCGGAACAACAGCGTTGGATGTTGCCTGATGCGTATGTGCTTGCAGTGGTGACGATGGCGCATGGAGTAGCGCATATAAGTTCTAAAGGAATCTATAAGATGTTGGCTCCAGTCTGGAAGAATGATGGGATCAGTAAATGTGCAGAGAGAGTGGTGAAAAATTGTATGGTATGCCTGATGCATAATCCTGGCAAGGGAACTCCAACTCCTGCTGGTCACTTCGCTCCTCCTTCCTGCCCCTTTGAAGTGATTCAGTTAGACTTCATTCACATGGATCGATGTAATAATTTGAAATACGTCCTGGTGGTAGTCTGTGCTTTTTCCAGATGGATCGAAGCATATCCACTAAAGGACAATACTGCCGTATCAACTGCCAAAATTCTTCTCAAAGAATATTTCCCTAGGTTCGGAATGCCACGGATTGTATGGTCAGATAACGGAAGTGAGTTTATAGGGAAAGTTATGCAGAGTGTGTGTGCCGGTTTGGGCATCAAACAGAAGTTCCACAGTGCAAACCATCCCCAGTCTGCTGGTTTAGTTGAGGGTTACAATGGCACCCTCAAACTAAAACTAGCTAAAATACAGGCATCCACGGGTTTATCCTGGCCAGACGCACTACCCTTGGCTTTGTTATCAACAAGAGCAACTGTACATTCTAGAGTAGGGCTTAGTCCCTATGAAATTGTTTTTGGCCGTCCGGCAAATGTGTGGGGAGTGCCTAGGCCGAAGGAGTTTTGTTCTCTGGAATATCCTATGTTGATCGATTACCTTTACGACTTGACTGCTAAATTGAGTCTTATTCACCAACAGGTTTTCGATGCATTGCCAAAGCCTCCGGAGAGTCCAGGGCATCAGCTGAAACCCGGCGATCACGTTGTGATCAGAAACTTCGCGAGGACGAAGAACCTTCAGCCAAGATTCGTCGGCCCCTTCCAAGTACTGCTTGCGACAAGAACCGCTGTTCGTGTAGCTGGTCGCAAGCACTGGGTACATGCGTCCCATGTCAAACGTGTGCCCCTACCACTTCCTTACGACGACTGGGTGAAGAAGGGAATTGGTGCCTCCGAATTTGAACAAACGCCAAAGTTCATCCCTTTCAGCGATGCCGAATTGATTACCGACACTCCGAACTCTGACTCTCCTCCTGAAAAGACTTCTTTGAACTTTGAACATTTGTCCTCTGCACCAGAAAAAACTCTGTCATCTGCGAACCTGAACACTGCAACAGCTACTAGTGATACGTTATTTGCCGATCAAACAGTTCCTGCAAAGCAAAGATATAACCTACGACCTCGTAATATGGACAAATAAAGCAGGCAACTGCCTATTGTGATATTTTGAAATTTTGAACTTTTGCCTTCAGCCAGGAAGTTTGCTATTGTTTTATTGTTTTTAAAATTGCCTTGCCGTCTGGGTAGCCGTAGGGTCGTGGCTGTGTGCCTAGTTGAATCTGCGGGGGTCTGACAAAAGGTCGATCTTTCTGTTGGTTCTGGGAACTCCCAGGGCTGATAGAGGCATTTTCATCTACGTACACATCATCAGTGGTCGCGAGCGGATTGTAGAAGATGGAGCTTCCTGCGCTGCAACGAGAAAATGTGATTTATGTTCGCAGAAACAGACTTTACAGAATTCTTCACAGCAAATGCTTTTTGATACAATGTGCCATTACATTTTTGATTGTTTTAATAACGTTGGTGGGTGGAATCGTCTTTGGTATGGGTTTGATTTTTATGCCAGTAACCACAGTACCTCCCCTTGATCCTGCTACTTCTACTGTTTCTTCTATACACTCTTTTCACTCGTTTCCTGAACATGAGCAAGCTCGACGCTCAGAATTCATTAATAACACTTTTGTACAGCTCTTGCATCAACACCAACTGGTAGTTAACACTACAGACTGCTGGGTGTGTGGCTTGATACCCCACACTATGGATAAAGGTATTCCCTATCTGGTTTTGCCTTTTAGCTACAATGGATCATTTCAGGCCCTTCAAACCATCTTTGCTTATGCCCTTGAAACCTATCCTCCGCGTCCACCACGTTCCACTAAATATAACTCTGCCAACAAAGCTTTAGTCCAGGGAATTATTGACATGATCAAGGACGTCAATAATACTCCATCTTACCCTAGAGACGAATTGCGAGTATATTTAAGTTGGAATTCTTCAGAGTATCGCCTTAGTTTGGGAGAAAGCAAGCGTAAAAGCTCAACTCCAATCTGGGTCGTACCTCACCGAGGTCAGGTCTGTTTGCAAGGTAATGGGAGAAATCCGAGAGCTCGGCTAGGGAGGAGTGAGTGCGTAGAGACTTACGTGTTTCCGTCTAACTCTTCCCCTGCTTTTCTTACTGCTAGGGGTACCTACTTCATCTGTCGAGACAGAGCTTATACATGGTTGCCTGCCGACTTTTCAGGTTCATGTTATATTGCTCGATTGTTGCCTCCAACATACACTGCTTCATCCGATTATCACAAGACCAGAGTAGCAAGAGGTGTCTTCAGCAAGGAAGATACCGCTGGTCAGGAAGCTGGAGACTTCTTCAAAGGCTTCCTTCCGTTCTGGGGGCCTATGGCCAATAGTAGAAACATACGTCAGCTAACACGGGTAGTTGAATCTACTATCACCGAAACTGCTGGTGCCCTTAGCAATTTGACAGCTGAGCTTCAGGCGGATAGACTCATGACGTTGCAGAACCGTATGGTTCTAGACGTAATACTTGCAGATCGAGGTGGGGTATGCAGAATGATCCAATCGAGCTGCTGTGTCTTTATTCCTAATAATGCTCCAACAGTCTATGAGGCGATCTCGAAGCTACACAAGATTTCCGACTCTATTCATGTAAACAAGGGAAACTGGTCCTTCATGGAGTGGTTTTGGACTCTGATATCAGCGTGGGGATGGAAGGTTCTGATGGTCATTGGTGTCATCTTAGTATTCCTATTCTCATGCTGCCTGATTATCCAGTGTGGTCCTGCTCTGTGTAGTCTTTGTGCTGCAACCTGTTTTAGAAAACCACCTGCGTTTGGAGAAAAGGCGCGAGAAAGGATGATGATACAACAGCATGTCACTGACCTGATGAGCATAGAATTAGACTCTGACATAGACTGAGTAATTGCCTATGTAAGGGCAAAAGGAGGGTCTGAGGTTCCGTGACGATTTGAACCCGTGTTTTCAATATTGTCGGAAATACATAATATTGGTATCAGCGAACCGCAAATGATCCATTTAGCATATCCTGGTGTTTTCGCAATGCTACGAGCAAGAGTACTCCTGTTACAAACACATTTCTGATCTACCCATGGCATCCATCTTAGATCATGGCAGCCATTTTGTGTTTCTTGCCCTCACATACGCAATAACCTCTGATCACTTAATTTCAATTAAGGACACGTAGGCTTAGCCGGCGATTCACCTCTTTAGTGACACGTGCACCTTGAAACAGAACACGCTGTAGCTGCATGACTCGACAAAGGCTGCCTCCTCTGCCTGAGGCCAGCCCTGCTGAACTGGTTCTCGTGTCCATTGTCCTGATCATGATTAGGCGGCCGAAGCCGGTAGCCTTGCCCATTTACAACCCACAAACATCCCTTATCCCACTTTCCTATCTTCCACACCTGGCTCCGTTCCTTTCTTTCTGAATCTTTATTAGGGGGAGGTAACGAAATTTACGATGAGGCGGTCCGGCTCTTGAATGCAATATTGACAAGGGATTGTGATGAACTAGTGGGAACCCCTCTTCGTAATGTTTGGCATCAGATATTTTCGACAGTTCCTGTGTAACGCCAAATATTTATTGTTTAGGACACAAAGGTTTGGGAATGTACTAACATGTAAAGAATTTGCCTCAAGCTCAAATTTTAGTATATAAGTAGCAACCCTCTTTGTACAAATCGAACAGGCTCCTAGATACTGCCCATGCGTGGTTTCTGTGACTTCTGTGTCCCTGCAGTAATAAACCTTTGGTCTTTGACGCCACCATCGAGAAGCCCGTGTTTCTGTTTATTTGTGCACCAAGGCAGGTGGAACTCCGGGGTCTTCGGGTGTTGTTCCCTGACACCTCTGGACGGAACCAAAAAGTCCAGAACTCCAGGGTGAACCAGCAGGAAGAGTGCACTCTTTGGGGGTGAACCAGCAGACGGAGTAGGCACTATGGGGTGAACCAGCAGAAGGAGTGAGTCCTCTGGGGGTGAATCTGCAGAAGGAGTGAGCCCTCTGTGGGTGAATCAGTAGAAGGAGTGAGCTCTTTGTGGGTGAACCAGCAGAAGGAGTGAGCCCTCTGGGGTGAACCAGCAGAAGGAGCGAGCACTCTGGGGGTGGACCAGTAGAATGAGTGAGCACTCTGTGATGAACCAGCAGAAGGAGGGAGCCCTCTGGGGTGAACAAGCAGGAGTGAGCCGTCTTGGGTGAACTAGCAGAAGGAGTGAGCCCTCTGTGGGTGAACCAGCAGAAGGAGCGAGCCCTCTTGGGTGAGCCAGCAGGAGTGAACCTTCTGTGGTGAACCAGCGGAAGAAGTGACCGCTCTTGGGTGAATTAGCAGAAGAAGTGAGTCCTCAGGGGTGAACCAGCAGATGGAGTAATCTGTCTGGGGTGAACAAGCAGAAGGAGTAAGCCCTCTGGGGGTGAAGCAGCAGAAGGAGTGAGCCCTTTTGGGGTGAACCAGCAGAAGGAGTGAGCCCTTTGTGGGTGAACCAGCAGAAGGAGTGAGCCCTCTTGGGGTGAACCAGCAGAAGGAGAGATACTTTGGGGGTGAACCAGCAGGAGTAAGCCCTCTGGGGTGAACCAGCAGAAGGAGTGAGCCCTCTTGGGGTAAACCAGCAGAAGGAGTGATCCCTTTGTGGATGAACAAGCAGAAGGAGTGAGCCCTCTGGGGAGCACCAGCAGAAGGAGCGAGCCCTCTGGGAGTGGACCAGTAGAATGAGTGAGCGCTCTGTGGTGAACCAGCAGAAGGAGAGAGCGCTCTGTGGTGAACCAGCAGAAGGAGTGAGCCCTCAGTAGTGAACCAGCAGAAGAAGTGACCCCTCTTGGGTGAATTAGCAGAAGAAGTGAGTCCTCGGGGGTGAATCTGCAGAGGGAGTAATTCCTTTGGGGTGAACCAGCAGAAGGAGAAAGCCCTCTGGGGTGAACCAGCAGAAGGAGTGATCCCTTTGTGTGTGAACCAGCAGAAGGAGTGAGTCCTTTGTGGGTGAACAAGCAGAAGGAGTAAGCTCTCTGGGGTGAACCAGCAGAAGGAGTGAGCCCTCTTGGGTGAACCAGCAGAAGAAGTGAGCCCTTAGGGGTGAACCAGCAGAAGTAGTGATCCCTCTGGGGGGAACCAGCGGAAGGAGTGATCCCTCTGTGTTTTAACCAGCAGAAGGAGTGAGCCCTTTGGGGGTCACCCAGCAGAAGGAGTGAGCCCGCTTGGGGTGAACCACCAGAAGGAGTGATCTCCCTGTGGGTGACCAAGCAAAAAGAGTGAGCCTCTGGGGTGGACCAGCAGAAGGGCAGAGCCCGCTAGGGGTGAACCAGCAGAAGGAGTGAGCTCTCTCTGTGGGTGAACCTGCAGAAGGAGTGAGGCATCTGGGTGAGCCAGCAGAAGGAGTGACCCTCTGTGGTGAACCAGCAGAAGAAGTGACCCCTCTTGGGTGAATTAGCAGAAGAAGTGCGTCCTCAGGGGTGAACCAGCAGAAGGAGGGAGCCCTCTGAGGGTTAACCAGCAGAAGGAGTGAGCCCTCTGAGGGTTAACCAGCAGAAGGAGTGAGCCCTTTGGGGGTGAACCAGCAGAAGGAGTGATCCCTTTGGGGTGAACCAGCAGAAGGAGTGATCCCTTTGGAGTGAACCAGCAGAAGGAGTGATCCCTTTGGAGTGAACCAGCAGAATGAGTAAGCCCTCTGGGGTGAACCAGCAGAAGGAGTAAGCCCTCTGGGGGTGAACCAGCAGAAGGAGTGAGCCCTTTGGGGGTGAACCAGCAGAAGGAGTGATCCCTTTGGGGTGAACCAGCAGAAGGAGTGAGCCCTTTGTGGGTGAACCAGCAGAAGGAGTGAGCCCTCTTAGGGTGAACCAGCAGAAGGAGAGATACTTTGGGGGTGAACCAGCAGGAGTAAGCCCTCTGGGGTGAACCAGCAGAAGGAGTGAGCCCTATTGGGGTAAACCAGCAGAAGGAGTGATCCCTTTGTGGGTGAACCAGCAGAATAAGTGGCCCCTCTTGGGTGAATTAGCAGAAGAAGTGCGTCCTCAGGGGTGAACCAGCAGAAGGAGGGAGCTCTGTGAGGTGAACCAGCATAAGGAGTGAGCCATCTGCATGTGACCCAGCAGAAGGAGTGAGTCCTTTGGGGTGAACCAGCAGAAGGAGTGAGCCCTCTTGGGGTGAACCAGCAGGAGGAGTGAATCCTTTGGGGGTGAACTAGCAGACACAGAGAGCGCTCTGTAGGTGAACCAGCAGAAGGAGTGAACCCTTTAGGGGTGAACCAGCAGAAGGAGTGAGCCCTCTGGGGTGAACCAGCAGATTGAGTGAGCCCTCTGTGGGTGAATCAGCAGAAGGAGTGAGCCCTCTTGGGCGAGTCAGCAGAAGAAGTGAGCCCTCTGGGGTGAACCAGCATAAGTAGTGAGCCATCTGGATCTGAAACAGCAGAAAAAGTGAACCCTTTGGGGGTGAACCTGCAGAAGAAGTGACTCCTTTGGGGGTGAACCAGCAGAAGGAGTGAGCCCTCTGTGGGTGAATCAGCAGAAGGAGTGATCCCTCTGGTATGAACCATCAGAATAAGTGAGCCTTCTGGGGTTAAACCAGCTGGAGTGAGCCCTCTGGGGTGTACGAGCCTAAGGAGTGAGCGCTTCGGGGTGAACCAGTATAAGGAGTGAGCCATCTGGGTGTGAACCAGCAGAAGGCGGTAGCCCTCTGTGTGTGAACCAGCAGAAAGAGGGGGCCCTCTGGGGGTGAACCAGCAGAAGAAGTGAGCCCTTAGGGGTGAACCAGCGGAATGAGTGAGTCCTCTGTGATGAACCAGCAGAAGGACGGAGCCCTCTGAGGGTGAACCAGGAGAAGGAGTGAGTCCTTTGGGGTGAACCGGGTGAACCAGCAGAAGGAGTGACCCCTCTCTGGGTGAACCAGCAGAAGAGGTGAGCCCTCTGGGGTGTACCAGCAGGAGTGAGCCATCTTGGGTGAATGAGCAGAAGGAGGGAGCCCTCTGGGGTGAACCAGCAGAGGGAGTGAGCCCCCATGGGTGTACCAGTATAAGGAGTGAGTAATCTGGGTGTGACCCAAAAGAAGGAGTGAGTCCTCTGAGGTAAACCAGCAGAAGGAGTGAGCCCTCCGGGGTGAACCAGCAGAACGAGTGAACCCTTTGGGGATGAACCAGCCGATGAAGTGAGCCCTCTGTAGGTCACCCAGCAGAAGGAGTGAACCCTTTGGGAGTGAACCAGCAGGAGGGAGTCCTCTGGGGTGAACCAGCAGAAGGAGTTAGCACTCTGGGGTGAACCAGCAGAAGGAATGAGTCCTCTGTGTTGAACCAGCAGAAGAAGTGACCCCTCTTGGGTGAACCAGCAGAAGGAGGGAGCCCTATGGGGCTAACAAGCAGAAGGAGTGAGCCCTCTGTGGGTGAACCAGGAGAAGGATTGAGCTCTCTGTGATGAACCAGCAGAATGAGTGAGTCCTCTGTGATGAACCAGCAGAAGGAGGGAGCCCTCTGAGGGAGAACCAGGAGAAGGAGTGAGTCCTATGGGGTGAACCGGGTGAACCAGCAGAAGGAGTGATCCCTCTGTGGGTGAACCAGCAGAAGAGGTGAGCCCTCTGGGGTGTACCAGCAGGAGAGAGCCATCTTGGGTGAACGAGCAGAAGGAGGAAGCCCTCTGGGGTGAACCAGCAGAAGGAGTGAGCCCTCAGGGGTGTACCAGCATAAGGAGTGAGCCATCTGGGTGTGACCCAAAAGAAGGAGTGAGTCCTCTGAGGTAAACCAGCAGAATGAGTGAGCCCTCTGGGGTGAAACAGCAGAACGAGTGAACCCTTTGGTGATGAACCAGCCGATGGAGTGAGCCCTCCATAGGTCAACCAGCAGAAGGAGTGAACCCTTTGGGAGTGAACCAGCAGGAGGGAGTCCTCTGGGGTGAACCAGCAGAATGGGCGAGCCCTTTGTGGGTGAACCAGCAGAAGGAGTGAGCACTCTGGGGTGAACCAGCATAAGAAGTGAGCCCTAGGTGTTGAACCAGCAGAAGGAGTGAGCGCTCTGGGGTGAACCAGCATAAGGAGTGAGCCATCTGGGTGTGAACCAGCAGAAAGATTGAGCCCTTTGGAGTGAACCAGCAGACGGAATTAGCCCTCTGTGGGTGAACCAGCAGAAGGAGGGAACCCACTGGGGGTGAACCAGCAGAAGGAGGGAGCCCTCTGTGGGTGAACCAGCAGAAGGAGTGAGCCCTCTTGGGTGAACCAGCAGAAGAAGTGAGCCCTCAGGGGTGAACCAGCAGAAGTAGTGACCCTCTGGGGTGACCCAGCGGAAGGAGCGATCCCTCAGTGGGTAAACCACCAGAAGGAGTGAGCCCTTTGGGGGTCACCCAGCAGAAGGAGTGAGTCATCCGGGGGGTGAACCAGCAGAAGGAGTGAGCCATCTGGGTGTGACCCAGCAGAAGGAGTAAGTCCTCTGAGGTAAACCAGCAGAAGGAGTGAGTCCTCTGGGTGTGAACCAGCAGAAGGAGTGAACCCCTTGGGGGTGAACCAGCAGATGGAGTGAGCCCTCTTTAGGTAAACCAGCAGAAGAAGTGAACCCTTTGGGGGTGAACCAGCAGAAGTAAGTCCTCTGGGGTGAGCCAGCAGAATAGGTGAGCCCTCTGTGGGTGAACAAGCAGAAGGAGTGAACCTTTGGGGGTCACCCAGCAGAAGGAGTGAGCCCCCTGGGGGTGAACCAGCAGAAGGAGTGAGCCCTCTCGGGGTGAACCAGCAGAAGGAGTGAGCCCTCTGGGTGTGAACCAGCAGAAGGAGTGAACACTTTTGCGGTGAACCAGCAGATAGAGTGAGCCCTCTGTGCGTGAACCAGCAGAAGGAGTGAACCCTTTGGGGGTAAACCAGCAGACGGAATGAGCCCTCTGAAGGTGAACCAGCAGAAGGAGTGAGCTCTCTGTGGGTGAATCGGCAAAAGGAGTGAGCCCTCAGGGGTGAACCAGCTGAAGGAGAGAGCCCTCAGTAGTGAACCTTGAAAAACAACACACCTGCCTATGCTGAGCAGTTTTTTTCGGAACAATACTTATAAAAATGTGCATGAAAAATAAGCATGAACACTAGCTTTAGAAATTGCAACGTTTCTTTTAATTCTTTTGCAGACTATTTTGCTTTTTAGTCTTTGCTTGTTTTTTATGGCATGAGAATACAAAAATTGTGAAGAAAACTACTATACATTTACATACAAACAGGAGAAAAAACAAACTTTGGTATGTACAAAATTCACTCAAACTCACATTCAACACATTCTTGGCCATCCAATCATACAAAAAACATTCATACTGGTCCCATGGTCATAACACAGTTTGTGAAAATGCAAGGAAAATAACATTTGTAAATTTCAAACGATAGTCGAACTTTTTTCACAGTTCCTTGAAAAAGTGATATTCCATCAATTGAATGACACAACCATGACAAAAGTGATGACACGGGACCGGGTCAGGTCGACGCGTTTCGAACCCTATCCTTTCAAGGGTTCTCTTCAGGACCACAGTTTTACTAAAAGGGGAAGAGGAAAGCAACAATCACTAAACCGAACCTGAGAGATCACCGTCTCAACCAATGCACCGCTAGACTCAGCCTACCTCAATACGTGGGTCAAAGCTCCTCAAGTGGTGTAGGAAGACAAATGTATTCCCAGCAAATGGGAGCGAAGAAGTGCTGCGAAAGAGAACAAGTACACTCAATCATACAGAGTCTCAACTGACTGACTATGTCTAGACTGGTAAAATCAAGCTAGTGAATTCAGAGGATGCGTGTGCTCACCTTGCATGCAGCGCGTGTGCGCTCAACCAATGCTTGTCAATTTGGTAACGCTCGGTCCGCGAAGTGTGTGGATCCGGCGTCTCTGGAGATTGGAAAATGAAGGTATTCGTTAAAATCCGAAAATGCGGGGGAAAGCGCATGGGCAGCCGCTGAAAAACCGCGCTGGATCGTCCCGGTGTCTGCTTACCGTGAAAACTATTCCAAACATTCAAAACAGTATTCCAAACGTCCTCGCTCCTCACCCAGCGGTCACTAGCGGGTTACTGAGGCCTCCCTGCAGTTTGGCTCAAGAGAATGGTCGCATCCCACGGGGTGTAGGGAGTTGTAGTTTCATATAATATGTCCCAAGGAGAGTTCTGGGAGATGAAGTCCTGTGGGCAGTCTCAAGGAAATGTTTTATCAATTTCCGAAATTTCATTCAATCCATTGACTGCTGTGTCATATTTCATGATCAATAGGGCCTCTCTTTGATTCAATCTTAATTCCAAATCACCTCCTCTTGGATCTTTTTCGATTTTGGACAGGACAGTCCATTTGAAATTATTTTTATTATGTTTCTTCGTCACCCAGTGGTGTACCAGTGGCGCATTCTCAACTTCTCTGCGCAGTCTGGATTTATGCTGCGTGATGCGTTGTCTGACCTCTTGGGATGTTTTCCCAATGTATAGTTTTGGGCAGGGGCATAGGATCGCGTAAACCACATTCCTTGTTTTGCAGTTGGTGTAAGCTTCATGCTTCCAATGAATGTTGTTAAAGGAAAATACTGTTTCTTCCATGGTGTCATGACAACAAATGCAGGTGCCACATTTGTGATGTCCTTTAGTCTGGGGGAAGCCGAATAGGCTTCTCAAAGTTGGTGGTTGTTTACTGGGTAATGCTGCCCTCACAATATGGTTTGCCACGCTCTTCTCCTTCTTAAATGCAAATAATGGTGGATTCCTCAAGTCCTCATGCAAGTCTTTCACTAGATGCCAATTAAGATTTATCAGCCTCTTGAGTTGATTTGCAGCAGGGCAAAAGGTTGATACGCACACCACTCGATTTTGCTCAACCTTAGCTTTCTTATGCATTAGTGTTTCGCGGGGCGTCCACCATGCTCGCTTAAGTGATTGCTTTAGAAGTTTTCTCGGATATCCTCTTTGGAGAAGCCTCTCCATGAGTGAATTGGCATGGTCGAAATAATCCTCTTTTCCTGAGCAATTCCTTCGGATCCTCAGGAATTGTCCGAATGGTAAATTCTGTCTCAAACTTCGTGGGTGGTTGCTGGTGAACAACAATGCCTTGTTCCTATCAGTTGATTTTCTAAATAAAGTTGTTTCCAGGCTTCCATTACGAGGGACAACTTTAACGTCCAAAAATGTAATTGATTGGCTGGACGATGTGCAATTAAATTTTATGTCGCTTGAGCGCCCATTAAGCCATTCAACAAAACCATTGAGGGTTTCTAGAGTCCCAGTCCAGATGAAAAAGACGTCATCTATGTAACGCATATAATGCGAAATCTGATGACTGTAGGGGTTATCATTGTAAATTAATTTCTTCTCATAGAGGCCCATGAACATGATCGCTAGTTCCGGGGCAAATGGACACCCCATGGCTACTCCCTTAACCTGAAGGAAGTAGTCGGAGTCAAAAGTAAAAAAGTTCTTTCTTAATGCGAAGGATGCCAGCTGTAAAATGAAATCAGAAGGTACTTGGCAAGGTCTAACACGTGTGTCCAAGAACCATGCTAGTGTCTCAAGGGCCTGATCTTGGGGAATCTGCGTGTACAATGACACGAAGTCTAGCGTTACTAGAAGCTGGGAACTTTGTTCAAAAGGTACTGTACTGATTCTTTGGAGGAAAGCCGTGGTGTCTTGAAGATGTGCTGGAATCTCTTCAATAAAGGGTTTCAGGAAAAATTCAATGTACTTAGCCACTGGTTCTAATAAGGACTCACACCCAGAAACTATGGGGCGTCCTGGTGGGTTTATTTCGTCCTTATGGATCTTAGGTAATAAATAAAAAACTGGAGTTCGTGGATTTTTGTTCTGTAAAAAAGTCAGTTCCTTGGGTCCAATGAACCCTAGATCAAATCCTTTCTGGATTGCTAAAAATAGTTCACTCTGAATTTCGAGTGTAGGATTTTTTGTGATGCGTCTGTAGCATGAGTTGTCATCCAGTTGTCGAAGTGCTTCCGTTTTATATTTATTGATGTCCCAAATAACCACTGCTCCCCCCTTGTCTGCTTGCTTGACTACTATATTTTTGTCATTTTTCAAGGTGGTTATGTATTAAATATTTTATTGAGCATGGGCAATAAAATGCACCTCCGAGACATCTGTAGAGCCGACCCCACTCCAGGTAGGCCTAGGTCAGCGACCACACTGGCACCCAACACGAGGCCAGCGGAGACATCATGTATTAACACAGCAAGCCGCCTACAACCCCACTGGGCCGGCCGCGTCATAAGAGGTGCCACAACGGTGCAAGCTGATCAGAGCTAGAGCAATTCATGAAACAAAGAACTGTAAACAACCCCCCTACCCTTCCCACCCTAACCCTCCCCTCTCCTTGTCCATTTCCGGGCGTAGTCTAACGGATGTGGTCCATGATTAACAATCAGGTGGTGCTGCGCGCGCAGTGCTTGTGCGCTTACGGGTGTGCGTCTTGGGATCTGGGAGAGGTGTTTCTGCCAGTCGTAACAGGCGCAGGTAGCGCGGGCAGCTCACCTCCCGAAACTCCCCGGTAAGCAGAGTGAGGAATGGCCGCCAGAGCTCCGCAAAGTCCGCCCCCTCCCAGCCGCCGCCAGTGATAGCTTCTCCATGCCCAGGATCGCCCATAGCCGGTGAAGCCACCCCAGTTGCTGCGGAGCCTGAGTCGCCCTCCAGTGGGCCACGATGTTTTGGACTGCAGCCCCAAGTGCCAGAGCGATCAAGCGGCCTCTCCAGGATTTCAGAGGGTACATGAGGGCGTTCGGGAGGCCTAGAATAATGTATGCTGGGAAGCGCGGCAGCTGAGTGTCCAGGTGTGCGTCAATAAGATCCAGGATAGGGTCCCAATAGGGGCGCAGCGCCTCACAGCTCCACAGCAGGTGTTCCAGTGTCCCTTGTTCCCCACATCCCCTCCAGCACCTGTCGCTTATCCGGGCATCCCATTGATGAAGTCGCTCAGGGGTGTGGTACCAGTACGTGGCTACCTTAGTGAATGTCTCTGTGAGCCCGGTGTGGTGCGCCGAGTGTCTGGCCCTATGGTACACCCCCTCCCACTCTTTCCTAGTGAGCTGTCTCCCCAGGTCCCTTTCCCATCGGGCCTGACCCGCGTTGTATGTGTGTGCCTGGGTGAGGAGTAGCTGCTGATAAAGGTCTGAAATCAATTTCTTGTCTGAGGTGCGCGTCAGCAGCCACCGTTCGTAGGGTGTGAGGTGCCGCTGGGCCCCGGGCCGGATCGAGGGGTGGAGCACCCAGTGGCGCACCTGCAGGTATTGCAAGCGTTCCGATCCGGCCACGCCATAATCCGCCTTGACCTGCTGGAACGGGAGGACCCCCTTGATGTCGAACATGTGCCCCGCCGCTCTACAGGGCGTCGTCCGCCACGTCGTGAACGTTCCGGGGACCAGGCCCGGCGAGAAGTCCGGGTTCTCAAAGATGGGAGTCATAGGCGAGGGGAAGGTGGTCAGCCCCTTGGCCACGGCCACTCTGTCCCACACTCGCAGGGCGGTGCTAGTGATTTCAGAGGCGTACAGGTTAGGGGGGCGGTGACGGCGTGGTAGGAAAGGCACGCCCTGGAGGGTACGGCCGGCCACAGCCTGGTCCAGGAAGAGCCAGTGTTTGCCGGACTCCAGCTGGAACCATTCTACGAAGGTGCGCAGCTGCGCTGCCTGAAAGTACAGGGTGAGGTCGGGCACGCCGACCCCCCCGTTCGCTGGGGGTAGGGTGGCGAGGGTGTGCTTAAACCTAGGCCGCCGGCCGTTCCAAATGAACCGTGACAGGTCCGATTGGGTTTGTTGAAGCCAGCCCTGCGGGGGGTTCAAGGGGAGCGTCTGAAACAAATACAGAATCTGCGGCAGCAGAGTCATTTTGACTGCGGCAATTCTGCCGAGCCATGACAGTGTGAGTGGCTTCCAACGCCGGAGCTGCTCCCGAAGCTTGAGCGTAAGGGCCCCGTAGTTGACTCGTGCGGTACCCCTGACGGAGGGAGCCAGGCGGACGCCCAGGTACGGGACGGTTGCGTCCGACCACTGTATCTTGAATTCCGATTTAATCTCGGCCACCACGTCCGGGTTCAGGGAGATGTTCAGGGCTTCAGATTTGGCTTCGTTGATTTTAAAACCCGAGGCTAGGGCAAAGGTGTGGAGCTCCACAAAGAGAGCACGCAGGGATTGCATAGGGTTGGTGAGAGATAGCAGGACGTCGTCAGCGTACAAGCTGATCTTATGCGTATCGGCACCAAATTTGATACCAGATATGAGCGCATGCTGCCGTACCCTCTGAGCCATCGGCTCCATGTATAGGGCGAATAGGAGCGGCGACAGGGGGCAGCCCTGGCGCGTGCCTCTGCCGATGTCGAACCTCGGGGAGGTGTGGCCGTTCACCCTGACCGTGGCGTTGGGCCGGCGGTAGCAATTGAAGATGCGGTGGCGGAGCTTCTCGCCAAATCCGAAGTGGCGGAAAACCTGGTCGAGGTAGGGCCAATGCACTCTGTCGAATGCTTTCTCCGCATCAATGGTGAGGAGCATGCAGCCCGTTTTAGTGCGCGACGCGGCCTCAATGAGGTGTAACACTCGCCTGGTGTTATCGCTAGTCTGCCGTTGGGGGATAAAGCCCGCCTGGTCAGGGTCTACCAGCTGCTGCATGTAAGGCGCAATGCGGCCCGCTAGAATGCCAGTGTAGAGCTTCAAGTCTACATTCAGCAGCGAGATGGGCCTGTATGAGCTACACGTCGCCGGATCGCGGCCCGGTTTGGGGATGACAGAGATGGACGCCTCCAGCAGGTCCGGGTGGATGGCACCAGGCGTGTCAAAGGTGTTAAACAGGTCGCGCAAGAGGAGGGCAAGCTGCTGGCAAAAGGTCTTGTAGAAGGCCGCGGTATAGCCATCGGGTCCCGGGGATTTCCCCACCTTGAGGCGGGCAATAGCAGAGATGACTTCCTCCAGGCCAATGGGCCGGTCCAAGAAGTCCGCTTGGGCTTGGTTGAGGGAGGGGAGCTCCGCGCCCTGCAGGTAGGCCGGGCCGGCGAGTGGGTCCAGGTGGTCCGCGTCGTATAGCGCCGCATAAAAGGTGCCAAAGGTCGCCGCAATCGCCGCGTCTTCCGTGATCTGGCTGCCATCAGCCGACCGGAGGGATCGCACCTGCTGCCTTTGGGTTTGCGCCCGTAGTCTGCTTGCCAGAAGCTTCCCGCATCGGTCGCCTCCGGTATAATAGGCGTGCTTAAGGCGCATAGCGGCGTATTCCGCTACATCTTGGTCCAAAGCCGCCAACATTTTCCGCTCGGCGCATAATTGGCGCCATGCCCTCGCCGCTCCCGTGCGCTGGTGCATCTGTTCTAGTTCCGCCACCCGTTGGGTAAGCTCGGCACGCTTCAGCGCCCTGTCCCTGTTGTTGGCGGTGGCTATGGAGATGAGTTCCCCGCGGAGGACCGCCTTGAGGGCAGCCCACTGAGTGGCCTTCGAAGTGTCATCATTGGCGTTGTGTTCCAGGAAGCGGTCGATCGCAGCAGTGAGGCGCGTTTGGGTGTCGGGCAACTGCAAGAGGCCGTCTCGCAGCCTCCAGTGTCGTTGCGGAGCTGGCATGGCGCCTACACGAAGTGTCGTCACTACTGGGGAATGATCCGAGAGCGCGGCCGGCAGAATCTCCACTTCCTCGACCTGCTGCGCCAGCTGAGTAGAGCACAGGAAATAATCCAGCCGCGCATACGTCTTGTGTGCCGCCGAGTAGTACGTGTATGCTGTGGTCTGGGGGTGCATGTGTCGCCATAAATCTATGAGGCCCAGGTCCGCCACGTGCGTGTGTCCTGTTGCAGTGAGTGCTCCCACCTGCCCGGATCTCTGGCCTGAGCGGTCCGCCGTGTTGTGAAAAACAATGTTAAGGTCTCCCCCTAACAACAAGTGCGTGCGTGTGGTGGATGTAGCGGACTCTAGTGCCGTATGCAAGAACCGTTCCTGTCCCTCGTTCGGGCCCTAGACTGAGCCCACTAGCAAGGTATGGCCTGCAACCTGGAAGCTATAAAGCAGAAGTCGCCCCCTAATTTCGGCTTCCTTCTGGAGGACCCTCCCCTCGAAGGATTTAGCCACTAGAATCGCCACCCCCGCTGTTTTCTTCGGGGAGGAGGAGAAGAACTGCCAGGGAAAGGCGCGTGACTTGAGTCTGTGCTGATCGCTGCGAACAAGGTGTGTCTCCTGGAGGAGGCAGATATCCGCCTTGGAGCGTTCGAGACAGGAGAGGATCGCTTTGTGCTTGTTCGGGCTATTAAGACCTCGCACGTTGAGCGAAAGCACCGTTAGGTGACGTGTCATGTCTGGGGTAACAAGGGAGATGCTATTCCCCACCCGGAGGTGGCCGCTACAGACCAACAGGCTGCAAGAGACGCTGCGCAGGGGGTCCTACCGACTCCTACCATGATGTCACAATCCCCTGGACAAGGAGAGCCCACCCGCCCCTCCCCTACCCCCCCCCAACACCCCCCCATCCCCAACTGCCCCCCCCAACCTCCAAGGAGAACCCCCCAACCCCCCCCCCTCTTCCCCCAACTCCCCCCCAACCCCAACTGGTGCAACTCCCCCCTCCCCCCAAACCCCATTAGTGCAATGCTCGATTCTCTTTACGGGTGCAAGCACCGATGGAATCCCCCCCCCATTCCCGCCCTCCGCCCCTGCAACCAAAAAGAAGTCTGAATCAACATAGTCCCAGGTCCAGGTGAAAGTCCGCTGGACCCGTGGTGAAGGATACACTTGGTGTGTGGGCAATGGCGACGGTGATGTCGGGCACCGCGCCTCTCCACGTGGGTCAGCCATCAAGGGGACGGCGTAGACACAACGCGGGTCAGCGAGGCTTCGCCCCCGCCGCCGGAGTGAACAGTCCCGGCCAGGTCATGTCTTGGCAGCGCCGTGTGACCGTGGTAGAGTTCAATCGTGCTCTTTATTCGCCAGGCCTTGCGCGACCGTCTCCACCGCCGCTCGTTGGCCCTCCGTTATTTCTTTGGTGGCGGGGCGTCGCGGCCTGTGTCGCCTCCGCTGTTGCCGCCATTTTCCCGGCGTGTCCTCGTTGGGGGCAACCCCCGCCCCGGGGTTCTCGGCCTCCGACGGGTCCTTAATGTCCAGAAGGGCGCAGGCCTCCTTGAGGGAGCGTATCTGGTGGAGGTTATTGCCCATCTTAAACACAAGGCGAAAGGGGTGCCCCCAGCTGTATGAGATGTTGCGTTTCCGCAATTCCGCTGTGACGGGTAGGAAGAGGCGCCTCTTCTCCAGGGTCAGTGCTGCGAGATCCTGATAGAGGGCAGGGGAGTGCGCGCCAAAGGACACCGGCGCCATCCGGCGCGCATTGGCGAGGATCTCCTCCTTGGTTCGAAAGTCCTGGACGCACACAAGGATGTCCGCTGGGTGAGCTGTGGCCGCCCTAGGCGGGCCCGTTCTGTGCACTCTATCTAGGCCCAGGGGCGCATCCGACGGGCGTCCCAGGATGTGGTTGAACAGCTCCCGGGTGAATTGGAAGAGGTCCTCTGTGTCAGGGGAGTGCTTCACCCCCCGGATCCTTATGTTGTGCCGCCTGGAGCGGTTCTCCAAATCTTCGGCGTGCGTTTGAAGGTCCACCTGTTGGTCGTGAATGCGCGCCAGTTCCTGCCGCAGTGCTTCAATCTCTATGTCCCGTGCGTCGCTCTTCGTCTCCAGCTCTGCCACCCTCTCACCAATGGCGTCGGTATCGCGGCGCGCCTCCTTTATCTCGTCCTGGAGTTCTTTCTTTAATTCCTGAATGTCCTCGCGAAGTCCCATGAAGAGTGACTCCAGGAAGGAGCGCGTGATTGGGCCCTCAGTATCCGGCTGCCCCTGGGCTGGCAAAGCCTGGTGTTTCTTCTCGGCGCCCCCGCGTTGGCTGGCCGCCGAGGCGTCCGCCTTCTTCCCCAGAGCGCCGGGGGTGAAGAGGTCCGCGATGGAGCGGTCCTTCCTCGTCCTGGTGGTGGACATGGTCCGTGTGGCGTCTCCTGTCCAGCAACTCTCTGGTATTGGAGCGCAGGCCCAGGCCGCCGATGCCGCTGTGTCTCCTGGCGCCCAGCCCGGGAATGGCGGTGCGCTGCGCTTGCTCTCCGCGAGTCCAGTCGGTGCTCACAGCGCGGCGCGGCCTCCGCAGCGTGGGTATGGGTGAGCGGGTTCCGCCAAAGGGCGCCAACTAGGTGCGGAATGGGCCCGCCTCGTGCCCCGGGGGTCCGGGCCAGTGTCGGGGCCGCCGCAGGGGCCTGTGGAATGGGAGCAGTGCAGGCTGCGTGTATAGGCTCCCCGCCTGCGTGTTGGCTCTGCTCTCGGTGAGACCCCAGACGCCTCCGCGTCGTCGCGCCGGTCAGTGGTCCAGGAGAGGGGGGAAGGCGGCGGTCATTCCCAGGGTGCAGAGTAGGCCCCCGTCGCCCTCCCACGTGGCTGTGGTGCCGGTGCGCCAAAAATGGCGGGCTGCCGCAAGCGATCACTCCACGCGCGCCAATGAAGCTCTGGCCTCGCGCGGCGGGCCGCAGCAGGTGATCGCGCCGAACGCGCTGATGGAGCCCTGGCTTGGCGGGTCGGGTCGCGTGTGTGCGGCGAGGGGGGGGGGGCGCCTGGTACCACTGTCCCAACCCCCCCCGTACCTCCGTTCCAGAGAGCTGCAGGCCGGGGCTCCAGGGGCCACCAGGTCCGGCGATGGGAGCCGGCGACAGCCCGGGCAATGTCCGCTTCCAACGTGTGCTGGGGCCGGCAGGTCCGCAGTAGCTTCCACGCAGACCCGTGGGAAGCCTCGCGCGTTGCCGCGCGGGCCGGACCCGCCGCTTCAGCCGATGCCTGCCCCGTGTGCTCGTAGACCTTTCAAGGTGGTTAGAGCCTCTTTCTCAGCTTTAGCAAGATTAAATCTGACGAAGTTCCTCTTCTTTTCTAGTGCTGATATTCCTGATAGAACTGTACGTTCGAACGTGAGAACGTACAGTTCTATCAGGAATATCAGCACTAGAAAAGAAGAGGAACTTCGTCAAATTTAATCTTGCTAAAGCTGAGAAAGAGGCTCTAACCACCTTGAAAAATGACAAAAATATAGTAGTCAAGCAAGCAGACAAGGGGGGAGCAGTGGTTATTTGGGACATCAATAAATATAAAACGGAAGCACTTCGACAACTGGATGACAACTCATGCTACAGACGCATCACAAAAAATCCTACACTCGAAATTCAGAGTGAACTATTTTTAGCAATCCAGAAAGGATTTGATCTAGGGTTCATTGGACCCAAGGAACTGACTTTTTTACAGAACAAAAATCCACGAACTCCAGTTTTTTATTTATTACCTAAGATCCATAAGGACGAAATAAACCCACCAGGACGCCCCATAGTTTCTGGGTGTGAGTCCTTATTAGAACCAGTGGCTAAGTACATTGAATTTTTCCTGAAACCCTTTATTGAAGAGATTCCAGCACATCTTCAAGACACCACGGCTTTCCTCCAAAGAATCAGTACAGTACCTTTTGAACAAAGTTCCCAGCTTCTAGTAACGCTAGACGTCGTGTCATTGTACACGCAGATTCCCCAAGATCAGGCCCTTGAGACACTAGCATGGTTCTTGGACACACGTGTTAGACCTTGCCAAGTACCTTCTGATTTCATTTTACAGCTGGCATCCTTCGCATTAAGAAAGAACTTTTTTACTTTTGACTCCGACTACTTCCTTCAGGTTAAGGGAGTAGCCATGGGGTGTCCATTTGCCCCGGAACTAGCGATCATGTTCATGGGCCTCTATGAGAAGAAATTCATTTACAATGATAACCCCTACAGTCATCAGATTTCGCATTATATGCGTTACATAGATGACGTCTTTTTCATCTGGACTGGGACTCTAGAAACCCTCAATGGTTTTGTTGAATGGCTTAATGGGCGCTCAAGCGACATAAAATTTAATTGCACATCGTCCAGCCAATCAATTACATTTTTGGACGTTAAAGTTGTCCCTCGTAATGGAAGCCTGGAAACAACTTTATTTAGAAAATCAACTGATAGGAACAAGGCATTGTTGTTCACCAGCAACCACCCACGAAGTTTGAGACAGAATTTACCATTCGGACAATTCCTGAGGATCCGAAGGAATTGCTCAGGAAAAGAGGATTATTTCGACCATGCCAATTCACTCATGGAGAGGCTTCTCCAAAGAGGATATCCGAGAAAACTTCTAAAGCAATCACTTAAGCGAGCATGGTGGACGCCCCGCGAAACACTAATGCATAAGAAAGCTAAGGTTGAGCAAAATCGAGTGGTGTGCGTATCAACCTTTTGCCCTGCTGCAAATCAACTCAAGAGGCTGATAAATCTTAATTGGCATCTAGTGAAAGACTTGCATGAGGACTTGAGGAATCCACCATTATTTGCATTTAAGAAGGAGAAGAGCGTGGCAAACCATATTGTGAGGGCAGCATTACCCAGTAAACAACCACCAACTTTGAGAAGCCTATTCGGCTTCCCCCAGACTAAAGGACATCACAAATGTGGCACCTGCATTTGTTGTCATGACACCATGGAAGAAACAGTATTTTCCTTTAACAACATTCATTGGAAGCATGAAGCTTTCACCAACTGCAAAACAAGGAATGTGGTTTACGCGATCCTATGCCCCTGCCCAAAACTATACATTGGGAAAACATCCCAAGAGGTCAGACAACGCATCACGCAGCATAAATCCAGACTGCGCAGAGAAGTTGAGAATGCGCCACTGGTACACCACTGGGTGACGAAGAAACATGATAAAAATAATTTCAAATGGACTGTCCTGTCCAAAATCGAAAAAGATCCAAGAGGAGGTGATTTGGAATTAAGATTGAATCAAGGAGAGGCCCTATTGATCATGAAATATGACACAGCAGTCAATGGATTGAATGAAATTTCGGAAATTTATAAAACTTTTCCTTGAGACTGCCCACAGGACTTCATCTCCCAGAACTCTCCTTGGGACATATTATATGAAACTACAACTCCCTACACCCCGTGGGATGCGACCATTCTCTTGAGCCAAACTGCAGGGAGGCCTCAGTAACCCGCTAGTGACCGCTGGGTGAGGAGCGAGGACGTTTGGAATACTGTTTTGAATGTTTGGAATTGTTTTCACGGTAAGCAGACACCGGGACGATCCAGCGCGGTTTTTCAGCGGCTGCCCATGCGCTTTCCCCCGCATTTTCGGATTTTAACGAATACCTTCATTTTCCAATCTCCAGAGACGCCGGATCCACTCACTTCGCGGACCGAGCGTTACCAAATTGACAAGCATTGGTTGAGCGCACACGCGCTGCATGCAAGGTGAGCACACGCATCCTCTGAATTCACTAGCTTGATTTTACCAGTCTAGACATAGTCAGTCAGTTGAGACTCTGTATGATTGAGTGTACTTGTTCTCTTTCGCAGCACTTCTTCGCTCCCATTTGCTGGGAATACATTTGTCTTCCTACACCACTTGAGGAGCTTTGACCCACGTATTGAGGTAGGCTGAGTCTAGCGGTGCATTGGTTGAGACGGTGATCTCTCAGGTTCGGTTTAGTGATTGTTGCTTTCCTCTTCCCCTTTTAGTAAAACTGTGGTCCTGAAGAGAACCCTTGAAAGGATAGGGTTCGAAACGCGTCGACCTGACCCGGTCCCGTGTCATCACTTTTGTCATGGTTGTGTCATTCAATTGATGGAATATCACTTTTTCTAAAGAACTGTGAAAAAAGTTCGACTATCGTTTGAAATTTACAAATGTTATTTTCCTTGCATTTTCACAAACTGTGTTATGACCATGGGACCAGTATGAATGTTTTTTGTATGATTGGATGGCCAAGAATGTGTTGAATGTGAGTTTGAGTGAATTTTGTACATACCAAAGTTTGTTTTTTCTCCTGTTTGTATGTAAATGTATAGTAGTTTTCTTCACAATTTTTGTATTCTCATGCCATAAAAAACAAGCAAAGACTAAAAAGCAAAATAGTCTGCAAAAGAATTAAAAGAAACGTTGCAATTTCTAAAGCTAGTGTTCATGCTTATTTTTCATGCACATTTTTATAAGTATTGTTCCGAAAAAAACTGCTCAGCATAGGCAGGTGTGTTGTTTTTCAAGTTACTATTGGCTCAGCCTTGCTGAGTTTTGAGTCAAGACCCTCTACTGTTATTCACTCAGTAGTGAACCAGCAGAAGAAGTGACCCATCTTGGGTGAATTAGCAGAAGAAGTGACTCCTCTTGGGTGAACCAGCAGAAGGAGTAAGCCCTCTGTGGGTGAACCAGGAGAAGGATTGAGCCCTCGGGGTAAACCAGCAGAGGGAGTGAGCTCTCTGTGATGAACCAGCAGAATGAGTGAGTCCTCTGTGATGAACCAGCAGAAGGACGGAGCCCTCTGAGGGTGAACCAGGAGAAGGAGTGAGTCCTTTGGGGTGAACCGGGTGAAGCAGCAGAAGGAGTGACCCCTATCTGGGTGAACCAGCAGAAGAGGTGAGCCCTCTGGGGTGTACCAGCAGAAGTGAGCCATCTTGGGTGAATGAGCAGAAGGAGGGAGCCCTCTGAGGTGAACCAGCAGAAGGAGTGAGCCCCCATGGGTGTACCAGCATAAGGAGTGAGTCATCTGGGTGCGACCCAAAAGAAGGAGTGAGTCCTCTGAGGTAAACCAGCAGAAGGAGTTAGCACTCTGGGGTGAACCAGCAGAAGGAGTGAGCCCTTTGTGGGTGAACCAGCAGAAGGAGTGAGCCCTCTGTGTTGAACCAGCAGAAGAAGTGACCCCTCTTGGGTGAATTAGCGGAAGAAGTGCGTCCTCAGGGGTGAACCAGCAGAAGGAGTAAGCCCTCTGGGGTGAACCAGCAGAAGGAGTAAGCCCTCTGGGGTGAACCAGCAGAAGGAGTGAGCCCTCTGGGGTGAACCAACAGAAGTAGTGATCCCTTTGGGTTTGAACCAGCAGAAGGAGTGAGCCCTTTGTGGGTGAACCAGCAGAAGGAGTGAGCCCTCTTGGGGTGAACCAGCAGAAGGGTGGATCCCTTTGGGGGTGAACCAGCAGAAGGCGTAAGCTCTCTGGGGTGAACCAGCAGAAGGAGTAAGCCCTCTGGGGTAAGCCAACAGAAGGAGTGAGCCCTCTGAGGGTTAACCAGCAGAAGGAGTGATCCCTTTAGGCGTGAACCAGCAGAAGGAGTGAGCTCTCTGGGGGTGAACCAGCAGGAAGAGTGCACTCTTTGGGGGTGAACCAGCAGACGGAGTAGGCACTCTGGGGTGAACCAGCAGAAGGAGTGAGCCCTCTGTGGGTGAATCAGTTGAAGGAGTGAGCTCTTTGTGGGTGAACCAGCAGAAGGAGTGAGCCCTCTGGGGTGAACCAGCAGAAGGAGCGAGCACTCTGGGGGTGGACCAGTAGAATGAGTGAGCGCTCTGTGATGAACCAGCAGAAGGAGGGAGCCCTCTGGGGTGAACAAGCAGGAGTGAGCCGTCTTGGGTGAACTAGCAGAAGGAGTGAGCCCTCTGTGGGTGAACCAGCAGAAGGAGCGAGCCCTCTTGGGTGAGCCAGCAGGAGTGAACCCTCTGTGGTGAACCAGCGGAAGAAGTGACCGCTCTTGGGTGAATTAGCAGAAGAAGTGAGTCCTCAGGGGTGAACCAGCAGATGGAGTAATCTGTCTGGGGTGAACAAGCAGAAGGAGTAAGCCCTCTGGGGGTGAAGCAGCAGAAGGAGTGAGCCCTTTTGGGGTGAACCAGCAGAAGGAGTGAGCCCTTTGTGGGTGAACCAGCAGAAGGAGTGAGCCCTCTTGGGGTGAACCAGCAGAAGGAGAGATACTTTGGGGGCGAACCAGCAGGAGTAAGCCCTCTGGGGTGAACCAGCAGAAGGAGTGAGCCCTCTTGGGGTAAACCAGCAGAAGGAGTGATCCCTTTGTGGGTGAACAAGCAGAAGGAGTGAGCCCTCTGGGGAGCACCAGCAGAAGGAGCGAGCCCTCTGGGTGTGGACCAGTAGAATGAGTGAGCGCTCTGTGGTGAACCAGCAGAAGGAGAGAGCGCTCTGTGGTGAACCAGCAGAAGAAGTGAGCCCTCAGTAGTGAACCAGCAGAAGAAGTGACCCCTCTTGGGTGAATTAGCAGAAGAAGTGAGTCCTCGGGGGTGAACCAGCAGAGGGAGTAATTCCTTTGGGGTGAACCAGCAGAAGGAGAAAGCCCTCTGGGGTGAACCAGCAGAAGGAGTGATCCCTTTGTGTGTGAACCAGCAGAAGGAGTGAGTCCTTTGTGGGTGAACCAGCAGAAGGAGTAAGCTCTCTGGGGTGAACCAGAAGAAGGAGTGAGTCCTCTTGGGTGAACCAGCAGAAGAAGTGAGCCCTTAGGGTTGAACCAGCAGAAGTAGTGATCTCCCTGTGGGTGACCAAGCAAAAAGAGTGAGCCTCTGGGGTGGACCACCAGAAGGGCAGAGCCCGCTAGGGGTGAACCAGCAGAAGGAGTGAGCTCTCTCTGTGGGTGAACCTGCAGAAGGAGTGAGGCATCTGGGTGAGCCAGCAGAAGGAGTGAGCCCTCTGTGGTGAACCAGCAGAAGAAGTGACCCCTCTTGGGTGAATTAGCAGAAGAAGTGCGTCCTCAGGGGTGAACCAGCAGAAGGAGGGAGCCCTCTGAGGGTTAACCAGCAGAAGGAGTGAGCCCTCTGAGGGTTAACCAGCAGAAGGAGTGAGCCCTTTAGGCGTGACCAAGCAGAAGGAGTGAGCACTCTGGGGGTGAACCAGCAGGAGGAGTGGGAGCTCTGGGGTGAACCAGCAGAAGGAGGGAGCCCTTTGTGGGTGAATCAGCAGAAGGAGTGAGCCCTTTGGGGGTGAACCAGCGGAAGGAGTGAGCCCTCTGTGGGTGAATCAGCAGAAGGAGTGAGCTCTTTGGGGGTGAACCTGCAGAAGAAGTGACCCCTTTGGGGGTGAACCAGCGGAAGGAGTGAGCCCCCCGTGGGTGAATCAGCAGATGGAGTGAGCCCTCTGGAATGAACCATCAGAATAAGTGAGCCACCTGGGGTTGAACAAGCTGGAGTGAGCCCTCTGGGGTGTACGAGCATAAGGAGTGAGCCCTACGGGGTGAACCAGCAGAAGGAGTGAGCCCTCTGGAATGAACCATCAGAATAAGTGAGCCTTCTGGGGTTGAACCAGCTGGAGTGAGCCCTCTGGGGTGTATGAGCATAAGGAGTGAGCCCTACGGGGTGAACCAGCAGAAGGAGTGAGCCCTCTGGGGTGAACCAGCATAAGTAGTGAGCCATCTGGGTCTGAATCAGCAGAAAAAGTGAACCCTTGGGGGGTGAACCTACAGGAGAAGTGACCCTTTTGGGGGTGAACCAGCGGAAGGAGTGAGCCCTCTGGAATGAACCATCAGAATAAGTGAGCCTTCTGGGGTTGAACCAGCTGGAGTGAGCCCTCTGGGGTGAACCAGTATAAGGAGTGAGCCCTCTGGGATGAACCAGCAGAATGAGTGAGCCCTCTTTGGGTGAACCAGCAGAAGGAGGGAGGCCTCTGTGGGTGAACCAGCAGAAGGCGTGAGCCCTCTGTGGGTCACCAGCAGAAGGCGGGAGCCCTCTGTGGATGAATTTGAATTTGAATTTAAAAACATTTCTATAGCGCACTTCTACCATACGGTTTCTTGGCGCTTTTGGATTGTGAGGAGGCAGGCAAGAGCGGAGGGGGTTTAAGCATTGTAGGCTCGGGAGAAGAGCAGAGTTTTGAGACCCTTCCGGAACTCGATGTAGGAGGATGACATACGGAGTTCCGTCGGAAGGGAATTCCAAAACGTAGGAGCAAGCACTGCGAATTTCGTACCGCCAGTCTTTTTCTTGCTGAAGCGGGGGATGGATAACAGGGCCTGATGAGTAGACCTAAGCTCTCTTCCTGGCGTGTAGGGAGTGATGGCAGAGCAAATGAATTCTGGGGCGGTGCCCATTTTAGCCTGAAAAGTGGTGCAGCCAAGCTTAAACAAGGCACGCTCTTTCACCGGCAGCCAGTGCAAGGCCTGCAATAGAGGGGTGGCTCGATGGTATTTGGGCAGGCCGTGAATCAGGCGAGCAGCCTGGTTCTGCACTAGCTGCAGGCGGCGAATGGCGTAGGCTGGAGCGCCATTATAGATGATGTTCCCGTAGTCAAGGCGCGAGAGCACCTTGGCCATCACTATGATTTTTAGGGCGGGTAGAGAGAAAAAGCAAGAGATCTTCCTAATGATTCTGAGGGAAAAGAAACAGGAGGAAACAACCGAATTGACCTGAGAGTGAACGGAAAGTGAAGGATTAAAGAAAATGCCAAGGGTCTTGACCTTGGGAACTGGAAGCGGGGGAGCACCAAGTGAGGAGGGCCAGTGAGAAGGGGACCAAGGACTGCAACCACCTCTGGTCAGGACTAACTCCGTCTTGTCCGGATTGAGTTTGAGGTGGTTGCAGTTCATCCAATCCTGGATGAACAACATGACGGATTGGACATTTAAGAAGGAAGAGGAAGAGTGGAAAAGGTTAAAGATTAGCTGGAGGTCATCGGCATAATTAAACACCGTGACCTCAAGCTGCTGTAACATAAAAATAAGGGGGTAGATGTATAAATTAAACAAAAGAGGGGAAAGAGAGGAACCTTGGGGGACTCCACATGCAACCTTACGAGAGGCAGCAGTGAAACCAGCAAGGTGGACCGCCTGAGCCCTGTCACTCAGGAAGGACTTGAGCCAGGTGAAGGCCAGGCCCTCTATGCCCGCCGCCTTGACACGGGTGAGAAGGATGGAGTGGTCCACCGTGTCAAAAGCGGTGGATAGATCTAAGAGGATGAGGGCCTGGGGAAGGTTGGTATCAATGCCCTCGCGTAGGCTGTCCATCACTGAGATCACTACCTTCTCCGTGGAGTGAAGGGGGCGAAAGCCCGCCTGCCGGGGGGAGAGGCAGTGGTTGGTTTCCACGTAGGTACTCAGGGTGCTGGTTACATAGGTCTCTAGAACCTTGGCCAGGTAAGGTAGATGGGAGATGGGGCGGTAATTAGAAGGGGATGAAGGGTCGGCACCGGGTTTTTTTAGGATGGGGATGACTGCTGCAAATTTATGGGCAGTGGGGACCACTCCGGAGTTGAGTGAGTCGTTCAAAAGTGTGAGGGGGGGTAGGACAGTGTAGGAAGACTTCTCGCAAAATGTGGTCAGGGGCAAAGTCTAGGGGGGAGCCTGACTTTACCTTTTGAAGCAGGGGAAAAAGTGTAGCTTTAGTCAAAGGGGGGAAGGAAGTGAATTTAGAAGTGATGGCGGGAGGGGAGGGATTGATGAAGGTGGGGTAAGGGGAAGGGATATTAGCCTTAATCTTTGCGACCTTATCAACGAAGAAATCGTTGAGTGAGTCGCAGAGCGGTTGGGAAGGGGGAATCGAAGCCGAGGCCCTGTTGGATGAGGCAAGCTCATGTACTGTGGCAAAAATCTCTTTGGATTGAGATTCAGCTGCCAGTATCCTGTTTGAATAAAACAGGGTCTTGGCATCAAGTATGCTTTGTTTATATGCCTTAAGCACAGAAAGGTAGGACGTTTTTTTGGCGGGGCAGTATTCTCTTCTCCATGCACGCTCTGCTCTGCGTACGGCCAATTTCTTCTCCTTAAGGTCGGGGGTAAACCAGCGGTTAGCAGCATGGGCTCGCTTAACCGTGATCCGTCTCAGGGGAGCGAAATCGTCGCCTGCCCGGGTCAGCCAGAAGGAGTGAGCCCTCTTGGGTGATCAGCATAAAGAGTGAGGCCTACGGGGTGAACCAGCAGAAGGAGTGAGCCATCTGGGGGTGAACCAGCAGAAAGAGTGAATACTTTGGGGGTGAACCAGCAGACAGAGAGAGCGCTCTGTAGGTGAACCAGCAAAAGGAGTGAACCCTTTGGGGTGGACCAGCAGAAGGAGTGAGCCTTCTGGGGTGAACCAGCATAAGGAGTGAGCCCTCTGTAGGTGAACCAGCAGAAGGAGTGAACACTTTAGGGGTGAACCAGCAGACAGAGAGCGCGCTCTGTAGGTGTACCAGCAAAAGGAGTGAACCCTTTGGAGTGAACCAGCAGAAGGAGTGAGCCTTCTGGGTTGAACCAGCTGAATGAGTGAGCCCTCTGTGAGTGAATCAGTAGAAGGAGTGAGCCATCTGGGTGTGAACCAGCAGAAGGAGTGACCCCTTAGGGGGTGAACCAGGGGAAGGAGTGAGCCCTCTGGTATGAACCAGCAGAATGAGTGAGCCTTCTGGGGGTGAACCAGCAGGAGTGAGCCCTCTGGGATGTACCAGCATTAGGACTGAGCCCTACGGGGTGAACCAGCAGATGGAGTCAGCCCTCTGGGGTGAACCAGCATAAGGAGGGAGCTATCTGGGTGTGAACCAGCAGAAGGAGGGAACCCTCTGGGGTGAACCAGCATAAGGAATAAGCTATCTGGGTGTGAACCAGCAGAAGGAGTGAGCCCTCTGTGGGTGAACCAGCAGAAGGAGGGAGCCCTCTGTGGGTGAACCAGCAGAAGGAGTCAGCCCTCTGGGGTGAACCAGCATACGGAATAAGCCATCTGGGTGTGAACCAGCAGAAGGAGTGAGCCCTCTGTGGGTGAACCAGCGGAAGGAGGGAGCCCTCTGTGGGTGAACCAGCAGAAGGAGGGAGTCCTCTGTGGGTGAACCAGCAGAAGGAGAGAGCCCTAATGGGTGAACCAGCAGAAGAAGTGAGCCCTTTGGGGGTTACCCAGCAGAAGGAGTGATCTCTCTGTGGGTGACCCAGCAAAAAGAGTGAGCCTCTGGCAGTGGACCAGCAGAAGGGGTGAGCCCTCTTGGGGTGAACCAGCAGAAGGAGTGAGCCTTTGAAGGTTAACCAGCAGAAAGAGTTAGCCCTTTGTGGGTGAACCAGCAGAAGGAGTGAGCTCTCTGTGGGTGAATCGGCAAAATGAGTGAGCCCTCAGGGGTGAACCAGCAGAAGGAGTGATCCATTTGGGGGTGAACCGGCAGAAGGAGAAAGCCCTCTGCGGTAAACCAGCGGAAGGAGTGATCCCTCTGTAGTTGAACCAGTAGAAGGAGTGATCCCTTTGGGCGTCACCCAGCAGATGGAGTGAGCCCCCTGGGGGTGAACCAGCAGAAGGAGTGATCTCTCTGTGGGTGACCCGGCGAAAAGAGTGAGCCTCTGGCAGTGGACCAGCATAAGGGGTGAGCCCTCTGGGGGTGAACCAGCAGATGGAGTGAGCTCTCTGTGAGTGAATAGGCAGAAGGAGTGAGCCCTCAGGGGTGAACCAGCAGAAGGAGTGAACCCCCTGTGGGTGAACCAGCAGAAGGAGTAAGCCCTCTGGGGTGAACCAGCAGAAGGATTAGGCCCTCTGGGGGTGAACCAGCAGAAGGAGTGAGCCTTTGAAGGTGAACCAGCAGAAGGAGTGAGCCCGCTGAGGGTGAACCAGCAGAAGGAGTGATCTCTCTGTGGGTGACCCAGCAAAATGAGTGAGCCTCTAGGGTCGACCAGCAGAAGGAGTGAGCCCTCTTGGGTGAGCCAGCAGAAGGAGTGAGCCCTCTGTGGTGAACCAGCAGAAGAAGTGACCCCTCTTGGGTGAATTAGCAGAAGAAGTGAGTCCTCGGGGGTGAACCAGCAGATGGAGTAATCCATCTGGGGTGAACAAGCAGAAGGAGTAAGCCCTCTGGGGGTGAAGCAGCAGAAGGAGTGAGCCCTTTTGGGATGAACCAGCAGAAGGAGTGAGCCCTCTTGGGGTGAACCAGCAGAAGGAGTGATCCCTTTGGAGTGAACCAGCAGAATGAGTAAGCCCTCTGGGGTGAACCAGCAGAAGGAGTAAGCCCTCTGGGGGTGAACCAGCAGAAGGAGTGAGCCCTTTGGGGGTGAACCAGCAGAAGGAGTGATCCCTTTGGGGTTGAACCAGCAGAAGGAGTGAGCCCTTTGTGGGTGAACAAGCAGAAGGAGTGAGCCCTCTTAGGGTGAACCAGCAGAAGGAGTGATCCCTTTGGAGTGAACCAGCAGAATGAGTAAGCCCTCTGGGGTGAACCAGCAGAAGGAGTGAGCCCTTTGTGGGTGAACCAGCAGAAGGAGTGATCCCTTTGGGGTGAACCAGCAGAAGGAGTGATCCCTTTGGAGTGAACCAGCAGAAGGAGTGATCCCTTTGGAGTGAACCAGCAGAATGAGTAAGCCCTCTGGGGTGAACCAGCAGAAGGAGTAAGCCCTCTGGGGGTGAACCAGCAGAAGGAGTGAGCCCTTTGGGGGTGAACCAGCAGAAGGAGTGATCCCTTTGGGGTGAACCAGCAGAAGGAGTGAGCCCTTTGTGGGTGAACCAGCAGAAGGAGTGAGCCCTCTTAGGGTGAACCAGCAGAAGGAGAGATACTTTGGGGGTGAACCAGCAGGAGTAAGCCCTCTGGGGTGAACCAGCAGAAGGAGTGAGCCCTATTGGGGTAAACCAGCAGAAGGAGTGATCCCTTTGTGGGTGAACCAGCAGAAGAAGTGGCCCCTCTTGGGTGAATTAGCAGAAGAAGTGCGTCCTCAGGGGTGAACCAGCAGAAGGAGGGAGCTCTGTGAGGTGAACCAGCATAAGGAGTGAGCCATCTGCATGTGACCCAGCAGAAGGAGTGAGTCCTCTGGGGTGAACCAGCAGAAGGAGTGAGCCCTCTTGGGGTGAACCAGCAGAAGGAATGAATCCTTTGGGGGTGAACTAGCAGACACAGAGAGCGCTCTGTAGGTGAACCAGCAGAAGGCGTGAACCCTTTAGGGGTGAACCAGCAGAAGGAGTGAGCCCTCTGGGGTGAACCAGCAGATTGAGTGAGCCCTCTGTGGGTGAATCAGCAGAAGGAGTGAGCCCTCTTGGGCGAGTCAGCAGAAGGAGTGAGCCCTCTGGGGTGAACCAGCATAAGTAGTGAGCCATCTGGATCTGAATCAGCAGAAAAAGTGAACCCTTTGGGGGTGAACCTGCAGAAGAAGTGACTCCTTTGGGGGTGAACCAGCAGAAGGAGTGAGCCCTCTGTGGGTGAATCAGCAGAAGGAGTGATCCCTCTGGTATGAACCATCAGAATAAGTGAGCCTTCTGGGGTTAAACCAGCTGGAGTGAGCCCTCTGTGGGTGACCCAGCAAAAAGATTGTGTTGGACTTGGCCCTTCTGGCAGGTTCACCCCTGAAGTTTTTGCTTGTTATATGTAACCTGGGGATGGTGATTCCCACTCTGAGTGCGTGTGGTGAGAGAGGCCTGCCCTCCGAAAGGAATGCATGGGGAATGTATGTGTCCCTGGTAGTTCCTGATGCGTGGGGTGTGCTGGGTCGAGTCTGGTATGTGCGAACTTGTGAGATTGAATGCTGCGCAATGGTATATGCGGTATGATTGTATCTAGTGTAGAAGCACCACTTTTAGAAGTTGGCATATTTGTGTAAATTGTGTCTGGCGTGTGATTGGCTGAGGCTGGCTGGTGAGCCTGGCTCCAAGAGTCTGTGAGGGTCTGCCCCTTTGTTGAATGGAGTGTTTAGCATGCTGATGTGAGGGGAGGAGTGAGCCTGGGCCTGCTTGTGGATTGACTGTCTGGTTTGAGGGTCCTGAATGAGGCTGGCTCCACCCCCTGGGGTGCGTCTATTATCCCTAGCCTGGCCAGTGAAAGGAATCCCCTATAACTAGTTCTAGCTGTTTCTCACACTGCCTGCCCCTTTAGACAAAGGATGTTGGGTATAAAAAGGGTGCTGTGAAACTCTAAACATTTTCTTGTTTCTGACTTGAATCTTGCCAGGGGCGTGCTGCTGTTTGAGCTCAGGGGAAGGCTTGCCTCCCTGAGCCCTGCACAGCCCCTGAACTACTGCTGTCCTGGACTCTACCAAGACTCTGCTGCTTTTTGAGACCCTAGCGCCTGGAAGCGCTTTACTTTCTGCCTAGCACTTGGGAAGCGCTTTATTTTCTGCCTAGCGCTGGGAAGCGCTCTACTTTCTGCCTAGCGCTTGGGAAGCGCTTTTATTTTCCCTCTTGTGGCTGCCCTCGCCACTGCTTGCCGATTGTAACTTCCCCTGACACGTGCATATCCTGCCCAGGGACCCTGCTCTGTTCCCATCGAGTGCCCACCTCGATTTATGGCAAATTCTAAACATACCGGTGCCCACCCGGCCTTGCCCTGAGATTGTCCCCGTCACCGCCGCAGCCCGGAGTCAGTTGGAGAGGCGCTGCGCCCGCCTCCCTATCCAGGGCCGCGCTGCTATTGGCGGCCCCGGAGAAAGCATTGCCACAGTTTCATTGGCCCCGGCGGCCGGGACTCCTATTGCATCATTCCTGGGCCGCGCACTGATTTGCCCGGCCCTGAGGGCTTCCCCACGCGCACCCGGAAGTCCTGGCAGCTCTGCTGTCTGGCCGAAAAACCCCAAACTGCCTGCCAAGAAGTAAGAGCTGTCCCCCGGCGAGGCTCCCCTAGGAGAGAGCCCCGCCACCGCCACGCCGAGGAGTCCAGCAGAAAGGAGCTGAAGGCCACGAGGAGCCGCCGCCTCCGACAGCCGGTGAGTGCGGGCGGGCTCCAGGTCGCTCCTCTGCCCAGGGAAGTGCTGTGTGCCAGCGAGGTTCCTGAGGGCCCCTCCCTTTGTTCTCGAGTCCGGGAAGGACTCCAACGATGCCCCCCGCATATTGAGTGAGCCAGAGAGGATCCCCGCACTGATTGTTCCCCGAGCCCCGAGAGGCTCAGCAGTACCACACTTGTTTGAAGAGCCACGAGGGGCTCAAGGCCCTAATTGTCCACGGAGCGGGACTCCAAGAGGTCCCCTAGTGAAATTGAGTCCCACAGGAAGGACTCCAACGTTGGCCGCATCATCTACAGCTGCCCAGCACTTCGTGGGCAGCTGCCACGTGTAGGTTTATTCACGGCTCCCTGCAGCCTGTCCTGACATTGCGACATTTGGCGTCCTAGCCCCAGAAAGGCCAGTTGGCCTGTTGAAAGTTATTGGCTAATGTTAAATTTGATTCTTGAGAGTTATTCTGTGTTGCCCCCCTGCAGGTGCTTTGAATGCGTTATGTGCCTTACCATTTTTCCCTCTTGAATATCCTATGCCTCATGTATGTTGCTGCTGGTTAGAGTGAGTTCTAATGCTAGTCTATGAAGCTTCTAGTTGTTATATGTTCTAAATGCAAATTCCACCAAGTATATATATAAACTTCTTTATTCGGCTTTTTCACAAAGAAAAACCATGAAAGAAACATTAAAAAGATGCAAATTACATTATTACACAAGTATACAAATTTAAGAAAAAAGTTCTAAAAATTCATACAAAAGCAATATAAAAGAAATAAAAAATATTTTAGAAGCATATCATTCATCAGAAGTAATATTACAAAATGCTTATTATAGATTCTGCCTATGCTTCATTATGCATTTTAGAAAACTGAGAACAAAGTAGCAGACAGTTTCAGATTCAAGCATTTGAAGTCTAAGAATTGCCGGCCTACATTGTCTAAGGCCCCAGCTCCTCAGTATAGGAAGTAGCCAGATTTTCCTATGTGCGCGATGGAATTTGCAAAACATGATCACGTGTAAATTTGACTGATTTGATTTTCCATCGCAAGGGCATGGGGGAAAACTAGAATCCCATCCATTTTTGAGAGGAAACGCGACTAATCTGAAGAATATATCCAGCCTAAATCTTGTCATCAGCATTCTCTCATAAGTTGTTACCTGTAGTGTCAAATAAGGGTGAATGCCATACGTTGTTTGTACCATGTTAGCATGGATGACCGAGGATTTTAACGATTCGGATGCCAATCTCAGAGTCTCTAGGTGACGGAGGGCTTGTTGTTTTAATGCTCTTTTTGGAAGGTCAATTATGGACTCTGGGTGGAGGTAATATTTCTTGAGCCCAAGATCTTTAAAGAAGTTTCTAATGTAGGAAAGCCATCTTACTCTAGAAGACTTATCAAGGGCCATTGTATCAACTACAATGGACTGGGTCAGCGCATTTTTGACAGACGTCCAAATGCGCCGCCACAGCATCAAAGGTTGAATCTTGATCAAGTCCTCCAGGTAAGGGATTCCTAATTCTAGATGAGAGGTGTAGGTTGAAGTGCCTTTTGGGGTGGCTAAAAGAAATCTTAAGAAAGCGTTTTCTGCTACCTGAATGGAACTGGTATCAGTGTGTCCCCAGACTCCAGCTCCATACAACGCGAAGGCCTGACATTTGGCACTGTAGATTTTCAATAACTCCACTGGGGCCCTTCTCCCCAGTCGCTGGGAGAAACTCATTAAGGCCGCTATTGATCTTTTAAATAGATGGCATCTTGTCTCTACGGCTGGCTTCCATGTCAATCGTTCGTCTATCATGATACCAAGGTACGGATACTGGGCTGTAACCTCGAGTTTTTGATTATCGAGGTAGATTTCTTTTACTCCTTTTTTTCTCGTACCTGATATCATGACAAACGTTTTCTTGACATTTACCTGTAAGTCCAAACCCCCCATGAAAGTTGTGTATCTGGTCAGGGAGTTCTGAAGCTCACGCGGGGTACGCGCGAGGATGACGGCACCATCCGCGTAAAGCAGGGCGGGAATCAGGCGCTGTTTTATACGTGGGAGGTCCTGGGCCCCCCTCAACATCCCTTTCTTCAGGCCGTTGGTATAAAGTGAGAAAAGGAGGGGGGCCAGGACACATCCTTGCCTGACTCCTCGCTCTACTCCAAATGGTGCCGTCAACTCGCCATTCAGTCCAAAGCGTACTCTGGCCGAGGCTCCTGAATAGAGCTCCCTCAGGAAGTCTAAGAGGGGGGGTTCCACTCCCATGTGGCGTAGAACCGACCACAGCCTTGTATGCGAAACGCAGTCAAAGGCTGCGGACAGGTCTACATAGACCATGTATATCATGTTCTCCTTAGTCTGCGTATATTTACCCATTATCAGACGGAGATTGAGGGCCTGTTCTACCATTCCGAACCCCTCTCGGAATCCGAATTGGAGATCGGAGATAATGCCTCGCTCCTCACCCCATTGCTGGAGTCGCTCCAAGATTACTCTCCCCACAACTTTTCCGAGCGAGTCCAGCAATGAGATGGGGCGATAGCATTTCACATCTTGGCGGTCCCCTTTTTTAAAAATGGGGACCATTATAGACTCGGTCCAAGAATTCTGAACTCCCTCGTTTGCAGCGGCTGTGCATACTCTTGTAATAATGGGTGCCCAAAGGTCCAAATTGTACTTGAAGAAGTCCACTGGGACCCCGTCAGGCCCTGGGGCTTTCCCCATTTTGCTTGATTCCAAAGCCTGTAACAAGTCGGGTATATCAAAGAGGAGCGGAATTGGGTATTGTACTTTAGGAGGCAAGTTATCGGGCCGTCTGTGATTGAATTATTTTTTTAAATCTTGGAGAAATGAGCCACCGATGTATCTTCATCTATGGCTACTTCAATCTTGGGGATATTAGTGTCAGTAAGGTAAGGAGCTCTGACCGTTCGCCAGAAGGCCTCGCTGTTTTTTGAAACAGCACTCTTATGTAGATCTTCCCAGAGTTTTTGTTTCAGTTCTTTCGTTCTTAGCTTACGTTCCCCAATATATTGGCGTCTGAGAAGTTGGATCTGTCCCATATCCCTGGGTTTGTTGTGTAAAGCAAGTTTTAATTTAGTGAGGGCTGTAGTTAGGCGTGGGCGGAAAATCCGTTCCGCTCGCGGATTTTGCGGATTTTCGGGAAATCCGCAATCCGCGAGATTTGCGAATTTCCCGCAAAATCCGCAAATCCGCGAGCAGCGGATTTTGCTCGCACTGCTCGCACTGTTCGCGTGAGTTCGCGCCCCGCGAATAAGTGCAAAATTGCAGAAATACGATTTTAGCAAAACTGAAAGTAACTACTTACCAGGTTCAAAAGTTCAGGCTCATCATTAGTAGCCATTTCCTGGAGTGCTTCCTGAGGGGCCCCTCCAGAGTTCAGTTGCCAGTTGAAACTAGTATGTGACCCTGCTCTGAACCTCAGAATAGTTACACATATGCCACAAAGGTCCTGAATTACAGCTAAGGGAGACAAGCAGGAGCCAGGCTGGAAGTTAAAATCCATTAATCAGCCCCTAATTCATTATTGTCAGTTGGGGCAGGGCAGGTGTTGTAACTAATTTTGCAACAATGAAAGCACTTAGCAAGTGCAAAAGATCACTAATCAGGGCGCACTAAGGGAGCAGGTGCCAGCTAAAAAAATATTCTGTGACACATGAATCAGCCCCAAATTAATTCAGGTCACTTGAGGCAGGGAAGGTGTGCTTTGCTTTGCCGAAAATAATGTACACTGGACAACCAGAGGGTGTGGTGATGAAACAGAGGGTGGCATGGGTGGGCCAGAGGGTGGCATGAGTAGTCAGAGAGTGGCAGTGGTGACAGAGAGTGGCAGTGATGAAGAAGAGTGTCCCAAACAGGCTGGACACGTAGAAACAACAAGTTCGCGAAACTTGCGACCCGACAGGTAAGTTCGCAATTTGCGAAAGTGTACAAAACCCTCGCGAACTGGCAGAAACACGGGCGAACACAAAAAAAAAAAAAATCCGCAAATTCGCGGGAATTCGCGGATTTTGCGGATTGCGAATCCGCAAATCCGCAAAATTCGCGAACGCGAGATCCGCAAAATTCGCTCATGCTTAGCTGTAGTACAATTATGGTTAAACCACCCTTTCTTACCTGAATTTTTGGACGTTACTTTGGACGAAAGTAGTTCCTTGATTTTTTCTAATATTTGTTTAAAATTATTTAGGACTTCTTCGTGACTAGCCGAGAGGTCCAGGCATTTTATTATATTTGGATAAGCCAGCTCAACCAATTTTTTTGTAATTTCATTAGGGTTAATTTTTTCCCATTTAATTGTATAGCCATTCTGTTTCCCTACCTCTAGGTTGTTCTGGGCAAGAGTATTTGCTATTTTAGTGTTTTGGGGCTTATAGTCGGGTAAGTAAAGGTGCATCCTCAACGCAAAGTGATCACTCAGTGGGTTGTCGATAACCTGGAAATCTCTGGCTATATCTAATAAACCAGGAGACAGGAAAATAAAATCAACTGTCGTTTGGTGACCTCTGCCTACGTAGGTCGGATTAAGGGAATTTTGATCCGCACTTGGTCGATTAGCGATTTGCAGATCCAAGTCCGAGAGCACATTATTTAAAGCATTCCCCGCTTTACTATGTGTGAAATGTACTAATGGGGCCTCGAATTCATCCACAATCCCACAACAGTGTAAGTTTACAAGTGGGCATGGATGGAGGTTTAAGTCCCCTCCCCATATTAAATGAATTGCCCTATGTCTGTCTTTCCATTGATAAAGTTGACTTAATCTCTCCTGTATGTTTCTAAGAAGAATCATAAATTGGTCTTCCTCTAAATTATTATACAGGTTGGTCAAAAGGATAGTCTCCTTATTCACGAAGGAAAGTGAAAGGATTTGGTAATTAGGATCAGAATGGACAATGGACACTTTTAGATATTTCAGGGTATTCGCTATATACGTTATTAGCCCACCTTTGGGCCTGCCTGTTGTACTACTCACAGCTGGGATAAAAAATGTTTTATATCCTAATAAATGGAGCTCTGTTGTGGACCATGACTGCTGAAGACAAATTATTTTATAAAGTTCTAAAAAGTATTGAGCCGTCCCATCCTCGAGCTTGGAGCGCACACCCGCCATGTTCCAAAAGAGGATGGGTATATGGTGTATATCATCTTTTGTAGCTACTATTTCTTTTTGTTTGGGTGCCGAGGGAGTACTTATTTTCGAAGTGGTGGGGGGTAAATTAAGGTTAATAGGTTCAGTTCCTGTTGGTGGTCAATCGAGTCCACTGAATCTATTAGTCAGCGGGATATTATACCACGGATCCCACCGGGATGGCTCTCTATGTGTCATCCTCTGTATATGAGGCCTCCATTCTTCCCAACCTCCACCCTGGTATCGTGGACCCACAAGATGCCAGGACTTATCTTGCTCATAATGTCTGGGGGCTCCGTAATATCTGGGATTTGAGAAATCGACTTGTCGGGGAGCAGGTGCAACCCAAGGAGGATCACAATCCTGGAGAAAGCCATTTGGTTGTCTAAAAGGATAGAAAAACGAAAGTGGTTTGACGCTAATGCCTCCATTTACATTCGTGTCTTCCCAAGAGCAGATATAATCTGCAATACGGGGATCTTCAAAGGTAATCACTATGCAATCCCCTGGGATTGTTTTTCTAGTTTTACCCACCCATGATGTTCTGCGACTGACCGGATCCTTCCATGCCAGGTTGGAGGCATGGGACGATTGGTCTGTAGCCAGTGTTGTGCCTTATTTTTCAGGGACCAACCAGGTTCCGTACAGTGATCCGCCAACTCTGGGACGCCAGTCATGACCATTACATAAGGTGAGGCCTCAGGTGGCAGATCAACTGGGAATCTGGCCTCCCCTGAACTTCTAAAGGTGTTTCTATTGGCTTTTGGAGCCGGGGGGTTAGGGGCTAATGGTTGTGGCACCGGTGTATTAGATGTTGTTTTGTTTGTCGTCTTATTAGCTGCCACTAAGTTTGGCGAAGTTGTGGTTGGATCCTGTGGGTTTCCCTGTAGCCGAGTTGAAGGTGCCTAATGGTTGGATTCGGAGTACTCTTAGTAGTCGGCATGGTAGGAGTTACAACCTGGGATACATTCTTTTGAGATACGTTCTTTTATGAGCAATAGCTGGTTTCAGGGTTGTATTTACAGGCTTTATAGGAGGTTGTTTTTTATTATTGTTTGTCCCTGTTTTTTGGGCCCCTACTGTTTGGTTGTGTTGTTGGAGTTTGACTAGCTTTGATATCTGTATCTCCAGCTGTGCTAACCTTTGCTCTTCTGGTAGTAGGGAAAGTTTAAATAGGTCAACAATCTTGTTTAACAGCTGGGAGTTAGCAGCGTCACATGATCCCTTATTAATTAGTAAAGGGGTCGGGGAATCGAGGTTGACAGGGGTGGGGGATTCGTGCTCAGTATGGTGAATTAGCGCAGGAACTATGTGTTCTGTTCTAGTGGGCAAGTCCTGTGGGACACTAAGTATATGGTCCGATACTTTAGAGGTAGGGTTTTTTTGATCGTTCTTTCCCTTACTTATCGCGCCCTCCCTCCTTCCCCTTGCTTGGATTCTTTCTAGGGAAGTCATTGTGGGGGGGTTTGAGAAACTAATTTGGGTGTTCTTTTTAAATCAGTGCTTAACTGTGAATCTGTGAGGTGGGACACAGATAAATCAACAATGTTAGGCAAACTAGGTCTCTCACGGCTCCCCCTCTCCCCCTCATTGGTGTTCCCTACTGCTGGAGTTCTAGCATCCGCCGAATTGCCAAGGGAGGATCTTTTGGCAAAAGCTAGGTCTAGGGATACCCTTTCTTTGATCAATGATATGCTTTGATCTATGAATGTGTTCGCCTTAGTTATAAAATCATCCATAGGACCAAGCAATTTGCCTACACTACCAGGGGCCTTAGTTTTGTTACCTCTAGTCACCACCATTTTACCTCAAGAATAGTAACGGACAACTATATCAAAAAAATAATGAAAATTAAAAGAGGGTGGTCCAGTCCAGTCTCTCCGGGCCTCGAACGGCCTCAAACGGCCCGCCCTTTGCCCGGGCTTAGCCCCGGGCTTGGTCCCGCGCACGTCCCGCTAGCGCGAGACTCAAAAGATTAAGATAAAGGAGCTGTGGGCGGGGAAGAGACACCAGGTGCGCTGGATGTTGATGCACAAAGCACCCTGGGTCTCGCAGTCCCTGCCCCAGCAGTTAGAGCAATTTCAGCCTCAGGGTCCTCTCAAATCAGGGTCCGTGATGGGCAGGCAAGCAGTAAGTCTCCAAATACAACGATAATGCCAGCAGCGATGTAGTCCACAGTTCACGGCTGCGAGCGGCACACCAAGTGCATATTCCTGGCAGTGGTCCCCTGACCCTGTCCTGTACATAGTCCCCTGTAAACTCTGCCCGTGCCCCTGGCACATTGTAAAGTGTGTTCCTATCTAATGTGTCTTTTTTTAATACAAAAGCTATTTTCATTATACCTTGTGTGGAGTTCCTTTTGTGGGGGGCCCTGGATGTTGTTGCTGGTGGGTGCGCGCGCAAATACTTAACCTACATAGCCTCCGAGTTTAGCCTTGCTGTACGCGCCCCGTTACCTAGAGGGTGAGCAGGGGTTATCTTGGCGTGTAACCCCCTTGCCCTGACTTGGGAGTAGTGATCTCTGACTGACCTTGGCGCTAAGCATGGGCGAATTTTGCGAATCTCGCGTTCGCGAATTTTGCGGATTTGCGAACTCGCAATCCGCAAAATCCGCGAATTCCCGCGAATTTGCGGATTTTTTTTTTTTTGTGTTCGCCCGTGTTTCTGCCAGTTCGCGAGGGTTTTTACAATTTCGCAATTTGCGAACTTACCTGTCGGGTCGCAAGTTTTGCGAACTTGTTGTTTCTACGTGTCCAGCCTGTTTGGGACACTCTTCTTCATCACTGCCACTCTCTGTCACCACTGCCACTCTCTGACTACTCATGCCACCCTCTGGCCCACCCATGCCACCCTCTGTTTCATCACCACACCCTCTGGTTGTCCAGTGTACATTATTTTCGGCAAAGCAAAGCACACCTTCCCTGCCTCAAGTGACCTGAATTAATTTGGGGCTAATTAATGTGTCACAGAATATTTTTTTAGCTGGCACCTGCTTCCTTAGTACGCCCTGATTAGTGATCTTTTGCACTTACTAAGTGCTTTCATTGTTGCAAAATTAGTTACACCACCTGCCCTGCCCCAACTGACAATAATGAATTAGGGGCTGATTAATGGATTTTAACTTCCAGCCTGGCTCCTGCATTTCTCCCTTAGCTGTAATTCAGGACCTTTGTGGCATATGTGTAACTATTCTGAGGTTCAGAGCAGGGTCACATAATAGTTGCAACTGGCAACTGAACTCTGGAGGGGCCCCTCAGGAAGCACTACAGGAAATGGCTACTAATGATGAGCCTGAACCTTTGAACCTGGTAAGTAGTTTCAGTTTTGCTAAGATCGTATTTCTGCAATTTAGCACTTATTCGCGGGGCGCGAAGTTGTACTGGGAAGCCGCGAACTCACGCGAACAGTGCAAGCAGTGCGAGCAAAATCCGCTGCTCGCGGATTTGCGGATTTTGCGGGAGATTTGCGAATCTCGCGGATTGCGAATTTCCCGAAAATCCGCAAAATCCGCGAGCGAAACGGATTTTCCGCCCATACCTACTTGGCGCAAGCCCTGGCAAGCCAGGGATCCCATTTCTAACATTGGTGGCTAGAGGTGGGATCTGGACTTGTGTTTGCGCAGTACCACAGCGATAACTGGCCTCACTACAAAACTCTGCATTCTAAATGGTCGCAAAGAAAGGAGATTATTGTTTTTTTAAATGTTGCTAGAAATGTCTGTTTCTGTGGAAAATGTGTTTCTTGTACACTGTGAGTTAGGTGTCCCTAGCTCGGGAGGGTAGATCATCCCCCTAAGTGCAATGTGTTTTCTGAATTCACCAGAAGGGTGGGATCCAGTGGTGGCAGCGTAATTGTGTTCAATGTGTATGGTCCCTGTCCCTTCCCTGGAGTAATGGTACCTGTGCCACATGGGGCCAGGTTGAGAAACCAGGGGCGGTAGAAACTGTCTTACCAGTCTGGGAGGGGGTGTTTGGATGAATGTTGACTTGTGCTGAATAATGGAGTGTAAGTTCTCTGAGATGGGGAGCTTGCTGAATCAACGATAAGTGTGTCCTTCCTTACACCGCTGAATGTGTTTTATGCGTCATGTGTCTTCCTTACCCTGCCGAATGAATGTTAAGTTGTATCCCGGACAAGGAAGCCCTGCTGATAGGATCGCGGCTTGCCTTGGGGAGAGCTGAACACTGAGCCCTGCTGACATTGTCGCGGCTCATCTTGCTGAAATGAACGTTAAGTTGTATCCCGGACAAGGAAGCCCTGCTGATTGGATCGCGGCTTGCCTTGGGGAGAGCTGAACTCTGAGCCCTGCTGACATTGTCACGGCTCATCCTAGTACAAAGGGGAAACAGTAGCCGGAGTTCCCGGAGCTGGGTGACAGGGCAACTGTAATCAGTTTCCTGGCCGGTTTGTCTTCTAGGGGTACCCCTGTGGACACAGGTGGGGCTCATTTTAAGTAAAGAGACCCTGTGTTTCCCAGAAGGGGTGGTACAGGCCTAGCAGAGATCTTTAGGGTTCTTGGATGAGTGTTGTGGTACTACCCTGAGGGCAGGTGGGGCCCACCATAAGTGGAGGGACCCTGTTCTACATGGGAGGGTGCGGAACTCTGGAAGGGTGTCAGAAGAAGTCTGACCCCTCTGCATCCGGTGACAAATTAGTTCCCAGGTGGTAGACCAGTGGAGGGAGGAAGTTCCGAGATTGGTAGGAGAGTGTGTTCTGAGGGTGCTTCTCCTGGAAGAGCGCGGAACCTCAGAAGTAGAGGTAGGGTGGGGCATTCTTGTCCGTGACCTCTGGCCAGCCTGAGGGTGCGGACCATAGGTGGAAGGAGCAGAGGTAGTTGGAGCGACACTGAAAAAGGGAGTGGAGAATGGCTATTGTGGGCCAGGGGTTACCACCCCCCACTCCGGATTAGCAAGGACCAGTGGTATCTGGGTGGCCTAGGGCCTGGTCCTAGTCGTGGACAACTAAGGAGTACCAGTGGGGTAGCCTGGTTGGGCCTGTGTATTTTTTTTTAAGTCTGTGGGTGTCTTATGGATCAATGTGGCGTAGAACTAGAGGGTGTCCCTGCAGTGCAGGCCGCGTCCGTGTTCTATCGCCCAAAGCAGGGAAGTCCATCACGGTGGTAATTGGTCTGCCCTGCGTTTTCGCTGGAAGGGGGTTGTGTTGGACTTGGCCCTTCTGGCAGGTTCACCCCTGAAGTTTTTGCTTGTTATATGTAACCTGGGGATGGTGATTCCCACTCTGAGTGCGTGTGGTGAGAGAGGCCTGCCCTCCCATAGGAATGCATGGGGAATGTATGTGTCCCTGGTAGTTGCTGATGCATGGGGTGTGCAGGGTCGAGTCTGGTATGTGCGAACTCGTGAGATTGAATGCTGCACAATGGTATATGCGGTATGATTGTATCTAGTGTAGAAGCGCCACTTTTAGAAGTTGGCATATTTGTGTAAATTGTGTCTGGCGTGTGATTGACTGAGGCTGGCTGGTGAGCCTGGCTCCAAGAGTCTGGGAGGGTCTGCTCTGGTGGTAAATGGAGTGTTTAGCATGCTGATGTGAGGGGAGGAGTGAGCCTGGGCCTGCTTTTGGATTGACTGGTTTGAGGGTCCTGAATGAGGCTAGGTGTTCCCCACACAATGCTGGCTCCACCCCCTGGGGTGAGTCTGATGTCCCTAGCCTGGCCAGTGAAAGAAATCCCCTATAACCAGTTCTAGCTGGTTCTCACACTGCCTGCCCCTTTAGACAAAGGATGTTGGGTATAAAAAGGGTGCTGTGACACTCTAAAAATGTTCTTGTTTCATACTTGAATCCTGCCAGGGGCGTGCTGCTGCTTGGGCTCAGGGGAATGCTTGCCTCCCTGAGCCCTGCCCAGCCCCTGAACTACTGCTGTCCCGTACTCTACCTAGACTCTGCTGCTTTTTGAGACCCTAGCGTCTGGAAGCGCTTTACTTTCTGCCCAGCGCTTGGGAAGCGCTCTACTTTCTACCTAGCGCTTGGGAAGCGCTTTTATTTCCCCTCTCGCGGCTGCCCTCTCTGCTGCTTGCCGATCGTAACATCCCTTGACAGGTGCATATCCTGCCCAGGGACCCTGCTCTGTTCCCATCGAGTGCCCACCTCGATTTATGGCAAATTCTAAACATACCGGTGCCCACCCGGCCTTGCCCTGAGATTGTCCCTGTCACCGCCGCAGCCCGGAGTCAGCTGGAGAGGCGCTGCGCCCGCCTCCCTATCCAGGGCCGCGCTGCTATTGGGAGCCCCGGAGAAAGCATTGCTGCAGTTTCATTGGCCCAGGAGGCCGGGACTCATATTGCATCATTCCTGGGCCGCGCAGGGATTGGCCCGGCCCGGAGGGCTTCCCCACGCGCACCCGGAAGTCCTGGGAGCTCTGCCATCTGGCCAAAAAACCTACACTGCCTGCCGAGAAGTAAGAGCTGTCTCCCGGTGAGGCTCCCCCGAGGAGAGAGCCCCGCCACCGCCATGCCGAGGAGTCCAGCAGAAAGGAGCTGAATGCCACGAGGAGCCACCACCTCCGACAGCCGGTGAGTGCGGGCGGGCTCCAGGTCGCTCCTCTGCCCAGGGAAGTGCCGTGTGCCAGCGAGGTTCCCGAGGGCCCCTCCCTTTGTTCTCAAGTCCGGGAAGGACTCCAACGATGCCCCCCGCATATTGAGTGAGCCCGAGAGGCTCCCCGCCCTGATTGTTCCCCGAGCCCCGAGAAGCTCAGCAGTACCACACTTGTTTGGAGAGCCACGAGGGGCCCAAGGCCCTAATTGTCCATGGAGCGGGGCTCCAAGAGGTCCCCTAGTGAAATCGAGTCCCACAGGAAGGACTCCAACGTTGGCTGCATCATCTACAGCTGCCCAGCACTTCGTGGGCAGCTGCCACGTGTAGGTTTATTCACGGCCCCCTGGAGCCTGTCCTGACATTGCGACATTTGGCGTCCTAGCCCCAGAAAGGCCAGTTGGCCTGTTGAAAGTTATTGGCTAATGTTAAATTTGATTCTTGAGAGTTATTCTGTGTTGCCCCCCTGCAGGTGCTTCGAATGCGTTATGCGCCTTACCATTTTTCCCTCTTGAATATCCTATGCCTCATGTATGTTGCTGCTGGTTAGAGTGAGTTCTAATGCTAGTCTATGAAGCTTCCAGTTGCTATATGTTCTAAATGCAAATTCCACCAAGTGCATATTCCTGGCAGTGGTCCCCTGACCCTGTCCTGTCCATAGGCCCCTGTAAACTCTGCCCGTGCCCCTGGCACATTGTAAAGTGTGTTCCTATCTGATGCGTCTTTTTCTAATACAAAAGCTATTTTCATATATACCTTGTATGGAGTTCCTTTTGTGGGGGGCCCTGGATGTTGTTGCTGGTGGGTGCGCGCGCAAATACTTAACCTACATAGCCTCCGAGTTTAGCCTTGCTGTTCGCGCCACGTTACCTAGAGGGTGAGCAGGGGTTATCTTGGCGTGTAACCCCCTTGCCCTGACTTGGGAGTGGTGATCTATGACTGACCTTGGTGCAAGCCCTGGCCAGCCAGGGATCCCATTTCTAACAATTGAGCCAACTGGGGGTGGACAAGCAGAAGGGGTGAGCCTTCAGGGGGTAACCCAGCAGAAGGAGTGAGCTCTCTGTGGGTGAATCGGCAGATGGAGTGAGCCCTCTGTGGCGAACCAGCAGAAGAAGTGACCCCTCCTGGGTGAACCAGCAGAAGGAGAGAGCCCTACGGGGCGAACAAGCAGAAGGAGTGAGTCCTCTGTGATGAACCAGCAGAAGGAGTGAGCCCTCTGAGGGTGAATCAGGAAAAGGAGTGAGCTCTCTGAGGTGAACCAGCAGAGGGAGTGAGCCCTCTGAGGGTGAACCATGAGAATTAGTGAGCCCTCTGGGATGAACCAGCAGAAGGAGTGATCCCTCTGTGCTTGAACCAGCATAAGGGGTGAGCCCTCTGGTGTGAACCAACTGAAGGAGTGAGCCCTCTGTGGGTGAACCAGCAGAAGGAGTGAGCCCTCTGGGGTGAACCAGAATAAGGAGTGAGCCATCTGGGTGTGTCCTAGCAGAAGGAGTGAGTCCTCTGAGGTAAACCAGCAGAAGGAGTGAGCCCTCTGGAGTGTGAAACAGCAGAAGGAGTGAACCCTTTGGGGGTGAACCAGCAGATGGAGTGAACCCTCTGTAGGTGAACCAGCAGAAGGAGTGAATGCTTTGGGGGTGAACCAGCAGAAGGAGTGAGCCCTCTGGGGGTGAACCAGCAGAAGGAGTGAGCTCTCTGTAGTGACCCAGCAAAAAGAGTGTGCCTCTGGGGGTGGAACAGCAGAAGGGTCGAGCCCTCTGGGGGTGAACCAGCATAAGGAGTGAGCCATCTGGGTGTGAACCAGCAGATGGAGTGAACCCTTTGGGGGTGAACCAGCAGAAGGAGTGATCCCTCTGGGGTGAACCATCAGAATGGGTGAGCCCTCTTGGGTGAACCAGCATAAGGAGTGAGGCCTACGGGGTGAACCAGCAGAAGGAATGAGCCCTCTGGGGTGAACTAGCATAAGGAGGGAGCCATCTGGGTGTGAACCAGCAGAATGATTGAGCCCTCGGGAGTGAACCAGCAGAAGGAGTGAGCCCTCTTGGGTGAACCAGCATAAGGACTGAGGCCTACGGGGAAAACCAGCAGAAGGAGTGAGCCCTCTGGAATGAACCAGCAGAAAGAGAGAGCCCTCTGGGGTGAACCAGCAGAAGGAGTGAGCCCTCTGTGGGTGAACCAGCAGAAAGAGTGAGCCCTCTGTGGGTGAACCAGCAGAAGGAGGGAGCCCACTGTGGGTGAACCAGCTGAAGGAGGGAGCCCTCTGGGGATGAACCAGCAGAAGGAGTGAGCTCTTTTGGGTGAACCAGCAGAAGAAGTGAGCCCTCAGGGGTGAACCAGCAGAAGTATTGAGTCCTCTGGGGTGAACCAGTGGAAGGAGTGATCCCTCTGTGGGTAAACCAGCAGAAGGAGTTATCCCTTTGGGGGTCAGCCAGCAGAAGGAGTGAGCCCTCTGGGGGTGAACCAGCAGAAGGAGTGAGCCCTCTGGGGGTGAACCAGCAGAAGGAGTGAGCTCTCTGTGGGTGACCCAGCAAAAAGAGTGAGCCTCTATGGGTGGACCAGCAGAAGGGGTGAGCTTTCTGTGGGTGAATCAGCAGAAGGAGTGAGCCCTCTTGCGTGAACCAGCAGGAGTGAGCCCTCTGGGCGTGAACCAGCAGGAGGAGTGAGCCCTCTGGGGTGATCGAGCACCGGGCGCTGTTTTTGCTCCAGAGTGAGCTTTGTTTCCTTGAAGAGGCTCTGGTGTGCACTCACACACGCCGACACCTGCACCGTGCATCACCGCAGGCGACGGGTGGGTGGCGCACAGGTGGGGAAGGTGCATCAATGGAGGTGGGAGCAGCACATGAAAAGGGAGCTGCAGGCGTGTCAAACATTGGTTTGCAGCACTTGATGCAGATTAGGGGGCTGATTTACTGATTCTGGCGCATCTCTTCTAATCAGCAGCGATGCGCAAGAAGAGTTGCAACGCATCTGCCCACCCGTGCGCCACCACTGATGCGCCGCACCGTGGCGCACGGATGGGCAGATGCGTGTATCATCCCCGGTGAAAAGGCGACGCAATGCTGGTGTTGCGTCGCAAGTGCCACGCAGCTCCAGCAAGGCCCTGGGTGCCCCTATCCCTAACATGCTGCGTCAATCCTTATGCCTGCTTCAAAGAGGCTTAGGGTTTTGACGCAGCATGGTCTTAAAAGTGACTTAGTGAAATCTTGTAGATTTCACTCAGCCACTTTTAGAAGGCGTTCCTGCACCGGAACGCCACCCCTCTGCGCAGGAATGCCCACATGTGGCGTAGGGCTTTACAACCTGACGCATCTCCCAGATGTGTTACTTTCTAAATAGCCTGCAGCATGACACTGGTTTTGCACCCGCGGCTGCTTCACAAAAGTGACGCAACGGCGGCGCAAATCTGGCGTGAGGGGCTTGTAAATTTGCCCCTCTATGTTTTGGATAACCATGGGATGTGTAAACGTTTCCTATCCAGGTTCAGATAATATAAATATACAACATGTGGATCCCTTGGTAATCAGGCGGGGATCTGGCTGTCCTGGACCGACTTGAAATGCGCAGTAGTTATTCAGTGAAATAAAGAGGTCTGCTCAGGGTTACGCAGGTTGGTAAGTTGCCTATGATACTTGGCTGTTCAACCTGTGAACTCCACAGAGCAGTGAGGGGGTTCTGCGTGGGCAGGGGGTGGGAGGCCAAATGAATGTATGTCCAAGAGAGCTGGGGCAGAATGGGACAGATTCAAGGGAGTGGAGGGTATCCTGGGGGCAAGAGAGAGGGGGCCAGAAGGGGGCAGATTCACGGGAGTGGAGGGTATCCTGGGGGCGAGAGAGCAGGGCCAGAAGAGGGCAGATTCAAGGGAGTGGAGGGTATCCTGGGGGTGAGAGAGCAGGGCCAGAAGAGGGAAGATTCAAGGGAGTGGAGGGTATCCTGAGGGTGAGAGAGGGGGGTAGAAGGGGCATATTCAGGGGCGTGGAGGGTATAAGGGTGGGCAAGAGAGAGGGGGCCAGAAGGGGGCAGATTCATGGGAGTGGAGGGTATCCTGGGGGTGAGAGAGCAGTGCCAGAAGAGGGAAGATTCAAGGGAGTGGAGGGTATCCTGGGGGTGAGAGAGGGGGGTAGAAGGGGGCAGATTCAGGGGAGTGGAGGGTATCCGGGTGGGCAAGAGAGAGGGGGCCAGAAGGAAGCAGATTCAGGGTAGTGGAGGGTATCCTTGGCGCAAGAGATGGGGGTAGAAGGGGGCAGATTCAAAGGAGTGGAGGGTATCCTGGGGGCGAGAGATGGGGGTAGAAGGGGGCAGATTCACGGGAGTGGAGGGTATCCTGGGACGAGAGAGCAGGGCCAGAAGAGGGCAGATTCACGGCAGTGGAGGGTATCCTGGGGGCGAGAGAGGGGGGTACAAGGGGGCAGATTCAGGGGAGTGGAGGGTATCCTGGGGCGAGAAAGGGGGGTAGAAGGGGGCAGATTCAAAGGAGTGAAGGGTATCCTGGGGGCGAGAGATGGGGGTAGAAGGGGAAAGATTCACGGGAGTGGAGGGTATCCTGGGGGCGAGAGAGGGGGGTAGAAGGCGGCAGATTCAGGGGAGTGGAGGGTATGCGGGTGGGCAAGAGAGAGGGGGCCAGGAGGGAGCAGATTCAGGGTAGTGGAGGGTATCCTGGTAGACAAGAGAGAGGGGGGCAGAAGGGGGCAGATTCAGGGGAGTGGAGAGTATCCTGGGGTGAGAGAGCAGGGGCCGGAAGAGGGCAGATTCAAGGGAGTGGAGGGTATCCTGGGGGCAAGAGAGCAGGGCTAGAAGAGGGCAGATTAAGGGGAGCGGAGGGTATCCTGGGGGCGAGAGAGAGGGGGCCAGAAGGGGGTAGATTCAAGGGAGGGGAGGGTATCCTGGGGCAAGAGAGGGGGCTAGAAGGGGGCAGATTCAGGGGAGTGGAGGGTATCCTGGGGGGCGAGAGAGAGGGGGCCAGAAGGGGGCAGATTCAAGGGAGTGGAGGGTATCCTGGGGCAAGAGAGGGGGCCAGAAGGGAGCAGATTCAGGGTAGTGGAGGGTATCCGGGTGGGCAAGAGAGAGGGGGCCAGAAGGGAGCACATTTAGGGTAGTGGAGGGTATCCTGGTGGACAAGAGAGAGGGGGCCAGAAGGGGGCAGATTCAGGGGAGTGGAGGGTATCCTGGGGGCGAGAGAGGGGGGTGAAAGGGGGCAGATTCAGGGGAGTGGAGGGTATCCGGGTGGGCAAGAGAGAGGGGGCCAGAAGGGAGCAGATTCAGGGTAGTGGAGGGTATCCTGGTGGACAAGAGAGAGGGGGCCAGAAGGGGGCAGATTCAGGGGAGTGGAGAGTATCCTGGGGTGCGAGAGCAGGGGCCGGAAGAGGGCAGATTCAAGGGAGTGGAGGGTATCCTGGGGGCAAGAGAGCCGGGCCAGAAGAGGGCAGATTCAGGGGAGTGGAGGGTATCCTGGGGCGAGAGAGAGGGGGCCAGAAGGGAGCAGATTCAGGGTAGTGGAGGGTATCCTGGTGGACAAGAGAGAGGGGGCCAGAAGGGGGCAGATTCAGGGGAATGGAGAGTATCCTGGGGTGAGAGAGCAGGGGCCGGAAGAGGGCAGATTCAAGGGAGTGGAGGGTATCCTGGGGGCAAGAGAGCCGGGCCAGAAGAGGGCAGATTCAGGGGAGTGGAGGGTATCCTGGGGGGCGAGAGAGAGGGGGCCAGAAGGGGGCAGATTCAAGGGAGTGGAGGGTATCCTGGGGCAAGAGAGGGGGCCAGAAGGGAGCAGATTCAGGGTAGTGGAGGGTATCCGGGTGGGCAAGAGAGAGGGGGCCAGAAGGGAGCACATTTAGGGTAGTGGAGGGTATCCTGGTGGACAAGAGAGAGGGGGCCAGAAGGGGGCAGATTCAGGGGAGTGGAGGGTATCCTGGGGGCGAGAGAGGGGGGTGGAAGGGAGCAGATTCAGGGGAGTGGAGGGTATCCGGGTGGGCAAGAGAGAGGGGGCAGATTCAGGGGAGTGGAGGGTATCCTGGGGGGCAAGAAAGAGGGGGCCACAAGGGGGCAGATTCAAGGGAGTGGAGGGTAACCTGGGGGCGAGAGAAGGGGCAGATTCAGTGGAGTGGAGGGTATCCTGGGGGTGAGAGAGCAGGGCCAGAAGCGGGCAGTTCCAAGGGAGTGGAGGGTATCCTGGGGGCGAGAGAGGGGGAAGATTCAGGTGAGTGGAGGGTATCCTGGTGGGCAAGAAAGAGGGGGCCAGAAGGGGGCAGATTCAGGGGAGTGGAGGGATTCCTGGGGGCGAGAGAGGGGGCTAGAAGTGGGCAGATTCAGGGGAGTGGAGGGTATCCTGGTGGGAAAGAGACGGGAGGCTAGAAGGGGGCAGATTCGGGGGAGTGGAGTTTCCTGGTGGGCAAGAGACAGGGGGCCAGAGGGGGGCAGATTCAGGGGAGTGGATGGTATCCTGGGGGTGGGAGAGGGGGGTAGAAGGTGGCAGATTCAGGAGAGTGGAGGGAATCCTGGTGGGCAAGAGAGAGGGGGCCAGAAGGGGGCAGATTCAGGGGAGTGGAGGGTATCTTGGTGGGCAAGAAAGAGGGGGCGAGAATTGGGCAGATTCAGGGGAATGGAGGGTATGCTCGGGGCGAGAGAGCAGGGCCAGAAGAAGGCAGATTCAAGGAAGTGGAGGGTATCCTGGGGGCAAGAGATGGGGGTAGAAGGGGGCAGATTCAGGAGAGTGGAGGGAATCCTGGTGGGCAAGTGAGAGGGGGCCAGAAGGGGGCAGATTCAGGGGAGTGGAGGGTATCTTGGTGGGCAAGAAAGAGGGGGCGAGAATTGGGCAGATTCAGGGGAATGGAGGGTATGCTCGGGGCGAGAGAGCAGGGCCAGAAGAAGGCAGATTCAAGGAAGTGGAGGGTATCCTGGGGGCAAAAGATGGGGCTAGAAGGGGGCAGATTCAGATGAGTGGAAGAAATCCTGGGGGCGAGAGAGGGGGCTAGAAGAGGGCAGATTCAAGGGAGTGGAGGGTTTCCTGGTGGCCAAGAGACAGGGGGCCAGAAGGGGGCAGATTCAGGGAAGTTGAGGGTATCCTGGTGGGCAAGAGACAGGGGTCCAGAAGGGGCAGATTCAGGGGAGCGGAGGGAATCCTGGGGGCTAGAGAGGGGGCTAGAAGGGGGCAGATTCGGGTCAGTGGAGGGTATCTGGGAAGCGAGAGAGAGGCCTGAAGGGGGCAGATTCAGGGGAGTGGAGGGTATCCCCGGGGCGAGAGAGGGGGGCAGAAGGGGGCAGATTCAGGGGAGTGGAGGGTATACTGGGATGAGAGAGGAGGCTAGAAGGGGCAGATTTAGGGGAGTGGGGGGATCCTGGGGGCGAGAAAGGAGGCAGATTCAAGGGAGTGCAGTTTATCCTGGTGGGCAAGAGACAGGGGGCCAGAAGGGGGCAGATTCAGGAGAGTGGAGGGTATCCTGGTGGACAAGAGAGAGGGGGCCAGAAGGGGGCAGATTCAGGTTAGTGAAGGGTATCTGGGGGGCAAGAGAGGGGGCAGAAGGGGGCAGATTCAGGGTAGTGGAGGGTATCCTGGGGAGAGAGAGATTGCCAGAAGGGGGCAGATTCAGGGGAGTGGAGGGTATCCTGTGGGCGAGATAGGGGGCTAGAAGGGGGCAGATTCAGGTTAGTGAAGGGTATCTGGGGGGCAAGAGAGGGGGCAGAAGGGGGCAGATTCAGGGTAGTGGAGGGTATCCTGGGGGCGAGAGAGATGGCCAGAAGGGGGCCGATTCAGGGGAGCGGAGGGTATCCTGGGGCGAGAGAGGGGGCCAGAAGGGGGCAGATTCAGTGGCGTGGAGGGTATCCTGGGGGCAAGAGAGGGGGCTAGAAGAGGGCAGATTCAAGGGAGTGGAGGGTATCCTGGTGGCCAAGAGACAGGGTGCCAGAAGGGGGCAGATTCAGGGGAGTGGAGGTTATCCTGGTGGGCAAGAGAGAGGGGGCCAGAAAGGGGCAGATTCAGGGGAGTGGAGAGTATCCTGGGGTGAGAGAGGGGGCCAGAAGGGGGAAGATTCAGGGGAGTGGAGGGTATCCTGGCAGCCAAGAGACAGGGGTCCAGAAGAAGGCCGATTCAAGGGAGTGGAGGGTATCCTGAGGGCAATAGAGGGGGCTAGAAGGGGGAAGAATCGGGTCAGTGGAGAGTATCAGGGGGGCGAGAGAGAGGCAAGAAGGAGGCAGATTTAGGGGAGTGGAGGGTATCCTTGGGGCGAGAATGGGGGCTAGAAGGGGGCATATTCGGGTCAGTGGAGGTTATCTGGGGGGCAAGAGAGAGGCCAGAAGGGGGCAGATTCAGGGGAGTGGAGGGTGTCCTGGGGGCGAGAGAGGGGGCTAGAAGGAGTCAGATTCAGGATAGTGGAGGGTATCTGGGGGGCGCGAGAGAGGGGGCAGAAGGGGGAAGATTCAGGGGAGTGGAGAGAATCCTGGGGGCGAGAGAGGGGGCTAGAAGGGGGCAGATTTGGGTCAGTGGAGGGTATCTGGGGGTGAGAGAGAGGCCAGAAGGGGGCAGATTCAGGGGAGTGGAGGGTATCTGGGGGGGCGAGAGAGAGGCCAGAAGGGGGCAGATTCAGGGGAGTGGAGGGTATCCTGGTGGGCAAGGGAGGAGGAGCTGGGAAGGGCCGTCTCAGTTGAGTGCAAGGTGGATGGGATGATAAAAGTATGGTGTGGAAGGGGCAACAGCAGGTTGTTCATGTGTATTGGGGGGAATGAGATCACAAGGGGTGCTGGGGGGACAAAGTGTCAATGGGAATCATACACATAGGTAGGCTTTGTGGCAGTTTCAACAAAGGAATGAAAAAGAGAATGCTGGTGGCGTTGGGAGGGTCGGGACCTCCACTTTCAGGTTGAGGTCGGCGTTTTACTCACTCATTCGTAACTCTTTCTAAATAGCTTGATTTTAAGAAGCTTGACTCGCTGACTCTGTCCCCCCTCTTTCCCGCTGCCCTGGGCCACTCCCAGCTGAGTATTGATGCTGTGGAGTTGGTCCCGGGCACAGAATTGCGGCGGCCATCTTGTGTGTGGGTGGGTTTTACCGCGCTCTAGTTGCGCATAAAAGGGGATGTCCACCCCTCCACTGAGGTTCCGTGACGATCGTAAGTGGTGTTTTTGACTCGTACGAATATGGTCGAGTCTGGTATCTATGAACCGCAAATGACGAGTTTATTGGGTGTACGCGTTTTCGCTGTGCTAGGCTAAACCGTTCGTTTGTTTCGTGGGTTTCTACATCCGAGCCCACGGGTTCCATCTTAGATGCGGCATCCATTTTGTCTCTTGCCCTCAAGTAGACAGCGAACGGACGCTGTCCGCTTCGCGACCCTGGGATTCCCAAACTCTTGCGGAAGACACGTTTCCTTTGAAAGTGTCTTTATGATGAGGGGGACGGCACTGTAAGGCAGATGGCCCCGCTCGAGGCTCATCTTGCCGTGCCGGTCTATTGTCTTAGTTGTGCATTCATTAGGCACGTCCCCTTTGATGCCTGCAGCTCGTGTTTCCCGATACCACCCCTTTTACACCCTTTCCGATCTCCCCACTGTTTCTGTCTTCCTCTGCACCTGTTTCTGTCCCTTCCTCGATCTGTTTATTGTTGATTGGAATGTACAAATGGTGGGAAGATGGGTTTTTACAGTTGAGAGCCACCAAACGTTTCTGTACTTATGTTCCGGGCCTTGAATACATGAAAGTAACCCCTTATGGTTTTACGATGGGAACCGAGTTGTAACCTTTTGTGTACCATGATGTTCAATGCATTAGAACTGTATAAAAAGGAGCGACCCACAGAGGCAAGTCGAATCAGACTCCTCGAACCTACACATGCTGTACTTCCTGTGACTTCTGTGTTCCCTGCAGTAATAAACCTCGAATCTTTGACGCCCAAGGAAGTGTCCCGTGTCTCTGTCATTTGTACGCCGGAACAGGTTACCCACGAAGGTTTTAGGTGTTATCCCTGGCACCGCTGGGTCTTAAGAAAACCCAGTCCTTCAGTTGGCGCCCAACGTAGGGCTGCATCAGTGGTACCGGTCCAAGCCCGACGATAGTGAGGAACTTCGTGTGAAATCTCCGAGGGAAGGTGCACCCCGGTTCATCGATCCTGTTGTCGAAACAAGTGGCCCGACGACTTTTCCCGCGAAGATCCCCGCCTCCTGAGGGCTGCGACGGACTGCTGCCCTGACTGTAGACCTGTTTTGGCGCCTGGCGTAGACCTTGGTACAGCGAGACGATTGACGGGCCTTCCTGGTGACGCCATCGATCTTTGAGTTAAGTATTTGTGGGTCGCTCCCAGAGTCCTTAGTTGTGGGTGCTTAGTTGTTGCATGGTTCCATTGCATTTGTGGTTCTTAGTACTTGGTTCTTTGTTGTGATATTTGACGTCTGCAGTCGCCAAAAACCGAGGGTTTTTGCTCTTTGCAGGGACATTGTTAATCCTATAACCCTTGAAGTTTGTGAAACTCGGTTAGCGTGCAAGATGCCTGGCCATAGTACTTTGTTCAGTTGTTTTAGACGGTGTGGTGCGGATTCCCGACTGGATGACTCATGTACGATACCTCCGGTTGGAACTCCAACTTATGAGCTATATAGCAAACACGGTGTTGGACAGGCCACGTGAAGGGCTTGCTCCCTCCCCGCATGACAGGGCCCGAGCCCCGGCCCTCCAGGTGTTACCCACAGAAGCGACCCGCACCCCGTCCCCTACGGGACTCCTGACCCCGGACATCTCCGTATCATGGGGCCGAGCCACTACCAGCTCCATCGCCCGGCCCGGCTGCCATCTTGGATACTGCACCACGAGGCCGCGTGGCCTCAGCTTGACCCTAACCCTGGGCCTGGCCAGGCCCCGACATCCCGGCACCACCATCCACCCAGGAGGTGAACGGACCACTTGGCAGGTCAATGGGAGAAGAAGTGTTGATGGCTCTCCCCCGCCAGGTGCCGATCGCCCCCAGCTCCCCCGGGCGCTGGCTCCACCCCCCTGCTGGGTGTCTGGACTCCCTCATCCCGGACCTCCCGACCTCCAAGTGCGAGGGTCCGGACATCAAAGGGCACCAGACCTATAACTGGGGCAGCTCCAGAGCAGGAAGGCAGTTGTATCCTGGAGTCGAGAGACACCGTGACGAACTCATCCTTGACGGACTACTGGCGCTGCCATAGCCCTGCCTTGTGAACTATTGTCCTGCTTGCTGGCGCTGCCGCAACCTATTGCATCCTTCATCCACGTCGGGACCTGCTGGCGCTGCCGCGGACCGTTGTAACTACCACCTTCACTGGGACCTGCTGGCGCCGCCGCGGACCGTCGCTACCTACGATCATCTCGGGACCTGCCGGCGCTGCCGCGGCCCGTCCACCTAGAACGCCGAGCTCGAGGATTGTGAGCTACCCATCATATCATCGCATCTACCAGATTGGTAACAAGACTGTCCCGCTACCCCCTTTCCCATCCAAGAGACTAGAATCGAGGGGACCCCTGAGTCCTGACCTCCTTGTACCATCCTATCGTACCTAAAGATTGCTTATAAAGAACGTTAAACCTTATCTTTGTGTGGTGTACATCTGTGGGGGGGAAGTTACTCGTCTGTACGATCACTGGAGACGGCTCTCCCCGGAGACCTCTCCCCTTGTCCTCGGCCGACCCTCCCGGTCCGTCTAACATTGGTGGCCAGCGGCGCGATCCGAATCAACGCGTAATCGTACAGAGAGTAACTCACCCCACGACTAAACCACAATGACAACCAAAGAGAGCGGTTCCACCGAGAAATTCCAGATGGAGAAATTGGAAGAGTACAACCATCGTGAGTTGAAACAATTCTGCATTGAACTAGGCATTGCTACCACCGGTCTGAGCACTAAAGACGATTTCAAGCACGCCATTGAGTCTTGGGCCGAAACCGGGGCCGCCAGACCCCCGGACCAAAATGTTGCAGCATCAGAGAGGAACACCACGGCTCCCGAGGAGCGATGAACAGGTATCTCGCAGGAGGAGATCCAAGAGAGAGAAAGAAGCAGACTACATGAGTTAGAAATGGCACGGCTCAAAATGGACGGTGAACTAAAATTAGCCGAACAAAAACTGAACCTAGAACATCTGCGACTCCGAGAAGAACGGGAAGAAAAACAGAGGCAAAGAGAGCTCGAAGAAAAGAGACTAGCGTACGAACACGAGCGCAAACTGGCAGAATTAGACCTACGGAAGCAAAACAAAGAACTGGGGGTGCCCAAGCAACCGCGCACCCCAGGAGCAACAGAAAAAAGGTCCACATCCCCAAGGATGTCGTCCGAGAGTATTTCCGAGATGACGACATACAACAGTGGTTCAAGGCCTACGAGATCGCCATGACCTCCCACAGGATCGACCGAAGTGACTGGGGAGCCGGTCTATGGGGGAGGTTCGTCAATGAAGGCTGCGATGCCCTGTTACAGCTCCCAGACCATCTGATGACCTCCTATGACCACATGAAGGCTGCCCTCCTCACCCGATATGAGCTCACACCCGAAATGTACCACCAGAGGTTCCGAGACTGCACCCGGATCCCGGGTACAACTTGGGTGGAATATGTGAACTATTTCAGCCGAGCCTTCGAGGGTTGGATCAAGGGGAGCCACGTAACAACCTACGAACAACTTTTTAATCTCATGGTGTGGGAGCACCTCTCCAACAACTGCTTCGTCGAGCTCAGGCAGCACCTCCTCGACAGTAAATTGACTGACCCACGACAGCTCGCCGCCGAGGCTGACCGATGGGAGAGCACCCGAGTGGGCCGGAGTGGGCCGCACGAACAGAACAGGAACAACCAAGGTCAGCACCGTCCCCGAGGAGGAGGAGGAGGCCAGGGACGAGGAAGAGACACCGTCCCGACCGCTCCCGCTGACAGCACCCAGCCCCCGGCCAGCCGGGGCAACACCCCGATGCGCCCGGGGTTCCGAGCCAATGTCACGTGTCACTGATGCCAGCGAGTCGGCCACTACGCCAATGACCCGAACTGTCCACAGAACCAGACTCCGAGGCCCCGCCAGGTAGCTGCCGCCGCCCTGGGGGGAGAGCAAATCTCCGAAGAACAGGAAGAATGCGAACAAGAACAACAAGAGTGGGAACCGGCCGCCATGGTTCTAGCATGCCTAGGGGGAAGAGACATGATCCTGCGGGCTCCCCTACCCGCCAACACCAGAAAATATAGTCAATGGGTGAACATTAATGGGCGCAGGGCCGAAGCACTACGTGACACGGGGGCCAGTGTGACGGCCGTCCGCTGTCACCTGGTGACCCCAGAACAGATCCTGCCGAACATCCTCTGCCCCGTCCGTTCAGCCGACAATTCCGAGAGTCTGTGTCGGATGGCCTGCATCCCCTTCGAATGGGGAGGAGTCTCTGGCATGTTGAAGGTGACGGTCCGAGATGATGCCCCCGTGGACTGCCTCCTGGGGAATGATCTTGAGAGTTCCCCGTGGGCCGCCGTGGAAAGAAGAGAGCACCTGGGGATGTTGGGCCTCCCAGACTGGGCGTGTGAAACCACCCGGTCCATGGCCGCCTGTGCCATCCCCCAACCTGAAGAACCCGAATGGCCAGCCCCTCCTCCTCCGATCGCTCCAGTGGAGGACACCGACCATACCGACCCCCCAGAGCCAACCCCCGAAGGGCCCGCTCAGCTCCAGGACCTTCCCGATCTGGCTCAGTGGCGTCAGGAAGGGGGCCCCACCCAGGAGCAGTTCCGTCAAGAGCAGAAGACCTGTCCCTCCCTCGAGGGACTCCGCCAGCAAGCCCTCGCCCAGAGCGCAGGGGACACCACCGGAGCCCATTGGATCTATTGGGACAACGACCTGTTGTATAGTGAACAGAGAATCGCGGAGTTAGGGGCCAGTCGAGTGTTGGTGGTGCCCCTCCGTTTTAGAGACTTCTTGTTAAATTTGGCCCACGATGTCCCCCTGGCTGGACACCTGGGACAAGACAAAACCTACAGTCGCCTGGTGACCCACTTTTTCTGGCCAAAGATGAGAAACGACGTCCACAACCACTGCCGGTCCTGCCCCACGTGCCAGGCCAGCGGGAAGAGCGGCCGCAAACTCAAAGCACCTCTGCAACCCTTCCCAGTTGTCACCACCCCGTTCGAGAGGGTGGGAATAGACATTGTGGGACCCCTGGACCCCCGAACAGCACAAGGACATCGGTTCATCCTGGTACTGGTGGACCACGCCACCCGCTACCCCGAGGCTGTTCCCCTGCGAACTGTAACAGCCCCGGTGGTCGGCCGGGCCTTAATGGGGATCTTCTCCCGGGTAGGCTTCCCCCGAGAAGTCGTCAGCGACAGAGGCACAAACTGTATTTCAAAATATATGAAATCCCTCTGGCAACCGTGCGGGGTCACCTACCGTTTCACGACCCCCTATCACCCTCAAGGAAACGGACTAGTCGAGCGGTTCAACCGCACGCTCAAGGGAATGATCGGGGGGTTGGAAGAGCCCCTCCATCGCCAGTGGGATGTGCTACTCCCGTGCCTCCTCTTCGCATATCGAGAAGTCCCCCAGAAGTCCCTCGGCTTCAGCCCTTTCGAACTCTTGTACGGATACCCTGTTCGAGGGCCCCTCAGCCTAGTCAAAGAAGGTTGGGAGATGGCCCCCTGAAGTCCCCTCCAGACGTCTTCAAGTACCTCCTGACCCTACGCAATCAGACCCGACGATTCAGAGAAATGGCAAAAGCGAATCTCGAGGCCAGTCAGGAGGACATGAAGAAATGGTACGATCAAAATGCCTCCTCCATCGAATTCGAACCTGGCCAACAAGTATGGGTGATGTCCCCCACCGAACCGTGTGCCTTGCAGGACAAGTGGACGGGGCCCCCCCTATCAGACATCGGGCGTACCGCGTACCAGATCGGGTACGTGCCTGCATCCAAGAAGAAGTGTCAAAGATGCTCACGCTCGGGGTCATCGAGCCCTCGGACAGCCCCTGGGCCAGCCCGGTCATGCTGGTCCCCAAAGCTGCTGCCCCCGGCACCACTCCTGAGCTCCGATTCTGCGTCGACTATCGGGGCCTGAACGCTGTCACCAGAACCGACGCTCACCCCATCCCCCGAGCAGATGAACTGATCGACCGCATGGGGGCTGCCTGCTACCTCAGCATCTTCGACCTGACAGCGGGCTACTGGCAGATCGGTCTCACACCCCTGGCTCAGGAACGATCCGCCTTTTCCACCCCCGATGGCCACTACCACTTCAAGGTCATGCCATTCGGCATGAAGAACGCCCCAGCTACTTTTCAGCGAATGGTGAACCAGGTGTTGGCGGGACTCGAGGAGTTCAGCGCCGCCTACCTGGACGATATCGCTGTGTACAGCCGCCACTGGGCCGACCACCTCCACCACCTCAGAGAGGTCCTGCAGGCCCTCCAACGGGCCGGCCTCACAATCAAGGCCAGCAAGTGCCAAATTGGTCAGGGGTCCGTGACCTATCTCGGACACCAAGTGGGAAGCGGTCTGGTGGCCCCTCTTCAACTCAAGATCGCTGCCATCCAGTCCTGGCAGCCTCCAGTCACGCAAACAGAGGTCCGAGCCTTCTTGGGGCTCACCGGCTACTACCGGCGGTTTGTGAAGGACTATGGCAGCATTGTGGGGCCACTCACAGAACTCACATCCAAAAATCACCCGAAGAAGGTCAACTGGACCCCCGACTGTCAAGCGGCCTTCGAGAAACTGAAGGCCGCCATGTGCACTGCCCCTGTGCTCCAAGCCCCCGACTACAGCCGGGAATTCATCGTACAAACGGATGCCTCCGACCATGGCATCGGGGCGGTCCTCTCCCAGTTGAACCCCGAAGGACTTGAGCAACCGAAGGCCTTCATCAGCAGACGCCTCCTGGCCCGAGAACAGCGCTGGAGCACCATCGAGAGGGAGGCCTTCGCCGTAGTGTGGGCCCTCAAGAAGCTCCGGCCCTATCTCTTCGGTACCCACTTCCGGGTGCAAACAGATCATCGGCCCCTGCAGTGGCTGATGCAGATGCGGGGGGAAAATCCCAACCTATTGCGATGGTCCATCTCCCTGCAGGGGATGGACTTCACTGTGGAACACCGACCTGGCCAGGACCACGCCAACGCGGATGGCCTGTCACGCTTTTTCCGCCTCGACGAGGAGAGTCCCCAAGAGGATGGGTGACTCTCCCCGCCTTCGGCTGGGGGGACGCATGTTGGACAGGCCACGTGAAGGGCTTGCTCCCTCCCCGCATGACAGGGCCCGAGCCCCGGCCCTCCAGGTGTTACCCACAGAAGCGACCCGCACCCCGTCCCCTACGGGACTCCTGACCCCGGACATCTCCGTATCATGGGGCCGAGCCACTACCAGCTCCATCGCCCGGCCCGGCCGCCATCTTGGATACTGCACCACGAGGCCGCGTGGCCTCAGCTCGACCCTAACCCTGGGCCTGGCCAGGCCCTGACATCCCGGCACCACCATCCACCCAGGAGGTGAACGGACTACTTGGCAGGTCAATGGGAGAAAGAAGTGTCGATGGCTCTCCCCCACCAGGTGCCGATCGTCCCCAGCTCCCCCGGGCGCTGGCTCCACCCCCCTGCTGGGTGTCTGGACTCCCTCATCCCAGACCTCCCGACCTCCAAGTGCGAGGGTCCGGACATCAAAGGGCGCCAGACCTATAACTGGGGCAGCTCCAGAGCAGGAAGGCAGTTGTATCCTGGAGTCGAGAGACACCGTGACGAACTCATCCTTGACGGACTACTGGCGCTGCCATAGCCCTGCCTTGTGAACTATTGTCCTGCTTGCTGGTGCTGCCGCAACCTATTGCATCCTTCATCCACGTCGGGACCTGCTGGCGCTGCCGCGGACCGTTGTAACTACCACCTTCACCGGCACCTGCTGGCGCCGCCGCGGACCGTCGCTACCTACGATCATCTCGGGACCTGCCGGCGCTGCCGCGGCCCGTCCACCTAGAACGCCAAGCTCGAGGATTGTGAGCTACCCATCATATCATCGCATCTACCAGATTGGTAACAAGACTGTCCCGCTACCCCCTTTCCCATCCAAGAGACTAGAATCGAGGGGACCCCTGAGTCCTGACCTCCTTGTACCATCCTATCGTACCTAAAGATTGCTTATAAAGAACGTTAAACCTTATCTTTGTGTGGTGTACATCTGTGGGGGGGAAGTTACTCGTCTGTACAATCACTGGAGACGGCTCTCCATGGAGACCTCTCCCCTTGTCCTCGGCCGACCCTCCCGGTCCGTCTAACACACGGGTTAGGTCCGATTACTTTCAATGAGTGTTGGATCCGCTACACTAAAAAGGATGGTGTCCTTAGTTGGCCACCTCATGGTAGTTTTGAGACTCCGATTTTAGACAATCTAGAAGCCAAATTGTTTCAGAGAAAATCAAGGCCGGCCATGTTTGATTCCTTTCGGTTGTGGCGTAAAGAAGCCAAACAGAGAGAAATCAGACAGATTAAACGAAATAAGAGAGGAGTTGTTACCACGGTAAGAAATGCAGAGCAGTTTCAGCAAGATAAGGAGGAAAAGGAAAAGGAAGTTTTCGATAGATTGCAGCGTATGTCTGTAGACAAGTGTTACCCCGCTTTACCAACGGGTACGGATAAGAAGGAGGAATCAGTAGAGGACCCTTTGTTGTCCTATCTCTTGAAGTCGCCGCCTCCGTACGCACAGGGTACTATGGCTCCTGTTCCACGACCTGTCCCTCAACCTGCTCCTGCTCCTCTACCTGCTTCCGTCCCTACTGCTCCTCCACTTGTACTTCCCCATACTCCTGCTCCCACTGCTCCCGCTGCTCCTGCTGTTCTGGTTACTCCTGCTGTCTCTTCTGCTTCTGATACCTCTCTTGTTACCTCGTTGTGTTACTCTTCGTCTCCATCTGTTCGACGTCGTACCCCCTCTGTTGCTGCTAACTTCTTCAATTCTCTTGGACCTATTCTTGAGTCCGCTGGTTCGGACGGTCCTCAAAGACGTAGTCAGCTTCCCGGTAGTCGGGAACGTGACGCACTGTATAATATGGCGATGGGTTGGATGAAACACCCCATTAGAAATCCTCCACGTGTGGTGTTAGATACGTTTTGCCAATTCAACATGCCGACACAATGGTTTGTTTTTGATGAAATGTGTAAGGCGCTACGTGACCAAATATCGGCTGATGCATCTGATGAGGTTTTGACTGCCTTGACTGATCTTCAGCTCCAGTTTTCGAGCGGAATGTTGGTGGGCACCAATGTTCGACGTGCTGTCGAGCAGTTGTTGTCTTTTCGTCCTTCTATAATGCCTTGGGCATTGTTTGTAGAAGACATCGAAGGACCGTTTGCAGCGCCTGGCCAGTATCCCATGCGCGAAGTTCCACCAGTGTGGATGCCGGGTAACCCTGGCGCTGCTCCACCGATCTTGCCGCACTTTCAGAGAGTGTGGATACATCTTCCATGGAAACGATCAGAGGTTTTGCAGGTAAAGCAATCTTTGCCTGACCCTCACAAAAATCCTGCAGGGTATTATAAAGAATTATCGCAGCTCGTGGATGCTACGATAATGAATCTTGCTGATATCGATATGCTGTTTGGCAATGTCGTACCGCAACCGGTATGGGCAAAGATTCGTCAGGAAGATCATGCGGGAGAACTAGGCGGTGACAGGAATGCATTGCGGGCTGCTGACGCTTTGTAAGTCGGTGGGGCCAAGCCTGATCAATTAATTACGGCTTTGCCTCAAAGAATTATCGCTCTGATGAAAACGCTTATGCCAGCCATGAAGGTAAATTGGGACAAACTGTCCGCTTGCAAGCAAACGAAGGATGAGAGTGTCTCTGATTTCTTTACGAGATTTGAGGAGGCATTCATTGACCATAGTGGTCAAGATATGGGTACTGAAGGAGGTCAGCGATTGTTTGTGAATAAGTTTGTCTCCAATTTGCTACCTGACTTAAGCAACAAATTGCGTAATTCAGAAAGTGCGTGGGATGTTTCCACTTCCGCTCAAATATTGGCCACGGCCCAATATTATGAGAATAGGGAGAAAGAGGAGAATGATCGTGCTGACAAAAAGACGAAGGAGCTCAAAACCAAAGTGTTGTTGCAGCAGGCATATCCTCCGCGTTCGAATCAGAATTGATTCGCAACAATGGAACAGATCACAATCTCAGTCGAATAGGTCACAATCGCGAAATGATTCCTCTTCGCAGAGATCTTCGTTGGGGTACAATCAATGTGCCTATTGTAGGGGAGAGGGTCATTTGAAATTTGATTGTCCAGTTCTGAATGAGCGTAATAGTGGTAATTCGTCTAGAGGAGGTCATGGTGGTTCTCAGCAGACATCACGTGGTAGAGGTCGCGGTGCTCAGAACGATCGTTCCACTAATACTTCTGACTCTAATAATTGTTTCGATCAGCGCGGGTCGTCGCAAGGGCGATCTGCTCAGTACAATGTGGATGATTATTACGTCGATCAGGATGCTGACGACGGTAATTACTAGGACAGCCATAGACAAGGAGAGGGAGTAGTATCAGTTCCGGTTGATCAGAGAGGGCCTTACGTCGCAGTTGCCACCTCGGGCGTCGTTGAGCCTTTTCTGTTGGACACTGGTGCAGCGAAAAGTTCCATAATGCATTCGAAACTCCCTGGCGCACCTTTGTCTGGCTTAACAAATGTTTCCGTTGGATTCTCTGGCGCCCCTGTTAGCAATCCGGTTTCGTGCCCATTGGAGTTCTGGACTTTTTGGTTCCGTCCAGAGGTGTCAGGGAACAACACCCAAAGACCCCGGAGTTCCACCTGCCTTGGTGCACAAATGAACAGAAACACGGGCTTCTCGATGGTGGCGTCAAAGACCAAAGGTTTATTACTGCAGGGACATAGAAGTCACAGAAACTACGCATGGGCAGTAACTAGGAGCCTGTTCGAATTGTACAAAGAGGGTTGCTCCTTATATACTAAATTTTGGCCTTTAGGCGAATTCTTCACATGTTAGTACATTCCCAAACCTTTGTGTCATGAACAATAAATATTTGGCGTACACAGGAATCGTCGACAATATCTGATGTCAAAACATTACGAACGAGGGGTTCCCACTTTTCCATCATAATCCCATGTCAACTTTTCATTCAAGACCCGGACCGCCTCATCGTAAATTTCGTTACCTCCCCCTAATAAAGGCCCAGAAGGAAAGGAGCAGAGCCAGGTGCAGAAGATAGAAAAGCAGGATAAGGGATGTTTGTGGGTTGTAAATGGGCAAGGCTACCGGCTTCGGCCGCCTAATCGTGATCAGGTCAATGGACACGAAGACCAGTTTGGCAGGACTGGCCTCGGGCAGAGGAGGCAGTCTTTGTCGAGTCATGCAGCTACAGCGTGATCTGGTTTAAGGTGCACGTGTCATGTAAGAGGTGAATCTCCGGCTAAGGCTACGTGTCCTTAATCGAAATGAAGTGATCAGAGGCTATTGCGTATGTGAGGGCAAGAAACACAAAATGGCGGCCATGATCTAAGATGGATGCCGTGGGTAGATCAGAAATGTGTTTATAAAAGGAGTGCTCTTGTTCGTAGCGTAGCGAAAACACCAGGATATACTAAATGGATCATTTGCGGTTCGCTGATACCGATATTATGTATTTCCGACAATATTGAAAACACGGGTTCAAATCGTCACGGAACCTCAGACCCTCCTTTTGCCCTTACATAGGCAATTACTCAGTCTACGTCAGAGTCTAATTCTATGCTCATCAGGTCAGTGACATGCTGTTGTATCATCATCCTTTCTCGTGCCTTTTCTCCCAACGCAGGTGGTTTCCTAAAACAAGTTGCAGCACAAAGACTACACAGAGCAGGACCACACTGGATAATCAGGCAACATGAGAATAGGAATACTAAGATGACACCAATGACCATTAGAACCTTCCATCCCCACGTCGAGATCAGAGTCCAAAACCACTCCATGAAGGACCAGTTTCCCTTGTCTACGTGAATAGAGTCGGAAATCTTGTGTAGCTTAGAGATCGCCTCATAGACTGTTGGAGCATTATTAGGGATAAAGACACAGCAGCTCGATTGGATCATTCTACATACCCCACCTCGATCTGCAAGGATAACGTCTAGAACCATACGGTTCTGCAACGTCATGAGTCTATCCGCCTGAAGCTCAGCTGTCAAATTGCTAAGGGCACCAGCAGTTTCGGTAATAGTAGATTCAACTACCCGTGTTAGCTGACGTATGTTTCTACTATTGGCCATAGGCCCCCAGAACGGAAGGAAGCCTTTGAAGAAGTCTCCAGCTTCCTGACCAGCAGTATCTTCCTTGCTGAAGACACCTCTCGCTACTCTGGTTCTGTGGTAATCAGATGAAGCAGTGTATGTCGGAGGCAACAATCGAGCAATATAGCATGATCCTGAAAAGTCGGCAGGCAACCATGTATAAGCTCTATCTCGACAGATGAAGTAGGTACCCCTAGCAGTAAGAAAGGCAGGGGAAGAGTTAGCCGGAAACACATAAGTCTCTACGCACTCACTCCTCCCTAGCTGAGCTCTCGGATTCCTCCCATTCCCTTGCAAACAGACCTGACCTCGGTGAGGTACGACCCAGATTGGAGTTGAGCTTTTACGCTTGCTCTCTTCTAAACTAAGGCGATACTCTGAAGTATTCCAACTTAAATACACTCGCAATTCGTCTCTAGGGTATGATGGAGTATTATTGACGTCCTTGATCATGTCAATAATTCCCTGGACTAAAGCTTTGTTGGCAGAGTTATATTTAGTGGAACGCGGTGGACGTGGAGGATAGGTTTCAAGGGCATAAGCAAAGATGGTTTGAAGGGCCTGAAATGATCCATTGTAGCTGAAAGGCAAAACCAGATAGGGAATACCTTTATCCATAGTGTGAGGTATCAAGCCACACACCCAGCAGTCTGTAGTGTTAACTACCAGTTGGTGTTGATGCAAGAGCTGTACAAAAGTGTTGTTAATGAACTCTGGGCGTCGGGCTTGCTCATGTTCAGGAAACGAATGGAAAGAGTGTATAGAAGAAACAGTAGAAGTAGCAGGATCAAGGGGAGGTACTGTAGTAACTGGCACAAAAATCAAATTTATACTGAAGACGATTCCACCCACCAACGTTATCAAAATAATCAAGAATGTAATGGCACATTGCATCAAAAAGCATTTGTTATGAAGAATTCTTTAAAGTCTGTTTCTGCGAACATAAATCACATTTTCTCGTTGCAGCGCAGGAAGCTCCATCTTCTACAATCCGCTCGCGACCACTGATGATGTGTACGTAGATGAAAATGCCTCTATCAGCCCCAGGAGTTCCCAGAACCAACAGAAAGATCGACCTTGTGTCAGACCCCTGCAAATTCAACTAGGCACACAGCCACGACCCTACGGCTACCCAGACGGCAAGGCAATTTAAAAATAATAAAACAAATAGCAAACTTCCTGGCTGAAGGCAAAAGTTCAAAATTTAAAATATCACAATAGGCAGTTGCCTGCTTTATTTGTCCATTTTACGGTTTCGTAAATTATATCTCTGCTTCGCAGGTACTGTCTGATCAGCAAATAGCGTTTCACTAGTAGCTGTTGCAGTGTTCAAGTTCGCAGATGACAGAGTTTTTTCTGATGCAGGGGACAAATGTTCAGTATTCAAAAGAGTCTTTTCTGGAGGAGAGTCAGAGCTTGGAGTGTCAGTGATCAATTCGGCATCGCTGAAAGGGATGAATTTTGGCGTGCTTTCAAATTCGGAGGAACCAATTCCCTTCTTCACCCAGTCGTCGTAAGGAAGTGGCAAAGGCACACGCTTTACATGGGATGCATGCACCCAGTGCTTGCGTCCAGCCACACGAACCGCTGTCCTCGTTGCCAGTAGGATTTGGAAGGGGCCGACAAATCTCGGCTGAAGGTTCTTCGTCCTCGCAAAGTTTCTGATGACCACAAACTCGCCTGGTTTCAGCTGATGCCCTGGACTCTCCGGAGGCTTTGGCAAAGCATCGAAAACCTGTTGGTGAATAAGACTCAATTTAGCAGTCAAGTCGTAAAGGTAGTCTATTAACATAGGATATTCTAGAGAACAAAACTTTTTAGGCCTCGGCACACCCCGAATATTCGCCGGGCGGCCAAAAACGATTTCGTAAGGGCTAAGCCCCACTCTAGAATGTACAGTTGCTCTCGTTGATAACAAAGCCAAAGGAAGTGCGTCTGGCCAGGCTAAACCTGTGGATGCTTGTATTTTAGCTAGTTTTAGCTTAAGGGTGCCATTATAACCCTCCACTAAACCAGCAGACTGGGGATGGTTCGCACTGTGGAATTTTTGTTTCAGCCCTAGACCAGCACACACACTCTGCATAACTTTCCCTATAAACTCACTTCCGTTATCTGACCATACAATCCGTGGCATTCCATACCTAGGGAAATATTCTTTGAGAAGAATCTTAGCAGTTGATAGGGCAGTATTGTCTTTTAGTGGATATGCTTCGATCCACCTGGAGAAAGCACAAACTACCACCAGGACATACTTCAAATTATTACAGCGATCCATGTGAATGAAGTCTAACTGAATCACTTCAAAGGGGCAGGAAGGAGGAGCGAAATGACCAGCTGGAGTTGGAGTTCCCTTGCCAGGATTATGCATCAGGCATACCATACAATTTTTCACCACCCTCTCTGCAAACTTACTGATCCCATCATTCTTCCAGACTGGAGCCAACATCTTACAAATTCCTTTAGAACTTATGTGAGCTACTCCATGCGCCATTGTCACCACTGCAAGCACATACGCGTCAGGCAACATCCAACGCTGCTGTTCTGTCAAATCAATCCAACATCCATTCGAATCCAACTTGCCCATACTTTCTCTCCATACACGTTTTTCTTCCTCAGTTGCTTCTTTCTGAATCTCTTTCACACTTTCCATAGTATCCTCACACATTCCAGAGTCAGCAATCCATCTTGCAGACGTAGAAACATACATTCTGCTCATCGTGTCTCTAGCTGTCTGTTTAGCAATTTCATCAGCAAAAGCATTCCCACGACCAACATCATCCGTGATTGCTTTATGAGCACTGCACTTTACAATCGCAACTTCAGTCGGCAAGGTTAGAGATTCCAACAAGTCGTTAACTAGCTGACCATGTTGGATCTTAGTCCCATGGGACGTAATGAAACCTCTTTCTCTCCACAATCGGCCAAAACTATGGGCCACGCCAAATGCGTACTGACTATCTGTAAAGACATTCACTCTCTTTCCCTTAGCTAAAACACACGCTCTTGTTAGAGCTATTAATTCTGCAGCTTGGGCAGAATTCTGACTCACTCTTGCAGTCTCCACAATCGTCTTCAAAGTCGTTACTGCATAAGCAGCAGTCACATCACCATTCTCCAATTTAAAACATGACCCGTCCACATACAGCGTACCATCTGGATCGGATAACGGAGTATCCTTTAGGTCGATGCGTCCTTTTGTCTCTTCCTCCGTTTTAAAACAACAATCATGTGGCTCGGAATCACTCGACTCTTGATCAGTCGGCAACAGCGTTGCTGGATTCAATACATTACATCTTTTGATCTGAATATGACTCGCTAGTAATGTCAGCTCGTAACCAGATAGTCTCGCACTGGTAAGGTGTTGTGTCTTCGTTCGATTCATGAGTGTATCCACTGCATGAGGAACCATGACCACTAGCATGTTGTTCATCACCAAACCAGCAGATTGTCGAATGGAAGCCGCAGCTGCCGCTGTAGCTCTCAAACAACTAGGCAACGCTCTAGCTACCGGATCTAATGTTGATGAAAAATACGCACAAGGGCGTTGTTTATCACCAAACTTCTGTGTCAGAACACTCAACGCGCAACCTTCCCTCTCATGAACATAGAGCGTGAATGGCTTACTGTAATCAGGTGTACCCAATACAGGAGCTGAACACAAGGCTTTTCGTAATTCAGTAAAACTTTCTTGACATTCATCAGACCATGGCACCGGACTCGGAACATTTTTCCCAGTCAAGGCTACCAACGGTTTTGCTAAAAGAGAAAAATTTGGGATCCACTGTCTACAGTAAGAGGTAATACCTAGGAAGGCACGTACTTCTCTCTGCGTGCGAGGAACGCTCATCTGTATAATTACACCTTTCTTAATCAAATCTTGCACAATCAATAAAAGTGCACGCTCACCTTCACTAGATATTTTGTATTGGGGAATTCTTGGAAATTTTACATTCGCTTTTAAAGTTACTACATATGGTGGTATTTCCAAAAGGCCTACATCGTTAGGACCAGTTGCCCAAAGAGAATGAGGGAGTGAGCGTAGTTCTGGCGGGAGTGCATCCATTGACAAGTACATCGGAGAAGTGATATTTTTACCCAACGTAAGCTGTACTCCTTCCGGAGAACAGTACAATGTCGCATATAGTCGTTTTAATAAGTCTAAACCAAGCAAATTTTCATTACAACCTGTCGTCAAAATCAGAGGTGCTCTCAAGTGACATGGTCCAACAGAAATAGACAAAGGACCAGATATCGGGTTGTAAACAGGGGCGCCTGAAAAACCTACAGAAACATTTGTTGAGCCGGACAAAGGTGTTTCGCATGAATGATAGAACTTTTTGCGGCACCAGTATCCAACAGAAACGGTTCGACTACACCTGATGTTGCTACTGCGACATAAGGCCCACTCTGATCCACTGGAACTGATACTACTCCCTCTCTTTGTCTATGGCTGTCCTAGTACCCATTTTGCTGAAATCCCTCATCCACTTCACAATAGTCTTCAACAAGATATTGTTGAGATCTATTTTGCTGAGTAGACTGTCCATTTCGTTGATCAAAGTGATTTGAAGGACGATCATTCGTTTGTGGAGGCATAGCACCTCGTCCTCGACCTCTAGAATTTTGCACAAAACCACCACGACCTCTCTGAGCTGCTGCTGCATTATTTTGCGCTAAGATCGGACATTCATTTTTGTAGTGACCTTCTTTCTTACAGTACGCACATTGGTTCCACTGATATTGAGGCCTCGATGTACTATAGTCTGTTCTTTGATACGAACCCTGTTGCATATTAGTCTGATTCGTGCGAGGCGGATACGCCTGCTGTAAAAGAACTTTAGTCTTTAAATCCTTCGTTTTCTTCTCTGATTTCTCCTTTTCCTCTTTATCCCTGTTTTCGTAGTACTGTGCAGTCGCAAGTATTTGCGCTGTTGTGGACACAGCCCACGCACTCTCTGAATCTTTCAGTTTATTGCATAATTCAGGTAACAAATTATGCACAAATTTATCGACAAACAGTCTTTGCCCTCCTTCTGTACTCATGTCCTGACCACTATGATCTACAAAAGTCTCTTCAAACCTCGTGAAGAAGTCGGAGACACTTTCGTCTTTCTTCTGCCTGCATGCTGATAACTTGTCCCAATTAACACGCAATGCGGGCATCAGAGTCTTCATTAGATCAATTATTCTACCTGGAAGATTAGCAATTAGAGGTTCGGGTTTTGCACCACCTACTTGCTGACCATCAGCTGCAGTGATAGCTGCCCAGTCACCACCTAAGGCAACTTGATGATCCTCTCTACGAATTTTAGCCCACACTGGTTGCGGAACTACGTTGCCAAACAACATATCGATGTCTGCTAAGTTCATTATACAAGCCTCAACTGTCTGTGTTAATTCCTTATAGTATCCAGCAGGATTCTTACGTGGATCTGGCAAGGCCTGCTTCACTGCTAACACTTCAGCTCGCTTCCACGGAATGTGTATCCACACTCTCTGGAATTGGGCCGGAACGGCTGCAATATTATTCGGTGCGTCAGCTTGCACAGCTTCGCGCCAAATTGGAGGAACCTCCCTCATTGGATATTGGCGACTTAATTTCATCTTGCTTTTCTCTAAATCTCTCGGTGAACGAAGTGATGGATCATTCCTATAACTTAAAATCAGTTCCATCGCTTCTTCTATATTATCACCCACTATCATTCCTGCAGCAAACTCTTTCTGAACCTTAATTAAGTCTTCTAAATTTGATTCAACATCGTCTTCTTCTATCTCCTCACGTAACAACGAGCACATCTCGTCAAAGACATACCGTTGCGTTGGTTCTTTCCACTGCATAAACGTGTCTAGCACATCTCTCGTACTATATCTCCTACTCTTCGAAATCCATCTGAGAGCCGTGGAATCTAAAATTCCCCGTTCCTCAGTACTCGGAAGCTGACTACGTCTCTGAACAGAGTCGGAAGTAGGAGTCTTAATTAGGGTTTTATAGAAAGGAGACAGCATGTTAGACACAGAATCAGTGATTCTCCGACGAACAGAAAGTGGAGTCAACACACTCGCAGATGCAGAAAATACAGTAGAGGTAGGAACAGATAACGGAACAGTAGAAGTATCAAGGAAGATAGTTTGTGGAACAGTAGGTGTAAGCGAGACAGATACAGGTATAGAAGTCGGCAATCCAGGAGGAGGAGGAGCCGTAGGAACATTTACATTGACCATAGGAGGTACAGGGACCTGATTCTGAGGGACAGGAGCAGGAACACCAGGTTGTCCAGCAACCGGCAATTGAACATTCGGTAAAGGTGGAGCCGTAGCACCTTGTGCATACGGTGGAGGTGACCGTAACAAATAAGATAGCAGAGGATCGTTTTCAGAATCTTCCAGTATCTTAGCTGTTTTCGATGGCAAGGCAGGATAGCACTTGTCAATCGCTAAATTGTGCTCTCTAATGGCCACCTCTATGGCTTTCTCACACTCGTTAGCTTGCAACTGCTTAGTTGCTTGCTCTAGAGTCAACTCTTCTTGCTCTTTTTGTTCTTTCTTTAACCTTTTCATTTCTCTCTGTTTGGATTCTTTTCGCCAGTAACGGAAAGAATCGAACATTGCCGGCCGGGCTTTCTTCCTAAACAATTTCGCTTCTAGATTGTCGAGAATTTCGGGTTCAAAACTACCATGTAGTGGCCAACTAAGGACACCATCCTTTTTAGTGTACCGGACCCACATCTCATTATAAGATATAGGACCCACACCAAATTTACAATATAAGTCATACAGGGGAGTCCCAATCGGAGGAACCAGACATGAGTCCTCCAATCGTGAGTCACTGTTGCAACTAAAACAGGACAACATACAGTTTTTCCGACTTACCATTTTCAGTCCGGAACACAAAACAAACAAAACACGAAACAAATATGTGCACTCGAACCAAGAACTTAGGCCTACCAAAACAAACTGATGTATCGATACCCAAACTAAACCAAATAGATTATCGTAACCAGAACAACCAGTGATAATCTTACGAAACCAAACCAAACCAAGAACCAAAAAAAAAGATTTTAACAACCCTCACGAAGTAACCAACTAGCAACCACTAAATACTTAACTGAGGCACTGAAGACGTCACCAAGGAGAAACCCGTCACGTTTCGCCGTACTAAGGACTGCACCTCGGGTCCAAGACAGGGTGACGGTCAAGGCAACGGCCCACTGCAGCCGTCCTGAACGGGAACCCTCGTGGAAGAGAACTTCGGGCCACTTTTGCGATATGCCGGGATCGATGAAGTGGGGCGCCTCCCTCAGGAATCTTCACACGAAGCTTCTCGAACTCTTCAGGCTTTTGGACCGGTACCGAATGACGTCGCCCCACGTTGGGCACCAATTGGAGTTCTGGACTTTTTGGTTCCGTCCAGAGGTGTCAGGGAACAACACCCAAAGACCCCGGAGTTCCACCTGCCTTGGTGCACAAATGAACAGAAACACGGGCTTCTCGATGGTGGCGTCAAAGACCAAAGGTTTATTACTGCAGGGACACAGAAGTCACAGAAACTACGCATGGGCAGTAACTAGGAGCCTGTTCGAATTGTACAAAGAGGGTTGCTCCTTATATACTAAATTTTGGCCTTTAGGCGAATTCTTCACATGTTAGTACATTCCCAAACCTTTGTGTCATGAACAATAAATATTTGGCGTACACAGGAATCGTCAACAATATCTGATGTCAAAACATTACGAACGAGGGGTTCCCACTTTTCCATCATAATCCCATGTCAACTTTTCATTCAAGACCCGGACCGCCTCATCGTAAATTTCGTTACCTCCCCCTAATAAAGGCCCAGAAGGAAAGGAGCAGAGCCAGGTGCAGAAGATAGAAAAGCAGGATAAGGGATGTTTGTGGGTTGTAAATGGGCAAGGCTACCGGCTTCGGCCGCCTAATCGTGATCAGGTCAATGGACACGAAGACCAGTTTGGCAGGACTGGCCTCGGGCAGAGGAGGCAGTCTTTGTCGAGTCATGCAGCTACAGCGTGATCTGGTTTAAGGTGCACGTGTCATGTAAGAGGTGAATCTCCGGCTAAGGCTACGTGTCCTTAATCGAAATGAAGTGATCAGAGGCTATTGCGTATGTGAGGGCAAGAAACACAAAATGGCGGCCATGATCTAAGATGGATGCCGTGGGTAGATCAGAAATGTGTTTATAAAAGGAGTGCTCTTGTTCGTAGCGTAGCGAAAACACCAGGATATACTAAATGGATCATTTGCGGTTCGCTGATACCGATATTATGTATTTCCGACAATATTGAAAACACGGGTTCAAATCGTCACGGAACCTCACCTTTGCCTCTTACGATTGGGCCTCGTGAGCTGAAAGCTCCGTTGATTTTGACCACTGGCTGTGGTGAAAATCTTTTGGGCCTGGATTTGCTAAAACGTCTGTATGCGACTTTGTATTGTTCTCCTGCGGGAGTAAAGCTTACGTTAGGTGAGAGAGTTGTCTCTCCTATGTACTTATCCATCGATAAGCTTCCACCGGAATTGAGTTCTCTTCCTGCATCTTTGTGGGCAACAGGTCCCAATGACGTGGGCCTGCTTGACATCTCCCCCTATGTTGTTCACTTAAAATCTAACGTGCGACTGCCACGTATTCCCCAGTATCGTATCTTCCTTGATGGTGAGCGAGCATTGTTAGCTATTATCTACCATTTGATTGAAAATGATGTTATCCAGGAGACTCGGGGAAACGTGTGCAATAGTCCTGTACTGCCCATTTTGAAGCGCACGGATTCATCAAAACCACCTGTTTATCGTTTTGTTATCGATTTACGGGAGGTGAATAAAATTGTGATTCCTCAGTCCCCTGTGGTGCCTGACATCACGGCGCTATTGACTCTGATTCCAGCCACTGCATCTTGGTTCTCAGTGATCGATCTAAAGAATGCTTTCTTCAGCATTCCGATTGCTGAGGAAAGTAGAGACCTTTTCGGTTTCTCTCTTGGTGGCCGCAGCTTCCGGTTTAAACGTGCTCCTCAGGGCTACTATGAGAGTCCATCGATATACAGTCAAGCCTTGAAGGGCCAACTTGATGCGTTTGTGTTGCCGGCTGGTGCGGCTTTGATCCAATACGTCGACGACTTATTGGTGGCTGCAGATACTCAGGACATTTGCAAAATTGCCACGGTATCGTTGTTGCAGCATCTCTGTGACTTACATCACAAGGTGTCTCCTTCTAAACTTCAATATTGTTGTCAAGAAGTAACCTATCTAGGTCACTTATTGTCAAAGGAGGGAAGAAGGTTGACCCCAGAGAGAATTGCAGCGATTGCTCGAATGACTGTGCCAACGACTCAGAGAGATGTGCGTGCTTTTCTAGGTATCACGTCATACTGCAGACAATGGATTCCAAATTTTTCATTGCTAGCGAAACCATTGGTAGCTCTTATGTGCAAGGATGTTCCAACTCCTTTACCATGGACGGATGAATGTCAGAAAAGTTTTTCTGAACTGCGTGACGCGTTGTGTTCGGCTCCTGTGTTAGGGACCCCTGACTACAGTAAGACGTTTACACTATACGTTCACGAGAGAGAAGGTTGTGCGTTGAGTGTTTTGACGCAACAATTCGGTGGTAAGCAACGTCCATGTGCATATTTTTCCTCGACCTTGGACCCAGTAGCTAGAGCATTGCCGAGTTGTTTGAGAGCAACAGCGGCAGCTGCCGTGTCCATCCGACAATCTGCAGGATTGGTCATAGATAATATGCTTACGGTGATGGTTCCGCATGCAGTTGACACTCTCTTAAATCATACGAAAACTCAGCACTTGATGAGTGCACGGTTGTCTGGTTATGAGTTGACACTCTTGGCAAGTCATATTCAAATAAAACGTTGCAACGCCCTGAACCCGGCGACTTTGTTGCCAATCAATATGGAGTCAGATGAAGTAGCACCTCATGATTGCTACTTGCGAACGGAAGAGGAAACGAAAGGTCGTGTAGACCTGAAAAATACTCCATTAGAAGATCCCGATGGGACCTTGTATGTGGATGGTTCATGTTTTAAATTGCCGAATGGCAATGTAACGACTGCGTATGCTGTGGTGACATTGAATACTGTTGTGGAGACTGCGAGATTGAATCAGAATTCTGCTCAGGCGGCAGAGCTGATTGCTTTGACTAGAGCGTGTGTGTTGTCGAAAGGGAAACGGGTGAATGTGTTTACCGACAGTCAGTATTCATTTGGCGTAGCGCATAGCTTTGGACGTTTGTGGCGAGAGAGAGGTTTTATGACATCGCATGGCACGAAGATCCAACACGGACAGCTCGTGAATGATCTTTTGGATGCACTTTCCTTGCCTAAGCAGGTGGCGATTATTAAATGTAGTGCACACCGTAAGGTGACAGATGATGTTGGTCGTGGCAATGCGTTCGCTGATGAAACTGCTAAGGAGACTGCTCGGAATCTTAGTACCAGAATGTATGCGACGAGTTCGGTTAGGTGGCCTACAGAGACTAGTATGTGTGAGGATACCATCGAGAGTGCGAAAATGATTCAGAACGAGGCCACCGAAACTGAAAAGACGAAGTGGAAAGAGAGTACAGGAAAGTTGGATGCGAATGGTTGTTGGATTGATCTGTCAGAGAATAAGAGGTGGATGTTGCCAGATGCGTATGTACTAGCTGTTGTGACGATGGCACACGGCTTGGCACATATTAGCGCAAAAGGTATTTGTAAGTTGTTGTCCCCTGTATGGAAGAATGATGGTATCACGAAGTGTGCTGAGAGATTGGTGAAGAATTGTATGATATGTATGATGTACAATCCTGGAAAGGGAACCCCTACACCTCCTGGCCATTTTGCTCCCCCTTCATGTCCCTTTGAAGTGATTCAGCTAGACTTCATCCATATGGAGCGATGCAATAACCTGAAATACGTTTTAGTTGTGGTTTGCGCATTCTCCCGATGGATCGAGGCCTACCCTCTCAAAGATAATACCGCTTTGTCCACTGCGAAAATCCTGCTGAAGGAATACTTTCCTCGGTATGGAATGCCACAAATTGTATGGTCTGATAACGGAAGTGAGTTTGTGGGGAGTGTGATGAAGAGTGTGTGTAAGGGCCTTGGAATTACCCAGAAATTCCACAGCGCCAATCATCCCCAGTCAGCAGGTTTGGTTGAAGGGTATAATGGCACCCTTAAATTGAAGCTGGCGAAGGTTCAGGCTACGACTGGTCTCTCGTGGCCTGACGCCTTACCTCTAGCCCTTCTGTCTACTAGGGCGACTGTACACTCCAGAGTAGGGCTTAGTCCCTACGAGATTGTGTTCGGCCGCCCTGCGAATGTTTGGGGGGTTCCTAGACCAAGTGTGTTCTCTGATCTCTTGAGTATCCAATGTTGATCGATTATCTGCATGATCTGACTGCTTAACTGAGGTTAATTCACCAACAGGTCTTTGAAGCACTGCCGACGCAGACGGAGGGTCCAGGCCACCAGCTCCAGCCTGGAGATTGGGTGGTGACGTGGAACTTCAGACGCAAACGAAACCTTGAGCCCCGCTTTACTGGACCCTACCAAGTTCTTCTCGCCACGAGGACTGCTGTTCGTTTGGAAGGTCGTAAACACTGGGTGCACGCCACCCATACTAAAAAGGTACCTATACCTTTACCGGCAGACTCGTGGGTGAGGAAGGGCATTGCTTCGTCTGAAACGGAAACTGCACAGACCTTCGTCCCTTTTAGCGACGCTCAGCTTGTTGGAGAACCCTCAGCGCAGCAGGACGACATTGTTGAACAATTGCCACCTACAAACTCAAGACCTGAACAATTGACTGACCAGCAGAACTCTGTCTCACCATCGGATCAGTTGTTTGATGAACAGACACGTCCTGGGAAAAGCCGATACTTCCTGAGATCAAATACTAAGGACAAATAAAAAAGTTTTTGCTTTCTCCCTTGACATCCTCATCACCCCATTGACACCAGTCAGTCTGAACACACTCGTATAATTTTGGTTTTTGTAAAAATTGTGAGTTTGTTTCCATATACGTTCTTTGCTTCCACAGCTAGGAGCTTTTGTGTATATTTGTAAATAAATTACCTTACATCCGGGTGAACCGTAGGGCCGCGCGTGTACTTCCTTCTGGTTAGTAGGTCTTGACACTAGGTCGAAGGCCGTCGGTTCCTGGGAACTCCTGGGGATTGACTACTGCTACACAGAACGAAGTGCGTCAAGAAATGTTGCGGACGGTTTTAGAGGATGCCGTTCTCTAAGCTGGTGGATTTGGAAAAAGCTCAGGCCCAAAGATTCAAGTTGCAGCAAATTACTCGCACGAAATGCTTCATGATTCAAGTGTTCCTCTTGTTCTTAACTGTTTCTTCGCTATTGGTGGGTGGGGTGTATTACTTGATATTGACGTTCTTGCCTTCTGCCTCACCTACCCCTTCTTCTGAACCTAAACCTACATCCACTGTTTCTCCTCATTCCTTCCACATCCTACCCAAACACGAGCAGGCCAGACGTGCGGAATTTATGAATAATTCCTTTATTCAGCTCCTTCATCAACATCAGTTGGTGGATAACACTACCAATTGTTGGGTGTGTGGGTTGATGCCACATACCACCGATAAGGGAATTCCGTACTTGGTCCTTCCTTATAGTTCCCAGGGTTCAGCTCGAGCATTCCAAACAATGTTTCGAAGTGCACTAGATTCCTACCCCAATCGAGAGCCACGTCCACCGCACTTTGGTCCCGGTCCGTACCACAAGCCTTTGGCTATAGCGATCGCTGATTTAGATAGGGATATCTATGAGCCGTCGCTCATCCCAGAGGAGGAGGTGCGAGCCTATAGGGATCCGAGTGAGGCTGAATATAGTGCGCTCGTGGGTGAAAGACAGCTTAGAAGCTCGTCTCCAATATGGATCGTACCCCACCTTGGTAATTTCTGTCTAAAAGGTTGTGGCCGAAGACCGAGAGCTCATCTTGGAGAGAGTGCTTGCTCCGAGACGTATGTCTTACCGATGCTCTCTTCCCCTGTGTTTCTGACTGCCAAGGGTACGTACTTTGTCTGTCATGATCGTGCCTATACGTGGTTGCCCTCTGACTTTGCGGGCACATGTTATATTGCAAATTTGTTGCCTCCGACTTTTACAGTCGCCTCCGATTACCACAAGACTCGAATTGTGAGGGGCGTGATTAGCGAAGAGGACACTGCCGGTCAAGAGGCAGGAGACTTTTTCAAGGGTTTCTTTCCGTTTTGGGGACCTATGGTTAATAGTAGGAACCTGAGACAGTTGACCCGAGTGGTGGAATCGACAGCTAATATCACTGCCAGTGCCCTTGGTAACATCACAGCAGAACTTCAGGCGGATAGGCTCATGATGTTACAAAACCGTATGGTTTTAGACGTTGTTTTAGCAGATCGAGGTGGAGTATGTAAGGTGATCCATTCGAGCTGCTGTATTTTCATTCCAGATAACGCTCCGACTGTCTATCAAGCCATCTCAAAGTTGCATAAGATCTCTGAGTCCATACACGTGGACGTAGGGGATTGGACGCTACTTGGGTGGTTTTGGGGCCTGATGTCGACTTGGGGTTGGGAAATTCTAATGATCGTCGGGGTTGTTGTAGCATTTCTGTTCACGTGTTGCCTTTGTGTGCAGTGTGGTCCTGCCTTATGTGGCCTCTGTGCTACGACGTGTATAAGACAGCCGCCTGTTACCAAAGGAGCTCTGATGGATAGAATTATGTTGCAGCAACATCTAGATGGTCTGATGAATATCGAATATGATTCCGACTAGTGCTTGCCTACATGAGGGCAAAAGGAGCGTCTGAGGTTCCGTGATGATCGTAAGTGATGTTTTTGACTCGTACGAATATGGTCGAGTCTGGTATCTATGAACCGCAAATGACGAGTTTAGTGGGTGTACGCGTTTTCGCTGTGCTAGCCTAAACCGTTTGTTTGTTTCGTGCGTTTCTACATCCGAGCCCACGGGTTCCATCTTAGATGCAGCATCCATTTTGTCTCTTGCCCTCAAGTAGCCAGCGAACGGACGCTGTCCGCTTCGCGACCCTGGGATTCCCAAACTCTTGCGGAAGACACGTTTCCTTTGAAAGTGTCTTTATGATGAGGGGGACGGCACTGTAAGGCAGATGGCCCCGCTCGAGGCTCATCTTGCCGTGCCGGTCTATTGTCTTAGTTGTGCATTCATTAGGCACGTCCCCTTTGATGCCTGCAGCTCGTGTTTCCCGATACCACCCCTTTTACACCCTTTCCGATCTCCCCACTGTTTCTGTCTTCCTCTGCACCTGTTTCTGTCCCTTCCTCGATCTGTTTATTGTTGATTGGAATGTACAAATGGTGGGAAGATGGGTTTTTACAGTTGAGAGCCACCAAACGTTTCTGTACTTATGTTCCGGGCCTTGAATACATGAAAGTAACCCCTTATGGTTTTACGATGGGAACCGAGTTGTAACCTTTTGTGTACCATGATGTTCAATGCATTAGAACTGTATAAAAAGGAGCGACCCACAGAGGCAAGTCGAATCAGACTCCTCGAACCTACACATGCTGTGACTTCTGTGTTCCCTGCAGTAATAAACCTCGAATCTTTGACGACCAAGGAAGTGTCCCGTGTCTCTGTCATTTGTACGCCGGAACAGGTTACCCACGAAGGTTTTAGGTGTTATCCCTGGCACCGCTGGGTCTTAAGAAAACCCAGTCCTTCAGTGCGCAGCGGACGCGCTTTGCGGGCACGCCTGACCCGTGCCGGAGTCGTGCCAAAGTCCTGCCCGTCCGCGCCCGTCCACGGCTGACCGGGCCCTGGGGCCAGGGATGCTGCCACTTCTGTTACATATTCTCCCTCTGCCCTGAGAAATCTACAACCCAAACACTGTAACTTACCCCCTGCCTGCCTGGATCGCATCTCTTTACTGGGCATTGCGAGCACCACCCCCTCTCCTCACCCAATTGCCCAGCCCCCAGCATGCACGGATAATAAAGATTCACGCATACGTGTCTTATACTTAAACACACGCTCATTCATAAAACATCAAGTTGACCTTTTTATCCTACTCACCGACGAAAGCCCATATATTGTTTTAATCACTGAAACATGGCTAACTGATGACTCCCTCCCCGATATACTGGCAGCACTACCGCCTGACTACTATATGCTCAACATCAATCGTCCCCCCGGCCGTGCCGGTGGGGGGGTGGCAGCTGTCATACGGAAGGAGCTCAAATTCATCTCTACATCTTCCTTCACCCTTGTTGATGTAGATAATCTTATCATTAGTCTTGAAACAGGAGAGGGAGCCCTTTCTTTCATTGTCCTCTATCGTCCCCCGTCCTTCATGCCCCTGTTTCCTGCCACCTTTAGCGAACAATTAGCCAATCTGATCACCTCATCAGCCCGACTCGCTATCTTTGGCGATTTTAACTATTGGTACAACGACAGCGATGCTGGCCGGCCCCAACGCTGCAGAGCTGTTCGAAGTCCTTTCTAACTGCAACTTGAATCAACTTGTCTCCTCCCCCAATCACATCAGGGGTCACATATTAGACCACATCTGGACCTATAACCTCACCCTGTCCTGTCCTGTGGTCACCCCATGTATTTGGTCGGACCATCACTTAATCGACACGGTGATCACAGTCAGGGGACGTGTCAAAGCTCCTGCAGTAGCAGGCGGGGTCGCTCGCAAATGGGGCACCCTTGATTCGCAAGGTTTTCTGTCGTCCCTGGCTGACACTCAACTTCCATCGCACAGCAATGCGACAGTCCAGGTTTTGGAAGATGACTTTTCTAGCTGGATCACAAAGGCTAGTGATCTTTTCACCCCCCTCCCCAGATTTCCCCGTTCTCATTACAGCAAATCACACAGGTGGTTGTAATGGCAGAGTTTTTGGCTTTATTTAGCAGTGATATAGATCATTAGTCTTGCTCGCATCTAGTATAGGTATTCTTAGCCTGTGTTGGCCCTTTTAAGCCCTTTTTTCCAGATCTAGAAGAGGATAGCTGCTTAATATGCCTTTATTCTTGACTTTAACCTGTCTATTGCCTATTGGCTTTGACATATTAGACATATTGGTATGGTTTATGTAGGTATTCTGACAGAGCTAAGGAGCATTTCACCCCTTTCAGGCCTACAGGTCTAGAGCTAGAGGGACTCCATTTTGATGAAGCAGAGAGGCTTTTCAGGGCAAAGGCAATGTTTATAGTTATAACTGTTGTCCGCCCTAAGCGGACCGGAGAGAACCGGCCAGAGCTGAATCTAATCAGGAATTGTTCCCGGGCTCAGGTCTCTAGACGAAACAAGCAGACTGGTCACTGTGGGAGCGTCTAGCGCAAGGAGCCTGGTGCATGGGATTGGTGGGAGGAAGCTGCTGGCTGGAACTTTCCATGAGGAAACAGCATTCTATATCAGTGAAGTGCAGAGGCGGAGTCAGTCAGTCGAGGAGAGAGTCAAGCAGAGGGTCAGTCCAGCAGAGAGTCGAGCAGTGGAGTGGAGTTGGCAGAGAGAGAGAGAGGGTTCAAGCTGGAGAAGAGCTGAGTTGAATAGTGAGCTGGAACTGAAGGAAGCAGTCAGAAGCAGTTGCTTATCAGGAGGAGGTGTGAATAGCTGGAGTCTGAAGTAATGCCTTTTAGAAGAGATAGAGGAGAGATCGTGGACTAACCTATGGGAGCAGATGGAGTTAATTGGACATTGGCGCAGAGACAGAGTGAATAAGCTAGTGGAATGAACGGTGATCAGAGCGGCAGGAACCATTAAGATTGAAGACGGAAGGTGGAGATAGTTCGTGTGGGGGAGAGGAGTCCAGAGACAGAGTGATCAGCGCAGAGGTGTACCCAAGAGTGCAGGAGAGAGAGAGAGCCTGAGATGAGCCAAGGCACAGACGAGAGAGGAACCCAGATGACAGCTAGAACAAGACTTCACACTAATCAGGTGATATTGTTTTCATCATATTAGCTACACTTACACTTCATGTCCAATCTTTTCCCTTTCAGCGGAGTGTTCCTGTTATGTTTAATCCTTCTCTTTCAAGCGGTGTGTTCTACCTATAGTCTTTGTCAGATCTATGTAAATGTTTATATTGTTATAATAAAACAACCCCCAGTTTGTAGAAAACTGGCACGTGTCCCCTTGTATTCTTGTTCACTGAAGGTAAATGTATCTCCTAGGTGATTACTAGGTATGTGAATGGATGAGTAATCCCAATCAGGTAAGTGGTGATCACATAAATAGGGAGTGAGTGGACCTTTGATGCCGAGAATAGGGAGCACACGATATTAATTGGCTAACTCCTAATATTGTAGTAGCAGACCCTTAGTGAAGAGACTTCCCAATATATATATATATGTATAGGTGTTCATAGGAATGTGGTCGTCGTTGATATGTGGCGTTAATGAGAGCACTGGGGGGTCGAACCAGTGTGGATACCCACTGGATTGTGGCTTGAATAAGTGAGAACACTAGGAGGTTGAACTAGTGTGTAGTTTCGCAGGATTGTGAACAGTTTGGAAAAGGGAGCATTGGGTTCTGCAGGCCCGTGTGTAGACGCACCGGATTGTGTGTCATATCTGCCCTAGGGTAGAACGGTCTGGGTCAGGGTGGCCGCGAGACCAACTGATGTGAATAAGTGTGGTGTAGGGTATGGATATCCCTAGTAATCAGTGAGTATTCTTAGTATCCCTATAGATTTAGTGGTGTTTTTAATAATATGAGCTTGTATATTGCGAGTTCCCCATCCTCAGGTAGGTACCAAGTGCCTGGATATAGGTGGTCCTGGGGAGGGAAGGTGAGTACGTTCTGGCTGGGTTGGAGGGGCCCCTGGGGGCTGATCCCACCTACTCAGAAAATCCAGCCATTACATCTGGCGTAGTCGAACAGTTTACGAAGCCTGTGTGACTGGCCATGTGCTTAGATTGTTTCCCATGTGTTGTGTGGGAGTGCCCTGAGCGCCAGACATTACATCTGGCGTAGTCGTCATTTTACGAAACCTGTGTGACCTTGCCATGTGCTTAGAGAGTTTCCCATGTGTTCTGAGGGAGTGCCCTGAACGCTGGTTCCATCTGGCGTAATGTTGCAGTTTATGTAGCTTGTTAGACATAAGGGCTTGAACAGTTGCAGCGTGAGGAGATTGCATTACATCATGGCATTTGGTTTATTCAGGGTGGAAGGAATGGTTTTCATCTTGGTGTTTAAACTGTCAGAGTTGAAGGATGGCATTACATGAGGAAGCCAGTTACATCTTTGTGATGGTCCAATTGTATAAATGTGTGTAAAAAATGCTTTTAAATTGCCCATTCAATTGCTTGCTGCATCTGCTTATGCTGTGCAATGTGAAATGTGTTCATTGTATTATGATCTGTGGAGTTCTTTGAATATAGCTCCTTGTAAATATGATTTGTGAATAGCGCCATATTATTGTGGCTTGTGAGGTGCATGTTCTCATGTTGATCTGCTGTGTTCCTTGTGCATTGCGCCTTGGATACATTGTTTGTGAAAAGCTTGTCTTGTAAATATGACTTGTGAATAGCGCCATATTATTGTGGCTTGTGAGGTGCATGTTCTCATGTTGATCTGCTGTGTTCCTTGTGCATTGCGCCTTGGAAATGTTGTTTGTGAAAGGCTTGTCTTGTAAATATGGCTTGTGAATAGCGCCATGTGGTCATGGCTTGGACAGGGCATGTTATCATTACGTTTGGCAGGAGGGAGCTGGATCTCTCTCGGGTGCTTGGGGATAACGTTTTTGAAAATATGTGTACGTGTCATCTGTAAACGTGAAGAAATGTGCTAATGATTTTCCCATGTATAAATGGACGTTGGGAAATGATTCTGCTTGAGCTGCCAAAGGGTTAATATCTTGAGTTGAGATGGCAGTCTTTATTTTTTACATGCTGTCAACATGCATGGTTATCTGACCTGACTATAAAAGTCAGTGGATTATTTGATGGTTTGATTTTGACTTTTTTTTGGTTCTTTGGTCTGCCTATGTGTTTTGTCAGTTTCTTGACGGGAAGGTAACATCTTGTGTTTTGAGAAGGGTTCTGTTCATTTCACATTCCTTTTGAAATGCGTCTACGAATTTTTGTGTGGGTTTGCCTTGGAACTGATGTGGTTATAAATCAACCAGTCTGATTACGGGGAAAGCTGTGTTCTTTTAAAATGAGTGAAATGTTAAAAAGATGGCCCGTTAGAGTGCACGCTACGAGCTATTTTCATTAATTATTTCTGTGAGGGGTTTCCATCTAGACAGGAATGTGCTGGTTTGAGAATAATAAATCTTGCCCGACTGTGCATGGTGACATGTGCTTTTAATTAGTGAAAGGCAACCATGTGCCTTTGAAAGAAAAAAAATGTTAAAATGTAACATTATTATTTTCCCAAATGTGATTTAAAATGTATGCTTTTATAAATGTGTCAGCAAAACATTAAATTAAATACAATGTTGAAATGTATCTGCATTTTATGTTGTTTTACAAATTATTTCTCTTTTCCCCTTTCTAAATAAGTGCCCATATTTTGAGTGTCTTGCCTTTAGCTGAATTAGTTGGACTAAAGTCTTTTTAAAAACTGGAGCTTTTTTAATTGGCAGTACACTGTAACAGAATTGTTTTTTTTTTAAATGCTAGCCTCCGTTAGTTAGAAAATAAGGCATGAGAAATTTGTTTTTCGACCTTGGCAGACCAGCTGGTTTGTGCAGACGAGTTTTTTCCTTCATTCTGCAAGTTTCGATCACGTCCCAGTTCGTTATGATTGGCTACAATCCAATTTTCTTCCGCGGATGGCTTGTTTATGTAAGGGAGGGGCTGGTTTAGAGAGGCTCATCATATTGCAGTGTTTAAAGTAGCTTCCCACTGTAGCATGGCTCCTGCCCTGAAGGGAGGGACTGGCTTAGTAAGGATTAGGGTATGTTAGGCCCTGCAAAAAGTTATTAAAAGTTAAATTTTGAATGTTTTTAATTAATTAGGATATTTTCTTTTCAATAATGAAAGGCACCCGGGGTGCTTTTTAAATGGAAAATTTTATTTTACAAGAATAATGATACTTGTTCTCTTGTTCCTAGGTTGCTGGGTTGTGGTGTTGGTGCGTCGGCCCACCCCCCTCCCACTCCCTTTATTGTTTTAGCTTTTTACTTTCATGTTTTTATTTTAGTTTATTATTTTTGGATGATGGAACCAGACCAGACCAGACCAGACCGGGTAATGGATGGCCGCATTGGAGGAAGTGTCCGGATACCGAGGATGCAGGGTGGTGGCCTACACTGAAGACTTTTGGACTACGTTATTTAATCCCTTAGCCTGCGTTTTTTGTTGACATCACTACGAGCAGGCCCCACTTAAAAAAAAAAAAAATCAAAAACACTCCAACATGTTTTATTTGTTACAGAATTTTAAAAGGATTTCATGAATAATCCCTTGGACAAGCAGGCCCCACTTTTAAAGCAAAAAATATGTCACCTATTATAGTTTTTCTGTTTTCTTCAAAACAGTTTTTGCGTGATTTCAATGAAGGACTTCTTTTTTGAATGGTGGTGCCCATATGTGTTCTTGATGTTACACCAGCTATCTTGTAGAAATGGGGTTATAGTTTTTTTTTTTACTGTTCTTACATTTTCACCTTGATTGATCAAAGGGTGGTTACCTTAAAATTTGGATTGTTCTGGGTGGTGTGTCTTTTAGTATGATTATGTATTAATGTTTGCCCAAACTTTGACACAGTTTATCATGTTTATTTCTCAGATTTCACTTTAAATTGACAAATGTCAGCAGGTAGGCCTCATTTAGGCCTATTGTTATTTTCATCTCACATATTAGCCCCTACACCAATAGTTTCATGAGTCATCATTAGCTTAAGTTGCCTATAGTACGTAGGGCTCATTTAGGCCCTTTCTTGTTCTCTCATTAGGAGTTGAAACACATTTAGTCTTAAGTTGTCCGAAGTAGGCCCATTTAGGCCCCTTGCTGTTTTCATTCAACACATAAGTCCCTACATCACTAGATTTCACCAGTTATCATTAGAAGTTGAGGCACGTTTAGTTTGAAGATGCTTTGGTTAGTTTCTGTTGTTATCAGATCCAATCTCAGATATGTTTCAGCATTCAAGTCAAGGGTGCTTTGATTTGTTTTTAGGTTTCTATTTCCTACAATTAAGTTTCAGGTGGAATTTTCTTAAGTTGTCATTCTTTTTAGGGAGTTTTTTAGGTTTTTGATTTGTTGATAGATTGTGTTGATGTTTGTTTATCTAGATGTTATTGTTTATAAGATGTTCGCAAGATAAGGATCTAAGGGTGGATGGCAGAGATATTTAGCAGTGATATAGATCTTAATCTTGCTCACATCTAGGATAGGTATTCTTAGCCTATGTTGGATAGATTATGTTGATGTTTGTTTTGATGGTTGTTGTTGTTTATAAGATGCTCGCAAGATAAGGATCTAGGGTGCAATGTAATGGCAGAGTTTTTGGCTTTATTTAGTAGTGATATAGATCATTAGTCTTGCTCGCATCTAGTATAGGTATTCTTAGCCTGTGTTGGCCCTTTTAAGCCCTTTTTTTTCCAGATCTAGAAGAGGATAGCTGCTTAATATGCCTTTATTCTTGACTTTAACCTGTCTATTGCCTATTGGCTTTGACATATTAGACATATTGGTATGGTTTATGTAGGTATTCTGACAGAGCTAAGGAGCATTTCACCCCTTTCAGGCCTACAGGTCTAGAGCTAGAGGGACTCCATTTTGATGAAGCAGAGAGGCTTTTCAGGGCAAAGGCAATGTTTATAGTTATAACTGTTGTCCGCCCTAAGCGGACCGGAGAGAACCGGCCAGAGCTGAATCTAATCAGGAATTGTTCCCGGGCTCAGGTCTCTAGACGAAACAAGCAGACTGGTCACTGTGGGAGCGTCTAGCGCAAGGAGCCTGGTGCATGGGATTGGTGGGAGGAAGCTGCTGGCTGGAACTTTCCATGAGGAAACAGCATTCTATATCAGTGAAGTGCAGAGGCGGAGTCAGTCAGTCGAGGAGAGAGTCAAGCAGAGGGTCAGTCCAGCAGAGAGTCGAGCAGTAGAGTGGAGTTGGCAGAGAGAGAGAGAGGGTTCAAGCTGGAGAAGAGCTGAGTTGAATAGTGAGCTGGAACTGAAGGAAGCAGTCAGAAGCAGTTGCTTATCAGGAGGAGGTGTGAATAGCTGGAGTCTGAAGTAATGCCTTTTAGAAGAGATAGAGGAGAGATCGTGGACTAACCTATGGGAGCAGATGGAGTTAATTGGACATTGGCGCAGAGACAGAGTGAATAAGCTAGTGGAATGAACGGTGATCAGAGCGGCAGGAACCATTAAGATTGAAGACGGAAGGTGGAGATAGTTCGTGTGGGGGAGAGGAGTCCAGAGACAGAGTGATCAGCGCAGAGGTGTACCCAAGAGTGCAGGAGAGAGAGAGAGCCTGAGATGAGCCAAGGCACAGACGAGAGAGGAACCCAGATGACAGCTAGAACAAGACTTCACACTAATCAGGTGATATTGTTTTCATCATATTAGCTACACTTACACTTCATGTCCAATCTTTTCCCTTTCAGCGGAGTGTTCCTGTTATGTTTAATCCTTCTCTTTCAAGCGGTGTGTTCTACCTATAGTCTTTGTCAGATCTATGTAAATGTTTATATTGTTATAATAAAACAACCCCCAGTTTGTAGAAAACTGGCACGTGTCCCCTTGTATTCTTGTTCACTGAAGGTAAATGTATCTCCTAGGTGATTACTAGGTATGTGAATGGATGAGTAATCCCAATCAGGTAAGTGGTGATCACATAAATAGGGAGTGAGTGGACCTTTGATGCCGAGAATAGGGAGCACACGATATTAATTGGCTAACTCCTAATATTGTAGTAGCAGACCCTTAGTGAAGAGACTTCCCAATATATATATATATATGTATAGGTGTTCATAGGAATGTGGTCGTCGTTGATATGCGGCGTTAATGAGAGCACTGGGGGGTCGAACCAGTGTGGATACCCACTGGATTGTGGCTTGAATAAGTGAGAACACTAGGAGGTTGAACTAGTGTGTAGTTTCGCAGGATTGTGAACAGTTTGGAAAAGGGAGCATTGGGTTCTGCAGGCCCGTGTGTAGACGCACCGGATTGTGTGTCATATCTGCCCTAGGGTAGAACGGTCTGGGTCAGGGTGGCCGCGAGACCAACTGATGTGAATAAGTGTGGTGTAGGGTATGGATATCCCTAGTAATCAGTGAGTATTCTTAGTATCCCTATAGATTTAGTGGTGTTTTTAATAATATGAGCTTGTATATTGCGAGTTCCCCATCCTCAGGTAGGTACCAAGTGCCTGGATATAGGTGGTCCTGGGGAGGGAAGGTGAGTACGTTCTGGCTGGGTTGGAGGGGCCCCTGGGGGCTGATCCCACCTACTCAGAAAATCCAGCCATTACAGTGGTTCAATACCTCCCTGAAATCCCAGCAGCTTAATCTGCGTCAGATGGAACACAGGTGGAGACGTTCCTACTCACCGCTCGACAGAGAAGCATACGTCGAGGCACGAAAAATATACAAAAGCGCAATCATAGCAGCGAAATCCTCATACTTCTCCGAAAGAATCTCCGTTGCCCCCAACAAGTCTAAGGAAATATTCAGAATCATGGGCGAGCTGACGTCTGACGCCAGAACTCTCCCTTCTCGGGTCCCCACCCAACAATCCTGTGATGCTTTAAATAGCTTTTTCACTGAAAAGATCATTAAGATCAAGAATACTATCCCCCCTGCCCCTCCTGCCACTCTACTTGCCCCCCCCCTTGGAAACCCATGCTCACTATCACACTTTCCCCTCCTTGACTCTCCCTCCCTTGCCAAACTTGCCTCTCGTGTCAAATCTGGTTCCCCTAATGATTGCTGTTCTCCCTCCGTCTTCAGGGACATCTGCCTGGCTCTGCCGAACTACATCTTGCCATTATTAAACACCTCCCTTGAGGCCGGCACGGTACCTAACTCCTTTAAGGAGGCTGCTTTGGTACCATTGCTGAAAAAACCCGGAGCTGATCCGGAGGACCTTGCCAACTATCGGCCTATTTCTCTCCTGCCTTATCTTTCTAAAATCTTGGAGGCACACGTCACCAGCTGCCTCTCTCAGTTCATCGAGTCCTCCGGCTACCTTGAGCCTAACCAAGCCGGCTTCAGACCTGCCCACTCTACTGAGGCTGTGATCTTGGCGGTCATGGACTCAGGAGTAATGCCGACAAAGGGTCTCCCCAGGCTCTGGTCCTACTAGATATTTCGGCAGCGTTCGACACGGTGGACCATAACATCCTTCTCAACGTGTAGAGCAAGACGGCATCTGGGGCTTGGCCCTGGCCTGGATGAAATCCTTCCTGACAGGCAGAACCCAGGCTGTTCACCTGGGTCCTTTCACGGCTACTAGGGAACCTTTCATCTGTGGAGTGCCTCAGGGTTCCTCTCTGTCTACCCTGCTTTTTAATCTTTATCTTCGCCCGCTCATCCATTCCTTGAAGAGCTGGGACATTACAGTCTTCAATTACGCAGACGACCTGCAAATCATCTTTCCTCTTAATACCTCTAACGCAGCTCTCGACTGTCAGGCGGTTATGCTACATATCCAGCAATGGATGAATCTTAATCAGCTCAAGCTGAACCCAGGGAAGACAGAGCTAATTCTTCCGGGCAGTAGTTCCACCCACTGGGGCCCACAGTTCTGGCCTGCAGAGTTGGGCTCCCCGCCCACCCCGGCTAAATCTGCAAAGAGCCTGGGGGTTATTATAGATACTGAGCTCTCCCTCAAGCCTCAGGTTGGTGCAGTCGTATCATCCTGCATGCTTCAGCTTCGGAGAATTAGTAAAGTTTCCCACCTCCTCTCGCCTGAGGCCCTGATGCAAGTCCTGATTGCCTTAGTGCTCTCCCGCCTGGATTTTTCCATCTCCTTGTATCATGGCCTACCGAAATATCTGCTTCACAGGCTGCAAGTTGTGCAGAACCAGGCGGCCGGACTGGCATAAAAAACCCCGAAGTGGCAGTCCGCAAAACCACTGCTCTGCAAACTCCATTGGCTGCCGGTCGAAGAGAGAGCCGCATTTAAGATCGGCTGCCTGACCTACAAAGCTGTGACTGGTACTTCTCCCGCTTTTCTAAGATCCCTAGTGACCCCTTACCGTCCGGCACGTAACGTACGGTCCTCCCATCGTCAACTCTTGACTGCAGTTCCAATCAAACTTAAAAAATATGGTGGCTGCAGATTTGCTCATCTGGCTCCCAAACTCTGGAACCAGTTGCCGTTACCGCTCAAATCTTCCATTTCTCTGCTGGAATTCAGAAAACGTCTCAAAACCAATTTCTTCACACATTCTGGCTAGCTCCCCTCCTTTACATTCCTCAGCACCACCCAGCGCCAGGAAACTTATGGTGACAGAGCGCTATACAAGATTCCCTTAAGATAAGATAAGATAAGAGGGCCCTAAAATGATGCAAAAAGGAGCATAATTTAGTTTGAGAGCAGCTCATTGACATGGAGCACTTTACAACTTGACCAACACTGCTCATCTCAAGTGCCTGTCTTGCTAGCAAAGTTTTTAAGCATAGGGTTAGGGTGGTGCCATCCATACAGACCTACAAAAGTTAAGCCTATGTCTCCAGCATAAGTCCTCCATTTAGCGATACCCCAGACCCTATCAGGGCGCCTTCAGCGCCGCGGGTACAAAGCAACCCCTAAAAATAGACCAGCAAACACTTCTCCTGACAAGAAGTACGCCAACTCCAAGATCAAAGGCTCCTAGCGTTACTGACAATTACAAGGATAAGGGCCCTGCTGGCATGTCCTTGCACTGTTCCATTACCTATGACCTCTGCGTAGAAGTACAAGCGCTGACGGTTGAGAAGTATATATTGCAGCCGTGCAGTGAAGCAAAGATGGTGCCCCATTAAAAGCTTCTGTAGGTCCCTTCTAAATCACTTGTGTAATCTGGTGACCCTCACTCAATCATTTCTGGAATATGGGGACCCCCCACTCAGTCAGTGCTGGAATCTGGGGACCCACACTGAATCAGTAATGGAATCTGGGGGCCCCAACTTAATCAGTACTGGAATCTGGGAACCACCCACTGAATCAGTACTGGAAACTGGGGACCCCCATTGATTCATTATTGTAATCTGGCGAACCCCCCACTGAATTGGTACTGGATACCGGGGACCACCAATGAATCAGTACTGGAATCCGAGAACCCTTGACAAATCAGTACTGGAATCTAAGAACCCCCACTGAATTACTACTGGTATCGGAGGACCCTCACTGAATCAGTACTGGGATCTGGGGATCACCTACTGAATCAATACTGGAAAGCGGGGATCCCCATTGAATCAGTACTGGAATCCGAGGACCCTTGACAAATCAGTACTGGAATCTAAGAACCCCCAATGAATCAGTACTGGTATTGAAGGACCCCCACTGAATCAGTACTGGAATCAAGGGACCCCCACTGAATCATTACTGGAAACCGGGAATCCCCATAGAATCTGTTCTGGGATCTGGGGACCGCCCCCACTGAATCAATACTGGAATCAAAGAACCTCCACTGAATCACTACTGGTATCGAAGGATCCCCACTGAGTCAGTACTGGAAACTTGTGATCCCAATTGAGTCAGTACTGGAAACTTGTGACTCCCCACTAAATCAGTACTGGAAACTGGGGAGTCCACACTGAATCAGTACTGGAAACTGGGGATCCCCATTGAATCAGTACTGGAATCTAAGAACCCCCACTAAATCACTACTGTTATCGAAGGACCCCCACTGAATCAGTACTGGAATCTGGGGACCCCCGACTGAATCAGTAATGTAAACCGAGAACCCCCATTGAATTAGTATTAGTATTGTTATCTGGAGACCCCCCACTGAATTGGTACTGGATACCCGGCACAGCCATTGAATCAGTACTGGAATCTGGGGACCCTTGGCAAAGCAGTACTGGAATCTAAGATTCCCCACTGAATCACTACTGGTATCGAAGGAACCCCACTGAATCAGTACTGGAATCTGGGGACCCCCCACTGAATCAGTACTGGAAACCGGGGACCCCCAACTGGAACAGTATTGATAACCGGGGATACCCATAGAATCAGTACTGGGGTCTGGGGACCCGACCCACTGAATCAGTACTGGTATCTAAGAACCAACATTGAATCACAACTGGTATTGAAGGACCCCCACTGAATCAGTACTGGAATCTAGGAACCCCCACTGAGTCAGTACTGGTATCGAAGGACCCCCACTGAATCAGCACTGGTATCGAATGACCCAGACTGAACCCGTACTGGTATCGAAGGACCCCCCACTGAATCAGGACTGGTAACTGGGGATCACCATTGAATCAGTACTGGAATCTAAGAACCTCCACTGAATCAGTACTGATATCTGGGGAATCCCACTGAATCAGAATAGGTATCAAAGGTCCCCCTCTTAATCAGTACTGGAATCTAAGACCCCCACTGATTCACTACTGGTATTGAAGGACCCACACTGAATCAGTACTGGAAACTTCTGACTCCCCAGTAAATCAGTACTGAAAACTGGGGACTCCACACTGAATCAGTACTGGAAACTGGGAATCCCTATTGAATCAGTACTGGAACCTAAGAACCCCCACTGAATCACTACTGGTATCGAAGGACCCCCACTGAATCAGTATTGGAATATGGGGACCCCCCATTGACTCAGTACTGGAAACCGGGGACCCCCGACTGAATCAGTAGTGTAAACGGAGAACCCCCATTGAATTAGTATTAGTATTGTAATCTGGTGACCCCCCCACTGAATTGGTACTAGATACCCGGCACCGCCATTGAATCTGTACTGGAATCTGGGGACCGTTGGCAAAGCAGTACTGGAATCTAAGAACCCCTACTGATTCACTACTGGTATTGAAGGACCCACACTGATATGTACTGGAAACTTCTGACTCCCCAGTAAATCAGTACTGGAATCTGGGGACCCCCCACTGAATCAGTACTGGAAACCGGGGACCCCCAACTGAATCAGTAGTGGAAACCGGGGATACCCATAGAATCAGTACTGGGGTCTGGGGACCCAACCCACTGAATAAGTACTGGTATTTAAGAAACCCCATTGAATCACAACTGGTATTGAAGGACCCCCACTGAATCAGTACTGGAATCTAGGAACCCCCACTGAATCAGTACTGGTATCAAAGGACCCCCACTGAATCAGCACTGGTATCGAATGACTCAGAATGAATCCGTACTGGTATCGAAGGACCCCCACTGAATCAGTACTGGTAACTGGGGATCACCATTGAATCAGTACTGGAATCTAAGACCCCCACTGATTCACTACTGGTATCGAAGGACCCACCCTGAATCAGTACTGGAAACTGGGGATCCCCATTGAATCAGTACTGGAATCTGGGGACCCTTGGCAAAGCAGTACTGGAATCTAAGAACCCCCACTGAATCACTACTGGTATTGAAGGACCCTCACTGAATCAGTACTGGAATCTGGGGACCCCCAACTGAATCAGTAGTGGAAACCAAGGATACCCATAGAATCAGTACTGAGGTCTGGGGACCCGACCCACTGAATCAGTACTGGTATCCAAGAACCCCCATTGAATAACTACTGGTATCGAAGGATTCCCACTGAATCAGTACTGGAAACTCGTGATCCCCATTGAATCAGTACTGGAAATTGGGGACTCCCCACTGAATCAGTACTGAAAACTGGGGACTCCACACTGAATCAGTACTGGAAACTGGGGATCCCCATTTAATCCGTACTGGAATCTAAGAACCCCCACTAAATCACTACTGGTATCGAAGGACCCCCACTGAATCAGTATTGGAATCTCGGGACCCCCCCCACTGAATCAGTACTGGAAACCGGGGACCCCCCACTGAATCAGTACTGTAAACCGGCAACCCCCATTGAATTAGTATAAGTATTGTAATCTGGCGACCCCCCCACTGAATTGGTACTGGATACCCGGTACCGCCATTGAATCAGTACTGGAATCTGGGGACGCTTGGCAAAGCAGTACTAGAATCTAAGAACCCCAACTGAATCACTACTGGCATCAAAGGACCCCCACTGAATCAGTACTGGAATCTGGGGACCCCCCACTGAATCAGTACTGGAAACCGGGGACCCCCAACTGAATCATCGTGGAAACTGGGAATACCCATAGAAACAGTACTGGGGTCTGGGGCTCCAACCCACTGAATCAGTACTGGTATTGAAGGACCCCCACTGAATCAGTACTGGAATCTAGGAACCCCCACTGAATCAGTACTGGTATCGAAGGACCCCCACTGAATTAGCAGTGGTATCGAATGACCCAGACTGAATCTGTTTATATCGAAGGACCCCCACTGAATCAGTACTGTTAACTAGGGATCACCATTGAATCAGTACTGGAATCTAAGAACCTCCACTGAATCAGAACTGGAATCTGGAACCTCACTGAATCAGAATAGGTATCAAAGGGCCCCCTCTTAATCAGTACTGGAATCTAAGACCCCCACTGATTCACTTCTGGTATCGAAGGACCTGCACTGAATCAGTACTGGAAACTGGGGATCGCCACTGAAAAAGTACTGGAATCTAAGATCCCCCATTGAATCACTACTGGTATTGAGGGACCCCCACTGAATCAGTACTGGAATCAAGGGACCCCCCACTGAATCAGTACTGGAAACCAGGGATCCCATTAGAATCAGTATTGGGATCTGGGGACCGCCCCCACTGAATCAGTTCTGGAATCAAATAACCTCCACTGAATCACTACTGGTATCGAAGGATCCCCACTGGATCAGTACTGGAAACTGGGGATCCCCATTGAATCTGTACTGGACTTATGGTCAACTCACCTGACCCCCCCTGTGTCTCCATTGCTGGCTATAAAACACCGTTCCTGAGTCTTGGCGAGGTGCTATCATTCATCCAATCCACAAAGGCGGGAAGAGAAATGACCCCAACAATTACCGAATGATAGCACTTCTAGACGTTGAGTCCAAACATTATGCCAGAAGTTTATTAGAAGATTTGTAGGCCTGGGCCAATTTAACAAAGCGCCTCCCTTTTACCCAGACCGGATTTGTGCAAAACAACTGGCAAAACAACTAACTTATTCACCTTGACTGTCCTGACGGAGAAAGCGGCAATCCAATAAACCCATCCGCACTGTTGTTTTGTTGATTTTAAAGCGGCTTTTGACCGCGTACCCTGGTCCCTACTGTGGCATACCCCCGACCCTGTTAAACGCAATCGTCCAACTCCATTCGGAAACATGGATCAGAATTATGCTGAGCGAAGGCTCGCATGTGTCCAGAAAAATCAGAACCAATTCCGACGTAAAACAAGGCTGTGTGCTGGCTCCACTTCTTTTTAACTTGTTCATATCAGATCTATCTGCCATCCTCCTCCATTAGATGGAGCCCGCATCAGCAACCTGCTCTATGCCGACGACTTGGTGTCACTAAGTCATACCAAACTGGGTCTACAAAGGCTTCTGGATGAACTGCTTCTCTACACTATAAGAAACTCCTTGGAATTGAACCTGTCTAAAACTAAAACAATATCTTTTGGGAGGCAAAAAAGGCCACGTGGCGGGTGTTTTTTTAACAAAACAAAAATCGAACCAACATCTCACTATAAATATTTGGGTATTTTTTTTTACCGCAGATGCTCTTCGTCAAACAAAAAGAAACGCTAAAGGCCAAAGCCCTGTCACTAGAGGCTGCCACCGCAAAATTATAAAAACAACTACTTGGCCCAAGTCTAACTCCCATGCTGAATGTAATGAGGGCGAGGATAATCAACTCTCTGTCCTATGGGCAAGAGATCATGAAGGGCACAACTAGTTCATTATTAAACAAATTAACAACCAAAATCTTTAAATGTGCCTTCCGCCTACCAAAATCGAGTTCACCATTGCAGGTTCGTCTTGAACTGGGCCTATTGGATCAACACGGTGTCGAGGCCGGCGCATTTATAAAGTTCTGCAATAGACTGCGCCATTCAAGGGAGGGCTCCCTGGAGGTAAAATCTTAGCGTCCGACTGTGGTCATTTCATTCAGACAGGGCAATTCTGTCAAAAAAGAAACATGCCTGGGCAGTAATCACAAATTTCAAACCAGGAGTCGCCTCACTTATCCAGCTTTTTTTCATTTTACTTGAAACCAAAGTTCTTAGCTCTAAGGATGGGTGACTGGCTATTTTTAAAGAACCTGCCCGACTGGCATCGCCCAGATAACAACATCGAATGCAGGATGTGTGGCTTTAACTCTGAGATAATGGAACACATAGTTTGTGCATGCCCCGCTATGCATACAGACAGACGGCTACTACTGTGGGGCGAAAACTAGGAGTTCAAACCAGCCGTCAGGCCGTATTAGCAGCCCTCAATCCTGAAAACACCAAGCTGAACATTGGGCTCACTAAATTAGTCCACAAAGCGTCAAAGCAGCTGGAAGAAATTAGCGCCGCCAAATCTCTCCCACTGCAGCAGGGCGGCAGCCAGCCTGCCGGATTAACAACAGACCTCAAATTGCTAAAATCAGCTGTACTGTTCCCAGTCCTCCAGGCGAAGACAATCTGCCCACAATGCATTCAAAGGTTCTAAATAACTCATAACTTTTGCATTCTATTTTAAAAAAAAACTTTTTTTACATGGTGACTATCATTTATTGACAATGTTCTAGTGGGTTTCTACTCAGTGGTCCTTTTTACGATGAACTGATCAATTTTTAATTTGTAATGGTTTTTAACCAAACAATAAAGAATACACATAGAATCAGTACTGGGATCTGGAGACCTCCCCCGCTGAATCAGTTCTGGAATCAAAGAACCTCCACTGAATCACTACTGGTATCGAAGGACCCCCACTGACTCAGCACTAGTATCAAAGGACCCCCACTGAATCACTACTGGTATCGAAGGACCCCCACTGACTCAGCACTAGTATCAAAGGACCCCCACTGAATCCGTACTGGTATACGGGAAACCCCACAGAATCAGAATAGGTATCAAAGGACCCCCACTTAATCAGTACTGGAACCTAAGAACCCTCACTTAATCACTACTGGTATTGAAGGACCCCCACTGAATCAGTACTGGAATCTAAGAATCCCTACTGAAACAGTACTGGAATCTAAGAATCCCCACGGAATCAGTACTGGTATCAAAGGACCCCCACTAAATCCGTACTGGTATACGGGAAACCCCACAGAATCAGAATAGGTATGAAAGGACCCCCACTTAATCAGTACTGGAATCTAAGAACCCTCACTTAATCACTACTGGTATTGAAGGACCTCCACTGAATCAGTACTGGAATCTAAGAATTCCTACTGAATCAGTACTGGAATCCGGGGAACCCCACTGAATCAGAATAGGTATCAAAGGGCCCCCTCTTAATCAGTACTGGAATCTAAGAAACCCCACTGATTTACTACTGGTATCGAAGGACCCGCACTGAATCAGTACTGGAATCTGGGGACCCCCCCCCCCCCCCTGAATCAATACTGGAAACCGGGGATCCCCACTGAAAAAGTACTGGAATCTAAGAACCCCCATTGCATCACTAATGGAATTCAGGGACATTGGCCTAACCAGATTCTACGATTTGAAACTCAAAAGACTACATACAATTATTGAAACACGTATACGACACAGAAAGTAACAAATTATGAAATATTCATAAACAAATAAAGGAAAATCTATATTTTAATTCCAAAAGATTAAGTACAATGCTGGACTCTAGTATGCCACTTTGCCCTTGTTGTTGCTAGTGCAGGCTCTGTTTTTGTACTTGCTTCATTTGAGGCCGTGCCTTGTCCAGGCGAGAGCCCGTTTGCGGTCCCTTGGCTCCTCCCACGAACCCAGCCCAGGACATTAACTTTGTTGATATCTCCAGTAAAAAATTCCTTCACATTTACACAACTTTTTAAAATTGTCAATGTTACATTGTGCCTCTTTATGTACACTTTATTAATTTGCTATCTTTGTTTCGTTTTATAAATAGTCATGGACGCCCTGAGTAGGCATCACAGACCCCCAGGGGTCCACGGATCACAGCTTATGAACCACGGACCCAGTTTCTATGAATGCCAACACTCAGAACTCAAGGTACACAATTTGAAAAAATTGACTCAAAACACATTTTATACTTACATTGGCAGGCAGAAAAATGATGGCTCTCCCGCTCTCGTTGATCCTTTTAACCCGTTTGCTGCTTCTGTCGGACAACGGCCATCGCGAGCACTACCTCGGTAGTGCGCGCACGTCCGTTGGCCTACGCGTCTCCGCCCGCTTAATAGAACGCTCCGCACTGGCTCGAAACGTTCGAAGCAGCAAACGGTTTAAGAACTGGCCAAACACCCCACAACATTTAGGGACATAATCATCTGAAGGTAACACCGGGCAGGAAGGCATCTTACTGTGCGGTGCTACTGGGAAAGGGCAGAAATGCACCGTAGTTAACACAACATGGCGCATTCCAGCCTTTTGCCAGTGCTGGCACATGATGACTGCCAAGCGCCAACGCAGACAATCTTTCACCATGGTGCAAGGGTGGCTGACTTGCTGCAGGATTGCTTTTGTGCAGAAAGAGGCACCTTCCTGCACCAAAGCGATCCCCTGAGGCATTTCCCTATTGTGCATTACACATAGAAAGAGGAAGAAACAAAGAGAAATAACCATGATTTTTCAAGCCACCCAGGGCCAGACAAACCGTCCTTGCGTGGCCCGATAAATCACCTTTTGGCTTGCGTTGTGCATGTACCACCTTGCGTCGTGCAAAAGCGACACAACCCCCTTGATAAATAGGGCCACTAATCCAAAGTTGGTTCGAACCAAACCAAAGCATTTTTAGAACATTTTTTTCTTGGTTGGCGAAATATTTTGGGGGGTGAGGGGGGGAGGAATGTGTTTGTATTTTGATGAAATGCTGCTTTGCACACATTAAAACTGCTTTTAAAGGTGTGTTTCATGGATAGTATACGCGCGCCTTTAGTACCTTTTTACAATGCTTATCTTTACATGCGCCTATTTTTAACATTTCCATGCCTGTGCAAACTTAAAGCCTGCACAGTTTTCCTGTTAAAACCAAGCGTGACTTTTACTATTTATATGTGTATTTTCCAATATAATCCCACCTTTGTATATGTAATACGAGCCAAATTGTTTTTTTTAGCAGCACACGTGGCAAAATGCGCCTTTAATGTAAGCGTAATTCTTTTTCAGTCACAACGCACGTCTACTTTGTTAATTTTTTGCATACTTTAATTAAACCAGTGTTTTAGGCGTCATCTGGCATATGCTGCTTTAGCATAAATATCTCAGTTGACTGACACATGCCACTCTAGTCTTCAAGCACTGAAAGTGTAGGGTAAGATCTGTTCTGGCAAAGCCCTCCAGCTTTTAACACTCTTCCTCTCAGTATTGTTTGCCACCCTCTTCTGCTCCATAAATGTTTCTGCATCTGCGGTAAACACTCTCTGTGCTGCAGTGTATGTAAAGGACACTTTGTAGCCAACATTTGTTTACATTTAGTAAATTCCTCCCACCCCCTCATTTGTATTAAATTTGTGTTGCAATTATATCAAAAATACACAAACATTAAGGATGTATATGCTAATATATATAATAAACAGTATACAATATCCCCCGACACAACACTATTTTTTTAGCATGATTTTGTAAAACGTCAACCTTCCACCGGCATTTTAATTCCTCACGTATACAACAGCGCCTTCTGTAATTGGAAGACATTCAGCTCGCTGAGGTACCTTTCTTTCTTTTGTTACCGAGATGGAAAAATGTATGCCCAGTTCACTTACCCTTGGAGTGTCGCCTTACCCTCTACAGCTAAAAGATTGGATGCGTAGGACTTTAGATATGTTTTGTCCAGGCGCGAACCAGAGTATACAAGATAACGAACAAAACAATTTAGAAAAAACGTAAAAACGTGCAGCGGTATGCAAGAGTGGACGGATGTGAACCGGGGTCACGTTTATAAGCTGCTTTTGCGGGGAAGCGGCTTTTAATAATAATAATAATAATAATAATAATAAAATGGAGACCTCGCTCTTTTACGAGCTATTCACTGAGCAGCCCTCAGTCACTTTTAGCAAAGAACTGCAGACATTGTAACATTTATAACAGATGCTTCAGTTTCTTTTCCAGGGGGGAAAAAGAGAAACACCAGTGATAGCTGTATTTCATATATCTATATATGCCCAAAAATATATATGTTCATTTCAAGGGGAGCATATGTGTTCTGATACACCAAAACCATTTATTATTAAAGCACTTTAGTTCTTGCATGTTTTTACTTTTACACCACACTTTGTAAATAACAACTATTTATCTCACTGAGCCACCTTTCTTGTGAGCGGCACGCAATCAGCTTACTGAGCCACCTTTCCTGTAAGTGGTAAGCATTCAGCTCACTGAGCCACCTTTCCTGTAAGTGGCAAGCATTCGGCTAACTGAGCCACCTTTCCTGTAAGCGGCAAGCATTCAGCTCACTGATCCACCTTTCCTGTAAGTGGTAAGCATTCAGCTCACTGAGCTACCTTTCCTGTAAGTGGCAAGCATTCAGCTCACTGAGCCACCTTTCCTGCAAACGGCAAGCATTCAGCTCACTGAGCCACCTTTCCTGTAAGTGGTAAATATTCAGCTCACTGAGCCACCTTTCCTGTAAGTGGCAAGCATTCAGCTCACTGAGCGACCATTCCTTTAAGAGGCAAGCATTCAGCTCACTGAGCCACCTTTCCTGTAAGTGGCAAGCATTCAGCTCACTGAGCCATCTTTCTTTCCTGTGGTTACATGGGTGGAACTCTCTCTAGTCTGATAAGAACAAGGCACACAGAGGTTATTTAAACACCTTTTTTTTACCTGCAAACATGTCAGGAAGCCAAAGTGCACACACCAAATAACATTTGAAGGTGCTCAAAACTACCATTACTGCCCATCCGACATGTTCTATTGCATTGAGATTGCGTTTATTTAGTGCGTACTCCTAACGAGGCATTAAAGCACTTAGGGGCTTATTCATGGGCCATTGCATCACTTTTGCGCCGCCGGTCATCACGTTTTGTGACGCAACAGCGGTATAATAAAATGCACCATATTTACAAAGTGACGCATCTAGGTAGATGCGTCACTTTGTAAACCTCTTTGCCATATTATCCCTGCAGGGGGAGCTTTCCGATGCAAGAAAGGGTCATAGAAGTGAGGCAGTGAAACCTATGAGATTTCACTGCGCCACTTCTAGGACGCAAATGCGTCAATATCTTAAGCCTGCCTCATGGCAGGTGTAAGACTGATGCAGGCACATGTGCAATGGGACTTGCCCATGTGTAATGACCCATTGCTCGAGTTGCGTCACTTTGTAAACCTCTTCGCCATATTATACCTGCATCAGGTATCATGTATGCAGGGTGGGCGCTCCGACACAAGAAAGGGTTGCAGAAGTGACGCAATGAAACCTATGAGATTTCACTGCGCCACTTCTAGGAAGCAAATGCGTCAATATCGTACACCTGACTCATGTCAGGCGTAAGACTGACGCAGGCACGTTTAACATAGGACTTTAGTGACACACTCCAGCAATTCGGCATTTTTGCGCCTACAGATATGTCAGAAATACTGACGTATCTGTAACTCCTTGCGACATGATGCGTCATACTATAAATATAACTCATCATCGGTGTCGCAAGGAGGGCGCAATGAAATGTAACGCATCGCTGTTTTTTCGCAGTGATGCGTCACTTTTCAGAAATGAGGGCATTCATTTATTGCACTGTTCCAATTTTACACTGCACTTCATAAGTGGCAAACATGCAACTCACTGAGCCACCATTCCTTCCTGAAATAATAGAGTACACACTATCCTCCTATTCTAAACTATTCTCCGATATACACAAAATAACACCCTTTAAAAAGCTCTAATATCCTCGCCCCTTTTCCCTCTGTTTCTCACACACTATTTGTAATCCCCTTTCTTAATATCAACAACGACGTCATCAAAAAATGTACTATCGCTCGCATACTTCTTTCCTATTAAAACTCTACAACTGTCACCAGTATCTATTCACAGAACACATAGTTTAACTACACAAATACAATAAACACTCAATCCAACAAAACACACATAAACAAGTACCAATTTCAATGCTACACACATACATACATTACACGCCACATACACATACTACACTACACAACAAAAGACATAGACATTACGACACCAATAGCTCCACTCTCACAAATACGAGACCTATTGCATTGCAAGTGTTTGTTAATGGTGATTTCCTAAATACTACCACAAAGCTTGCCTGCAGCAAACACGAATGCATGCAGCCCCCAAACCTTACAAATACCCACACAGATACAGTGCCTCTCTCTACAAGTAGAAAACTCCACTGATTGGCAAACATAGGCTCCTGATTTTGTTCCCCGGCCCTGTTTTTGTCACAGTCCCACCCCCAGTACAGACAGGTAAAGGGAACAGACTCACCTGCGGAAAACCACATGTTCGGGCCGCCTTTCAAAGTCAGGAATGACCCTGATATACAGATTTCCAAACTGCAGAATTCCTCCCAGGATCAGGTCCCCCTCTCTCTGATTCCCATACGACATATCGATGTTTAAAACACAGCTGGGGGGCGGGGCCCCCGGGGCCGCGGATGCTGCCGTAGAAAGGAGGAGCAGGCCCGCCATGCCCAAGAGCACACGTGCGCCGGGGGTCACACGGAGCGCCAGCAGGCACCAGGGAGGAGCTGGCTGCACCCCTGCCATCCTGCTCACCCGCACAGAGCGCCCACCAGAGACAGAGAGGCAGGACGTCACTCACTCACCCGGGCAATGCACCACCTGAGACAGAGCTTCAGTACAGCGCCCACTCACCCCTGCAGAGCGCCCATCACTGGCAGAGCCACATGCACAGTGCCAGAGTACAGCTCCCACTCACCCACACAAAGTGCCCATCAGGGGTAGAGCCACAGTACAGCACCCACTCACCCCTGCAGAGCACCCACCAGAGACTGAGCCCACAGTACAGCGCCCACTCACCCCTGCAGAGCGCCCACCAAAGACTGAGCCCACAGTACAGTGCCCACTCACCCCTGCAGAGCACCCACCAGAGACTGAGCCCACAGTACAGCGCCCACTCACCCCTGCAGAGCACCCACCAGAGACTGAGCCCACAGTACAGCACCCACTCACCCCTGCAGAGTGCCCACCAGAGACTAAGCCCACAGTACAGCGCCCACTCACCCCTGCAGAGCACCCCCCAGAGACTGAGCCCACAGTACAGCGCCCACTCACCCCTGCAAAGCACCCACCAGAGACTGAGCCACCTGCAGAGCACCCCACAGAGACTGAGCCCACAGTACAGCACCGACTCAGCCCTGCAGAGCGCCCACCAGAGACTAAGCCCACAGTACAGCGCCCACTCACCCCTGCAGAGCACCCCCCAGAGACTGAGCCCACAGTACAGCGCCCACTCACCCCTGCAAAGCACCCACCAGAGACTGAGCCACCGTACAGCACCCAATCACCCCTGCAGAGCGCCCCCCAGAGACTGAGCCCACAGTACAGCACCCACTCACCCCTGCAGAGCGCCCACCAGAGACTAAGCCCACAGTACAGCGCCCACTCACCTTTGCAGAGCGCCCACCAGAGACTGAGCCCACAGTACAGCGCCCACTCACTCCTGCAGAGCGCCCACCAGAGACTGAGCCCACAGTACAGCCCCACTCACCCCTGCAGAGCTCCCACCAGAGACTGAGCCCACAGTACAGCGCCCACTCACCTTTGCAGAGCGCCCACCAGAGACTGAGCCCACAGTACAGCGCCCACTCACTCCTGCAGAGCGCCCACCAGAGACTAAGCCCACAGTACAGCGCCCACTCACCTTTGCAGAGCGCCCACCAGAGACTGAGCCCACAGTACAGCGCCCACTCACTCCTGCAGAGCGCCCACCAGAGACTGAGCCCACAGTACAGCCCCACTCACCGCTGCAGAGCACCCACAAGAGACTGAGCCCACAGTACAGCACCCACTCACCCCTTCAGAGCGCCCACAAGAGACTGAGCCCACAGTACAGCCCCACTCACCCACACAAAGTGCCCATCTGGGGTAGAGCCACAGTACAGCGCCCACTAACTCCTGCAGAGCGCCCACCAGAGACTGAGCCCACAGTACAGCGCCCACTCACCCCTGCAGAGCGCCCACCAGAGACTGAGCCCACAGTACAGCCCCACGCACCCTTGCAGAGTGCCCACCAGAGACTGAGCCCACAGTACAGCCCCACACACCCTTACAGAGCGCCCACCAGAGACTGAGCCCACAGTACAGCCCCACACACCCTTGCAGAGTGCCCACCAGAGACTGAGCCCACAGTACAGCACCCACTCACCCCTGCAGAGCGCCCACCAGAGACTAAGCCCACAGTACAGACCCACACACCCTTGCAGAGTGCCCACCAGAGACTGAGCCCACAGTACAGCACCCACTCACCCCTGCAGAGCGCCCACCAGAGACTGAGCCCACAGTACAGCCCCACGCACCCCTGCAGAGCACCCACCAGAGACTGAGCCACAGTACAGCGCCCACTCACCCCTGCAGAGCGCCCACCAGAGACTGAGCCCACAGTACAGCGCCCACTCACCCCTGCAGAGTGCCCACCAGAGACAGAGCGGCAGGACAGCACTCACTCACCCCTGCAGAGCACCCACAAGAGACTGAGCCCACAGTACAGCACCCACTCACCCCTTCAGAGCGCCCACAAGAGACTGAGCCCACAGTACAGCCCCACTCACCCACACAAAGTGCCCATCTGGGGTAGAGCCACAGTACAGCGCCCACTAACTCCTGCAGAGCGCCCACCAGAGACTGAGCCCACAGTACAGCGCCCACTCACCCCTGCAGAGCGCCCACCAGAGACTGAGCCCACAGTACAGCCCCACGCACCCTTGCAGAGTGCCCACCAGAGACTGAGCCCACAGTACAGCCCCACACACCCTTACAGAGCGCCCACCAGAGACTGAGCCCACAGTACAGCCCCACACACCCTTGCAGAGTGCCCACCAGAGACTGAGCCCACAGTACAGCACCCACTCACCCCTGCAGAGCGCCCACCAGAGACTAAGCCCACAGTACAGACCCACACACCCTTGCAGAGTGCCCACCAGAGACTGAGCCCACAGTACAGCACCCACTCACCCCTGCAGAGCGCCCACCAGAGACTGAGCCCACAGTACAGCCCCACGCACCCCTGCAGAGCACCCACCAGAGACTGAGCCACAGTACAGCGCCCACTCACCCCTGCAGAGCGCCCACCAGAGACTGAGCCCACAGTACAGCGCCCACTCACCCCTGCAGAGTGCCCACCAGAGACAGAGCGGCAGGACAGCACTCACTCACCCCTGCAGAGCACCCACCAGAGACTGAGCCCACAGTACAACACCCACTCACCCCTGCAGAGCGCCCACCACAGACTGAGCCACAGTACAGCCCCACGCACCCTTGCAGAGTGCCCACAAGAGACTGAGCCCACAGTACAGCCCCACTCACCCCTGCAGAGCGCCCACCAGAGACTGAGCCCACAGTACAGCCCCACGCACCCCTGCAGAGCGCCCACCAGAGACCGAGCCCACAGTACAGCGCCCACACACCCTTGCAGAGCGCCCACCAGAGACTGAGCCACAGTACAGCACCCACTCACCCCTGCAGAGCGCCCACCAGAGACTGAGCCCACAGTACAGCGCCCACTCCCCCCTGCAGAGTGCCCACCAGAGACAGAGCGGCAGGACAGCACTCACCCCTGCAGAGCACCCACCAGAGACCGAGCCAAACGTACAACACCCACTCACTCCTGCAGAGCGCCCACCAGAGACTGAGCCCACAGTACAGCGCCCACTCACCCCTGCAGAGCACCTACCAGAGACTGAGCCCACAGTACAGCACCCACTCACCCCTGCAGAGCGCCCACCAGAGACTGAGCCCACAGTACAGCGCCCACTCACTCCTGCAGAGCGCCCACCAGAGACTGAGCCCACAGTACAGCCCCACTCACCCCTGCAGAGCTCCCACCAGAGACTGAGCCCACAGTACAGCGCCCACTCACCTTTGCAGAGCGCCCACCAGAGACTGAGCCCACAGTACAGCGCCCACTCACTCCTGCAGAGCGCCCACCAGAGACTAAGCCCACAGTACAGCGCCCACTCACCTTTGCAGAGCGCCCACCAGAGACTGAGCCCACAGTACAGCGCCCACTCACTCCTGCAGAGCGCCCACCAGAGACTGAGCCCACAGTACAGCCCCACTCACCCCTGCAGAGCACCCACAAGAGACTGAGCCCACAGTACAGCACCCACTCACCCCTTCAGAGCGCCCACAAGAGACTGAGCCCACAGTACAGCCCCACTCACCCACACAAAGTGCCCATCTGGGGTAGAGCCACAGTACAGCGCCCACTAACTCCTGCAGAGCGCCCACCAGAGACTGAGCCCACAGTACAGCGCCCACTCACCCCTGCAGAGCGCCCACCAGAGACTGAGCCCACAGTACAGCCCCACGCACCCTTGCAGAGTGCCCACCAGAGACTGAGCCCACAGTACAGCCCCACACACCCTTACAGAGCGCCCACCAGAGACTGAGCCCACAGTACAGCCCCACACACCCTTGCAGAGTGCCCACCAGAGACTGAGCCCACAGTACAGCACCCACTCACCCCTGCAGAGCGCCCACCAGAGACTAAGCCCACAGTACAGACCCACACACCCTTGCAGAGTGCCCACCAGAGACTGAGCCCACAGTACAGCACCCACTCACCCCTGCAGAGCTCCCACCAGAGACTGAGCCCACAGTACAGCCCCACGCACCCCTGCAGAGCACCCACCAGAGACTGAGCCACAGTACAGCGCCCACTCACCCCTGCAGAGCGCCCACCAGAGACTGAGCCCACAGTACAGCGTCCACTCACCCCTGCAGAGTGCCCACCAGAGACAGAGCGGCAGGACAGCACTCACTCACCCCTGCAGAGCACCCACCAGAGACTGAGCCCACAGTACAACACCCACTCACCCCTGCAGAGCGCCCACCACAGACTGAGCCACAGTACAGCCCCACGCACCCTTGCAGAGTGCCCACAAGAGACTGAGCCCACAGTACAGCCCCACTCACCCCTGCAGAGCGCCCACCAGAGACTGAGCCCACAGTACAGCCCCACGCACCCCTGCAGAGCGCCCACCAGAGACCGAGCCCACAGTACAGCGCCCACACACCCTTGCAGAGCGCCCACCAGAGACTGAGCCACAGTACAGCACCCACTCACCCCTGCAGAGCGCCCACCAGAGACTGAGCCCACAGTACAGCGCCCACTCACCCCTGCAGAGTGCCCACCAGAGACAGAGCGGCAGGACAGCACTCACCCCTGCAGAGCACCCACCAGAGACTGAGCCAAACGTACAACACCCACTCACTCCTGCAGAGCGCCCACCAGAGACTGAGCCCACAGTACAGCGCCCACTCACCCCTGCAGAGCACCTACCAGAGACTGAGCCCACAGTACAGCACCCACTCACCCCTGCAGAGTGCCCACCAGAGACTGAGCCCACAGTACAGCACCCACTCACTCCTGCAGAGCACCCACCAGAGACTGAGCCCACAGTACAGCGCCCACTCACCCCTGCAGCGCACCCACCAGAGACTGAGCCCACAGTACAGCCCCACTCACCCCTGCAGAGCACCCACCACAGACTGAGCCACAGTACAGCACCCACTCACCCCTGCAGAGCGCCCACCAGAGACTAAGCCCACAGTACAGCACCCACTCACCCACACAAAGTGCCCACCAGAGATAGAGCCACAGTGCAGCACCCACTCACCCCTGCAGAGCGCCCACCAGAGACTGAGCCCACAGTACAGCCCCACGCACCCCTGCAGAGCACCCACCAGAGACTGAGCCACAGTACAGCTCCCACTCACCCACACAAAGTGCCCACCAGAGATAGAGCCACAGTGCAGCACCCACTCACCCCTGCAGAGCGCCCACCAGAGACTGAGCCCACAGTACAGCCCCACTCACCCCTGCAGAGCGCCCACCACAGACTGAGCCACAGTACAGCACCCACTCACCCCTGCAGAGCGCCCAACAGAGACTAAGCCCACAGTACAGCACCCACTCACCCACACAAAGTGCCCACCAGAGATAGAGCCACAATGCAGCACCCACTCACCCCTGCAGAGCGCCCACCAGAGACTGAGCCCACAGTACAGCCCCACGCACCCCTGCAGAGCGCCCACCAGGGACAGAGCCACAGTACAACCCAACTCACCCCTGCAGAGTGCCCCCCACAGACAGAGCCACAGTACAGCCCCACTCACCCCTGCAGAGTGCCCACCAGAGACTGAGCCCACAGTACCGCGACCACTCACCCCTGCAGAGCACCCACCAGAGACTGAGCCACAGTACAGTGCCCACTCACCCCTGCAGAGCGCCCACCAGAGACTGAGCCCACAGTACCGCGACCGCTCACCCCTGCAGAGCACCCACCAGAGACTGAGTCACAGTACAGCCCCACTCACCCCTGCAGAGCGCCCACCAGAGACTAAGCCCACAGTACAGCGCCCACTCACCCCTGCAGAGTGCCCCCCACAGACGGAGCCACAGTACAGCCCCACTCACCCCTGCAGAGTGCCCACCAGAGACTGAGCCCACACTGCAGCCCCACGCACCCCTGCAGAGCACCCACCAGAGACTGAGCCACAGTACAGCCCCACTCACCCCTGCAGAGCGCCCACCAGAGACTGACCCCACAGTACAGCGCCCACTCACCCCTGCAGAGCACCCACCAGAGACTGAGCCCACAGTGCAGCCCCACGCACCCCTGCAGAGCGCCCACCAGAGACCGAGCCCACAGTACAGCCCCACGCACCCCTGCAGAGAGCCCACCAGAGACCGAGCAGACAGTACAGCACCCACTCACTCCTGCAGAGCGCCCACCAGAGACTGAGCCCACAGTGCACCCCCACGCACCCCTGCAGAGCGCCCACCAGAGACCGAGCCCACAGTACAGCCCCACGCACCCCTGCAGAGCGCCCACCAGAGACCGAGCCCACAGTACAGCGCCCACACACCCTTGCAGAGCACCCACTAGAGACTGAGCCCACAGTACAGCCCCACGCACCCCTGCAGAGCTCCCACCAGAGACTAAGCCCACAGTACAGCACCCACTCACCCCTGCAGAGCGCCCACCAGAGACCGAGCCCACAGTACAGCGCCCACTCACCCCTGCAGAGTGCCCACCAGAGACTGAGCCCACAGTACAGCCCTACGCACCCTTGCAGAGTGCCCCCCACAGACAGAGCCACAGTACAGCCCCACTCACCCCTGCAGAGCGCCCACCAGATATAGAGCCACAGTACAGCCCCACTCACCCCTGCTGAGTGCCCCCCACAGACGGAGCCACAGTACAGCCCCACTCACCGCTGCAGAGCGCCCACCAGAGACGGAGCCACAGTACAGCCCCACTCACCCCTGCAGAGCGCCCACCAGAGACTGAGCCACAGTACTGCGCCCACTCACCCCTGCAGAGTGCCCACCAGAGACTGAGCCCACAGTACAGCACCCACGCACCCTTGCAGAGTGCCCACAAGAGACTGAGGCCACAGTACAGTCCCACGCACCCCTGCAGAGCGCCCACCAGAGATTGAGCCCACAGTACAGCAGCCACTCACCCCTGCAGAGCACCCACCAGGGACAGAGACACAGTACAGCCCCACTCACCCCTGCAGAGCGCCCACCAGAGATTGAGCCCACAGTACAGCCCCACTCACCGCTGCAGAGCGCCCACCAGAGACGGAGCCACAGTACAGCGCCCACTCACCCCTGCAGAGTGCCCACCAGAGACTGAGCCCACAGTACAGCACCCACGCACCCTTGCAGAGTGCCCACAAGAGACTGAGCCCACAGTACAGCCCCACGCACCCCTGCAGAGCGCCCACCAGAGATTGAGCCCACAGTACAGCACCCACTCACCCCTTCAGAGCGCCCACCAGAGACTAAGCCCAGAGTACAGCCCCACACACCCCAGCAGAGTGCCCACCAGAGACTGAGCCCACAGTACAGCACCCACTCACCCTTGCAGAGCGCCCACCAGAGATTGAGCCCACAGTACAGCACCCACTCACCCCAGCAGAGCGCCCACCAGAGACTGAGCCTACAGTACAGCGCCCACTCACCCCTGCAGAGCGCCCCCCAGAGACTGAGCACACAGTACAGCACCCACTCACCCCTTCCGAGCGCCCACCAGAGACTAAGCCCACAGTACAGCCCCACTCACTCCTGCAGAGCGCCCACCAGAGACTGAGCCCACAGTACAGCGCCCACTCACCCCTGCAGAGCGCCCCCCAGAGACTGAGCCCACAGTACAGCGCCCACTCACCCGCACAGAGCGCCCACCAGAGACTGAGCCCACAGTACAGCACCCACTCACCCCTGCAGAGCGCCCACCAGAGACTGAGCCCACAGTACAGCGCCCACTCACCCCTGCAGAGCGCCCCCCAGAGACTGAGCCCACAGTACAGCGCCCACTCACCCGCACAGAGCGCCCACCAGAGACTGAGCCCACAGTACAGCACCCACTCACTCCTGCAGAGCGCCCCCCAGCGACTGAGCCCACAGTACAGCACCCACTCACTCCTGCAGAGCGCCCATCACTGGCAGAGCCACAGGTAGAGTGTACGATTACAGCTCCCTCTTACCCACAGAAAGTGCCCACCTGAGATAGAGCCACAATATAGAGCCACAGTGCAGCACCCACTCACACACCCAGAGCATCCGTGGGAGAAGGAGCCACAGTACAGCGCCCACTCACCCCTGCAGAGAGTCCTTCACTGGAAGAGACACAGTACAGTGCCAGAGTACAGCTTCAACTGACCCACACAAAGTGCCCATCAGGGGTAGAGCCACAGTGCAGCTCCCACTCACACACACAGAGCACCCATGAGAGGCGTTCCAGAGTACAGCGGCCACTCACCCCTGCAGAGCGGCCATCACTGGAAGAGACACAGTACAGCGCCAATTCACCCCTGCAGAGCGCCCATCACTGGAAGAGACACAGTACAGCGCCTATTCACCCCTGCAAAGTGTCCATCACTGGAAGAGACACAGTACAGCGCCCATTCGCCCCTGCAGAGCGCCCATCACTGGAAGAGACACAGTACAGCGCCTATTCACCCCTGCAAAGTGTCCATCACTGGAAGAGACACAGTACAGCGCCCATTCATCCCCGCAGAGTGTCCATCACTGGAAGAGACACAGTACAGTGCCCATTCGCCCCTGCAGAGCGCCCATCACTGGAAGAGACACAGTACAGCGCCTATTCACCCCTGCAAAGTGTCCATCACTGGAAGAGACACAGTACAGCGCCTATTCACCCCTGCAAAGTGTCCATCACTGGAAGAGACACAGTACAGCGCCCATTCGCCCCTGCAGAGCGCCCATCACTGGAAGAGACACAGTACAGCGCCTATTCACCCCTGCAAAGTGTCCATCACTGGAAGAGACACAGTACAGCGCCTATTCACCCCTGCAAAGTGTCAATCACTGGAAGAGACACAGTACAGCGCCCATTCGCCCCTGCAGAGCGCCCATCACTGGAAGAGACACAGTACAGTGCCCATTCACCCTCCCAGAAAAAGACCATCAGGGTCAGTTTAACAGTGCAACATCCACTCACCCATCCAGAGAATGACCATCAGGTGCATATTACGAATACAACACTCTCTCCCACACCCAGCAGCCATCAGAGACAGGTCAATAGTACAGCAATCACTCACCCCTGCAGACTGCCCCTCAGAGACAGAGCCAAGTGCTGCTCTCAGCCACCCACTTAGAGAACGACCATCAGGCGCATGTTAACAGTTCAACGACCAGTCACCCACACCCAGCAGCCATCAGAGACAGGTCAATAGTACAGCAATCACTCACCCCTGCTGACTGCCCCTCAGAGCAGAGCCAAGTGCTGCTCTCAGCCACCCACGTAGAGAACGACCATCAGGCGCATGTTAACAGTTCAACGACCAGTCACCCACACCCAGCAGCCATCAGAGACAGGTCAATAGTACAGCAATCACTCACCCCTGCTGACTGCCCCTCAGAGACAGAGCCAAGTGCTGCTCTCAGCCACCCACGTAGAGAACGACCATCAGGCGCCTGTTAGCAGTGCAGCGATCAGTCACCCACACCCAGCACCCATCAGAGACAGGTCAATAGTACAGCAATCACTCACCCCTGCTGACTGCCCATCAGAGACAGAGCCAAGTGCTGCTCTCAGCCACCCACGTAGAGAACGACCATCAGGCGCCTGTTAGCAGTGCAGCGATCAGTCACCCACAAATACTGCTCACCAGAGACAAAACCACAGCGCAAGCTCCGGTGGAACAGAAGGCACTTCTACCCCTGCTTTATAGCCCTCTGCATGAGCACATCTGAGTGCCTGTCTTCATTCTAACAATAGGATCACAACATATTTTGCTCTGCTGCGCAATCTTTGGAGAATCATGCCCAGGCGAGTATGTGATCATTTCGAAGATTCATTTTAAAATTGTTTATTGAGAGTCCTGCCACCTGACCACCCTCACCCACCTCTTCTCCAGAGGGGCAGATGGTGTGTCCTGCCATGAATTACAGCTGCATCTCCCTAGATGGATGGCGTTGAAGCAGTCATGGCTAAACATGGAAGCCTCAGATGAGCCACTTTCAAAACTATTTCCAGGGCTGATGTGCTGTAGCCGTGCACTGGGCAGCACTAAAATATACAATGACAGCCCCTGAGCCTCCCACTCTTAAAGCAACAACGCAAGTTTACAAACAACTGGACACTGCAAGGAACTCTCCACGAACTAAAGACATCACTAAAACGGATGAGATGGGTGAACAAAAGAGCAAAGGAAAACGAATTATGGGCAAAACTTCTCCATGATGCAAGCCAGAAAAACAGTGCCAAATCTGGCCATCAGTTAATCACCCTAGCATAGACTCTAATATCACGGAAGCTACCTGGGTTGACTATCTCTTCAAACAGTTTAATGATCAGGAACCAGACACAGTCACTCCCCTTGTCCATTCGGAAAACGTCTACATCAACAATGTAATAAGGGAAGGAGCAAATCAACTCCGCCCGAGCGATGTCGACAGTGGACAACTCAAGCCGACGCAGCTGGAGACGGCACTGCCATCAGGCCCACACTGCCCACCAAGTGCAGTAGACGAGCAAAATGGTCCCTTGGCTATAGCAATAAGGAAACAAATAGCCAGAGGTAGACGGGCAGGAGCACCTGGCCCAAATGGCATACCACCAATGTACAAACAGGATCCCGAATTTTGGTGCAACGCACTAGCTCCTGTGTTAGGACATGCTCTAAGAACCACAGCATTCCCAGAGTCATGGAGAGGCTCAATTATTAGCCCTATATATAAGCAAAGAGCGATGTCTGCTCCAAACCAGTACCGCCTGATAGCCCTTATAGATACTGAGGTTGAATACTATGCAGAGATTATACTAAATGATCTGGTTAGCTAGTCTGCCACGAACCACAGTATACCTATAACTCAAAACAGCTTTCCGTCAAGGGCATGGTACTATAACTAATATTAAGGCCTTAACTATGCTTATGGATGCTGCGAAGCAGGGCAAATATCCCCTATACCTCTGCTTCACAGTCTATTCAGCAGCCTTCAATCATGTTGTCCGTGCCAGGCTCTGGCACAATTTGGACAGATGGAGTATACCACCACCCCTCTTAGACCAACTTATACAACTGCATACTAATTCATGGATCAGAATTAAACTAGGTGCTGATAAGTAGCTTTTAAGCAGAATCACCACTACAAAGAGGTTACAGCAAGGATACGTTCTAGCCCACTTGTTATTTAGCCTTTTTCTGGTGGACGTACCGGGAGAACTGGACAGTTGCTCTTCACAAGCCCTAAAGCTTGGTGGTATGATAATGACAAATTTTCTAAATGCTGACGACTTAGGGCCAGATGTAGGTAGGCTTTTACCGGTCGTGAACGGCCGAAATCGGCTGTTACCGACCGGTAATAGCCTTTTCCTATGTAGGTGGTATATTTACCAATTCGGTAAATAACGAATTGGTATTTACCGATTCAGTATTTACCGAATCATCATTTAACGATTCGTAAATGAGATGTAGGAAGCACTTTAAAGTGTGCTTTTGTGCTTTAAGGATTCGTTATTTACCACCAACTATTGGTGCATTTACAACTGTGCCATGTGACAGACATACACGCCCTTAGGGCATGTAAATATGCCACATGTGCACACCAGCACTATTCAGGGGTGCAACAGGGTGTCAAAGTGACACCCTGCCACCCTTGACTATTTCCCTATTTTACCGAATCGGATATTTACTGATTCGGTAATTGCCATTCATTCCTATGGGCCTCCATGCCCATAGGAATGAATGGCAATTACCGAATCGGCGAATACCGATTCGGTAATTTACCGAATCTTAACGATTCATAATTTTTTACCGACTAATTACCTACATAGGATTTACCGATTCTAAAATTCCGAATCGGTAAAATTCAGTATTTTAGAATCGGTAAATCCTATTTACCTACATCTAGCCCTTAGTTCTGATCAGCGGAACTCCTATCGGACTTCAGCACCTCCTAGATGCAACTTACAAATTCTCGCAACGGAATGCTCTAAAAATAAATTTTAAAAAATCCCAAATTTTGGCAGTAAACCATCATAAGAATGCAAACCCTAGATGGTATTTGGCTGGTAAACATCTAGACCAAGTAACAAACTATAAATATCTGGGCTTGCTGCTAGATCAAAAAACCTCCTTAAAGCTTCAGTTGGGATCCCTGCGAAGGAAGAGAGCTACAACCTATTTAGCACTAAAACCCTTGAAGAAGATGCTGCCGGAGTCATGCGAGCCAAATTGCAGCCAACGATCACCTATGGGAGTGAATATCTGACTGGAAGAGACACAGCAATTCTCAATAGCGTAATAGCAACCTCTTACAGAGCAATTTTCCAGCTTCCCAAATATGTTTGACTGGCCCAAATTAGGCTGGAATTTGGCCTTGAAAACCAGGCGATAGAAAGAAAGGGAGCCTTTATAAAAAGCCGGCCTAAAATTAGAGTTGCTGATACGGGGTCCTTAAATAATCATCTCTGGGTTGAGCTGTCCCACACTGGAAAACTGCCAGCCAACGTGTACCTTCAGGAATCTATTAACACTCTAGGTCTGATAGACGTCTGGAACACCTCAACAAGCCACTCGGTTTTAAAAGAATTAGTAACAAACTCAACAAGACTCATTTCAGCCATAGAGAACAAGAAAGCATTATCCTAACGAGCTCATGGCTGGGTTGTGCTCAATAATTACGATGTCCTTAAACCTCAGCCCTATTTCAAGTCAGGAACCATGATTGTGACTAAGGAAACATTCTTAAGACTCCATTTGGGAGTCAGTTCAATCAGTCCGTTTTTACCCCCTTGGGAAAAAAGAGGAGGAGACCAGCCTTGCCATCTGTGCGCTTGCGGCTCGGAGAATCTCATTCATATCATATATGTCTGTAACAAGCTAAAGGACATACAGAAAACTTTGTTGAAACCATTCTTTAACCAGCATAGAGTAAGGTCCTGTAGGCAGGCGGTGATGCTGTGCTTTAATCCAACTTTAATACAGCTAAACTGCCTCCTTACAATTTTTTTGACTTAACAGCATTGAGACAGAAAAAACCTATTCTCAGCAGTTAAGATCTAGCTCCGTACAATGGTTTTGGGCACTTTTTGATCCAGCCCCGTAATGCTACACAATGGCTTCGTATAATGGCATCAGGACATCACAATCAGGGGCAATAGGGTGCTGTTATTTGTTGCACGGTCACGTCTCGTCAGCTTAACCCGTTGCGTGAGCTGAGCTCAACACGGCTGTTGGAACGTTCGCATGCGGGGATAATTTCCCTGCTGTGCTGAACGTTCCAAAACGGGTGTGGCCGTGACGAGCTCAGCTCGTCATGAGTGCACCAGCAGGAAAATACTCCCTGCAGGGAAGTTGTTAAACAGATAGCTCTTAATAAACTGAGTTTTAACAGACTGAGAATTAACTGTGTCAGAGATGCAAGTACCTCTGAGTTCAATTTTAAGTTTTTACGTATAACACAAAGCAGTTTCTTTTAAACTTTGTAATTCTTGTATTAGTGCAAAGTTCTTTGAATTTATTGTTAATGTACCTTATGCAATGATTTTAATTAATCAATCAGAATAAAAATGTACTTACTTACTTACTCATGTACTGGGACAAGTAACTTGACATGTATTTTGACATGTCCTTTGGCATATAATAGGACATGTGCTTAACATACAACAGGACATGTACTTTCACATATACCAGGACATCTGCTTAACATGTACTAGCACATGCCTACTTCCAGATACAGGACAACACCCATCCATAGAAAGGACCCCCCCATGTTTGGGAACATGGATGGAGTTAAAATCTGGGTCAACACATGAAACGTGCGATGACTAACCCTAATGAACCATTTTATGGTTCCATCCAAGTTAATGGTCAATATGTTTCAGACTACGTACGCCAACTAGGGTTAGTGGCTTTCTTCAGGACCGTGAGGTCAGTTATGAATCCCTTTTGCAAACCAGATGGACACTGTCCACTGGTTATACCTTTGATCTCACAACGGGGATCTTGGACAATATCATGGCTTCTCCTAGGGATAAACAGGCAATGAAAATTAATATATCCTCGGGGTTTCATAGAAAAGCTATGTTAGGCACCTTTGTGACATTAACAGTCTGATCCAACTTTTTGTGAATGCAAAATAATTTGCTATGTGCATGAGTACATCAACTTAGTGCAAACTAACTATGTGGGTGAGTAAAAATAGATAGACCCCTGTGGGACAAAGGGAAGGAAAATGTGGAGACAACTTATTTAAGATTTACATTTTAGAGGGGGGCGTGACTTGCAGCCGAGTGGAATGGTCGTGCTCTAAAGCGGCTCCTCGGCCCTCGCTGCTGTTTCTAGCATAGATCCTGTGCCTGTGCCCCTGTTTTGCCTAGGACTTGCTGGTATTGCTCTGCTGACCACCTGGCCTCCCCCATCCTCTCCCCGCTGACCTCCGGACTCTCGGACGCCGGGACTTGCTTCCGAAGCCCGGCTCTCATTTGGCCCAAAATGGTGGCTGCGACCAAGGGCCGATATGCGGCAGACTCCGGAGCCGCTGCAAGAATCTAACTGCCACCGATCCATCTGCCCGGCCCAGTCGGGGCTTAGGGGGGCGATCGTCTGCCATTCCAGCCTGTTCTCCATCTGACTGGCCCCACGTGAGGATCCTAAACTGACCAGATCCGGGCCCTCCCTGACGCCCACGGCCATCTCCACGCGAGTCCCCAGCACTGCTGGGGACCGCCTACAGGCTACTCGAAAAACCAGATCCTGCCTGCCAGAGCCGTGACCTACTGACCTGGTGTGCCGCCTAATTACCCTGCCTCTCACCACCTAGACGTGCTATTGGGGCCACAGGGGAGATTTGCACGACTAACTGAGGCTGCACTGCGTGCATTGACCCGAGGAGAGCTGGGCCTTGAATCGGAGTAGTGGAGGGCGGCGCTCACCATTCCTCCTCCACAGCCTGGAGTGTGATATCTGTGCCCGCCCCAACATCTGGTGCCTGTTGGAGCTCGAGTGGCTCTTGCTGAGGGGTTTCCTGCCCTCCCTGAGTCGGAGGTAACAACTGGATGCTCTACCCCGGCGCCAGCGGACTGCTACTTTGGCCCATCTTGCCTTCGCACCGACCGACGCTTTGGCTGGACTGCCCCCCCTGCAGATTCTGGGCGCTTTACTAAGGGAGTTGGCCCCTGGGTGGCCCACTCCTCATTCCTCCTAGTCGGACAGGTCGAATCGCCCCCCGGTGTGCTGGGGGCCCGCAGAGTGTGATTCACACACCACATAATTGTGAGTGGAGCTCCTGCTCCCCCCCCTTCATGAGACTGTCGCTTTGCATCGCCTCTCCCAGCCCACAGAGTCCCTAGACTTTCTAGAACTACTATCCCAGCTGGTGTGGGACTGCCCGGATTTCCGAGGCTGCCGGGGGCCCCACCCTGATTGCACGATCTTCGGCCCTGCGCCAGTAGGACATATCGTACGAACCGGACTCCGTGATGGCCTCTAATAAAGGAAATAAGCCATCCAACCAGCGACAGATTAACAAACTATTGTGGGGCTCTAAAGGAGAGCCTAAAGATGCTGGCCCCGATTCCGTATCTAAAAGTGTGACTCCTTCTCCTGCAACGAAGCCCCCCACTCTGGAGGACGTGATGGAGGCTATCTCTGGGGTCCTGGGGTCCGTTCCTCGTTGGAGACCCGTATCGACTCTGTGAAAATTGAAGTGACACTCCTACGTGCGGACCTTCGTAAAATGGACACTAAAGTGAAAGACGTAGAACTCAAAACCACGGCGCTTATTGATGAGACCTCCACCCTCCAGCAACAAGTGGCTCAACTCCAAAAACAGCAGTTGCAAATGGGGTCGCTCCTTGACGACTATGAAGGGTGTGCGAGACGCAACATCCTCCGCATCCTAGGAGTTCCGGAGCGTTTGGAGGAGCCGGCTACGGATCTCTTTGTCCAGAAATTAATACTACAACATCTCCAACCGAAGCAGCTCTCCATACTATTTCTCCATTGAGCGGGCACATAGAGTCCCCAGGGGCAGGCTGAAGCCGGGCGCTCCCCCGCCCTATCATTGCCCGTGTATTTAACTTCTGCGACCGGGATGTCATCCTTCAGACGGCGCACGCGGGACCGCCACTACGACTAGACAATGCCCAGATCACAATCTTCTCTGACTATGAAGGTTCAGGCTCATCAGCGCAGTTTTCTTGAGGTAAAGAAGGCACTCCGAGCTCAATCCATCAAATATTCCATGCTGTTTCCTGCTAAACTGCGCGTTGAATCGGATGGCAAGACTTGGTTCTTGGAGTCCCCTGCTGAGGTATGGGACTGGCTTGAGGGGTGGCCTTCTACCACTCAAAATCGTCGCAGACGATCAGCGGACCACTCCAGTCCAGAAATACTACCAGAAAGCCAGGATTTATTCACGGAAACTGCCCACAATGACCAATGATGCTTTTGATCGACTGGACTCACTCCATGGGTCAGCCAAAAAGAAACGTCCTGTACTTCATGACCAGCCACTTCACCTAGAGTGATCTTACCTCAGCCCCTCTTGGCCTCGATGCTGGGATCCGCTCAGTTCTTGTTTTACTGTGGTGCTATGGGACAGTCATGTCTGTCATTGTTGACTTCAAGTCGAATTGGACTCCTCTTTGGGCGCTCTCTAGGCGTGATCTCTTTGACTGCTCATTCCATCTCAGCTGTCAATCCCAGTCGCGGTCCTGTGACCAGCCTGATGAGACTGAGACTTCCTACTCCGGATCGGACTGAGTTCACTGGCTAGTGCCCACTCCTGATCTACCTATATCCTTTTTGCTGGTCCAGATACTATGGAACATCCTGCTTGTTTTACTGTTTCCTATAAGATGCGAATGTTATTCCTGTTCTACTTTGTTCTAAAGATGCACAAGGCTAGACAATCCTTTTCACCTACAGCGAGGGCTCCCTTGGCTCTCCACGCACCCCATCGATGTTTGGGAGGGCGACAGGCACTCTGCCTAGTTGGGGAGTGGATAGTTTCAAGTCCGCGGGCAGGGGGGCAGGGAGGGGGGTCGGGCTGGGTGGGAAGGGGGTTCTAAGGATTTCCGTTCTGATTTCTATCCATCTTCGATGGCCCTTTTTGTTGTTCTTGATGTTTGTGGTTATAGCAGAGTCCTTCTTGCATATGGGCATAATAGACACAGCCGTCCAGCCTCCATTGCCATCCTGTCCTTTACAGATATCTGCCCTTGGCCCTTGTTCCCGACTGTCACAATTTTTGGCTAGAATCCGTCCCCCACTTCTTTCACTATACAACACAACATGACGCACAACCATACTAGGGCACTCACCCTCATGACGTGGAATGTCAATGGTCTTGTTAGTAAGATAAAAAGGGTGGTGGTGATGCAATACCTTAAACGCCATGCTCCTGATATAGTATTACTCCAAGAGACGCACCTGATGGGTAACACATGTCGAGCACTCCATCGAGGGGGGTACAGACTACTGATACATGCAGGGTTCACCTCGGGCTCCCGGGGTACCGGTATCCTCGTCAGAAAAACTCTTCCACTTACATGTACTAAAACGTGGGCTGACCCTCTGAGCCTCTTTGCGGTGGCCGAGACCACATGGGAGGGGCGACACCTTAACATTATCTCAGCCTACATCCCGCCAGCAATGAGCAAAGATGTCCTGACGACTCTAGAACGACTGTTGTTAGACCTCCCGCAGGGTACGCTGGTTATAGGTGGGGACTTTAACATGACAATGGATGACGCTATAGATAGACACCCCCAACGTGGCTCCCATAAGCAGTGCTCGGACCTCCTGGAATTTGCACGGGCGATGGGTTTAGACTATATCCTTTGCCATACTGCAGACGTGGGCCTCTTTCGCAACCCAAAGGGGCTCCCCTGAGGTATCTCGGATCACTCTCCCCTTACTGTCAAACTCACCTACCACCGACAGGTGATTAGGGGTCCCATAGTTATCAGCCCTTGGCTCCTGAAAATTCCAGACATCAGGGACAGCCTGCTCGAACATACTGAATACTATTTCGCCGAGAACCTTGGTTCAGTCCAATTAGCCGTTACAATCTGGGAAGCATATAAAGCTGTCATTAAGGGGAGGGCGATCGCTCTTAAAATCGGATATCAACACAAGCAGACCAAATTTCTGACTCCTTTTTTTGGTGCACTGGAGGGTGAGCTGCGACGCCTCCTATGGGATGGTATAGCGCCTCGTATTGCCCTGAATAAAGTAACTCAGGGATGGTATGATGGGGGTGTTGCCTTGCCAAACATGCGCCTCCACTATTGGACCTCCCAACTCGTAGCCACCAACTCCTGGATCCACGGGTCACCTGCCAACCCAGCATTCCATCTAGAACGCTGTCAGACGGAACGGGAGGGTTACTTAGGCGCCTTATATGGCAAATTCCCCCGAAATCGATATGTGGGACCCATGACACAAACTGTGGCTATCTGGCACCGAGCTACTAAAAGCCTGTGTTGGGCTGAAAGATTTACTCAGGCCAGCCCGCTCTGGGCGTCCCAAAGGCTGGGTTCCCCTTGTCACCTTAAGGGCTTTGACAGATGGGACATGATTGGCATTTCCAGTCTAGGTGACTTGATTCATAAGGGGAAACTATTGACCTTTGGCGAACTCCAACAGAAATACGATCTGGCCCAATCCGAGGCATTCTGATACCTCCAGATTACACACGCTGTCACGACCACTGTAACAGACCTCTCCTCCCTTCCGGAGGCCTCTCCCCTAGAGGATAGGCTACTTTCAGAGCCACTCTAGACAAAGGCAATATCGTGCACGTATCGTAAACTATGCAATAATATGCCTGACTCCTTCCAGACCGTGCAAGACAAGTGGCAGGAGGAAGTGGGAGACTTAGACGACAAAGACTGGAGATCTGCGCTAATGTCCCCTAGGGAAACGGCGATGAATCACCGATTCAGATTGATCCAATTGAAAATTCTACACAGAACATACATGTCCGCCCCCCTCCTGGCCAAACTGGGAAGACGCCTGGATGAGATGTGTCTCCGCGGCTGTGGCCGCCCCAGCACCTATTTGCCACGTCCTCTGGGAATGTCCAATTATCCAATGGTTCTGGGACAGAGCAGTTCATAAAAAGGCTGAGGTGTTTGGGAAACCGATTCCTCTCTCCCCTAAGGAAGCGCTTCTTAATATATGGAGTGCTACAGACCTCACTGAGAAGGAGCTCCAATGGGTGGCCCTGGGTTTCCTGTTGGTGAAACGTGCAGTGGCAATGCACTGGGATGCCCCCCAGAGGCCTCTCCTGGTGGTTTGGGTGGCGGAAATGGACAGATGCATGCTGGCAGAAAAATCTGTATTTAAAGTCAGAGGATGCCCCAAGAAGTGGGATGAAAAATGGGGACACTGGAATGTCTATAGAGGCGAGATCTGTGCCTCCCCCTCGGTGGAAATGGCAATGGATCGAACTGGATCGAGACAATGTAATGATCTTTAAAGTGATTTTTCTATGTATACCTGATTTATTAATTATTGATTCTGTATTTTGTTGCCTAATTGCTGGATGATGACTCTGATTTGTTTTTGTTTCTGTGGAAATTGAAGACATTGATGTACATAAACAGCATTCATTCCCCTTCTTCTCCCACTCCTCTCCCTGTGAGCACCATGAATACTGTAAATTATTGACCGTATCACCCTGCCAGTAAGAGCCCGTACCCATATGCATATGTATAGCCTTTCTAGGCACCATGGCCTTTCTCCCATTGGAATCCCTGGCTTCCCGCCTACGCGTATCTTAAACCCCCTCTCATGCATAGACCATGAAACCCTCTCCCTCTGCGCGACCCTGCTGCGAAAGGCAACCCTCCTGCTTGACCCGCACAGAACCCCCCCCCCCCTTTTTCCTCTTGAAGAGGCATCCTTCGCCTTAGCTGACATAGCCCTCCCCAGCTGCACCTGACTGCCCCCGCTCTCTCTTGTGCTGGTCATAAGATCTCTCTCTCTATGTGACTCTGTCCCCGTGTCCACCCCGGCTCCCCCTCCCTTCTCCTCACATGGGCAAGTCATGAACCTTCTTCTGCAAGACCCTGTCCTTGAGAGTCACGGCCGCGCCTGACCAACACCTCCTTTCCTTCCATGAATGCCCCTCTGTTGACAAGCCTTCCCTCCGCGCTCGATTGTCCACGCGGCATGAATACCACTCCTTTGATGACCTCTTCCCCCGAGTCCGGCTGACCACACATGTCCGAGGCCATCGCCTAAGCCAGGAGATACCATTTACTGCCCTTATTGTATGAAGTCACTCCTCTTCAAAGGACCCACTATTGATCCTAGCCACCCCACCCCCTGGGCTATGATCAGGCGCACACATCCTAAACAGTTGACGGAACACTCAGCTGCGTGATTGCCCTCCCCTCTTATCAGCAGGTCAAGGGTCCCTATTGTGAACATATGTGGGGTAGGATTGACACGAGGATTATAGGGATGTCTTTCTTTTGCGTCACACTGTCCTGATTGTACTATCAAGTGTTTTGTAAGGTATAAAAGAAAGAGTCTCAGCTCACTTGTTAGAGCACCTCCCGAAAGACACCGTGTTTCGTGTCCGAAATGACTGGCTCTCCTCATGAGAATTAAACTCTGTTCTTGATTCCTGCTTCCAGCGCCCGTCTCTTTATTTGGTAACTATTCAACATGGGAACTAAGAGGCGGTTTGCGCCAGCGGCCTGGGCATCGATAGAATTATGGGCTCCTGTTCCACAATTGGCGTCCCAACGCGGGGTCCATCAGTGACATAAGGTTCGGTAAGAGAGATCCAGACGAAAAAGCGAACATCTAAAGTGATCGGAGTATACCTGCCTTGAGAGGGCCCTAGCCCGGCTGCCGATCAAAAGAACTTCGCCAATTCTGAACGGACCTCTCTTGAGTGACCTATTGTCCTGACTGGAATCCCACAGGAATGCTACATGGAGTAAGAGAACGATCGAGCGCTGGAGGAGGAAGTCGAAGAACTGTCCGTATGGTCCGGTCCGGGTAAGATTAAGTAGGGTGTTTTTACGCCTGATTGGTAGGGTGGTTCTATCCACCTGATTGATTGATTGATTGTATTGGAATCGGTATTTGTATACTGATATTGTTGGTATTGGTTCATTTAGCTTTGAAGGCTACTTGACATATTGGTTCTCTTTTGGAGAACGAGACATTCTCTGTTTGCAAACAGCGGCAAATAGGAACGTCGTCCCTCTTTGCAGATCGAGAAGGGTAGGTAATGCAGACTTTTGTCCCCGTTGTAATCCGTCATGCCTACCTTTCTCCCCACTGATTGTTTGAAATCGATTAATAATCGATTGTTACTCTTTGAGATCTTCCCTGTCTACAAACTGAGACGAGTAGAAATATTCTGTCTTCCTTTCTGGATAGCGAAGGGCAGGTAATGCAGACGTTTGTCCCCGTTGTAATCCGTCATGCCTGTTTTTCTCCCCACTGATTGGTTGGTTGCCTGGACATTGTTGTTCCAGGAATTGTTTCGTTTGAGGTATTTTCTACTTGCAAACAACGTGGAATAGAAATATTCTGTCTAGTCTTTGCAAGTAGTAAAGGGTAGGTTATGCCCCTTTGTGAACTCGTCAGTCCTACCCACTCCCCACTGTTTGGTTATTTGGGGGGTAGCTCGCATGGTCCGCCCAGGAGACTACCCTTATGGAGGACATATGCTCCCCGCTCATGGGCCATTTAGTGGAAGTAGACCATCTGGTCCGTCCAGGAGGCTACCCTAGTAAGTGGAAGTACATCGCTCGGTCTGTCCAGGATGATACCCTAATGAAGGAATATATGTTCCCCTCTTGATCGATAATCTAGTTCCACCCCGGACCATTTATTGGAGGGAACTCGTCTGGTCCGTCCAGAAGTACCCCCTAGTGAAAAGGACACATAAAAATATGAAGTGATCACCGTTCCCTACTAACAGAAAACTTTAGCTCGAAACACGCTAAGGAAGAGAAAGAAAAGAAAAATAAAAAGAAATCAGGCTAAGTCAGTAACCCCCTGATTAGCTTTTGACTTCACTAAAAATAAGAAACATTAGAAATAGTTCGTAATAAGAAATATAAAATGGCGAAAAGTTTGACAGCAAAAGATAGCCACGAGGTAGCTAGGCTCTACTGCCTATTCCTGCTCCCAACATGTCTGCCTCATTGCCCGCCACGCCCAAAATAACGGTCACATGAAATAGAAACAATTCAATAGGTACCTACCCCCATTCCGGAAGCTCCCGAAGTGCAACAGGTCCGCGGTTACGCCCATCCGGAAGGCGAGGCCTCGAGGCACGAGGGGCACGCCTGGCCGCGGTCAGTAGGAGACGATGTTGGGCAGGCGGTCCAAAGAATGACAAGGACCTCTCCATCTCTTCTCTTCTGCCGCCCTGCAGGCCGCGGGGAGAGAGGGGGCTGTCTTGCCTCGGCCACCGACCACCCCTCTCTCTCACCCGATCCGGCTTTCGTTGATGGGCGAAGCCAAGGCAAGAATGGCGGCACTTCTTTGTGCTATAATGGCCGCAACTACACCCAACGCCTGACAGTTGCAGGTAGTCCCGCCACATGCCATCGACTGCATAGTTACAGGTAGTCCCGCCACATGTCCACCCCTGGAGAGTTGGAGGTAGTCCCGCCACCTGTCAAAAAGGAAAGGGGGGGCTGTCTTGCCTCAGCCGCCGACCACCCCCCCCCCATCTTCGATAGCCAGCACGGCCAATGTCGAGGCGACGGAGCCGAGGAACGGCGCGGGGTCGCTGGAAGGGGGAAGTGACGCGAACGAGCCTCCCCCACCTCCCTCCAGGTGGAGGCTTCCAGCGACACCCCAATGCTCTTACTTAAAGAGGGTCAACATCAAAAAGCGGTCTTTTGCCCAGGACGGACACGCACCCCATGCCTTCTCTCCTCAACCTTGAAGATTCTATGAGAGCCGGGGGGCACCCCGATCCCTCCGCATGGGCGCCCCCGCCCCCCTCACTGGGAACCACGACATCGGTGCAACTCCTGCCGGCGCCAGCCTCGGATGGGAAATGGCTAAAATGCAGCCACGGCACAGACTTGTTCAGTTCCGGTGGAACACCAGAATGACCCGGTAGGAAAATTGTTGCCGCCCTCCCCACTCTTTGACTAATGGTCCATATTGTTAGAACTGTTAACCACATGATTCAAAACTTTTTGAACTTCCAACGGAAGGTTCTGGTCCAACCACGAGTCATTGGAGATATTCTGACTGTGCTGGAACTCGCCTGACCCCACCCAAAAATGGCGCCGACACAAAATGAGACTTTTTGAATAAACTTTGTTGCACCCTGACCACGCAGCTTTTTGCCCCGAGATATGTATGTAGTTTTCTTGGATAATGAAAGTAGATGCGAAGGATATTGAGTATGTGCTTGGACAATGAACTGACTTAGGGTGGGTACTGATTATGATTTGGAAAATGAATTGGTGTAATTTAGGTAATGAATGAACGTTGGATAATGAATTTATGAATTTATTAAAGATGAATTACTGACATGCATCATGCTTGCTCTGTAGGGAAGTTTAATGCGATTTTATTGCACTGCTGCACTTTATGCAATGAACTGCCACCAGCTTCGTTCTTCTTATGTACAGTTTCAATCTGCTTCGTAGCCGGCCCACTGAGTTGTAGGCCTGTATTTGTACCTCAACACTTTTTATTAAAAGTATTTTGAAAAAGAAAGCATGGTTGTAGCAGTTGCATTAATGAGTTTTGGATGTCTTGCTACTGTGAGCGAAGAATAAGTATGATGAAAGATGTAGATCAAAAAGGATCAGATATTTAGCAGCTACATTATGTGTCACAGGCAGCCAGAAAAGTGTTTTAGACACCCTTAAAACGACACCACCGAAATGCCACCTGACCGTCACCCTTGCACCCGACAAAGAGGGTTACGACCAAGTAACTCATGTAGATACGCAGATCGTCAATGATTATCTATCTGACCACTGGTCCCTCTGGGCTTAAACGCCGAGATGGTAAAGAAATGCAGTACGCGGAGATAGGTCGAGTATGTGGTAGGTAAAAACATTTTCGGACTACTGCATGCTGATGTGTTTTGAATGCTGCCCCCCCCACCCCTTCTTTTTCCTCCCTTCTGCAGGTCACGTCAGAACGTCGGCTGAAATATGGGAGAGCGATGGTCGAACCACCGACGAAAAGGGAAGGAGGGAATATGTGCATAGTCCTCATAACGATAAGTTTTTTAAAGACGTAGACTTAAACATGACTGTTCCTCCTTAGAACATAGCGACTGGGAGGATGGACTGACATAGAAACTGGACAGGTACTGAATGACGAAAAATTGACTAGAAATGACGCGTTAAATAATGTAACTGGACGTTTGACTAGGTAGGGAAAGGACAAAGATAAATATACGGGTAAGGGTTACCACGGCACCACCCGTCTGGGAAGTTAGAAATGTTGCTGATGTTCAAAATGCACTGCCCCCTTTCTCACACTCTTATAGATATAGCCAAGCTGTCCGACTGTTCTCCCGATCAATACTTGCCGTTGCCTCAGCCTGGAGAACTTCCCACCAAAGGAAGGAACTGAAAAATGGTTTAAGATCCAACCATGGGTAAATAGCGCAACCAGGTTAATTTCTGACCGACCAACCGAGGTGTAAGTATTGGCAATTGAGAACACTCACAGAGATAACGGGCGAGAAAGAAAAGGAGGGAAGGGTAAAAAGAGCTAAGCACGTAGATAAATAGGATAGTAAAGATACGTAGGATATAAAACAGATCTTGTTGGCTAACAATTGTTTCCTGTCTTGTCGTGAATGTCTTATATATGTGTAATGCATGTGCCGTCTTCCCTGTCTGAGTTTGTGTGTATGTAATGTACGGATTTATGTCTTCCCTCTGTCTGTATTTGCGTGTTACCTGACCTTTGCTGTTCTGTGTTGTGAGCGCACTAAATGACCTATTTTCGTACACGTCTCTCTCTCTCTCTCTCTCTCTCTCTCTCTCACCACCCCTTATCTCTCTCTCCCTCTCTCTACATGTCATACGTGTACCGAATGGCTCATTTAGATTGCGGACGACTCTCACTCTCTATGAGAGTCTCCCTATTTTCTCTTCCTCTTTTTGGTAAAATTGTGCCCCACCGGCACCAGTCTGATTTGATACATATTGAACGCGAAGGTGTTCAACGAAATTGACCGAAACTAAAATGATTGTATCTCGCCATATTACTGCCTCTCCTTTCTGCAAAATGAATGAACTTGAATTGGCTGAAAAAGGAAAGGACAGGTAAGACGACTAAAGTCCCCCAAATCTGGCCATTTATAGGGGAACTGTATGTCAATGGCACCTTATGTCTGTTCTTCAGAGGCGAACGCCAACGTCTAGATTGACCCCCAATGCCCAGATTGCCCCACCCCCTTTTGCACCCAAGCGCGAGCTCCCGAAGCATCCCCGCCCCATTTTGATAGACCCCAGTTGCTGTCCCGGATATAAACATAATGACCATGAGTAACTGTTGACCCTCGAGAAAACCTTGTTTTGCCTGACTCTCGATGATGGCACCCCCGCCCTGTTTGAAAAGGTTAGCCAGTCCTGAAGGGAAATGCTCCGTAATGTTGAATATGATGTAATGCACAGTTGATGGGAATCTCATTTACCTCACTTGAGTTATAAATAGGACGATGAATAAACCTGCCATGAACTCAGTAGGAATGCTGACACATGCACTGCTTAGTAATGGACCTCTGACTGTGACCAGTGAGCGTATCTCCCAAATGCGTAGAATTGAGGGAGGAATTCACATGCGTAGATATCTTCTTCTGCCATTTCTCTAAAACCTTGTCTTGTACCTATTCAAAGATTCACGATCACCGAAGGAGATGGGTCAGATGCGACGTACAGCCTGACTGCAGATCTTGGGACACGTGTGACCTCGACCAAAGGTGGAGCTGCAGAGCAACAGGATACGGGACGAGACCGCAATTTCAACGTGGAAAATGAAAAATGACGGGCCGCCTTGAAGCCCTCCGTCTGCTAACCCACGTGTGCCTGGAGTCTCCGTCCCCCTTCTTTGGGCCCGATTGATGGGCCTGCCTACTTGTTATACTTTGCTCCCTTGGTCCCTTTTGTGTGTCCCAGGAACTCTGACCCAACTCCGCCCTCTCTCTCCTATCGACTATTTGGACCACACTCACCCTCTTTTCCACGTGACTTTTTGCCAAAGGAAAGAAGTGCATTCCAGTGGGAATAGGGTGTTGCCACGGAAAATATAGGTGCCGAGCATAAGGCGCCGCCAAACTGATTGTTTAGGGAACAGGACTGTGGTCTAACAGCAGAGGACTGACCGCACCCTGCAACGCGTAAGGATAGAACCGAGCTGGACCTATAGCTCCACCGCCGGTGCTCAACAGCGCCAACGAAAGTACACGGACTAGAGCCTACCAGTGATGGCTCAATGATAAAAAGACACTGTGACGAAGAAATCTTGTGTATAGAACTGAATTCCGCTCTCAACTACCTGGTCAAAACTGTTCATTGGTCACATTTTTAAGTTAGAAAGATTTATGCTATGTAGTGCGTTTAATTGTCAGGAACACAACGAAAATGCAATTTCCTATGTGCTGCATTCTGCCCATCACCTCGACTGTCTATGATTGTACGCCAAATGTTAGTATCGACAAAATGCTAATTCATCAACGATGCCTGTCTACCTGTAAACCCATCAATTGCAATAATGACTGCTGTAATGTAAAAAGGGGCGACTGTGGAAATTGAAGACATTGATGTACATAAACAGCATTCATTCCCCTTCTTCTCCCACTCCTCTCCCTGTGAGCACCATGAATACTGTAAATTATTGACCGTATCACCCTGCCAGTAAGAGCCCGTACCCATATGCATATGTATAGCCTTTCTAGGCACCATGGCCTTTCTCCCATTGGAATCCCTGGCTTCCCGCCTACGCGTATCTTAAACCCCCTCTCATGCATAGACCATGAAACCCTCTCCCTCTGCGCGACCCTGCTGCGAAAGGCAACCCTCCTGCTTGACCCGCACAGAACCCCCTCCCCCTTTTTCCTCTTGAAGAGGCATCCTTCGCCTTAGCTGACATAGCCCTCCCCAGCTGCACCTGACTGCCCCCGCTCTCTCTTGTGCTGGTCATAAGATCTCTCTCTCTATGTGACTCTGTCCCCGTGTTCACCCCGGCTCCCCCTCCCTTCTCCTCACATGGGCAAGTCATAAACCTTCTTCTGCAAGACCCTGTCCTTGAGAGTCACGGCCGCGCCTGACCAACACCTCCTTTCCTTCCATGAATGCCCCTCTGTTGACAAGCCTTCCCTCCGCGCTCGATTGTCCACGCGGCATGAATACCACTCCTTTGATGACCCCTTCCCCCGAGTCCGGCTGACCACACATGTCCGAGGCCATCGCCTAAGCCAGGAGATACCATTTACTGCCCTTATTGTATGAAGTCACTCCTCTTCAAAGGACCCACTATTGATCCTAGCCACCCCACCCCCTGGGCTATGATCAGGCGCACACATCCTAAACAGTTGACGGAACACTCAGCTGCGTGATTGCCCTCCCCTCTTATCAGCAGGTCAAGGGTCCCTATTGTGAACATATGTGGGGTAGGATTGACACGAGGATTATAGGGATGTCTTTCTTTTGCGTCACACTGTCCTGATTGTACTATCAAGTGTTTTGTAAGGTATAAAAGAAAGAGTCTCAGCTCACTTGTTAGAGCACCTCCCGAAAGACACCGTGTTTCGTGTCCGAAATGACTGGCTCTCCTCATGAGAATTAAACTCTGTTCTTGATTCCTGCTTCCAGCGCCCGTCTCTTTATTTGGTAACTATTCAACATGGGAACTAAGAGGCGGTTTGCGCCAGCGGCCTGGGCATCGATAGAATTATGGGCTCCTGTTCCACATTTCTTCAATAAAATATATATAAATAAAAAGATTTACATTTTACAACCTGTCATATTTCCTGCGTCAATGGAATCCTAAATATGACCTCCTCTCTGCCTAATAAGCAGCATATCAGAAATATATAGCAGAAAATCTAGAACGTACCGAACAAAGGGTTCAAAAACATATGGACTCTTTTTTTTTTTTACTGGAATACCAATTTTCATTTTCGATAAACCGCTACATGACAGTCTTCTATCACGCCCCAACTGGCACATGCAAATGAAAGGCTCTAACCCCTACATGCTCAATGACACCTGTGTGTAGTAAACATTAATACCCACTTCTTTAATCCCCTATAGAAGATGGTCATGTGACAGTTGTCTGTCTTTACGGGCCCCTTCCACCCACTTATTAAAGAAACTGCATTGGCTGCCCATCAGGAAATACAGTGTCTACAAGCTGTGCTGTCTGACGCTCAAAGCCTTCTAGAAATCCTCTCCTGCTCTCCTCTGCTCCAGGCTCAGTCACTATCAGCCTTCTAGACACTTAGGAGCTCATTACGATGTCGGGCGGAAAGCCTCTTACCGAGAGTCAGACAGGGCCGGACTGAGAACCAAAACCGGCCCTGGCAAAGTGCTCTGCCACATCCCCCCCACCCACGGGGGTTGGGGGTACTGCCGAGATCTTTGCCAGGGCCGGTTTTCGGCCGATTGCTGCAAAAACGGCCCTGTAACAAAAACGGCCCTGTAACAAAAACGGCCCATCTGGGACCCAAAACCGGCCCTCACCCGTGCCGCGCACCGGGGGATTGCCCGGTGCACGCTACGGCCAGTCCGGGCCTGCAGTCAGATTTTCCTCAATGTGTTGGAGCCCTTCAGACTGACTCGGTTGGTTTACAATCCACGCGACTGATTTCAATGTTTGCAGTCAGAAGGTAAACCTTGTGGTCTTTCTGAATAGGTTCCAACCCGCTCTCGGAGTATTCGTGTTTGTTGGAACCGCATTGTACACGACTATTGACAGCATTTCGACCACAGGATTACGATGATGATTTCCAGCAGCCTTCTTGTGCCGGCCTGTCTTGCATAATAAGGCTGTCGGAAAGTAACTTTGGGGGGCCCTAGCAGGGCACTCTTCAAACTACGTCCTCCGGATGGTGCCCAAGGGGGTACCTAAGGGACCTCCTTGTAAAACCCTGCACTGTGTGGCAGGGACCGTGGGGTGCCTGCAACAGAGTGCAGGGTTTTACACACACACACACAATTTCCCCATTGGAGCCTGTGTTACGGCCGGCTGTCAGGCAGAACACAAGCTCCCAAAGAATTCAATGGGCATCCGACCAAACAGTGTTCGGTTGCATTGTAATCGGGTGAGTGGAACAGCTGACCACGAGTCGGTCGGTCCCGATTTCAAGTCAGTGTTGGGCGAAACGTTTCCACACTACATCGTAATGAACCCCTTAATGTCCACCAATAAAGCCCTTCTGCAGACCCCTTGCATTGGCTTTGCCAGATGTGGTGGTAGGTCTTTCTTTATCCTAGCCCCTGACATAGGTATAAGCTGCTCCTCCATATCTGCACCTGCCCAGACTTTCAGAACTTCAAGAAGTTGCTAAGAACATGGCTTTTGTTAATTTCACTCTGCTTTCTCCCACAGTGCAAGTGCTTCGATGCTATCTCAGGAGTAAGTCATACACTATACCAAGGCCATAGATAAAATAAATCACACAGGGGTGTATCCTAATTCTATCCAGTTAGATTGGATGAGGAAGCCTCACCCATTGGTTGTGGCATGCTTCATCACAGGCAACGTCATCCCACTCTGGCAAGATGGTACTACCAGGGCGGGCTCAACCAAGAACAGAGGGAATCATTGTTAAAAATCAACTGGACACAACGGGGTCCAGCCAGAGTAAAAGTACCTCAAGTTAAGCCCAGGGTACCTTTAATAGTGGGTACCTTAGGTACAGCTAAAACCTACATAGTGAATGCTACACGGGTACAATGACCCATCCATCCATGTTATGCCAACATGTTTCTGCCCATATACATGCCAATACTGGTCTACGACATTCGTCAGGGCTGAAAGGTGATCTCTACCTCCACTTCCTACACTGAATGAGTGTTAAGTGCAGAGTTATCAGAATCTGAATCCTACCTTGGCAACCGAGGTAATGGACCCTGTAATAAAAATAAATATAAAAAAACAAATTTTATGAAAATTCATAAAACAGTACATTTATGGCACTCAGGTGATAGGTCACATGCAAGGTAATTAAGCACATGTGTAATGTATAGTGGTGACACTGCACTGCAAATGAAAGACAACACTCATGTTTTAGTTGAACACATGCTCAAACTAGATTGCCTGCTTACTCTAACTCTAAGGAACTAGAGCTGCATGGTCCGTAAGGAGGAGGTATCTTTTGTAGTCACGCACTGTGATTGTGTTCACTGGTACAATGCATGTGTGAGATTATCACATTTGTTTTAAAGCAAGCACCCAGGGGTGGATATGTTGTTTATATGCTCAAAATATTTTAATCAAGTATTGGCCCCCATGATTTGGAATCATGTATTAGGTGGGACTATTGAGGGTTATTGATAAAATCCACAACCCTGAGGTTCCGTGAATCCAAAACCTGTTCAATAAAGGCCGTCGTATCTAGACGATTTTGGTATCAGCGAACCGCAAATTACAAGTGCGGTATGCATGAGTGTTTTCGTCATGTTACACCGATGGATTCACTGTGCATTTGACGATTTCGTTCTGAACCCTTGGGTTCCATTTTGTGCATAGCAGCCATTTTGTGGTTGCCCTCACAATAGGCTAATGACTACAGGATGACTGTGGCCAAACAAGTCTCTAGGGACACATACACCTTAGCTGACTTCTGTGTGACCTGGCCTAACTGACTCTGTTGCCCGAGGCTAAACTTGTTGAGCCAGTTCCTTGTTAGGCAGCTGGTCAGATAGAGATCAAAGAACAGGAGATTGTAAAGTTTGGTATGCACATACACACCCCTTATCCTACCTCTCATCTGTTTCTGTTCCTTTTTATGACCTGTTTACGATCTGGGTTTGTTCAGATTGTGTGGGAAGGTATGTTGTGTTTTTTGCATGCTTGCATAAGCTAGGACTGCCCCTTACTATTGTGCTGAGTCATGTAACCTAAAACATATATAAGAGCTCTGTTATCTGTATTCCTCAGACTACCTCATTCATTTGCTACGGCTTATGTGTGACGTGGCCTCACTTAATTAAGTTTAATAAAGATGTCTTTTTCATATTTCAGCTTCTGTGCCAAGTTGTGTATTGATATTAGTAAGACCCCTGAGAATGAAGATTTTTCATTTTATCAACCCTCACATGGTCATCTCATTAAAATCAAGATGGGACCAATGGATTACCTTTATGAATATATCGGGAGTTGAGCGATATCTTGACATGTCACCAGTAATGTTCAATTTACTGCGTGACTACAAACATTATATCAAAAAGCTTTCCCAATAGCATTGGTGGCAGTGCAGGCACCCGCTATCGAGAGCCAGTATCATTAAATGAGGAAATGGCGTGTGACGGCATCACCACAAAGTGCTTAGGCATACGTCTGCATCTACAGGGCTCTTAGGAAATGTTGTATCAAGGACGAGCGATTCCCACCAGAGAACGAGAATGGTCCCTCCATGACCTTTGGGGTCTGCATGAGGAAATAAAGGAACAGACCCCTAAAGAGAGAAGAAAGAACGAAGACTAACCTTTAACCAAAAACTGTAAAAAAACACTTTTCAGCAGAGTATGAGGCATAACTTGACTAACGCAGTACTGAACCCTTAAACCATTAGTGAGACAAGGTACATAACAAAAACATAACCCACAATCACAGACGAAATTTCTATATTAGAACATCTTTCACACTTTATATGTACCAACACATAAGGAAAGATATTTGGAGGACAAAGGCATCGTGCATAAAATACTCCTGCTAATGGCTCAATCAAGCCCACCACATTAAGCCTTTGCTATTATAAAAAATCTGATTGGGGTCAAGAGTTCAAGCTATACATTCAAGGTCTCATAGCATAGACTACCTAGACAGAAACCTCTGATTTTCAAGTCATCCAAGATTTTCTCTTAAAAAAGTATATTTCCTGTTGGTTTTCAGAGACATCTAAGAAATTTCAACATTGTGTCCTTGGAAATCTATTCAAACAGCATAAATGATTCTGGCATGATTTTATGCCATAGATTTAGCATTTCGATGACATTCCAAACCAGATCCTGATTGCTATGTCCCACTTCAATAAAGAGTGTGGTCAATATCGTGGCTTCACACTTACATCTTATGCTGCTACAATGTTCAGCGATTCTGGTACATACATTCCTCGTGGCCATCCCTACATGCATCAGATCACAAGCACACTTAATAATATGCACCACATGCTTAGAATTGCAATTGGTAATATGTTTCAATTTCCAAGGTGTCTGTAACCCTCGGTCTATCTCAGTTACCCTAAGTGTCAGACAAAACACATTACAGTTGCCTCAATCAAAGTTTCCCATGGGAGCAGGTAAGTTCCACAGGATAGATTGTCCATTCTTGCTCTCCGGCCTCTTGGGGCATGTCCGCATTAAAATATCTCTCAGGCTTCTACCTCATCTAAAAGAAAACATTGGCTTCTCCAAATTCAGATTGCCTGGCATCAAAATGCACCAATTCTTATTTAAAATTGTCTTGATTGCTTTGGAGCTAGGACCATAGGTGGTAAGCCTGTCCTTTTTGGTTTTGATCTAACTCATTTGGAGTTGATCTCTCCCGTTATTCAGAGCCCTCTTATTTGCTTTGTCAGTCAGATGGAGAGGATCATTTTTCCCTAAAAGTTTTCAAGACAGATTTTTTTCACATTAGCCTTCTAATCCTGTACTTTGGTGTAATTATGTCTATGGTGTAAGAACTGCACCACTGGGAGATTCTTTCAAAAGAAGAAGGTTGTTTCTATGAGTGGGTATGTAAAATACTTCTGTTTTAAAACTCCCATTCTCTGCGTAAATCATGAAGTTAAGAAAGGACAATGTCTCTTCATCTGTTGTAATAGAAAGCAAAAAAAAAGGTTCAAGTGAATTCAGTCAATTGGAAAAGATTGCCGCCTCTTGTTCATTGCCTTGAATTACCAGAAGGATGTAATCTATGAGGAATCGCCATAGTCTACAGGAATACCTTCAGAGTCTCGACCCGTACGGCAGACACCTCCAGCACCGCCAAACACCTACACTTCCAGATCCACAACGACCCCAACACCATCCTCACAGGAACACTCATCTACAGACCCCGGGGTCATCTACGCCATCTCCAACATCGTCAGCAGGCACGCACTTGCGTCCACAGACTACATCCTCCTCAGAGACCTGAATTTCCACCTTGAGAACGACTACGACAGCAACTCCGTCGCTCTGCTCGATAACCTCGCCAACCTCGGACTCAAACAGCTGGTCACAACCCTCACCCACACCGCCGGACACATGCTCGACCCCATCCTCTCAGCCAGCAACCACGTCGCCTTCAGCCACACCACTGAACTCCACTCGACCGAGCACCACTCCTTCCACTTCACCTTCAAAAAAGCCACTGCGCACCACCACCTGCCATGTATCCCCTACCACAGTTGGAACAAGGTCACAAAAGACCAACTCATCACTGCCCTCACCCGAGACCCACCAACTAAGCATGGGCGGAAAATCCGTTCCGCTCGCGGATTTTGCGGATTTTCGGGAAATCCGCAATCCGCGAGATTTGCGAATTTCCCGCAAAATCCGCAAATCCGCGAGCAGCGGATTTTGCTCGCACTGCTCGCACTGTTCGCGTGAGTTCGCGCCCCGCGAATAAGTGCAAAATTGCAGAAATACGATCTTAGCAAAACTGAAAGTAACTACTTACCAGGTTCAAAAGTTCAGGCTCATCATTAGTAGTCATTTCCTGTAGTGCTTCCTGAGGGGCCCCTCCAGAGTTGAGTTGCCAGTTGAAACTATTATGTGACCCTGCTCTGAACCTCAGAATAGTTACACATATGCCACAAAGGTCCTGAATTACAGCTAAGGGAGACAAGCAGGAGCCAGGCTGGAAGTTAAGATCCATTAATCAGCCCCTAATTCATTATTGTCAGTTGGGGCAGGGCAGGTGTTGTAACTAATTTTGCAACAATGAAAGCACTTAGCAAGTGCAAAAGATCACTAATCAGGGCGCACTAAGGAAGCAGGTGCCAGCTAAAAAAATATTCTGTGACACATTAATCAGCCCCAAATTAATTCAGGTCACTTGAGGCAGGGAAGGTGTGCTTTGCTTTGCCGAAAATAATGTACACTGGACAACCAGAGGGTGTGGTGATGAAACAGAGGGTGGCATGGGTGGGCCAGAGGGTGGCATGAGTAGTCAGAGAGTGGCAGTGGTGACAGAGAGTGGCAGTGATGAAGAAGAGTGTCCCAAACAGGCTGGACACGTAGAAACAACAAGTTCGCGAAACTTGCGACCCGACAGGTAAGTTCGCAATTTGCGACATTGTACAAAACCCTCGCGAACTGGCAGAAACCCGCGCAAACACACAAAAAAAAAAAATCCGCAAATTCGCGAGAATTCGCGGATTTTGCGGATTGCGAATCCGCAAATCCGCAAAATTCGCGAACGCGAGATCCGCAAAATTCGCTCATGCTTATCACCACTGACACCAACACAGCAGCCAGCACCTTCAGGCAATGGATCGATGACTGCGCCAACACTATCGCCCGATCAAAAAACCCTCAAACAGACACACTAACAGAAAGGCCAGCTGGTTCACCACCAACCTCCAGGAATCCAAGCGGTCTTGCCGAAGACTCAAGAAAAAGTGGTGCCATGAAAAGACCCACGCAGCCCTAAAGAACGCCAGCCGCAAGCACCACCAACTCATCCGAGACACAAAAAGGACCTCCTTAAAGGAACGCATCAAAAACAATGCACACAACAACAAAGAGCTCTTCAACGTCGTGAAGGAGCTCTCCAACCCCAAATCCAGCTCCAACTACATCCCGCCCTCACAAGACCTATGCAACTCCCTAGCCACATTCTTTCACCGCAAGATCACAGACATCCACGACAGCTTCAACAACCATACCCTCCCTACAGCTGCCAACACTGCAGACTTACTGCCCCCCAGCCTCACCACCCACCTGATCTCTTGGAACCACGTCAACGATGATGACACCATCAAGACCATGAACACCATCCACTCCGGCTCACCATCCAACCCCTGCCATCACTACATCTTCAACAAAGCAAACCGCATAATCGCACCTCAACTTCGGAAGATCTTCAACAACTCCCTCGAGGCCGCCACCTTTACGGAGAGCTGGAAGCACGCTGCGATCAACGCCCGACTCAAGATACCTACAGCGGACCCAAAGGTCCTCAAGAACTTCTGGCCCATCTACCTTCTGCCTTTCCCGGTGAAAGTCATTGAAGAGATTGTTAACAGGCAACTGACCCACTTTCTCAAGGAGAACACCATCCTGGACCTGTCCCAATCTGGATTCCGAAGCAACCACAGCACCGAAATCGTCCTCATCACTGCCACAGATAACATCAGGATGCTACTGGACAAAGGCGAAACTGTGGCCCTCATCCTCCTGGACCCCTCGGCTGCCTTCAACACCATCTGCCACCACATCAAATGCACACGCCTACACAACACAGTCATACGCGACAAAGCCCTGGACTGGATCACCTCCTTCCTCACCGACAGAACCGAGAGGGTCCGCCTGCCCCCTTTCCGTTCCAAAGCCACCAAGATCATCTGCAGCGCGCCCCAAGGATCATTCCTCAGCCCTAACCTCTTCAACGTCTACATGGCACCGCTCACCAACATCATCCGCTTGCACAACCTCAACATCGTCTCCTACGCCGACGACACTCAACTGAACCTCTCGCTCACCAGAAAACCCCACCACAGCCAAAACCAACCTCCACAAAGGAATGAAGGCCGTCACCAGCTGGATGTAGACCAACCACCTGAAACTTTACTCAGACAAGACAGAGGTCCTTATCCTTGGATCCACCCCCTCGCCTGGTAAGGCACCTGGTGGTCAGCTGCACCCACGCCCAACGACCATGCACGTAAACCCGGGGTTCATCCTGGACTCATCACTCTCAATAACCCAGCAAGTCAACGCCATCTCCTCCTTCGGCTTCAACACCCTCTGCATCCTCCGCAAGATCTACAGATGGATCCCCACCAGAACCAGAAGGACGGTCACACAGGCCCTCGTCAGCAGCAGATTGGACTACGGCAACGCCCTCTACGCAGGAACCACAGCCAAACTCCAAAAAAGACTTCAACGCATACAGAACACCTCCAAACGCCTCATTCTCGACATCCCCCACCACACTCACATCACTGCCCACCTGAAAGACCTGCACCAGCTCCTTGTCAACAACAGGATCACCTTCAAGCTGCTCACCCACGCCCACAAAGCACTACACAATGCCAGACCAGCAAACCTCAACAAGCGTCTTACCTTCTACACCCCAAACCGCCAGCTTCGCTCTGCCAACCTCGCCACAATCCCACATATCCACAGGACCTCCACCGGCGGCAGATCCGTCCCCTACCTTGCTGCCAGCACATAGAACACCCTCCGCACACAGCTGCGACAGACGCAGGACCTGCAGACCTTCAGGAGAATTCTCAAGATCTGCCTGTTCGAGCAGTAGCTCCACCCTCCACCCCGCTCAGCACTTTGAGACCCTCACAGGTGATTAGTGCGCTCTACAAATAAGTGATTGATTGATTGATTTATGTACTGTTTCCACTTCTTTATATGTTTTTTTAAAGTGTTTGAAGTATAATGAATATACTTGGGGCCTCATTTATGAGGCTGTGCGTCACTTTTACGCCGCTGGTGCATCACTTTTTGTGACGCACCAGTGGTGTAAAAAATGCGCCATATTTACAAAGTGACGCATCTAGGTAGATGCGTCACTTAGTAAACCCCTGCACCACATTATACCTGCGCCAGGTATAATGTATGCAAGGGGGGCATTTTGACGCAAGAAAAGGTTGTAGAAGTGACGCAGTGAAATCTATGAGATTTCACTGCGCCACTTCTAGGACACACATGCGTCAATTTCTTATGCCTGCCTCACAGCAGGCGTAAGACTGACACAGGACCTTTCACATGGGGCTTGCCCTATGTGAAAGGATGCATTGCAGGAGTTACGTCACTTTTGTGAAACACTCCAGCAATGCGTCACTTTTGCGCCATACAGATACGTCATAAAAACTGACGTATCTGTAACTCCTTACGCAATGATGCGCCATATGATGCATCATTGGTGTCGCAAGGAGGGCGCAGTGAAAAGTGACGCATCGCTGTTTTCACGCAGCGATGCGTCACTTTTCATAAATGAGGCCCCTGGTCTTAAATGCATGTACGTATAAATATGCCAAACTAGGGGCAAAGTACTTCTCATAGAAATTCTGGGTACCTGGAGAAAAAACTCTCCTTCATATTCAAAATAATTCAGTGTTAAGGCAATGTGTGCACAGTCCAGTACATAAGCTAGTGTTGTCATATGATCCATCTCTGTTAGAAGCTTCTCTATTACTTGCAATGCAGATTCCTGCTAATATACAAGGACACTCAACATCTAAACTGATCAAGAACTACTTTTCACTGTCAAAAGTTATGTCTTTAAGTAAGTTAAGAATATCTTTGGTGTCCTTCAAAAATAAAGGCATCCATCTGGCAGCCAGTCTCAAGAAATAATCAGAAAATTGTGATAAAGGTTCAAGGAGGAAACCCACATTCAAAACTATGGGACGTCCTGGAGGGAAAAAAAAATTGTGACCTTTGGTCAGTATGTGAAAGTATGGAACACGGGGTTTCTTTTGAAGGCGAAAAACAGCCTCATGTTTGGTTATCCTTTTGTTGTCAGTACCTATCCGTGAACGTGTCCAGTTCAAGCTTGCCTCCATCACCTTCCAAGCACGACTGGGCATGGCACCGGCCTTTATCTCCTCGGAGATCATCCCCTATGTTCCTACCAGGGAACTACGTTCATCCACCCAATCCCTTCTCACAGTCCCGCGATTCCAGAGGAAGAAATGGGGAGGATCGAAATTTGCGAGCCTTGCTCCACTCTTTTGGAACTCCCTGCCTCCAGAGCTCAGAGCCTCAATGCTTTATCCGCAATTCAGGAAACAGCTCAAAGCTCATTTATTCACCAAAGTCTTCAATTAGTCCTCCTGCAGTTCGAATTCTTCTAGTTTAGGCTCTGCCATTCCTGCCCTGTTATCTGCAAGTTGCAGCGCCATGAAACCGCTGGTGAACGTGCGCTATAAAAATAATTTTAAATTCAAATTCAAAATTAAATTCAAATTAAATTCAAATTCAAAAAAGCTATTTCATCACATATTTCTGAAGTGGGGTCCTTCGAGGGAAGTTTATAGTTACGTGCATCATTCAGAAGTTGGAGGCATTCATTGGTGTATGTAGTTTTAGGTAGTGTGACACTTGCACCATCTTTATTGGTAGGTTTCATCACAATTGTGTCACCTTTCGTTAGATCTGTTAATGCAATTCTGTATCCCTTATAGATATTATTAAATGTTGCCTGTCACTCTTGCACAAGGAATCGGCCTCCTGTTTCACAGCCTTTTCAAAAGGCTACTACAACTGGCGGCATTTCAAAAGAAGGGGGATTAAAGGTTGACTTAGATCCAAGTCCAGTATTTGTGTCACTAGGTTTACTCATACGCTCCCTTCGAAAAAAGACATTTTCAATCTGATCTTATGTAGGAATTTTGCTATCTCTATTTTAAGTTGAAAGTATTTTTCTTGGGTGTGGGTACAAACCTGGGACCTTTATTAAGCCCTTAAGTTCAGGTGTCTGACAATGGGCGACACCCTCACTACCTCACTAGTGTGTCTGTTGGCCATTGCCCGACACTGAATAGGTATATATAAGTTACTCTAGTGCTCTGCACCAGAGGGAGTCCTTTATATTATTTTTAGCTTGGCTGCTTATTGTTTAGTATATATTGGTTCCAATGCATTATTTGTATTTTCATGTGCTTGTTTACCCAGATGCGGTTGGATTAATTGGCTTAACCCCTTTAGTATACTCTTCAAACGCGATGAGTCTTTCTGTTTGAACTTCTTGGATTGGATTGTAGCGAGAGGAGGCCGTCTGCTGCTGTGGAGAGCACGAGGCCTACTGCTTTTTTTTGGCCACATAGTATGGTTTGATTAAGTCTATTGAGACAAATCTTTTCTCCATTTTCCCGGGAAGAGGCGGCAAAACTTCAGTTTTTGTTCCTTGTACTACCATTTGTAAGGGGCCGCAGTGGTCCAAGTACACATATGCGAGAGGTTTGTCTGATTTTAATAATGATGTCTGCACGGGTCTTGCTACCATGCAGCCTTTCATCTGCTGGCTGATGTCGCAATTCAAGACAGTTTGCTTAGTTAACCCTGGCCACCAAAAGCACGGTTTCAGTAAAGAAATAGTGGCTGTAACCCTTGTGTGCGCAGAGCCCAAACCCTTGTGTGCAGCTAGTATTAAACTAGTATTAAACCTAACCTACGATCCATATTTGGTATCACTCTCTCCCCCATTTCAGGAATCTGGGCATATGGAATGTTGCTTGCATCTAACTTGGAGTATTTGAGTGGACATTTTTTTGTTACTGCTGTGCTGCCTTTGTGTGAAGTAATGACAGCTCCCATAATCTCACCATCTATTGATCTCGTTTCGGAACGAATGAGTGTAGCTACGGAAGCCATGCGAACAGCCCCTTTGTGGCTACATCAGCCAATGAATTCCCTTCAACGTGAACGCCATCACGTTGATGACTCATGTATGGATCAAGTGAGTCCTTGGTAGCTCATTTTTAGGTTGAGCCTAGCAGAGCACGGATGCGTTGCTCTAGGAGTCAACCTTTTGGAACTGTCTGCACTTTTCAGAAACTCGTGCATGCCACATCATCCACCTTGCAGGAGCGAGCAACGGTGCGAAGGGGCCATCTGTTTGTGATTAGCATAGCCGTGCTTGTTTACATTTGCCTTGCCTGTCTCGCTCGTTGTGCTTTCACTTTCGTGCATTGCTTCTTCCACCCTCTGACCACATTCTGACAGACGTATGTGGAATGTGCTTAACGGCTTTGCATCACGCGGGCTTTCACACACAGCCGTTGTTTTAATATCAGTTTGATTAGCACGTTTATAATCATTCCTGTATTGTTTTTATTTTCATTTTCACAAGGTGATCGCTTTTCCATATTCCCGCAAACGTCTCTTAGGTGAAATGGCACAGCAGCAGTAGCACGCTCATTTATTGCATCTCTTGATTTGGTGACACTTTGTAAATATTTTAAGGCTGAGGATTGAGTAGTTCGTATCTGCATCTCGCTGGCATAATTATGTCAATGCTTTATTTGTACCACCTCACTGCGTCTGAAACAATCTAAAGTTTGGTATTTAGTGATTTTGTAGTAAAAGCTTCAACTTGAGTGACGCTCTCGTCTTGGCACATGCATGCTCGCGAGCTTTACGTGCCCGGGGTTGTTCTGCCCCATGCAGGGCAGCCGCCGGCTCCAAGGGTCAATCACGTCTCAGCGGGCAGTCTATTATTGTTTATTTGGTAGTTCTGCCTCCCGGGCTCGATGTGAGAGGGAGCACACCTTTTTCTGCAGCCTTTCTGCGCTGTCTCTGATGCATTTCTTTAAACCAGGCTTTTAGGTGCCCTTCATGCATATTCCTCTGTTCATGTCTTTACCTGAAAGTTGAAACCCTCCAGGCTTTAGCATTGTAGAGTCATAATAATGCCATAGCCCTCAGAATTTCGACATGTGTTTGGGGAAAGATTCAAATATTTACATCTGTGGTTTTGTATGTATCGCATTGGAGCATTTCTTTAATTATGCGTGTGTGTATTACATATATTATCACACTACCTATATAGGTGTATATGATATGTCGCTGTTGCAATATTGAACTCAGGGTGCCGAGCATATAGATGAATAGTTCTCTTGAAATGATATATGCACACAACACATGCATACATCTATAGTTATAGATATAGTACATATACAGATGCACAAAACATAATGTACTATTTAATACATTTATGGGATATGGGATAAGATTCATGACTCAAGAGGGGACGCCTAGAGATGGTTGTGATGCCCTTTCCCGTCCTCAACAATGATACTAAGGATCTGAACTGGGTGGCTTGGTGAGCAAAATAACGATGGATTAAACCCAGATCTGTGACTGGGGGTGAATGTTTTGCCATTGTGCAACATTTTGTCCATCATCTTGAGTGTTTTGCTGTTCACCCTATGTGGGAAGGGTATGCCCAGACATAGGTCCCATGCTCACTAAGCTACTGGAGTCAAGCTATCCTGGCTGAAGACGGCTGATAGCCAGAAACCGGTCCTAGGATGCTTGATTCCGGTCCAGGGAAGACATGGCTTGGCAGTTTGGTCTGGACTGTTCCCATGAGGCACAGGGTCAAGACTGATTTGCATATTGCCAAGTCTGAACTGGGGTGGCTTGGTGAGCAAAATAACAATGGATTAAACCCAGATCTGTGACTGGGAGTGAATGTTTTGCCATTGTGCAACATTCCGTCCATCATCTTGTGTGTTTTGCTGTTCACCCTATGTGGGAAGGGTATGCCCAGACGTGGGTCACGTGCTCACTAAGCCACTGGAGTCAAGCTATCCTGGCTGAAGTCGGCTGATAGCCAGAAACCTGTCCTAGGATGCTTGATTCCGGTCCAGGGAAGACATGGCTTGGCAGTTCGGTCTGGACTGTTCCCATGAGGCACGGGGTCAACACTGATTTGCATATTGCCATGTTTGAGCTGGGGTGGCTTGGTGAGCAAAATAACGATGGATTAAACTCAGATCTGTGACTGTGGGTGAATTTGTTGCCATTGTGCAACATTCCGTCCATCATCTTGTGTGCTTTGCTGTTCACCCTATGTGGGAAGGGTATGTCCAGACGTGGGTCCCATGCTCACTAAGCCACTGGAGTCAAGCTATCCTGGCTGAAGATGGCTAATAGCCAGAAACCGGTCCGAGGATGCTTGATTCTGGTCCAGGGAAGACATGGCTTGGCAGTTCGGTCTGGACTGTTCCCATGAGGCACAGGGTCAACACTGATTTGCATTTGCCATGTCTGAACTGGGGTGGCTTGGTGAGCAAAATAACGATGGATTAAACCCAGATCTGTGACTGGGGGTGAATGTTTTGCCATTGTGCAACATTCCGTCCATCATCTTGTGTGTTTTGCAGTATAAATATTATATTCATACTGATCGAGTGGCAAGATTTCATTTGGTAGAGGATATTCTTGTTCATATTGCAGGAATGCCTGTGTTTTTAAACTTGGATCAAATCTGTATTCAACGTCTGTTGCAGTAAGAGAATGATCCCGTTGTATCCATCTTGAATGTAATTCTTTTACATTTGGAATGCTAGCATTTGTAACAGCTTCTAAAGCTGGTACTGGGGTTTCGACAATAATGCGTTTCCCCTGAGCCAGTGCTCTTTCTCTTGCTACAGCAGTCTGAACAGCTGTCAGGATTTTTGGCACTGTTTCTCCTTCATTTAAGGTTAAGTAAGCATGGGCGGAAAATCCGTTCCGCTCGTGGATTTTGCGGACTTTCGGTAAATTCGCAATCCGCGAGATTTGCGAATTTCCTACAAAATCCGCGAGCGGAACGGATTGGGTCAAAAGTTCAAGCTGACTTTTGTAACTCTTTAAAAATAGCGCCTGCAAGCTGCCAGAGCCATTCTAAAATAGTTACAAAAGTCAGCTTCAACAGGAAGCTCTAATAGATAAAGTAAAGCAGGTGCTGCTCAAATTCAGTTACACAATCATTAATCACCCCAAACTTGGGGTGATTTAGGATTGTGTAACTTAATTTGACCTTCAACTCCAGCACCTGCTTTACTTTACCTATTAGTGCTTCCTGTTGAAGCTATTTGCAGCTATTTTAGAATGGCGCTGGCAGCTTGCCAGCGCCATTCTAAGTGGGGCTGAGGGCAGAAGGGCACAAAAGTGGGACAGAGGGCAGAAGGGGACAAAAAAATGAGTGGGGCAGAGGGCAGAAGAGCACAGAAACGAGTGGTACAGAGGGCAGATGGGCATAAAAAACGAGAGGGTGACAGTGATTAACCAGCAAAAAAACCCCCCCCGCGAAAACGCAAAGCGCCTCGCGAACACCCGCGAACACGCAAAGTGTCCCGTGAACACCCGCCAACTCACAAAAATAAAAAAATCCGCAAATTCGCGTGAATTCGTGAATTTTGCGAATTCGCAAATCCACAAATTTGCGAATTCGCAAAATTCACCCATGCTTAAGGTTAAGTAAGTGTACCCGCATTGACCCGCGATTATAAGGATCACCAATTGGAGTACGTTTACGCATGTTTGCAAGGGTTTGGAAGCTATCATGGCTTCCTGGAGTGAACAAAGAATAGTAGTATGTTCTTGTGTCCAATTTTTGGCTGAAAAGTCAGGTTTTATTAAGTCATAGAAAGGTTTTACCCTTTGTGTCTAATCTAAAATGTAGGTTCTGCCCGCATTTAGGAATCCCAGTATTGATTGTAAATTCTGTAATGATTTTGGAGGCTGAAGCATCGCACACTTTTCCGAAATGTTTGCTGCTAGACTTTTCCCTTCACTTGACAACTCATATCCCAAAAATAGGACTTTAAGGTGGGCTATTTTTGACTTTTTAAAGTTACATTTGTAGCCCTCAGTGGCAAATCCTATAACAATGATGCTTACCCTGGTCAAGTGCCTCTCAAAGTCGTTGTCTGTTAGATAAATATCATCCACATAGGACAACGGTTCTTTCTTAAATTTTTGAAGTAACTCTGTTACCCTTCCTGAAAATACCTGGGGCTATTCTTATGCCCTTGGGGGAGTCAACAAAATTGTTGCTGAAAATGCAGTCCGATATCTGCTTTCAGGCGCTATGTTTTGACAGAAAAATCCATTTGAGTTATTGTTAGACCTGGCATTCTTGGCGTGGCTCCCCGTCCACTTTTTTGCCCTATTCATGTATGACCCCTTTTTTGTGCTGGACTAAGACGCGCTGAGTACTGTACCCCTACTAACCAGGGCCACGGTGCAAGTGCTCCCTTTCAAAAGTATAACCACGAACCTTGTATCTGACCCGGGGAAAATGGTAGAAACTCCAAATTAGTGTCCCTAACATCAGGGGTACATGAGACATTCTTTTCGGGGAATGAAGGTTAGATCCGGAGCATAGAAATGGCCTTGGTAGAAAAATGTCTAGATTCCTAACCTTGTAGTGTGCCCCAGATGTGCAGTCAAATGTCTGGGTTGTCTCCCACAGCCTGGGGGTAGCTGGCTGCCGTCAGATAAGATAGGTGGGGTAGTTTCTGGCAAGTGTCCTGCCTGCAGCAATGCCGGCCCCACTTCCCACTGAGCATCTGACACCCCGGCCTCCCTCCTTCATAGGACAGGGGTGCCATCTGGAAAAGACGAGGGTGTTAGGGTTTGTGCACAGCAAAGAGCATGCCCCCTCTCATTGCACTAGTGGTCTCTGTAATAGCTCTCTTTAAACATATTATGAAAGCCTTTCTTGTTATCTCAGCCCCTCCCTAAGACTTCTGTGTATGTTGCTCAATGTATTCACCAGTTTGGACATTGCTGTCTTGTTTGCACATTGGACCTTGCTTTTACCAAGGCTTATTTAGAGCACTCCTCACTAGGCCATGTGTTACTTCAACTCATTAGCATAATAACTGAAGCTCTGCACACCTGCTTGTGAGAACCACACCCAGTTCTTCGAACCACACCCAGCTCTTCGAACCACACCCAGCCCTGTCTATAAAAGGCAGCCCCTTAGCCTCACCCAGCACTTGTGCTCGTCTACCTCCCACTTACCTGAGAACAGATCCTTCGGCGCTGGCACTCCTGCTCTCTCCAGACCTTCATTGTCTTCAACGGGTGCGGCTTCTGGCTCTTCCTTCTTCTGGTTTCCGGCTACGTCTGGCCTCGGCCCCTCTTCTGTCCACTGCAATCGACCTGCAAAAGAGAAAGAGGTCAAGGTTAGACTGATCAGTATGCCTTTTCAGCAACAAGTAAGTGCAAAACCTTTTATTACCTGAAAGGACTTTGTCAGCGATTTCTGGATTCATGTAAAGACAATTTGGAACAAGATATCTCCCACGAACTTTGTGGTTCTAACCCTTTGTTACAAGAATACTTTGTGGAACTTTGTGAAATAAACATTGTTTAACATGGAACTTTTTAAGAATCGAACAGAGGAACCCATTGACAGCAAGGCAAACAGTAAATCAAGGACTTGCAAAAATTACCAGCTGTATTTTGATGTAAAAGTACAGTATTTTTTTTAATAAAAAGTCTGGAAATGTGTGAAAAGTGAGTTTGCTATTAAGAATTTAGGCTTTAGTTATATTAAGGTGAATGTTAGACGTTGGTAATTCTGCTAATGATATTCGTTTGATTTTACAGAAGTTTTACAGTAATAGAAAGCACATCCCAGAACAGTAACACATTCCAAACCTGGAAGCTTGAGACCAGGATCCAAGAGGTACTTTTAGAAGAGACTTTCTAATAGATTAAGGTTTAGTCAGGAACACATTTAGAAATAGGTTGCACTTATCTGTTCTTTGTTTATGTTTCATTAGGCACCAGTTTCTACAGAAGTCAGAGTTGGCCGCAGATTTTAGCATCTCTTCTACAGTGGAAACGCAAGCATTTTGTTGTCTTTTTTATTTTTTATTTTATCCACTTCCCCCCTTCCCTTGAGCTTTTGGTTCTTAGTGCACTGTTTAAAACTAGTGTGCTGGAACAAGCAGTTTCAGGGCGGGGTCGGAATGTCTTCAATCTCCATCAGAACTGAACAGAAACTCAGGTGAGCTGGGCTTTGACAGAGGGACAACAGAAACCGGGGTGGAGGGGAACACCCTACCTGATGAAAGACTTCAAAGACCTTCTCAGATATAACAAGGGAACCCTTGAACGGGAGGGCAGTTCGTTGTTGGACACGAGAGAGCCCTGCTGACTTCGTCGTGGCTCACGGATCGTACCTCCGGTATGCAAAACATTTCACCATCACGAGCCCTGCTGACTTTGTCGCGGCTCGTACCTTGAGAATCGTACCACCAGTACGCAAAGCATTTCACCAGCACAAGCCCTGCTGACTCTGTCGTGGCTCGTACCTTGAGAATCGTACCTCCTGTACGCAAAGCTTTTCAACATCACGAGCCCTGCTGACTTTGTCGCGGCTCATACCTTGAGAATCGTACCTCCTGCAAGCAGAGAATTTCACCATCACGAGCCCTGCTGACTTCGTTGCAGCTCGTACCTTGAGAATCGTACCTCCTGTACGCAAAGCACTTCACCATCACGAGCCCTGCTGACTTTGTCGCGGCTCGTACCTTGAGACTCGTACCACCAGTACGCAAAGCATTTCACCATCACGAGCTCTGCTGACTTTGTCACAGCTCATACCCTGAGACTCGTCCCTCCTGTACACAAGGCATTTCACCATCACGAGCACTGCTGACTTTGTCACGGCTCGTACCTGGAGAATCGTACCCCTAATCTTTGACAGTGAGTATCCGAGTCACCCTAGCTACTCGAACCCAACCTGAACTGACCGCATCCCCTTCTTCAACCCCCGAACAGTTGCCCAACCTTCCTACCTTATTGTGGACTTGTACTGTTATTGGGCCTTGTGATAAATCAATATATAAAGGATACTATATCATAGAAACCCAATGTGGTGTACATTTGTAGTGTGGCAAAATATTACTGTACATGATCATAAATGCTTTACACTGGCCCTCAAGGTTCAGTCTGACTGCTTGGTGATACTACTAAGTGGATAGCCCCCTATCCTAACTAGAGGAGGCAGGTCCCGCCTGGGACAGAACAGCTAAATCACTCGACCTAATAACAAAAAGTGGAACACGCCTGCACTTTTCCAACAAAAAAGGTTCTCAATAGAGCAACAAGGGTCATTTTCAGCCAGAAACAGCTGTCAACACAAGGAGGGCCTATAGACAAGATTTATGGAAGGCTAAGATGGCTTAGCAGCAGGAATTATGGATTGGACTGTTAATTGCTAGTAAGGCTAAGAACTCCAAGGCTTTCTGGAGAATAATTTATGAACTTGAAAAGGGAGAGAATAGGGCATTTAGCAAAAATATTACAGAAAATTACTGAACATATTATATCACTACCTTTGATGGACCCTGTATTACCTCAACAGATCAATGTCATCCTGTGAAAAACAGCACCCCTTATGTTTTGTAAAACATTGCAGGTTAAAGGAGTAGACAAAAGTGTACAGTTTTGAATGAGGCTAAGTAGCCAAACTGACTCAGTAGTGTTACTGAGTGTGGCTCCTCTAAAGAAAAAAGTATTCTCCTTAATACGAAAGATTAGACCAAATGGGGTCCGGACCAAATGGTCTTCCAAACGCTATCTTTAGAGCAAATCTAGAATTGTGGGGGGAGGTTTTGACTCGTCTGTAGAATGGGATTGTTCTAATAAATTCAGTTCCTGAGACATGGCAAGGAATGAACTTGCAACCTATTTACAAAGGTGGTCCATCTGAAAATCCAACCAATTATTGATTAATACCTCTAAAAATATTGAGGCAATGGTCTTTGCCACCGTGTTATTGGAGGATCTGATAGAGAGGTCAGTGGCTAAGTATCTAATTCCAATCAGTCAATCAGGCTTTCGTAAGGGCCAATCCACAGTTACCCTAACGCTGCTAGCGAAAAAGTGTAGTTCTGAAAAAACAAAATCTCAAAGCAGCATTTCAGTCTGTCCCATGAGCCATGCTATAGAAAAAGCTAGTAGGATGTAGCAGTCCTCGGAAACTATTGGACACAGTTATTCTACTATTCACAAAAACCTGGGTTCAGGTCAAATTAGAGGATGGTCTCATTCTGACTTAGCAAAAGAGAACTTTTGATGGGATAACACAAGGATGTATACTTGCTCTATGTTTATTTAATCTCTTTATGACAGATTTGTATCAGCAGTTGGATATGATCAATGCCCATCCACCTACATTTGCAAATTGTCATTTAAAATATTTACAATACATGGATGTAACGATTCTACATAGTCAGACCACTATAGGTCTACAGCGACTAATTGATTCTTTTTAAGAATATACAGTTATGAATTGTCTTGAACTAAACCCTAAGAAAGCTGAGCGAATATAGATAGAATTGTCCTTACCCAAGACAAGAGCATGGTATGCTAGAGGGAAGACACTGGATGTGGTTAGGAACTAAAGGATATGAGAGTTCTTACAATGATAAGGTCTCTTTTAAACATCATTTTAATGTTTTAAGAGTGTCCTCTTTCTTTGCTTTTAAATTTCTATGGGACAAACTTAGATGCCAATCATATGATCATCTGGGGAAAATGATGAGCACTAAACTGATTCCATCCTTAGCTTATGGTTCAGTTATAGTTAAAGAGAAGGACGCCAAATTACTGGACTTACTTCAGATTAAAGCTTGTAAATAGTTTTTTATGATTCCACATGATATTGGTCAAGCTGGAGTTCATCTGGCGTTAGGTCTACAAAGCTAAGTCCTAGCAAGCAGGCGGTGTTTATTAAATGTATGCATTGTCTATCTTTATCTGACTCAGGCTCTCTTGCGAAATGTGTTGTCAGGAAATAAACCACTCGACCCATGCTGGTGCTTGGAGATCGTATTCATCCAAATGTTTCTAGAGTTTTGAGTTGCAGTCTGAGTTTCAGGAAATGACTAGAGCATCTCTTAAAAAAAACTGAACCGGAAAACAAGAGTACTCTCATTTTTAGCTGACATTGATACTCTGGCAGAAAAGAAGCATGCTTGGTCGGTTATAAATTCATTTGATGAACTGGAAATTCAGCCCTATATGTTTACATATTTTCCTTCATGCAGGAGGAATATCATCTTAAAACAACATCTCAGTATATATCCAACGAAGGATGGTATACCAAGCTGGATACAACAAGGGACATCTAACTGCTGCAGACTTTGTGGTTATATTGAAGAAACTTTATTACGTATTGTTTGTGTCTGTCCTCATCTCCTGTGGCATGTCATATTCTTTTAAAGCCATTGTTTTTAATAGAGGGAGTGAGAATATATTGTCAAGCTATTAAGCTCTGTTTATTGGGCAAATCAATTGCAATGATTCGTTGGTATGTTAAGTTTCAGGTTTTGGCTGAAATAATGCTTAAATAGCCATCTTAAACTGTTAGCAGTGATATATGTAATCTCTATTATCAAGTTGTGTATTTTTAATCATTTTGATTACACAAAGCTACTTTTTATTCATTATATCGATACTTAATGGATTGACAATAAATTGACAAACTATAGGCAACTTGCACTTTAGTATCTAAATGCACAACCTGTTTTAATATCTTGTTTTTTGTAATTTTATTGTTTGTGCTATTTTAGATTTGTTCATAGAGAATGTCTCACTGGCAAAATGTAGATTTTACCTTGTGCTGTTTGTAATGATTTTCATTAATCAGACAATAAATATATTATATTACATTTGGTAAGGTTGTTTAGGTGTAGTTATTGTTGCATTGTTATTTAGTGTAAGGCAATAGACAGTCTTATAGTTCTGTGGCAGAAGTACAGTGAAGTGTACTTTGTTATGGATTTTACTACGTTTGTAGAGTTGTAATGTTATCTTTGTATTCTACTTCGAATGTTTGTAATTTGAGTGTGGTATTTTCTGTTTTTTATAGGTTTGGAAGTCGGAGTGCATCATTTTATGATATTTCTTTTAAAATAAATTATTTTAGTTTAATTGAAACCAACATTATTTTTAAATTTCCTTTGATTTTTCAGCTTTCCTGGAGTGGTTTTTACTTTCAGTTGTTTAATGGTTTCCATTGAAAGGGGATTATATTGGTGGATTTATTTTGGACATTTAATTTTTGCATTGCTTTTGCATGACTTTGTATTTTTTTTCCACTTGGTGGTGGACTGGATTTTTGAGAAATAGAGGTGGATCAAGAACTTAAGCTACTCAACTGAAAATATGATATTTTTATTTTTATATTTATTTATTTATGGGTGGTAAAAGTTATATTTATATGCATTTTGTTTTGACTGCGAAGGAAAAGGTTTATTTTGTAGCATAGTATTTGGAACTTGGGTCAGTGTCTGTGTCCAGAGCGGTGCAGTCTTTCAATCCATATGTTTTCAAGTAGTCCATAAGTTGACTTGGTGTTTGTTCATTTCTTTGGTACGATGTGTGTTATTAACTTTTTAATTTCAAAGGCAAATTGATGGTTTGTTGTTTCTTCTATGCTTAGTGCTGAGTTTTGGAGATGTCTCCAAATGCTTTGATTGAAGTGATAATAGCACCCTGGTAACGCTGTTTATGGGTATAATTTAAGTATTATTCACATCATTGACTGTTCAAAGCCTGTTATAAGGTGTGGTGAGTAGTTGTTTGTTTTTACTTTGACTTGGATTAAAAGTTCACATTAAGTTGTCATTTGGCAAAAGAGGAAACCACGGGCCAACTAATTAACAAGGTTTCTCATTGGCTAGGCACACATACCAGATTTAATGTGATAGACCGCAGGCATATATTGATTGCCAGGAGAATATCCTGGATAGGGTCCACGAGGAAGATCTTAGAGTGAGACTGCATGGTCATTACCCTTAGATATCCTGATCTGGCTTGTAACATCATGAAACATTCAGCCAGTCCTATCTTCCTCATTGTGTTCAGGGAAATCTGATCGCATTGTCTAATCACAATGCCCCCTGGCAGACATTAATGATTTGGACTGACTCACATTTGATGACACTAGATGTTTTATGAATGACCTCCCGCCAAGGTTTCCCTTACAGGTTTTGGCATATGATGTTGTCCCCTCTTATTCAAATGTATGTCACCTTATGTGCAGGCTCTCTACTGAAGTCCCCATATCCTAATCAGAAGGTATCATAACTCCTCTCCCAAACGTAACCACGGCAAAGGAAAAGACCTAAGCCTTGTCTGATAGAATGTGGCCAGGTTATCAGCAAAATTTGCAGATGCAGGGTGGATTTCATTTATTAGATTATTTATTATCATTTGCCTCCAAGAAACCACAGAAGGGTCTGAAGTGAATAGCCTCCTACATGCTCATAATTTAGTGTTCACTAGAGAAAAGGGACCGGATCCTTTTACTACTGTTATTCCTCCAACCAATTAACCCCTCCCATGCTCATGACGAGCTCAGCTCGTCATGAGCCATGGTTCTCGTGTGCTCATGACGAGCTGAGTTCGTCATGACCGTTAGAATGCTCGCACGCTGGGGAAATTCCCCTCCTGTGCGAACGTTCTACACAAACTTGTGTGCTCATGACGAGCTGTGCTCGTCATGAGCACACGAGAACCGTGGCTCATGATGAGCTGAGCTCGTCATGAGCACCGGGGCACTGTGCGCGCCCCCCCACCCCCCAGCACGGCAGGGGAATGATCCCAGCAGCCAAGGGGCTAAGGTAGGGGTCCACAACAATTATTTTTTTGTTTCTCCCTCGCTGGGGGGGTCCTCTGTTTTAAGATTTTACATAGCCCCTACTGCGATAACAACCCCTCACACCAGTGTTTGACCAATTGAAGCATCCTAATTCATCGGTGGGCTCATTATCCTTAACAGATCAAGAGAGATGCTTATGATGGTCGCAGGAAGACCCTAAGGTTTTTAATTATTCTCTATTTAAAACCAGATAAAAGGAGATTCAAACCAGCCTAGAGCCAATTAGCATCCGGCAAAGAAATTATTAATTTTTTCATTGCCATCACGCAGTCCACTGCCAGCTTATTAGTTCAAAAAACGGGGTGACCCTGTGTCCCTCAGAACCTGGGTAGTTAGACGTTTAAGAAAAAATGGTTCTGTCGGGTAGGACTGGCATTAATTATGGGTACAGTAAATGTATTATGGTCTCTTAACACAAAAAAGAACAACAACAGTACTCAATTAATTAGTTCCGTGCTCTAGCGTTTATCTGAATTAGTTCATTTCATTATGAACAATATAGTCATTACAAAAAGACCGTGAAATTTAATTATATACAAAAAGTTTTGAGTGACAATTGTGCTTAGTGAAAAAATGACAAAGTGAACGATATGTACAGCGTCAACAGAGTTCTTATATACAAATATTTCTTTCTGAAAGGCCAGAGATTGATTTGAATCCAGAAGTTTCTTCCCTAGTGTAGAAACCCGGTAATTCTGGACCTAAGGAATGCATCAACGTTTTGACCCTTCTGTGCACCTGTTGGTGGTCAGGGCGGGTCTTTTTCAAGACAGGGATGTAGGGATTGTATGTACACAGTCCTGGTAGGCGGAAGAATGCAAAGCCTGTGGCGTGGCCTGTAGATCAATTACGAATGAGCTGTCAAGTGATTCCAGCCCGGTGCAGTATAGCCCATTGGCTATTAGCCCTGATAGGCTGTATCAATCAAAGCCTTTGGCGCGGAGGCACGATGGCCTGTGATTCAGTTTTGAACCGGCTGTGATGAAATTCCAGCCCGGTACAGTCTAGCCCATTGGATAAATGATCTGCTAATAGTTGGAGAGTTTCCCGAATTCAAGGTGTAGGGGCAGAGGGACGGAGCGAAGTCTCGGCCATCTGCAGCAAAAATGAATGCTCTCTAGAGACCCTACATTTCCCTACATTTGTATATCTCTAGAGAGCATTCTTTTTTGCTGCAGATGGCTGAGACTTTGCTCCATTCATCTGCCCTACGGTTCTAAACTGAATCACAGGCCATCGTGCCTCTGTGCCGAAGGCTGTGATTGATACAGCCTATCAGAGCTAATAGCCAATGGGCTATACTGCCGCGGGCTGGAATCACTTGACAGCTCTTTCGTGATTGATCTGCAGGCCACGCCACAGGCTTTGCATTCTCCTGCCTACCAGGACAGTTCTACATTTCATCTTAAAGAAAGCTTTGTCACTGCGTTTTCCATAAAATCACATAGCATACAAGTGTACAGTAGTAGCATGGTATACAAACCCCGTACCGACCCAAACAACACAGAATTAATTGGTTAATCAATACCTAATATAAATATCAAACCAATAGAATAAAATCCAACCTATAATGACTAATTCATAAGTGGTTATGCTAAGAGGTTGAAAATGTTTAAAAATACATCAAAACTGTATGAATACAAATAGAAAAGTTACACATAATGGGAATCAGTCAGTACCTTTTGGAGGTTGGGTTAATGCGATTTCAGGATAGTTCTACGCAGGCCCGACTCTAGGAATTTATATTTGGGTGGGCCAATGGTGCATTCGGGTGGGCCACTGAGTTAATCGTGGCTGGCATGACTAGCAGGGGGGATGGAGAGGGGGCAGGGGTCACGCGGGGGGGGGGGTTAATTTAATAATATATATTTTTTTAAGTCTAGCTTACCGGGTCCCATGTCTTCTCGGCTCCTGCCCAGGATGCAAGCAGCCAGGCTCCCTGCCCAATGCTGCATAATTCCAGTGGCCCTGGTTATATCCATACACCCCAGAAGGAAGCAGTAAATGAGTGTGCTATCTGAAAAAATAACCTACAGGCGTAAACATTTTCAGTTTCGCTGGTTTTGATTGAAAGAGCTTTATGTTTTTTCCAAGGAAGGAGTACATGATCAAACATTTGGTCTCTCAAAAAGAACCATAACAGTTTCTGTGGTGGGCCTCCTTTGACTGAGGTAATTTAAAAGTTGCACAGTGGTGGCACTAGGGCCCAGGAAACTCGCTGCCAAGGGCATCTGCTGACAAAGTCTATACATTAAATGCAATTAACAATCAGAGGGGGGAGAGAGAGAAATCAGAATGGATTCATTCTCCCTGAGCATTTATAAATAAACAGTTAGAATCCAATCCTTGAGCTTGAGGGTGTCTCCTCCACAGTGGGGAACACCTTTATGTTTTTAGGTCCCCTCACACACCAACAGGCCCCTTGGTGTCATGCTTCATCATCGGGGTTATCGTACCCCTCTACGGGGTATGGCGTGCTGCGACGTACGGAGACGTGGGAGCACTTGTTAGACTATGTGTGGTGTTGGTGAGGGGGTTATTTGAATAAATGTGAGTGTATAGTGGGGTTTGGGAATTAGTGATAGTTAAAAAGAACCTGGCTTGTGGGGTGACAAAAAATTATTTAATAAGCCCCCGGGCTGGTGCTGTTAAAAATGAGGGTGGGAGGTCACTACGCTGACAATGTGCGTTACCTCCTTTTTGTGTGCGTCAACATGTTTCGGTGCCAGAAGCACCTTCTTCAGGACGGGGTGCAAAAATCCCCACCTTACTCACGTTTCTCTAACTAATACCAGAATTTTCTAATAAAAGTGAGGAAAAATTACAGTGCACGTAAAAGTAATGTACCTAGCAAAAAAAGACGTTGTCTATTGATCAACCTGTAAAGGAAAGAAGACAAAAATTTTTTTCTGGTGGTCTCTCTCTCCATATCCATAGGTAAAATGTCCAGTGGTTACAGGTGACATACTTTAGCTGCATTCCAGTGCTTATAGTGGGAAAACAAATATTTTACAAAAAACACACTAGACTCACTGACACACAACATAGAGAACACACACTTAATGAGGACATTTTTGATCAGGTGTTTTTAAATCATTTTCTGGTCGTAACACCATTGTTGGAAAAGAGGGAACGGACAAAGTTTGTGTTATATCCCTGTAAAGTGAGGAGGAAAAATATCAATATCATGCCATTACATATTTACAACATACTGTTTTGGAGTTGCAGATAAACCTCATGAGCCAAAACGTCAGGATCTGGTGTGCTAACTAGCACCTGTTTGAGAAAGAAAGGCATATTCAGGTCTTGGTTTCACTTACATTCATGTGGTGGTGGTAGTGCTCACGGTCATCAGACCGTTCTACTCACGATTTCTACGAGGAAATACCTCCCGATCGATCCCTTCGTAGCTCCGTTGATAATGCCAGAAGGAATTTTGAAACCAGGGTTTTATACCCTTTCCCCGGGTTGAAGTTAATTAGTTAATTGCATGATTGAGGTTTCCTTATGGTCATTGTCGGTTTTAGTTAGTTAATTGCATGATTGTGGTTTCCTTATGGTCATATAAGGGCATTGTCGGTTCCTTGCTCGCGGTCATTGTTTGCTCGCGTCTTTCCTTAGCGCATGCGTCCATGATGTGTGTTTTGTCCTGCTGCGCATGCGCTGTTATGGGTGTCTTTTTTACTCGTTATGCGCATGCGCTATCCTTTCGCTTGTCTCATATTTCATGATGGTTAGTTATGGCAATACGAATGATGTTTTTCTTCCTAACGAAGTACTGTGCATGGCGTCTCATTGGAAAAAGACGCTCACTTTGTTCATACTACTGCGTTTCATTGTTTGCTTGGTTTCTTTTGCAAAGGGACAGAGAATACATATTTACCAGGATGAGTGGATACATATTCTAAGGATGAGTGAAAAATGCAGATCCCCGGGCATATTATGCTTCCCTTGGTAGATGCTCATGTGGGGAATGTCTGTAAATTATCATGAACCACTCTGTTTACATAAATTGTACTTACGCCACGTTGAAGAGGACATTCATCGTGGCACCATCTATGTTAACTGACCCCAGGGGATATTGTCATTTAGACCTGTAGTGTTAGTCCCCAGTCTGAAAACCCATCTCTGCTCTTTCTCAAAGAGTCCTTGTTCAGACGGGAGTTGATCAACTACTGTCCACCTGATGTCATTCACACAATGTCCATTCTCAATGAAATGTGTGGCCATTTTTGTCGTTGTCTTCTTACAACGGATATTGCTCTTATGTTCCCTGATTCGTGTTTTCACTGGTCTTTTTGTCATGCCAATGTACTCCAAACTGCAAGGGCAGGTTATCATATATATGACATTCTTGCTGTTGCAGTTGGTTAATTTTCGTTGTTCCCACCTCGTTCCGTTCGTAAAAGTTAGATTCTTACTTTTCTGAGTCAGGTGACAGCTCGCACAATTACCACATTTCTACGAGGAAATACCTCCCGATCGATCCCTTCGTAGCTCCGTTGATAATGCCAGAAGGAATTTTGAAACCAGGGTTTTATACCCTTTCCCCGGGTTGAAGTTAATTAGTTAATTGCATGATTGAGGTTTCCTTATGGTCATTGTCGGTTTTAGTTAGTTAATTGCATGATTGTGGTTTCCTTATGGTCATATAAGGGCATTGTCGGTTCCTTGCTCGCGGTCATTGTTTGCTCGCGTCTTTCCTTAGCGCATGCGTCCATGATGTGTGTTTTGTCCTGCTGCGCATGCGCTGTTATGGGTGTCTTTTTTACTCGTTATGCGCATGCGCTATCCTTTCGCTTGTCTCATATTTCATGATGGTTAGTTATGGCAATACGAATGATGGCCTCCTAGGCCACTACTCATGTGGTAATTGTGCGAGCTGTCACCTGACTTACCGTTGTAAGAAGACGACAACAAAAATGGCCACACATTTCATTGAGAATGGACATTGTGTGAATGACATCAGGTGGACAGTAGTTGATCAACTCCCATCTGAACAAGAACTCTTTGAGAAAGAGCAGAGATGGGTTTTCAGACTGGGGACTAACACTACAGGTCTAAATGACAATATCCCCTGGGGTCAGTTAACATAGATGGTGCCACGATGAATGACCTCTTCAACGCGGCGTCAATACAATTTATGTAAACAGAGTGGTTCATGATAATTTACAGACATTCCCCACATGATCATCTACCAAGGGAACCATAATATGCCCGGGGATCTGCATTTTTCACTTATCCTTAGAATATGTATCCACTCATCCTGGTAAATATGTATTCTCTGTCCCTTTGCAAAAGAAACCAAGCAAACAATGAAACGCAGTAGTATAAACAAAGTGGGCGTCTTTTTCCAACAAGACGCCATGCAAAGTACTTCGTTAGGAAGAAAAACATCATTCGTATTGCCATAACTAACCATCATGAAATATGAGACAAGCGAAGGATAGCGCATGCGCATAACGGGTAAAAAAGACACCCATAACAGCGCATGCTCAGCAGGACAAAACACATCGCATGGACGCATGCGCGAAGGAAAGACCCGAGCAAACAATGACCGCGAGCAAGGAACTGACAATGCCCTTATATGACCAGAAGGAAACCACAATCATGCAATTAACTAACTAAAACCGAAAATGACCATATATGTCCATAAGGAAACCTCAATCATGCAATTAACTAATTAACTTCAACCCGGGGAAAGGGTATAAAACCCCGGTTTCAAAATTCCTTCTGGCATTATCACCGGAGCCACGAAGGGATCAATCGGTAGGTATTTCCTCATAGAAATCGTGAGTAGAAAGGTCTGATGACCGTGAGCACTACCACCAACACATGAATGTAAGTGAAACCAAGACCTGAATATGCCTTTCTTTCTCAAACAGGTGCTAGTTAGCACACCAGATCCTGACGTTTTGGCTCATGAGGTTTATCTGCAACTCCAAAACAGTATGTTGTAAATATGTAATGGCATGATATTGATATTTTTCCTCCTCACTTTACAGGGATATAACAAGAACTATGTCCTTTCCCTCTTTTCCAACAATGGTGTTACGACAAGAAAATGATTTAAAAACACCTGATCACAAATTTCCTCATTAAGTGTGTGTGCTCTATGTTGTGTGTCAGTGAGTCTAGTGTGTTTTTTGTAAAATATTTTTTTTCCCACTATAAGCACTGGAATGCAGCTATAGTATGTCACCTGTAACCACTGGACATTTTACCTATGGATATGGAGAGAGAGACCACCAGAAAAAAATGTTTGTCTTCTTTCCTCTACAGGTTGATCAATAGACAACTTATTTTTTTTGCTAGGTACATTACTTTTACGTGCACTGTAATTTTTCCTCACTTTTATTAGAAAATTCTGGTATTAGTTAGAGAAACGTGAGTAAGGTGGGGATTTGTCCACCCCATCCTGAAGAAGGTGTTTCTGGCACCAAAACATGTCGACGCACACAAAAAGGAGGTAACGCACATTGTCAGCGTAGTGACTTCCTACCCTCATTTTTAACAGCACCAGCCCGGGGGCTTATTAAATAATTTTTTGTCACGCCACGAGCCAGGTTCTTTTTAACTTTCACTAATTCCCAAACCCCACTATACACTCACATTTATTCAAATAACCCCCTCACCAACACCACACATAGTCTAACAAGTGATCCCACGTCTCCGTAGGTCGCAGCACGCCGTTCCCCGTAGAGGGGTACGATGACCCCGATGATAAAGCATGACACCAAGGGGCCTGTTGGTGTGTGAGGGGACCTAAAAACATAAAGGTGTTCCCCACTGTGGAGGAGACACCCTCAATCTCAAGGAGTGGATTCTAACTGTTTATTTATATACATTAAATGCCACATCTCAAAGAGACAGGTAAGGCAGGGTTAGTTTCTGGTTCAATTCTGAGTTTGAGATGGGAGGTTGGTAGAGCAGTGAGGATGCCTTTCCTGGCCAGCATGAATTGGAGTTGGGCCAGCCATCCACTGCGAGGAGGGGTAGAGGGAGCAGAACCCTGTTTCTTGCCCCCATCACCTCCTGTTCCAAGGGGAGTGAAAACTCTGGCCTGCAGGGGCAGCATCTCCCATGGTGAGACCTCACTGTCATACCCTAAGACAGAGGTGTTCAAACTTTTTTGCACGGAGCCCCCAAAGCAAAATTTTTGAAGACGGGGACCCCTGCAAAACTTTATTCCAAGGATTGGGAAACAGGAAAGGCAGGGCTGAGCGCAACGGCAGAGCTTTTGAGATCAAATCATGGATACTTTTTGTAGCTCATAATCCGCAGTAAATGTGAAACATATGATAGGGAAAATCATCAAACAATAACAGAAATTGACAAAAAAACAGTTCTCTCCATAATTTGGTTCTTGTGAGCCCCTCACACTTCTGGGCCCCAATGGAATTGCACTTTCTGCACTAATGATAGCTGAGGCCCTAAGTAGCCCTTCACCTCCTCTGCCTCTTTCACAACTTACCGACCATGGCTATCACTCCAATCTTGAAACAGGTTATCCATCCCTTTTTTGGTTTAATGTAGGGAGGACCCTGCCCAAGGGCATTGGGAAACTTTAAATAAGCACCATTTACATTACACAAACACAAGTTCATATTAATTTATTATATATATATTTTTTATTGTAGGCACTGGACTATTAAATGATTTGAGTTGAGCTGACAGGAGGACCTGAACTAGGTTCCAAAGTAGGACACAACTCCTCCCTTTTAGAAATAATGAGCTCCAACGTGCTGCCCCCACCTTTTTGCAGTAAAGGTGCTCTCATCTCTCAGTGAAACGCCCTTTGCAAAGCTTGACTGGTCACCTTTCTTTTGCTTTTTGCTATATTTGGGTATTATACCAGCATTAATGAGGTGAAACCAATGCCCAGATAGTTTTTACCACATGTAAAAATGACAAAGTAATAAATCAAATGTATGACGAAATGTTCTGTATAACGCCACATTATTTTCCTTTTCATGCCACATAATTTAGTCAACCCTGCCACATGATTTGGTCCTTCCCTGCTGCATAATTCCAGTGACCCTGGCTTTAATAGGCCTCTCATGACACTGGACCCTATGCAACTGATTAAGCAACACACATAAAAGCAGCCGAGGAACTAATATATGCTTTATCTGATGCCAGAGTGCTTTCTACCACAGGCATGTGGCACGTTTAGCTCTATAAATACACTAGTTACTATTTCCCACTGTGAAAACCAGTTTTCAAATCGGCGACTCTGGTCACACAGAAATCTGCAGTGATTGCTTTAGATAACGGAGGTTTATAACGTAAGAGAGAGTATATTTTCCCAAAATCCGTTTCATTTGCTTTGTTTTTTCATTTACTGTGTGAGCGCGTTTTTTATATATGCAATTATATGAAAATGAAAAAATTACATAGTTATTAGCATGTTGTGTTTACCCTTGAGCCCTGTCTCCCTACTCAATGACAGTGCCCCAGGAAACACTCAGGATTACAGGTGCAAACGTTCTATGCTGTTTAACTTCTGCATATAAAAGAAGACAGCCTGTGAACTCACCAGATAAACATACGCTTTCAGGCTATCTTCATTTACAATTCCTTCCTTGCAGACGCAGTTGTGCCCCCCTGGGAATGCAGTCACGGGCTCCCAGGGAGGCGCGCGCCACCGTTTGAAGACCTGTGCCCTAAGGCCAGGGCGGAAGCTCCCACCACATGCTGTGCCTGCTGGCTTTGGCCCATTGTCAGTCTGTATGTGACAATGGGCCGCGATAATCTGTGCTGGGCTGCGCAGAGCCTGCAGCAGCCTCTTAAATTCCGATCAGGAGAGCCAGCCCGAACACCGATGGGGGCAGAAAACGGCTCACATCAAGCCTCGGGCCAAGGCCCAAAGCTCATGTTTGGGCGGGCCAGGCTCAAGATTGGGTGGGCCTGGCCCACCCGGCCCACCCTCTAGAACCGGGCCTGGTTCTACGACGGAAAGGTGATATAGGGCTACAAAGTTGTTCATTATTGATGCATGTTTTTAATCTAATGCACCAGGCCCATTTTAAGAATTCTGCTACAGGAATGACATAACAAAACGAAGAGTCAGACCTCAGGATTCTCATAGCTTAACAGCAATTCCTAGTCCCCATATTCTTACATAGGGGCACTAGCCAGGCCTTACGCGGAATGGCATTGGCAGGGCATGCAAAAAGAAATTGTGGATAGGTTTCTTTGTGTTCAGCACAGTGTGGACATTTGTCATCTCCCGACTCTGACCAGTTTGAGGTAAAGGGTTTTAACGATAAACATCCAACTCTAAATTGGAAATAAAGTTTCCGGTCGAGGGGCTTAGCAATACCGGCCCCTTATGGTTCTAGATGGGGATAAGGTTTTACTGACAGGAACCTCCCGGTCAGCGTCATGCTATCGATCGGTCTACTGGTATTTTGGTCCACCGTGTCCCAATATGTCCTTTTTAGTACGGCTTTAGATACAGACAGTAAAGTGCTCGGATTCTCCCAGAGGTTGATCAGACCCATAGAAGCAAGTGTCCCCTCAACATCTCTCAGCCACCTAATTGTATGGTGGCGATCGACCGCTAGGATATCCCTGAGCCTGTTTGCATAAGTAATTAACTCAGGTGTGACTCAGATCCAGTGCCAGTATAACAGAGGGCAAAGCCTTGCTATATCTGCAAGTGGATGCCTTCTCATATCACTAAGCAAAGGGTGTATTGGTGTACTCACGTGGAGACTGGAGATCACACCAAAGAACTTATTTTCAGCAATTGTCAACTGTGCAAGATTTCCATATCCCCATAGTCCCGAGCCATGAAGAACTGAGCTGACTACCTTAGTATTCTATATCTGCATTACTGGGCTCACTGGTTTGATCAGGGACAGGCTAAATTCTTTGTTTAGGGCACCTACTAGCTGTCTGTATTTCAATGCCATTTTTTCGATATGACGATTCCATGTCATCCTTTTTTCCATGGTGACACCTAGGTACGTAAATGCATCAACGTCTTCTAGTATTGTGTCCTCCATGGTGATTTTCCCCTTAAATGATCGAATAATGTATATGAGCAAAATTGCTCTCGTGTAGGTGCACTATAAAGAATAGCAGATTGGCTGCCATATGTTGGGCCCGATTCACAGAATGAACTTAAGACTAAATCCTAAACTTACTACTATTTTGGCATTCACAGAATGCACTTACTACTTTTGGCATTCATAGAATGAACTTACTACTTATGGTAGTCACAGAAGTTAGGATTTAATTTAAGACAGACTTAAGACAAAATCCTAACTTCTGTGAATACCAAAAGTAGTAGGATCATTCTGTGAATACCAAAAGTAGTAAGTGCATTCTGTGAATGCCAAAAGTAGTAAGTGCATTCTGTGAATACCAAAATAGTAGTAAGTTTAGGATTGAGTCTTAAGTTCATTCTGTGAATCGGGCCCCTATATCCCACAGAACCTCCCACAGTTTACTTCGAGACACTAGATCAAAGGCCGATTTTAAACGACAGAGACTGCATATATACTGCCTTCACTGAGCACCACTGCCCTCCAGTATATCAAAATAAATCTAAAAACTTGGGGGCATATTATCAAGCCTGGGCGATAGAATTATCGCCACTTTATCGGCAGGAAACTGCAGATAAAGTGGCGATAATGAGCTTGATAATATGCTCTATAAAATTCCAATCGAAGCTCATGTTAAATGTGAAGGACATCTAACATGAGCTTCGATTGGAATTCCATAGAGCATATTATCAAACCCATTATCGTCATTTATCAGCAGTTTCCTGCCGATAAAGCGACGATAATTTTATCGCCCAGGCTTGATAATATGCCCCATGGTCTACTGTGCTGATATTTTAAATGATAATTAACTAGTATATTATAATGATATTACCATGAAGAGTTCACAGTTCTTTGAAGTCCTTGTACAGATGTAAAACATTTTGGAGAAGGTAAATATCTTTTACAAATAATCCAAATGTGAATGCTGGTGCCTAGCTCTTGTGTTCAGATGTCTCCTGAGTTGCAGGCTGAGATGTGATGCCAGGTTTCTTTTAGGGTTTTCTGGGTCTTCATTTCTGTGGATGAATGTGGTTGTTTGCTGGATGTGGATGGCTCTACACAGAAGAGAAGGTTCCTGAAGGAGATGTGGCGCACCAGGAGTCACTTGTGGCAGTTAAAAGGCCATCTAATTTATCAATGAGTATGCCATTAGCATATTTCAGCTCATGGACCGTATTCATGTTTGATGCCGCTTGATATTTGTAATGTTACATAAAGTATTTTAGCAACATTTGCACATTTTTTTGACAGCCTCTTTTGGAGTACTCAAAATTGTAAACATATAATTTTTAATACTGGAACACTGGTGTACAATGACAAATGGACAAGCTGTTTCACAAAATGTAAAAGCCATTGTGTAATACTTGATTGTCCTAATGAGCAGATCGTACCTGAAGTACCTAAGAGAATGTAATTTACAAAGCTTGACCATATAAGATAAAGTGTCATAAAAGGCCTCCTATCACTGGTGCTATGTCACAGGAGTGGCTACAGAAATATGCTAAGAAATGCTACTAGTACCAATGAATAATAAAGCACAATTTATGAAGGCATGATTGGCATTGAAGACTTGTTGTTGATGGCCTGGTGTGGTTGTAAGAGGAACGCAGAAGTTACAAAGTACGGACAGAATTGAGTGCTTCAGCAGTTACGCTGGCACCCTAGAGTTACCAGTGAACACATGCCTTCGGTATGAACATTCCAGACTGCCTGAACACCTTAGAAAGCAACACATTGTTCATGTGAAAACTTTGCAAAGTTTAAAGTATTTAAAATTGTCTATGTTAGACATTCCTAAAGCAGTTGTAAGGAAAGATGGTCCATTATGGAAGTTGTTGGGCCCGATTCACAGAACTAATTTAAGACAAAATCCTAAACTTACTACCATTTTTATATTCACAGAAGGCACTTACTCATTTAGGTATTCACAGAAGTTAGGATTCCTAACTTTACGACTCCTAAACTGAGACAAATCCTAACTTTAAGACATTCGGTATTCACAGAAGGCATTTAGGAGTCCTAAAGTTAGGACTCCTAACTTCTGTGAATACCTAAATGAGAAAGTGCCTTCTGTGAATACCTAAATGAGTAAGTGCCTTCTGTGAATACCAAATTAGTAGTTAGAAATTTAGAAATGTATTAAGTATAAGCCAGGTTGGCTTACCTATATTGAGCCGAACTTTGAGGGCATAGTCCATCCAATGCCCTGACACTTACTGAAAATAAGTTCATCAGACAAATCTTAGCTTTGCCAATAAATACACCCCTAGTACCGCTACGGATAGATTTGGATATCCTCCCAATGGTGGACCTAATCTCGATACGACCGTTACTCTACTGGCGACGGCTCTGGAGTACACCCGAGTTGAGACACTACAGGGAGGAATTAAAAACGGTAATGCTACTACTGGGGGCTGTCTTTTGTAAGGGATTCTTTACGTGCTATGGGCAGGGAGGACCTATGGTCTACTCCCGAAGAATCATGTGTAGCTATTTCCAAAAAATACTTAGCTAAAGCAGTGAAAGATTACAAATTGACTAGTCTAATCCAGGCAGTCAAAACCACAAGTCTAATGTATGGGTTCTTGGATTTTAAGTCACATTATCGATTTGAGCGGGTGCTAGATTCAATACATGCTAAAAAACAACAAGAGTTCCCTTTTCGTAAGTTTTTTTTGGAGAGGGATGGCTCCCTCTGAGGGATTTTCACTCAACAAGTTAAGGGTGGACCATATGGTATATTTATGGTTGCATAGAGAAAGACAAATTTACACAAGGAACATTATATAACACCTGTGTCCTAATGAGAATATGCACAATACCAGAAAAATTTCGTAAAAGAGTCTTTATTAGGTGATTTTACCGACCAATTGGTTAAAAACAAAATCATTCACATTTATTTATCAGAAACATTAAAATCTTAAAAAGGCTGAAAAAGTGTCGACGCGGCGTTTCGGTGATGTCAGTTGTCACCTTCTTCAGGACAATATTTCACATATTAAAATCACTACTTGGTAGTTCATTGATCGCTTTTATCAATTCGCGATTACTGGGTTATTGTTCATTTGGCACTGTTACTGTTACTTAGTTCTGTGGCCTTTCCCTTGAGGATAGAGTTTTCAATTCTCGATGTGATTGATGGATCTTCTCAAGGTATTTCTCTGGATTGGTTTCGTTACAATCCTATGGTGGACGGCGGTATTTACTCCTTGCCCAGCCGAACGGGGAAGTTTCCCTTAATTTAGAAATCAGGTGTGAATCTGTATATCCTCCCTTTAATTCTTGGGTGGCAGTTTTTTGTTCAAAGCCTGGGTTTTTTTCAATTATTTTTGTTTTGAAGGCTTTATCTGGCGTCTCGAGTGGGCATCTGCACCGACCGCTCCAGTCCGGTGAGACGGTCGGTGCAGATGCCCACTCGAGACGCCAGATAAAGCCTTCAAAACAAAAATAATTGAAAAAAACGCAGGCTTTGAACAAAAAACTGCCACCCAAGAATTAAAGGGAGGATATACAGATTCACACCTGATTTCTAAATTAGGGGAAACTTCCCCGTTCGGCTGGGCAAGGAGTAAATACCGCCGTCCACCATAGGATTGTAACGAAACCAATCCAGAGAAATACCTTGAGCAGATCCATCAATCACATCGAGAATTGAAAACTCTATCCTCAAGGGAAAGGCCACAGAACTAAGTAACAGTAACAGTGCCAAATGAACAATAACCCAGTAATCGCGAATTGATAAAAGCGATCAATGAACTACCAAGTAGTGATTTTAATATGTGAAATATTGTCCTGAAGAAGGTGACAACTGACATCACCGAAACGCCGCGTCGACACTTTTTCAGCCTTTTTAAGATTTTAATGTTTCTGATAAATAAATGTGAATGATTTTGTTTTTAACCAATTGGTCGGTAAAATCACCTAATAAAGACTCTTTTACGAAATTTTTCTGGTATTGTGCATATTCTCATTAGGACACAGGTGTTATATAATGTTCCTTGTGTAAATTTGTCTTTCTCTATGCAACCGTAAATATACCATATGGTCCACCCTTAACTTGTTGAGTGAAAATCCCTCAGAGGGAGCCATCCCTCTCCAAAAAAAACTTACGAAAAGGGAACTCTTGTTGTTTTTTAGCATCTAATGACCCTATCCCTTTTCTCTGAAAGGGTTACTCCTTGATATTTCTTTACTAGATTCAATACAGCCTCTTTTAGCCAGGAAGTTGTTTCTGCAATTTAGATATAGAATGCTCCCGCTCTTTACAGTAACCAATAAGTGGGCGGGCGCATCCCATTGTCTCTGTCCTGGATGCATGGTGGAGGAGGAAACAGTGATTCATGCATTGCTCTTCTGTCCTGCATATAAACAGTCCAGGTCTAAATGGATTATTCAACTATGTAGAAATCTGGGTATTAGGAACCATTGTGAATTTTCTAGGATCCTTAAATCTGACACAAACCCAGTCTATTTTCTTGCTATTTCAAAATTTCTCCTTGCTATGTGGCTAAATCAAAGGTATCTTTTAAAGAACGGCACCTAATTATTTGTGTATTTACCTCTGTTTGAGAGATAGAGTGCCCCCCAGCTGGTAGGCTTACTGTCAATGGACGTCTAAAGGTTTTCGGTTTTTTTATTAATGTTTTTACATGTTCTTATCTTTAAATCATATTTTTAAAAGTAGGTTTTAATCTTGCTTCAGTAATTATTGTGGCCCAATTATCACCACACTTGTATATACCAGTTCTTATAATGAGATTGTATTTTTTGTTACTGCTATGGATTACATTTTATTGTATTGCATATATAAATGTGCTTTTCTGGCTGTAATAGCCGCAATAAAGTTTTTGATGATGATGATGAAATGGTAGTAAGTGTAGGATTTTGTCTTAAGTTAGTTCTGTGAATCCGGCCCGTAGTCCTTGTAGTCAGACTGGTTTCACAAAGATGTGTGCCTTAAGGAAAAGCACACACGATAAACAAATATCAGTGTGTTCAATGAAAAGTTTAACAAATGGAAACAACATAAAGTACAAGCTACAAGAGCACAAAAACAATACTAAAACAGAAGCTACTTCGACAATACAGACTACAACGGAGGGATGTTTCCTCCCAGGGAAAGAGGTTAAGGGGCCTGGAAGAACCACCACTTGTCTGCTTTGGATGTCAGGATACGTACTCTGCCCCACTGATCATTCCACTGCTTCCTAATTTCCTCCTGTCAATCAATCAATCAATTAATCAGGGTTTTGTAAAGCGCTTTACTCACCCACTAGGTTCTCATGGCGCTGGGGGGTGGGCAGCTCCGTTGGGGTCAATCAGAGAGACAAGTCTTGAGGTCCTTCCTGAAATGGTTCAGTGTCAGGCTTCGCCAGAGGTGTAGGGGGAGATTGTTCCAGGTCTTGGCTATGTGATAGGAGAAGGACCTTCCACCTGCTCTGGTCCTGTAGTAGCGTGAGATAGTGGCTAGGGAGAGGTCGGCTGAGAGGAGGTTTCTCTTGGGGGAATGGAAAGAGATGCTATCATTGAGGTATTGGGGTCTGGTGTTGTGGAGGGCCTTGTAGGCATGCGTGGGAAGCTTGAAAGTTATTATTCTTTTGATAGGGGAGCCAGTGGAGGTCGCAATGTGGTTGTGCCCTGGGATATCGAGGATTTGTCTGGCTGCGGTGTTCTGGACTGTCTGTTGACTCCGGCATAGATGGAGTTGCCATAGTCCAGTCTGCCAGTTATGAGTGCATGAGTGCCCGTTTTCCTGGAGTCAGGGGGGATCCACCTGAATGTCTTGCGTAGTAAGTAAGTAAGTAAAACTTTATTCGGTTTCAAGAAAACCATAAAAGTACATATTTAAAAGAAGTTAGTACATTTATCAGAAAAGGAAGCGTACCTATACACTATTAAAAATACCAGTTAAATAGGATAAAATATACATAAGAAAGAGTTTTTTTAAAAGGGGATATGATTAAAGGTTCTTTCTGTGTCTGATACAAAATTAAAAAAACCTGACAATAGGTAGTGCAAAATGTTCAAACTCTAAATATTGAAGAACCAAAAGGGCAGGACGACATTGACGTAAGCCAAGACTTTTTAAAATTGGTACGAGATAGCGCTTTCTTGGTTCTGCATAGAATTTACAAAAGAGGGTCATATGTAATGTGGATTGGGAGAAAATACCAAGACAGGGACATTGGAAGAGCAACCGCGACCAATCATTAGCTTCAGGTAATGTAGTTAACCTGAAAATTATATCCAGCCTAAAACGAGTCAACAAAAGTCTGTCATAGCTTCTTAAAGGCCAGGTTAAAAAGGGCTGAATCAACATTGAGGTTTGAATAGATAAAGCGTGTTGAGTTGAGGATTTGTGGGCTTCAACATACAGGCGAAGCTCCGCTAGATGGGATAAGCATTTAATTTTCAACGTTTTCCTGCTGATATGACTTAATTCCAAAGGGTTTAAGTAAAATTGCTCTAAGCCCATATCGTACAAAAATCCTTTAACATAATTGAGCCATCCAATCTTTGAAGCGTTTTCTAAAAAAGACAATCCCTCACAATATTTTGGGAGAAAAGCAGCTTTTCCGAGGTCCATATATGGTGCCATAGGAGTATGAGCTCTGCTTTGATGAGATCAGCGATATAGGGCAGGCCCAGCTCAAGATGGCAACTGATCGTAGATGTTCCCTGGGGAACCACAAGAAGGAACCTCAGAAAGTTGTTCTCCACTTTTTGGAGGGAGTCAGCTTGAACGTATCCCCACACCCCAGCCCGGTAAGTAGCTGTAGTGTTACATTTGGCCCGGTATACTCAAATCAGCTCCTCTGGCGCTCTTTTTCCTAATCTCTGGGTAAACTTTACCAGGCCATTGTAGATTTTAAGAACTGAAGTTTTCTAGCCTCTAGAGCTTTTTTCCAGGTACCTTTTTAGTCTATCAGTACTCCCAGGTACGGGTATGTGGAGGTGTTCTCTACACTGGAATTGTTGATATAAATCGTCATCCCTTTTCCTCGTTTGTGGCCACAGTTCATGATATATGTTTTTTTAATGTTAATATTTAAATCAAGATTTGACATGAATTTGTTAAACGGGACAGAGAACGCAGTAGTTCTATGGACGTACAGCTATGATCACAGCGTCGGCCCGTAAAGGAGGCTGGGAATTGGATGACGCTGGATTAGGGGTATGTCCTTTGCCCCGTCCGTACAAAATAAAAAAGGAAGGGGGCCAGGACACAGCCCTGTCTGACCCCGCTGTACTTTAAACGATTCAGTCAATTCTCCCCCGATGCCGAAACTCACTCTGGCTGTGGCATTTGAATACATTTCCCGAAGAAATGTTACTAACAGTGCATCGACTCCCAAAGCAGTTAGGATGGTCCATAACTTCGAGTGGTCTACGCAGTCAAACGCAGCCGTAAGATCTACGTAGGCCTGTCAAAGTCCTCCACCCTTTGCGTCCACATATTTCCCCTTTATTAAGGACAGATTCAAAACTTGCTCAACCGTACCCAAACCTTCCCTAAAACCGTACTGGATATCTAATACAATCTGATTATCATTGGACCAGGACTGAAGTCGATATAAGATTATGCAACCCACCGTTTTTCCGAAAGAATCCAGTAGGGAGATAGGGCGGTAGCAAGTGGGGTTTAAACAATCACCCTTTTTAAATACTGGGATAAGAATGGACTTTGACCAAGAGTCTAAAAGGCCAAGTTTGCAAGTAGCATTTAATACCCTCAGTAAAATGGTGGCCCATAGATCTAGATTGAATTTGTAAAGATCCACTGCGACCCTATTGGGCCCCGGGGCTTTACCTCCTTTACTGGCTTTTAATGCGGCCTCAATTTCATTTAAGGTGAAGTCCAGTGCAAGTGGAATGAATGGGGCAGTGTTTGTGGCCAGATTTAACTTTAGGGGTGGCTGTTCTGTATTTGAATTATCCACTATTCCGAATATATTTGAGAAATGGGCAATCCAAGACTGTTCATCTATAGTTACCTCAATCTTATTTATATCTCTAGAACCTGTCAGGAAAGGTGAATTTATCACTTGCCAAAAGGCAGCGCTATCATTTAAGCAACAGCTTTTGTGCAGTTCGGCTCATAATTCCTCTTTTATTTCTAGTTTTCTTGCCCTTATGGCTTTGTTATAAATTTTCCTAAGATGAACGGTCTCTTTACTATCCCTGACTGGAGCGTTTAATGCAATTTTCAGGTTTGAACGGGCTTTAGTACAAGAGGAATTAAACCATCCTGTCTGATTGTGTTTTATTCCTTTGGTCTCAGAGGTTAGAGCTTTTTGGATGGAGTTGGTTATTAGCATAAAGTTATCTATTATCTCCTCTGGGGAAGAATTATCTGCTAAACAGATGTTTATTTCTGACATAGAGTTCTTTACAACTTTTTCCGTAATTTTTACTGGGTCGACTTTTGCCCACTTCAAAGCGTAACCATTTAGCCTAACCAATTTTATAGCCTCCTCCCGGTAGAGGTTCTGCTGTCTGTTCCTTTCTCCTAACATGGGAAGAGTCAAAGAGATCGATATAGGAAAATGGTCACTAAATTCAGAATCATGAGTTTGAAAATTTACAATAAAAGAGGAAGCGGTGTTTGTTAGGAAAATATAATCGATACAAGTAAAGGCACCATTTCCATGAAAAGTTGGTTTAAGGGGAACCATAGGAGAGTCCATTTCATTTGCCAGAGTTAATTGCAGACTCAAAATTGACTCATATAAACAGCCCCCACTTTGGGAGTGGGTAGAATGCGTGATATTTACATCATTTTCATCTATTAGTCCACATATATTTTTTTCATAATGGGGGCAGAGCGTCAAATTAAAGTCGCCCCCCCAGATAATTTCAGGGTTTTTTCCTTGATATCTAATATTAAAATCTAAAAGGTAAGTATGAATTTCCTTGAAAATAACAATCAGCTGCATTGGAGATAGATTGTTATAGAAATTTACTATCAGGATAGGGTCAGTATTATTTACATCAATTTGGATTATCTGGTAGTTGGGCTCGTTATTTAGGGCCATGATTTTTCGGAATTTAATTAGATTTGTAACATACACCACTAAGCCTCCTTTTGCGCAACCCGCAGGAGATGGAATTGTGGGGGAGAAATACGTTTTATAACCATTTAAATGGGCAGGAGAAAATGCCCATGTTTCTTGTAAGCAAATGAGGTCATAATCCCGTACAAATGTTAGCCACTCACCCATATTGGCCTTTGTAATAAGGCCAGCAATATTACAATAGATCATTGTAAACGTGGCCCCTCTCCCTCTGGGTACAGCAAGTGGGGAAGTTGCTAAACAACTATGAACATCATTGCCTTGAATTGGATTAAACTGGGAAGCCAAATTAAGCGTTGAATGAATATTGTGATGGGATATCTGAAGAACGGGCTCAGTTGATGGTTTGGACAGGGAAGCTGTGTTAATCCGTTTTTGGGGAGTTGTAATGAAATCTAAAATCATTAAAGGATGGATTGTTTCTCTGGGTACACTTGAGGGTACGCTTGAACGAAAGGTCTGTAATGGGGTAGGGGAATAAACCCCACGGTTTGTTTCATTTCGTCCCAGAGTCAAGTCAAGTCAAGTCAAGTCACAGAACTTATATAGCGCACTACATACCCAGAGGGTTTCAAGGCGCTTAGGAAGGGGAGGAGGATTACTTTTCAAATATCCAAGTTTTAAGTTGCTTTCTGAATGCTAGGTGGTTCTGGGTGAGGCGAAGGTATGCGGGGAGAGAGTTCCATATTTTAGCAGCCAGGTAAGAAAAGGATCTGCCTCCCATGGTGGTCTTGTTGATGCGAGGGACAGTGGCGAGGGCTTGGCTGGAAGAGCGTAGTTGGCGGGAGGGGGTGTAAAAGGACAGACGTGAGTTGAGGCATTCTGGTCCGATGTCGTAGAGTGATTTGTGTGCGTGGGTAAGCAGTCGGAAAGTGATCCTCTTATTGACGGGTAGCCAGTGGAGGTCTTTAAGGTGACCAGAGATGTGTTCGTTGCGTGGGATGTCTAATATGAGTCTGGCTGAGGCGTTTTGGATTCGTTGGAGTTTCTTCTGGAGTTTTGCGGTAGTACCTGCGTAGAGGGTGTTTCCGTAGTCCAGTCGGCTCGTGACCAGAGCGTGGGTGACAGTTTTCCTTGTTTCGGTGGGGATCCAGCGAAATGTTTTTCTGAGCATGCGAAGAATGTTGAAGCAGGAAGAGGATACGGCGCTGACTTGTCTGTTCATTGAGAGTGAGGAATCCAGGATGACGCCTAGGTTCCGTGCGTGGTCTGTCGGGATGGGTGCTTTTCCGAGGGCTTCCGGCCACCAGGAGTCGTCCCATGCAGAGGGGGACGTACCTAGGATGAGTACTTCAGTTTTGTCTGAGTTCAGTTTCAGACGGCTGTGTTTCATCCATTCGGCAACTTCTTTCATTCCTTCGTGTAGGTTAGTAGACCCTTGATCGAAGGTTGGTGGTCAATCGATTTCTTCAAGTGCAGATAACTGGTTAAACCTGTTTAAAGTTATTACTGAGCCATTTCCTTTTCCCCTGTGATTTCCTGTTGGTTTATATAAATATCCCAAAGGAACAGCCATGATGGTTGGATCAAATGCGGAAATTAGCTCTTTGTTATTTAAAACTGATCGGACCATTCGTGGGGACCTAAAGTTTACGACGATACAATCGCCATAAGTTGTTTTCTTTGAGGAACCCAACCATCCCACCCTGCGAACCATAAGAATTTCATTAACATTGCAGGGATTAAAGCGCTTGTATTTTATTAACCAGTCCGCTACTTTGTTTTGGAGTGATGACCAGGTTTCAGTTTGGGCTTGTTTCAGAGGAGGGACCCCGTGAGGATTAGAATGTATGGACATGATGCTGGGGGAAGATCTAGGATTTCTGGGTTTTGTCGAGACATGATAGTCGATTGATTATCCTTATTTGGTAAGTCATGTCTATTATTGTGCTCTGCTCTGGTGGTGGCCATTTGCAGTTTGGGCCCAGTGTCACAGTTTTTCATGGTTTCTGTGTTTGAAACTCTTGTTGTACCCGTCGTGGACTCCTGAGTACACTGGCTAAGATCTACGTTTCGTGTGGGTGCAACTGCCCTTCCCTCTTGGGCTGAGGTTTGATTCGTAGTGGATAGTTTATATGACTCAATATCCTCCATTAATTCATCCAACTTGCTCTCTATTATGCTAAATCTCTCGTTAATAAGGGTTCTCACCAATGTCATCATAGCCTTGGTGTGTTCTTCTAAGAGATCCTTGATAAGCGTTTCGAAAGTTGAGTTGGGACTGGCTATGCTTTTAGCAGGGGCCTTAATCAACCACCTCTATTTGTGAGTCTGATGAGTGCATTGCCCAACTTATTGATTTTTGGGGAGCCTTTTTTCTACCGTTGTCCTGTCCCTTATTACACTTTCTCTTTGGGCATGGTATTGGCCCTTTCTTTGTTTTCTGTTGATTTCGGGTTTTTGGACCTACTCTTTCCAGGATGGGGTCATCCACTTCTCCAACAGTTCTCGGGGGGGGGGGGAGATAAGGGTTGGGGGTTCGAAATGGTAGTTCTTTGCTGGATTATGACCCTCGGTGTTAATGAGGTCGTATTTTCTTCCCCCCTAGTTAAAGGGAACAGTGTTGGGTCAAGCGAAAGCCTTCGTTCCGTCAGCTGGATCTCATGGCTGAGCAGGGATTCAGCTCTAACCAAGAAGGCGTCCAGGGTCCCCACTGTGCTCTTTCACTTATCCATCTTAGTTTTACTTGTGTTAGGAAGGTTACTCAATCTAGGTGCTGAGAAAGCTTATGGACAGAAGACTAGGGGTTCTTGTCTACACAGGGGTCGATTGGGTCCCGAAAAACCAGAAAATTGAGCTAAAGACAAAGAACCAAGGGGGGTGGCCCTTCCATGCCCCTTCATGGCCCTGGCGGGCACAGACGGGCCCGCCCTTGGCCCGGGCTTAGTCCGGCGCAGGTCCCACGGGTGTACCATCCAGCGGGGGGCGTACCCAAAAATATAGGCTGTGGGCGGCAGGGGGAAAAGCGCAGTGTTGGTAGGTACGGGGCTCCTGGGTGTTGGAGTCCCGGTTGTGCTCCCACTCTCCCTCAGGCTGGCGGCAAGTGCTGGCAAGAGTCCTGTTATCACCAAAGTCAACCGCTGCGAGCGGCTCCCGTGAAGCGGGTGCCGCGAGCAGTTTTCAAGGAGGCAGGGGGAGGAGCGCGGTGTTGCTAGGTACGGGGCTCCTGGGTGTTGGAGTCCTGGTTGTGCTCCCACTCTGCCTCACCATTATAGTAATGGGGTAACCCTAGAGGTACTGGACCTGGGTAATTACTAATATAAACAAACAATGGTCCGAGACCAATCTATTTATGAAAGCGAAAAGTCAAAACTTAAACAATTCGAGGCGTGTATTATATTCACGAACCTGAACACAATTAATGAGAAGCAGAAAAATAGGCAACAGCGACAAATTCAAACTTTTTGTAGCATTTAATCTATTCTCGAAATCAAAATTCAATCTACAGTATTATGAACATTTTATATACAATGCCCCGTATCAAGAGCGTGCAGTAAAGGAAAAGAAAGTGTCAAAGGGCGTGATCGTGATAAGATGAAAAGGAAAAAGAAATCACACAGAGTATATAAAAATTATTCTGTATTATTCAGAAAAACCCAGCCAAAGAAGGACTGGAACAATAAGTCCTGGCCACTTCAATAAGTCAATATACAGTCCTTAATGCTATTCATGAGACATAAGATGTATAAATGTCTGCACTAGGGGGGAGATAACATTAGTGGTCCAGGTTTTTTTGGTTAGGTGTCGACGTTTCGACTCGTCTTGCGGCCTTGCGGTTGGTTATGCCTGGGCCATGCGAGTCTTCTTCAGGACAGATATGACGGGGCAAGGGATCTCGTAGATGACCCTATAGAAAATACAAACAACCATGAGGGTTGGGGCTGTTGCCTATTTAAATTCAAGACTAAGGGTAGAGTTCCAAGAATGCTTACCCTTCACAGGATAGAATGGGCGTAATTTCTTCCAGAGTAACTTAGTCCTTATATATCCAGTGGGGATATTGTACAGATCCTCTGGAAAAATCAATAAGGAACCTGTATGTAACAACAATGTATATTTTGCAGGATTCATGCCAAAATGGACAGTGTAAAAATTATTATTACCTGTTCTGTGCGTATGGGGTTCCTATCTTAATCATAAGACCATATATCAATATATGTCTTTTCACACTCTGCCTCAGGCTGGCTGCAAGTTCTGGCAAGAGTCCCGTTATCACCAAAGTCAACCGCTGCGAGCGACTCCTGCAAAGCGGGGGCCGCGAGCAGTTTTCAAGGAGACATTGGGAGGAGCGCGGTGTTGGTAGGTACGGGGCTCCTGGGTGTTGGAGTCCCAGTTGTGCTCCCACTCTCCCTCAAGGTGGCTCTTGCGTTGTATGCTGAGGATGTTGAAGCATGTGGAGTAGACGGTGTGGATCCGGCGATTCATGGTGAGTGATGAGTCTAGTACGATGCTGAGGTTACAGTGAGCGGTCTGTTGGGATGGGGGGTTTCTGAGGATGGGGGCCAGGTGTTGTCTTGTCAGCGCTTGGGGCCTGATAAGTCTGCCTGACACAGGTGCAGTATGGGGACTGACCCACCTCTGGTCGGGGTCCCGACACCCCTATTACAATGCAACCACACATATTTCAATTTCTCTATGGGAGCTTGTGCTGCTACTCAAACCGGTCGTAGCACAAACTCCCATAGAGAAATGCGAGTTTCTGTTAATCCCTGCACTGTGTGGCAGGTGAGGTGCCTGCCACTCAGTGAAGGGACTAACAGGTGCTGGGCCCCCAATCAGTGCCCCCAGAAAGAAGTAGGCTCCTAAAGTCGCTTTCCGACAGGCTTTCCATGCCGGAAAGCCCAACATGGAAAGTCTGTCGGAAACTAACATTGTAATCTCAACAGCGGAAACGCTGTCCTTGGGATTATGGAGAGGCCTCCGACTGGCCAGCAGACTCCTTGAGCCCATCGGAATTCAGCCAGATTGACCGGCTGGTTTCACTTTCGACCACCTGCATTGTAATGCCTACAATTGAACCATTCTAAACCTACGATGTGATTCGGGAAGCCTCTGACCGAGTCATATAGTAATCAGGCCCTAGGTGTTAGATACCACATTCACATTTGTGACTATTCTATCCAATACATGCCTTTTCAATGTCATGGGGGTATTCTGGATGTGCACCACACAACTGTGGTTCTAACCATATATTATCATCTACCAAGGCTGTTAATTCTGTGTCTTAAAATCTAGGTTTCCTTCTCCCTGCCATGGTAAGATTATGAAATTAGGAAAATATGCAAGAAAAGTTAAGATAACAATATTTGGGATTTTGGAAGCTAAGGGCCAAAATGTCTGTAGCTCACGCTGCTTTGTAAAAAGTGAAAATAAATAAGGGGTTTGTTTGACTAAGAAGGGGTCTGTTTTATGTATTTTATAGTGTGTTTTCCAGGTGTGATTAATGTGGCAACCAAGCTCAGGTGTGTTTGACGGACATGCCCATCATTAAGGGGGAAGTATACGTCAATGGTACGAAATACTGCATCACAAAACAATTGCAATACCCCCAATATGATGTATACTTCCACTCCAGTTCTGACGGACTAATGTCTGACGACAGATAAGTGTATCCCTAGAGAGGAAAATGGCTGGCCTGATGGAGAAAACTGCATCAAGGCTGATGGAGATGCTCCCACTGAAGATATAAATCAGGTGAGAAAACCCTCTGCCAGCACAGCAGATGGATTGAAACCTTTGTCATGGAAGATGGATGGACAAACTGCAAAGATGTAATTAAGGCCTATAATCATGCAAAACACACCACATGACATTTTTTTCACTCCGATATATGAACATATTGTTATTTTAAAATGAACAATTAAGACATTGGTTGTTGAGATACTGCCATATATGGAACAAGGAGACCACATATGTATGCAATAACTCTGTGTAGTTCTCTCAGCGCGGTTCACTGCTAGTCACAATATGTTAATAGGTACCTGTGCAGTCCATAGTCAATGCTACCTTACCCAATTAGGCATCTGTCTATTGTGGCATAGCAAAACAGGGGCCTGTACAAACACATTTTTACATACAGTATCAAATAGTAGATTGAAATGAAAAACATGCAAAATATAAATTGGTTAGCCAAACGTCATTTAATGTGTCGTGCCAATAGCTCTACCGTGGTTCAGCTACTTACGTCATCAATGATGACACCGTTCAACACCTAAACATACCTCTGTCCTTCCCTAGCTGCTTGCATTGTCCACTGTATCATATTTATGAGTGGGGAGCCCCGCTGTATGAACTGGGTGCGGGACTCCACTCTATGGTATCGTCATTGCGTGGTGCATGTGTTGTCATCCACGCGTCATCAGCTGAGTGCTTTGAGGCATTTATATTTTCCTTTAGACCACGGTAGTCAACAATCTCAAAAGTGCTCCCTGAAATATGGTTGAGCCTATCCTGTTTTAAGGGACTGAGATGCGGCCCGATGATGAAGCATTTCACTACTAGATTTGGTGAAGGTCTTTCAAAAAATCAAGGACAGTTGTGTTGTGGTCTGAGTTGAAGGATTGGATACCTTTATGTATAATATATTCAGTTAGGCAGGCTGTATACTTTAGCCTTTAATTTTCTCTCCTCAACCCAACTAGCAACCTTTGTGGTTGCTTTCTATATTTGTATGGATTTTAGGAAATGGCCATCTTTTGTGTGGTGTACCCACAGATTTTGTCTGAGCTGCTTTTGCTGGCTCTAGAGCCAATGCTTCTCCTTTCCACATGATGAACTTGGTATACCCCTAGTTGGCATATTTAACTTACTGTTGAGTCCCTAGTATGTGATTCAAAGTGTTTCTAGGGCCTGAAAGGTAAATGCCACTATATATATTGTGCCAATCACTACAGTGCTAGTGTAATCGTGGCTGTAGGCATACCATTGTAGCCTGACTGGGGCAGTTTAAACACTGTAATTTGACCTGTCAACATAATCAATTTTGACAGGTCAAAACTTTCCTTTTGCATATTTATGCCATACTTGTGTAGGCCTTAGCAGTCTATAATACAATGTGAATGGTATTTAAAAGCAAGAGATATAGAAATGTAATGTTACAAATATCCTAAAGTGACAAACCCCCAAAAGATGTTTACACAGTAGTAAGATGCCTGTTCGATTGAAAACACAGGGATACATTGTTACATTTAGTAATGCTATCCTTAGCTAGGAAACAGCAAGACAAATAATTCAAAGTCTGTTTTTAATAAATATAAAGAATCCAATGCAAAGGTACTCTTAGAAAGTTATGCTTATTCTGCCTAAAGCCTCAGGAGACTACATTACAATAAACTCTAGCTGCAGCGCTTTGAGTGCTCAAACCCTAATGAGGTGTGAACACTGCTCACAGAGCAGAGACAAAGTCCTTGAGTGTGAGGAGGTGTTGTTGTTCCCTTCACAGGATGGCTAGTGTGATGGGCCTAGGAACTTGATTAACTGAAAAATTGTGTACCTTACGTAGTGGTTTTAACTAACGTCCCGATTCTAACTCAGCCCCCTAACGATCACGAGACGGCGGATTCTTTGAGGAATAAAACAATTTCCTGGTTAAATCGCCATTGTGGTTACCCAGTTGGCTACTCTGACCAAATCATCTCTATCAGAAGAGTCAATTGGATTGGTAACACCAAAAAAGCTTGTGGGGGGGATTGTGTGATTATTAATTTTAAGCACCCACAACATGTTGCGACTGTCTTGCTCAGAGCAGCCGCTATCACACAGTCAGAGACAGAAGTAGTTGCTAGACCATTGGGCTACTTTTATAACCATCTAAGCAGGCAACCTCCCGTCAATTGTAAGGAGAGGGCAACGAGTAATTTTACTTATCCATCTTTTGTAAACAGACCTGCGTTACCTAACTTCTGCCCTGGTTTGCAAAATGGTTTATTTACCCCATCGATGCATATGGCGAACCCCATGTTAGGTGGGAATAATTCTTTAATACATACTCCTAACCCATTTGTAACCTTTGGTACTACCCCTTTGTTTGATAGTGGGATGGTCTACCAGGTCCCAACTCAGAATAGGTATCAGTCCCTGAGTTATCTAGACCAAAATGATTGACATGAGATTGACCCTTTATGGGACGCTGTAAATAGTAATATCAATGAAGAGGTAATCATGTCTACAGATGAATTGGACAATGGTGTGTGCTTAGACTGTACAATGATAGGGGAAGAAGTCTCAAATTCTATACGTAACATAGAGCCTTTTAACACAGGAAATAACATGTCCATATCTAGAGTTGATCAGCTCACTGTAAGTCAAGAGAGAGAAAAGGTAATTTGTCATATTGCTAGCTGGAATATTGCTGGATTAGTGGCCAAGGAGGATACGCTAGGATGGAAGGATTTTGTGCATCTATTTAATATTCTTTGCCTTCAGGAAACCTGGTGCAAAAACTTTAAAGGCATCGATGGTTTTGTATCCTATGAACTCCCAGCATTGCCTACAACCCAAGGTAGAGCTAAAGGAGGGTTGCTGGTGTTCATTTCAGTTAAATTACCTATCTCAGTGAAAAAATATGTTAAAGTGGGGGCTCATTCACAAATTCTATGGCTTACACAAGAAGCTGGTAGAAATATACTTTTGATTAATTTCTACAATAATACTTTTGATCGCACGTTGCAATTAATGAATTAGATAGGACATTGAACAATTTCGTTAAGAATTTTAATGGTGTATTTGAATTTATCTTTGTGGGGGATTTTAATGTTCCGGTTTGCCCACTATCTTCTCAGAAGGTATGCGGTGTGTATAACCGTCTGGGGGATGCTGATGTCCATTTTCCTCATCACACCTATGGGGAAACCCTGAACAATTTTCTGATACAGTATGATATGGAAATTATGGATAATGCTAAAAATGACGTGGGTGAAAATATTCCAACTTTTAAAGGAAGGGGCGCCAACACTATCATTGATTTTATTTGCATGTCTTCAACCCTTGCCTCGTTATGCCCAATGCCCAAGGTGATTGATATTATGTTAAGTGATCATAACTGTCTGACTACTGAATTAGTTTTCTGGAATAATGTCTATGTATGTGACCAGGGTAATATTGCTAATATTGAACCCCATAGACAGAATGGGTATAGATTAAGATGGAAGGGAGAAAAAGCGGATATAACATCTGACTCCATCATATCTAGTTGTCTGAGTGAGATCACGTCAATTTTGGAACAGAATGATACCCCGACTGTCAGTATTGACCACTTCAATAGAATTAATTTTATCATTAACAAGAAATTTACCAAAGAGGCTGGGCACAAGAATAGGTGTAAAAGGGGCAGGTTTGATCATGCTTGCTCTACTGCCCGGATTGATCTTAAAAAGGCTTTAGCTGCCAAACCAAGGGATAAGAACCTGATGACTCAACTTAGGCAGGGTTATAATTTGACCCTTAAACGTAGAAAAGCCGAATTACAGCAGGAAGCGTGGGATAACCTTAGTCAAGCAGCGGATACGAAGAACTGTACCCTGTTTTGGTCCACGGTGAATAGTCCATTCCTAAAAGATGATAAGGCGCCAGAACTCACATCAAATGTGAGTATGGAAGCTTGGATCCAACATTTCTCCATAATCTTTGATTCAAGTAATATAATAGCTCCTCATGGAGAAGGCTGGCCCATCATAGCCTTAGATATTACTACAGATGAAGTTATGGCTAGTATAAGAACCAGTAAAGGAGGAAAGGCCCAGGGCCCGGATGGTGTCCCCATAGACGTGTACAAGACTGCACCGGAGATTTGGGGTCCTTTGCTGACCAAAATCTTTAATGCAGTCATTTGTTGTAAAATACCGTCTACTTGGGAAGAGTCAATAATCGTCCCCATCTACAAGAAAGGTGACCGGGGGGATGCTATAAATTACCGACCAATATCCTTACTGGACTCATCTGTTAAAATCATGAGTAGGGTCCTTCTAGTAAGATTGGAGGAGTGGGCAGAAACCAATGAGATCTTAAGTAATTGCCAGTTTGGATTTAGAAAAGGCCGTGGCACCATTGAACAGTGTCTGAATCTAGAGCTTTTGGTAGGGAAATATACCCAGGCCAAAAAAGGGTCGCTTTATTTATGTTTTGCTGACCTTAGCAGCGCTTTTGATTTGGTAGATCACGCTATATTATGAGCCAAATTATTAGAAATGGGGGCACCTGAAGGCATAATTTACTTCCTTGCCCGCCTGTATGAAAAGCTTAGCACCAGTGTCCGTTATGGTCCTAATGGGGAGTGTACGACTAAGTTTGGGATTGGAAGAGGCATTAGGCAGGGGTGCGTTTTAGCACCCCTGCTTTTTACCCTCTTCATAAATGAGGTTGATTCCGTTCTGCAGACAGTCACTGCGGATGCCCCTAGAGTTAATAATCTTAATATACCTGTATTACTTTATGCGGATGACGCAGTGTTACTGTCAAGGACTCCCTTGGGTCTTCAACGTTTGATGGACCGTTTTGTACGATTCATCAAGAGTAGGAAACTTGTAATTAATAAATCAAAAACTTATGTAATGGAGTGTGGGCCTGGAATAGCTAAAACAAAAGGTAAAACCCATTATTTTATTGATGGTGAATTGGTCAAAAAAGTTGATCATTTTTGCTATTTGGGAATTACTTTTTCCAATAATGGGAGCTGGGTCACTGAACACAATGTTGTCAGAACAAAGATGATTAGGAGCGCTAACGGGGTCTTTTTAATTGCCAAGAAACTGGGGAATAGACGTATCAAGGACATGTTAAAAATCTATCAATCAAGATGTCTTTCAGCGGCCCTTTACGGGGCTGGCGTTTGGGGTGTGTCACCAGCGAGGAGCCTTCAGGTAGAGGAGAATATCTTCCTGAAAAGGCTCCTGTGTTTACCCAAGTCTACCTACAATTCCTTGGTTCATAAGGAAACAGGGATTCAAGCCCTAAGCGATATGATCATGTTAAGGCCCCTATTATTGTGGCGCTCAATATGGCTCAGCGACGGTACCTCATTGAATAGAGCAATTATTGAGGACTGTCTCTCACTAGACCAGCACTTAAAGATCCCCTGGATTAAATATATCATCGAGTGTTCCCGAAAGATTTTGGGGACCAATGTGACTATTGATCCCTACAGTGTCTTGGATATCTCCAAATCAAATATGAAATCAATTTTTCTGAATTACTGTAATGAAAGACAATCTCTGGAGGATTTAAAATTACCCACATGTGTACTGTACAATAGCATGAATGATTTTATTGGATTTAGTCCGTATTTGTCACAAGTAACAAGAGTTTTGCACCAGTTTGTACTAACCAGAATGAGGATGGGTATAGTACATTATCTTGTAGCGTGCCCTAACATGAAAGTGCGCCCTATTGGCCCATGTGAATGTGATAACAAAACGGAACAGAGCACTAAGCACTTTTTATTAACATGCAAATTGTATAGGGAATTACGGAAATTTTACCTGAAACCTATGTTAAACAGATTTGGAGTGAGAACAACTATGGATGCTATGAAATTGCTTTTTAATTTGAATCATCCGGACATTTGCTTTTTTACTGCTACATTCTTGCTTAAAGCTATTAGCGCCAGGAAAAGTATGTGTTTTTAAACATTTTAAATATTTTAAAATATTTATTCCATCCCCCTCTGGATGTTATGTACTATGTGTTTTCTTTAATGCAATATGTAATGTTTAATGAAATGTTTGTATCTGTATTTGTAACTGTATGTGCTTTTATGGACATGTTTTTTAAATGTTCCGAATAAAGCTTTATGAAATGAAATGAGTGTGAGGAGGTGTTGTTGTTCCCTTCACAGGATGGCTAGTGTGATGGGCCTAGGAACTTGATTAACTGAAAAAGCAATGTTAGCTGACTCTCAGACTGGGCCCTTCTTTTTTCCTACTGTGGTAAATAAAGATTTACCTATGCGGAATTTCTATGCGGTAAAGTTCAATAAAAATAGCTCAATCAAAATGAGAGGCAGAGTCCGTGGCATCTGAGTTTATAAGGGTTTTATTCCATAAAATGGAATTGGTTCGAACCAGGTATCATGTTCCATCACCACGAAGGTTCAGGAAGGGATAGACAATGCTTTATTAACAGAGTACAATATATATAGTAAATGCATACAATGGTGATGGATACAGAAGGCGTAACAGCTGAGAGAAAAGAGATAAGAACACATGTGCGTAACAGAAGACGTGTACGAGGGCGTACACGGAGGTGTGTGCTAGAAACGTCACATGAGAGTGTCACAGGTGGGTGGATCCATAGAGGAATCCTGCAGTGTCAGCAGAAATATATGGCAGAGATGCGCGCGCAGCAGCATGACGTGTGATTGACGTGGAACTGGAGGGTGAAGGGGACTTGACATTTAGCACTATACGTGGAGACAGAAGTCTGGCGTGTCAGAACAACCTAAACCCAAATCATATCTAATATCTTGTGTTTGAGGAACTGTATTATCTAGAGGGAAAGGTCTCTCGGGCAGAGGCTATTCTATACTGACTGCTAGTGCATGCATATGTGACTACGTGTCTACGTGTAATGCGAGGGGCCATGGGCCTACCATGGTAATGGGAGCAATGAATTACTTGCACGGAGACAGAAAGGCCGGGCCCTTTGCTCTGCAGCTGGGGAGATGTTTACCTAAAACACTAGACAGGAATGTATTTTCGAGGAGCGGAGCAGATAACTTGAAGGCAAAATACAGTCTTGGCAGGCAAGCAGGCCGAGCCGGGCACCGCGTATTTGCGTCTTCATAGCTGGTTGTGGAGGGAACATACATGTACTTGAAGCACGTACATGGAGCCGTTGGGGTCTACGTTAGGGGACACAATTGACCATAAAAATTCATATTACCTCATTCCCTCCTTGTCCCCTAGGACCCTTCATGATATATCAATCTTCATTAGTCCATCAATTTGTTCATATAACATCATTTGCTCTTCCTTTTTCAGGCGGGATTTAGAACGTGAACTTGGATGGGGAATACATGATGTGGCGGACAAACCGCAAATCGCTGGCCCACACTGTAAACATAGGCAACGACTGAATACTATGAGAAGGGCTATTCCGAGGAAGGATAGGACTTTCCATCCCCAGGCTGATAACACGCTCCAGAACCAACCGGACCAAGTCCAGGTGCCTGGATTCTGGTGTATCTGACTTGCAATCTTGTGGAGACGGGTTATGGCTCTATATACTGATGGTGCGTTTTCTGGAATGAAAACACAGCAACTCGATCCGATGACTCTACAAGCTCCGCCCCTATCGGCCAGGATGACGTCAAGAACAAGACGATTCTGAAGAACAACAATCCGCATAGCAGACTGCTCCTCTGTTAAGTTGCCTAGGGCGGAAGTAGTTTCATTCACTACTGCTTCGAGGGTTCTGGTTAATTTACGTATCAGTTTACTATTAAAGACAGCACCTAAATAGGGAAAGAAACCTTTATTGAAGTCTGTATACTGCTCCCATGCTGTTTCAGTATAGTCGACAATCGGGAGATCTCTCTTGGGTCTATTGTGTACTAGATGGGAGTCCCTATGATAATCAGGAGGGGCTAGGAAAACAGGTGGCAAAAGGAATGCAATGTAACAAGTACCATCCCAATCTAGAGGTAAGCGTATATATGCTGTATGACCACAAATGAAATAGGAATGACGGGAAGCTTTGAATGTAGACTTGCCTTTATCACTGAATTCGATCACAGTAGTACATTTACTATGACCTAGGTGTACTGAACCATTCTTTCTGACACATAATTCACCTTTGACTGGTAATACTGACATAGCGGGCAAGACTGGTTCGGCTTCGGACTGGACATTCAGAATCATGAGGTTAAGTGTAAAATTACCTAATCCATATACTTTGTTTTCTAGATCGGTCCCTGTCCTTTGGGGAAGACCCTCCTTGTCAGGGAAACATACTTTATGCAAAACTGTGTTCAGATTTCCCCATACCCAATTGCCCTGGTAAACTACGGAATCAGAATCTAAAGAATTTATTAAACTAAACCATGCACCACAGGAACCATTGTGTGTAAACGGATACGGAAAGAGGGGCAGAACTCCCTTGTATTTCTGATAGGGAGGGAGTTGGCCACATATCCAACAATTGGTAGCATTGCTGGTCTGATGGGAATGATGTAACATACTAATGAATGTATTGTTGCGCAGCGCAAGTCGGTAAGATAACTCGTGCGGGGGCAATTCACTGAAAATATGCTCGGCAGTGTCATTTGAAGAAGAATGTGCACGTGTGAAAATAGGAAAGTACATGTGTAGCAATATACTTGCAGCAATAATCATAAGACTCAGAAAAAACATAATCAATAATGTCACAATGCAGTGACTGCGGAGAGATTTACAATATTCATGTTTCTTGATCTGTTTCTGTCTATCTCTCTCTCTATTGGGGTCTAACTTGTACATGCCAGGAACTTGTCTAGCCGATTCACCTAGGGGAGGACTTAAACAATTAAACTGTCTGACTTGCTAGACCTCAACTTCATACGAAATTCTTGAGAAGGAGTTTTCTCTACCAGGGGGAGTTTAGTATCAGTCTCTGGAAGGGGGCAGGGCTGGGAGTCTGATTTTGGCGGCAGTCCATAGTGTCTTTTTACATGACTCGAGTGGAGCCAGCCCTTGCGGCCCTCCACCTTCACTGCTGTCCTTGTTGTTAATACCACAAGCTTCGGCTCCTGCCAACGGGGCTCCAGCGGACTCCTCCTGTCGAAATTCCGGACAAGCACCAGATCCCCAGGGACGATCTCGTGTGGCTTCACCTCGGTGTGGTCGGGTAAGGCTGCAGCTACCTGTGAACGACATGATTGTAGTGCAGACATCAAGGAGGCAAGGTAATCTCTCAGCATATTACAGTCAACATCTGTGATTTTACGAGGCAGAGGCGTCCCCCACATATTCAGCGGCCTACCAAAGACCACCTCATACGGGGATAGCCCTGTTCTTGAATGTGCTATCATTCTCATGTAAAAGAGTGCAACTGGTAAAGCTACTATCCAATCAACGCCTTTCTCTTTACATATCTTGGCAAGGCGAATTTTCAGGGTCTGATTATGTCTCTCTACGAGACCTGCTGCCTCGGGATGTCAGACACAGTGGAACTTCCACTGATAACCTAGCAGGAGTGATACCTGCTTCATGAGCTCGGACGAGAATGGCTGACCATTATCTGAGTACACGATACGGGGCAAACCATACCGTGGGAAGAATTCACGTACCAGCTGCTTGGCAGTGGTCGGAGCAGTGTAATCTGGGACTGGATATGCTTCTGTCCATCGGGAGAGTGCACATACAACTACGAGGACATATTTGAATCCTCGACAACGTTCCATCTGGATATAATCCATCTGGAGGACTTCAAAAGGGTGATCGGGAAGATGAAATCCACCTTGCTCTACGGGAATGCCTTTACCTGGGTTGAACTGACAACAAATCATGCAAGTACGCACTTTCTGTTTGGCTGCTGCTCGTAAATGCTTATTGAACCAAAGGTTTTGAATACTGTCTAACATGGCTTTTTCTCCTAAATGTGCAGGACTATGTACTGTGTTAATGATAACTTGAACCATAGAGTCGGGGAGAAACCATGTGGCTTTCCCCTTCGTCATCCATCCCTGTTCTGTCTGGATCCCTCCTAGTTCAGTCCATTTCTTGATTTCGTCTGGTGTAGCATGTGTCTGTATATCAATTACATCTAGGGCGGGATCCCTAACTGTCATGCAATGTGTCGGTGTCGGGACTACTGTCTTTGTCAGGTCAGTTGCGTGAGTCTGAGTCTGAGCTGTATGCTTGGCTGTTCGATCTGCCAGGTCGTTACCCTGGGAAATGGTATCTGTAACTTTCGTATGGGCTTTGCACTTCATGATGGATATGGCTGTAGGCAAATGTATTGCTTCTAACAGAGCTTGGATGAGGGGACCGTGCTGGATCTTGGCACCGTGAGAGGTCAAGAAACCCCTCTCTCGCCAGAGTACTCCGAAGTCGTGTACAACTCCGAATGCATAACGGGAATCTGTGTATATGTTAACTTTCTTATTCTTGGCTTGTATACAGGCTTGAGTCAGAGCGATGAGCTCTGCTGCTTGGGCTGACAGGGTGTCAATACGATTCGTTTCTATGACTTCAGTTTCGGTCGTGACTGCATATGCGGCCACTAACTCTCCTGTACTTGTTCTCATACATGAACCATCCAGATAAAGTGTCAGGTCTGGATCTGGTAAATGCAATGTCTGTCAAGTCTTGTCTGGGTTTCGTCGTAATGGTAATGACTTCAACACAATCATGTGCCAAAGGGTCTGTCTCACTTAGCGGTAAAAGTGTAGCTAGATTCAATGTATTGCAATGTCTGATTTCTATGTGTGGCTGAAACAATGTCAATTCATAACCTGTCAGTCGTGCTATAGTCAAGTGCTGAGTCTGTGTCCTGTTTAAAAGAACTTCCACGGAATGTGGAACTTGTACTGTCAATTGGTGTCCTAACACTATGGAATCACTTTGTTTGATTGCTAGAGCTGTTGCTGCCACAGATTTCAAGCACGCAGGCAGAGCCTGGGCTACTGGATCTAATGTACTAGAAAAATAAGCACACGGTTTGTGTGAACCTGCTTGATCCTGGGTGAGTACTGACAATGCAGTACCTTCGCGTTCTGTGACAAAAAGTGTAAAAGGTTTACTGTAACATGGTGTCGCTAAAACAGGTGCTTGACATAGGGCTTTCTTCAGATCGTCAAAAGCATGTGTATGTTCCTGAGTCCAAGGGAGGACAGTCGATGTCGCTGCCTCCTGGGTTGTCAACTGTATGAGTGGCTTGGCTAGAAATGCATACTGAGGGATCCATTGTCTACAGTAAGAAGTGAGGCCTATAAAGGCCCGTACCTCCTTTTGTGTCTTGGGTTGTGACATGTTTACAATTAACTGGATACGGTCAGGTGTTAGCTGTCTCCCCCCTTTGGACAGCAAGTGCCCAAGGTATACCACTTGCTGAACACAGAATTGCAGCTTCGAAGGAGACACCTTGTGTCCCTTGTCAGCCAGGAAATACAAAACTGTCAGTGATGCTTGTTCACATTCTGGTTCACTACGGGCGGTGATCAATAGATCATCGACGTACTGGAGTAGGGCAGTGTTGTCAGGCATGTGAATACTGTCAAGTTGTCTTTTCAATGCTTGGCTATAGATGCTGGGGCTTTCTGTGAATCCTTGAGGTGCGCGTGCAAATTTGAAGCTTTGGCCATTTAAACAGAATCCGAAAAGATATTGGCTTTCCGGATCAATTGGGACACTAAAGAAGGCGTTCTTCAGATCAATTACAGTAAAGAACGTTGCCTCTGAATCAATAGCTGTCAATAATGAAGAGATGTCTGGAACCACAGGGTACTGTGGTACAATGCATTTGTTCAATTCTCGTAAATCGATCACTAATCGATAAACTGGAGGGGCATTCGGATCAGTACGTTTAAGAATTGGAATGATAGGAGAATTACATAGATTGGAGTCAGTTTCTACAACCACTCCTTGTGCAATGAGCTCGTCAATGATTTTCAGTAAAGCCACTACAGCATCTGGGGGTAACTTGTATTGCCGGATTCGTGGTAAAACAACACCTTGTTTCAGTGTAACTCGGTATGGTGTAATGTGCATACAACCTACATCAGTGGGGCCTTGTGCCCATAAATGTGTAGGAACATTCTGTAATCTGGAATCAATATCTCTCAACACATAGTGACCCTTAAAGTCACGCAGAAACAATCTCACTCCTTCCGGAGAACAACAAATTACAGCTCCTAGAGCTTTCAGCGTCTTGATACCTAATAAGTTTTCTGGACATGATTTCGTGAGCAATAAATCTGTAGTGCGAGACAACGGACCAACTGAAAGGGGAACTGGTTTCGATACTTCATTTACAATAGGCTTTCCTGAAAATCCAAGGGAAACATTCTGTGAGCCTGAGAGGGGTGCCCCTGGAACCTCGTTGTGACTGATTGTTGTCCTGCTTGCCCCTGTGTCAATCAAAAACTTTCTATCCTTTCCTAATACCTGACTATGTACATAAGGACCCTCTTGATCTACAGGAACCTCAATAAGAGGCAAGCCAACCTCCCTCTCTAGGCTGTTTCATGTGTATCGCTGGTAATCGGGATAATCAGTTTGAGCATATTGGTACATCTGCTGTGTTGCATGTTGCGTTGCGGCGATCGGTTGTGGCTGTGGTACCGCTACGGTCTGTACTGTCTGTTGTGGAGCATGCATAGGCTGTACATTCTGTGTAACGTGTTGTTGGGCCTGGTCCTGTCTAGGAGGACGCGGTCTCTCTTTAGTTTTACCTGTAGATATATTGTGTTTCAAAACTGCACAATCGTTTACATAGTGACCTGGCTGTTTACAATAGTTGCATGTCCCTTTAACAGGAGCTGCCGAATTATTGGACTGTGTCATGCCCTTTTTCTGACCGTCAGCTGGAACTGACTGAGCAACCAGCATTTTCATTTTCGTGTCTTTCATACGTCTTTGTTCGTGATCATGTTCTTCCCTTATTCTGTTCTGGTGGTACTGTAACATCTGTAACATTTGGGAAGACGTGTTTGCTTGCCATGTGCTCTCGAGTTTCAATACACGATTCTTAACTTGGGGCAGAGAATTCTCGACTAATTTGGATACAAAAAGGTGTGGGTATGACTCGCTACTTGCTTTCAGGCCACTATTAATAATGAAACATTTCTCAAATCGGGAATAAAAATCACTAGTGTCTTCGTCGGGTTTCTGTTTGCAGGCTGAGATTGCATCCCAATCCTCCTTTTTAGTTGCCAACAACCTTGGCAATACTTGCACTAATAATCCTGGTAGTGCTTTAGTATGGTCCCCAAGACCTAAACCTGGGGTTCGGCCATTTTCTTCTGTTTCTAGTAAAGCCCAATTAATCTTTTTGTCTCCCACCTCCCATTCTTTTTCCTTGAGTTTCTCGTAAATACCGGCAGGCAATAGTACTTTCAATATTTTCATGATGTCGGGATAGGTATAATCTCCCATGAGTAACATGTCTTTTAGTTCACGATGGAAACCTGCTGGGTCTTTATCATGACTAGGCACTATTTTCTTCATTTCTAACAATTCCATTTTAGTTAAGGGTGTGTATACAAATACACGTTCTAGTGAATCATCTGGCTTCCAGATCGGGTGTACTTCTCGCAAGGGATTCTGTCTGTCTATGTAGAACATTTTTCTTTCTGGGGGTGGAGCTGAAACAAACTGTGGATTCAGGAAGGCACTATATCTGTGTCGATGTTCTAAAATTACTTTAATTAAATCGGTACCCAGGCCTCTCCATTTATTCATGAGTAACTCTACTAGTACATCAGGTAGGGGACCTGGATCAGAATGTTGGTTCTTATACAACGTAAGGAGGTGCTGTATCATGTACATACCAGCTAGTCGATGTTCGTCTGGGGAAAGATTCAAAAATGTTTGCGCTAATGCGTCATCATTATATCTATCGGAATTGTCAGCCCATTGTACTGCTGACCTGGCTAATTCTTGTTCATCCATGGAATTGAGTACATGGTACCCCATTCGTTCTTGAAGTACTTTATCGGTAGCCTGAAATAGATGTTCAGGAGTCTTCGGATTTGACATAGCAGAGTGAAAAAGTCTCTTGCTTTCTGGACGTATCGTTTTATTAAAAGGTCTACCCTTTCCTACATATGCTACCGTACCTGTATCTTCTTCTGGCTCATCCTCCTCTGAGGATTTATTCTTGTCATTATCTGCTTCACTTTCAGCTTTCTGTCTTTCATGAAATACTGTTATTTCTTTACGGATTTTTCTGTATATGGCCTCTATACATTTCTGTCTATCATGTTTTCCGTCTGCAATATTCTGACCCCATGTAGTTAGTACCTCCATCTCTTCTTTATTTACACCAGGCCGGTCTCGTTCTCTTATGAAACAGTTTATGAGGAATCTTAAAATCATACTTTGAGTGTCTACTTTCTGATGTGCCATGGCCTCGTGAATACATTCCTGACCCTCCCCAGTCTGAACAAAACGATATATCCTGTCTAGATAATCTGGCATTCCTGGAAATAGAACTAAAAAGTTTGCAGCCCGTCTTATACGTATTGAGGCTAATATCATGCAACCGTCTTTGCCTGGTACTGGATCATATCTACAGTCTGTAAGATACTCTTTAAGCTTTTCAATTCAGACTGGTTTCGGAGTACGTTGCATTGCTAGTTCTCTAATAGTTAATCGCTGTACTGGTGGCGGGGTACGGTAACCTCCTGATGCACCTCCTGAGGCGGAGGCTTGAGCATCACCTGTCTGTAGGGTCAGTGCTTGCTGTAACTGGGTTGGAACCTGGACCGTGCCAGACCCAAAAGGATTAAGCGGATTAATAGGGGGTGCAGGAAGTGGTGCAGGAGGGGTCTGCTGTTGCGGACCTGGGGGCAGACGATCAGCGGGTGGTACAGGTGGGACATTGGTATATTCGGGAGCCACGTCGTCTAAATAGGAAGAAAGGAAGATATCTGCTGCGGTCTTGTGACGTAATTTAGTCGGAACCAATGGAGGGGGTAGGTCTTTCGGTATTTCCGGGGTCGCCTTAGGCAGGCCCTCGGCCAGTACTGGATACAATCCCGTCATAATTGCGTTGCTCTGTCTTTCGTGTTATTCTATTCTGACTCTCTGTCCTTCTTCTAGTAATTCCTTTTCTTTAGCTTTTTCAGAATCCTCTCTACTTTTCTCTGCTTTTCTGAGTGCTTTCTCTGTCCGTCTATGTGATTCTTTACGCCATAGTTCAATGGCATCTTTCTGTGACTGGCTGGCTTTCTTTTTCCATAATGCTTCCTCTACTCTCATGATGCACTCGGCATCCCATGTCCCTGTAGCGGGCCATCTCTGATTCTCTGCTAAATCCTTAGTGTAATCCACCCACAAGTCGAGATATAATACAGCGTCTAAGCCGTGCTTGTGGTACATAAAATATCCGGGAGTGTCCCTGGGTGGGATGGGAACAGCTTCCTCGAGTATCCCTTTCCTAGTTCCTATCTGACGTAGCTTAGAAAACAGTGGCATTCTGAACCTTGATACTTGATACTTGATACTTACTCGGACTTGGATACAACTAATACAATAAACACAGTAATAAAGATCAAACAATCACTCATACCACGACATTAAAACACATTAAAACATTTCGGAACGGACAATAACTTGATAGCTGGATACTTGATATACTGCTAAACAGTACAGATACACTGCTAAAACAGTGCAGACCGGGTCTGTGTACCCAAACCCGTCTTGACCGGACACAAATTAATGCACCCTTCTAGATGCGTCCCCAGCAACGGTACTCACCGGGAAGCACGGAACGGAAGGCCTCGGAAACTCGACACTGGACTGGACCGGACTGGACTCGACTCGACTCGTGACGTAGGTACTTCGGAACTGGTGGGCCTCTGAACACCTCGGACCTTGCTCTCTCGGCTGGGCTCTGGTCGGGATCCTCCGCACTCCTCACCTCCTCGTCTGGGTGTCGATCGCAGTCTCAGTCACCTCCGTTGGCCTGAGGGAGATACAGGAAATCCTGCGGGTACGCGTAGTTGTCCGTCACGGCTGTGGCAGGGGGCTAGGCCTGCAACGCACCGCCGGCGCGTAAGGTGGGGGAGGGGTCCCTATTCGGGCGCCAAATTATGTGGTAAATAAAGATTTACCTATGCAGAATTTCTATGCGGTAAAGTTCAATAAAAATAGCTCAATCAAAATGAGAGGCAGAGTCCGTGGCATCTGAGTTTATAAGGGTTTTATTCCATAAAATGGAATTGGTTCGAACCAGGTATCATGTTATTAACAGAGTACAATATATATAGTAAATGCATACAATGGTGATGGATACAGAAGGCGTTACAGCTGAGAGAAAAGAGATAAGAACACATGTGCGTAACAGAAGACGTGTACGAGGGCGTATACGGAGGTGTGTGCTAGAAACGTCACATGAGAGTGTCACAGGTGGGTGGATCCATAGAGGAATCCTGCAGTGTCAGCAGAAATATATGGCAGAGATGCGCGCGCAGCAGCATGACGTGTGATTGACGTGGAACTGGAGGGTGAAGGGGACTTGACATTTAGCACTATACGTGGAGACAGAAGTCTGGCGTGTCAGAACAACCTAAACCCAAATCATATCTAATATCTTGTGTTTGAGGAACTGTATTATCTAGAGGGAAAGGTCTCTCGGGCAGAGGCTATTCTATACTGACTGCTAGTGCATGCATATGTGACTACGTGTCTACGTGTAATGCGAGGGGCCATGGGCCTACCATGGTAATGGGAGCAATGAATTACTTGCACGGAGACAGAAAGGCCGGGCCCTTTGCTCTGCAGCTGGGGAGATGTTTACCTAAAACACTAGACAGGAATGTATTTTCGAGGAGCGGAGCAGATAACTTGAAGGCAAAATACAGTCTTGGCAGGCAAGCAGGCCGAGCCGGGCACCGCTCGCCACGCAGGGAGTAAGGTAAAGGTCATGGATACAGATTCAGGCTGCAGCTTTCAGAGGCAGAAGGCAGAAAGGGCTCGATGGCAGAAATCAGGGCCTAGCTCGCCAGAGCCAGGAAAACGTGAAAGTGCACCATGTAAAGACGGTGGCACGGCATACTTAGGAACTGAATTTTCGACCCATTCATGGTGGATCTGAAAGAGGATATGTTAACGTCGGACGCAAATGTATTTGCGTCTTCATAGCTGGTTGTGGAGGGAACATACATGTACTTGAAGCACGTACATGGAGCCGTTGGGGTCTACGTTAGGGGACACAATTGACCATAAAAATTCATATTACCTCACTACAGCCAAACATGCTTCAGTCACAGTGGGAGGGGAGCTGCCCCAAGACTAAGGGGCCAATTTAATTCTTCGGGGTAAGGACTCTGTTGCAACGGTAATGGAGTATCCTTACCACCTAAAATGCAGTTGGGCCACTTACTCTAAATTTGGGCATACCTTAGGGTTAATCTCTGCCATAATTACTTCCCTTTGGTGGCACGGGGAAGTACGAGGCATCAGAGGCTGACCTGTCATTTTATTCACGTAATTTAGGTGGGTGAAATGACGGGTCATTTTTCACTGCTCGTCACCGCCAAGAAAACCCGGCAGTAAGGGGCAGTGAAAATTGCTAAATGATCTCCTCGTCATCTTACTCCTCCTCTAACTTAGGCCTGTATGCTCTGTGCCATAGCTACCATGGGGTTGATCTCAGGTTTATTTAGTAACTCTAATAGTTTACAGACAAGCATTATGATTATTGCTTGAGGTGGAGTGATACACCCCTTAATAAACACTCTCAAATTCTTATAACTATGCACTACAGAGAGCTGGCTGAGGTGCTGTGGGATTGATGGTGCACTGCAGAAGGATGACCAAGGTGCTCTGGGTGGTGATGGGGCACTGTGGAAGGATGGGCGAGGTGCTGTGATCTTGGTGATGTAATGCAGAAGAATGAATAAGGTGCAGTGGTGGGGATGGTGCACTATGGAGTGATAGATGTAGTGCTTCTGGGTGATGATAGTGCATTCCAGAGGGCTGTCTAAAATGTTGTGAGTGGGGGATACAGTGCAATGTGGAAGGGTAGCTGCTGTGCTGTGGAGGGATAGTGTTGGTGATGGTGCCCTGTGGAGTGAAGGTGAAGTGCTGATGCTTGTGCTGATCCAGTATAAATGGGTGTATCATGTGCTGTGAGTGTGGTTGATTGTGCTCAGTGGAGGGATGAATGATGTGTAATGAGAGGGGTGAAGGCGGATGTATGATGAGCTGTAAAGGGGGTGCAGTGCAGTTTGTGGGTACAGGGTGATGATGGTGATGTGCACTCAGACAGACAGGCCTCACTTTAGTGGGAGGGGTAGTCGAAAGCTCACAACAGGAAAATCATAGGTACAGGATGTACAGAACAACCTGTTGTCTTTTGAAAGTTTCCACTGCTCTCCGCTCTGCTCGCCCCCTCACGACACTCATTCCCACTGGTACCTTGTACGAATCCCTGCTCTTGGCAGCCGCTGTCTCCAGGAATAACCCCTGCTGCACAGTGCACGCAGGTGTTTTCAATAACAACACTGCCACCTGTTCACTGGTCTTTGGAGTGTGATCCCTGGAAGCAGGGCCTGGTGAGATGTGTCCAAAGTTGGAATTAAAGTGTATCTTAAAATATTCAAAGCCTGGGGGTGTACGATGGGTTTATCGAGGTGGTACCGCGTCATGACCTCAGCTCGGGGTCAAGGGGTCAGGCCTACAGGTCTTTGTGTAGTAAACACACTTGACATAAGGGCTGTGCTTGTAGACACAATAGTATTTTGAGCTTTTAAGAAGGGGCACTAAATAATGGGGAGAATGTTTGTGCTGAGTAAAAGAACATGTGAGCTCAGTGATGGGACATGCGTGCAGTAAGGTGTCTTGTAGTTCCTACTAATCCATAGGATCTCTGCATTGTTTGGACAACATAAACTAAGGACTGGGGCACAACAAGGCATAAACCATGCGCCACGTTGCGCCTTATTTACAATGTGACGCATATATGGAGATGCATCATGTTGTAAAGCTCTGCGCCACGTGAAACCTGCGTCAGGTTTCATGTGGGTGTTCTGGCACGGGGGGCATTCCATCGCAGAAACGCCTCGGAAAAGTGCCTGAGTGAAATCTACATGATTTCACTCAGTCACTTTTCCGCCGCCGCTGCGTATGGTGTGGTGCACCATGTTGAGGATATGCCAGGTTGGAACAGTGCTGGAGTTGCGTTGCACCCACAACCCTCAGCGTTCAATAATGTACCCTTAACATTGCAGAGATCAATGCAAGGCACTTAGAGGCCCTGCTGTGATTATAAACAGCCCACAATTTGCTGTCAAGCGCCAAAGCAGGCACCTTTGTACCATGATGCAAGGGTGTCTGTGTTGTTTGCAGGATTGCTTTTGTGCAGGAAGGGGCTCCTTTCTGCACAAAAATAATCACAAGAGGTGTTTTTTTCATGTTATGTTTGCTGCAGAATGCAGCACAAGTGTAAAGAGGAAAAAACTCTTGTTACGCCTGCTCTGGGGAGGCTTATGTTTTTGACGCTGCCCCAGGTTCACGTGATGTTGTAAATCTGGGGAAGCACCCACAGAAACTCCCATGGAACACCTCCGAGATGCAGAGTAAGGCAAGGCAGCTCCTTGCGCTGCTTTGCTTTTTACTCCATATCTATAAGGCCATAAAAAGCCACGCAGAGTGACTTCGCGCTGCCTCATAGATATGATTGAGAGACCTACACCACTGGAGCATCTTAAAAAGTGACGCTCCAGCGGCGCAGGCCTCTTTTGAGTGAAGTTGTAATGATGGCTGATATTACTAACTTAACACAACACAGAATCTTCCTGAGGAACTGCACTGTTGAGGCAACTGCTCTTGTCCTAAGAGAAGGCGTTCAGTGAATTTCTCCAGGTGCAGTAGACCCCCTCATGATGAGCGACTCCGCTGTGAAAATTTCACTCAGGAATTGTCGGTTCACAATTGGTTCACAATTTATTTAATTTGTTCCAATATAAACCACTGCCTGAGAAAATAAGAGATGTTTTATGAACTGCAGGCTGTGAACAGTTTGGAACAAAAAGAATATTTTAAGAAGCAGAAAGTGCCAGGTTTAACAAAGAAAAAGAAGCTTCAGAATCTGCAAATACTCGTGTGGACTGGAGTTGTACAGTTTCGCTTCTGGACCAGGGGTGGCTCCTCCACTAAGGCGGAAGAGTGTCGCCCCACTGGTCGGGGCTGGTGCCACAGGGGGAGGAGTGGTTCATGCACTAAGTGTGCATGACGGTTTGGCCAGCCTTCTTGGCCTGACCAAACAGTCACGCGCATCCTGCATGTTCTCCACAGGCTGTAATACACAGCCTGGGTGGAGAACATGCACAGGTTGCATGTCTCTGTCTGAGCGCCCAACCACTCATTGCAATCTGAGCAATCACACAACAGTGTGATAGCTCAGACCAATCACACTGTTGTGATTGGCTTAGGGGAGCCTGTGTGCTTCTGGGCTTATCAGTGAAGGAGGAGAGACAGAGGAGAGACAGAGACGACCGTGATTGAAGAAGAGTCGGTGGCGGCCAAGAGAAGGTAAGTGTTTTATTTTATTAAATGTTTATATTTTGTCCCCCTCCAGCCCATGTTCCCTGCCAGCTGCCCCTGCTCTTGATGATGCAGCGGAAGTAACTATAATGCTTCAAACTCTCAAGAGAATCTGGTGGTGACACCAACTCAAGAATTCAAACAGGTAGAAACACCAGATGGAAATGTAGAGTCTCCTGATGGGTTAATAATGGAGATAGACTGAGATCAATTGTGTTCAGTTAAAACTGAACTATGACCACGTTTGTGGGATACCTACGACATCTTCCCCACTGAGTACAATTGGCATCCTTCTTTTGTAAGGGATGCACCTTGTGTAGAGGAGGAAATAACAGATACATTTTTTCTCATTAGCACCTGAGAATCACAGGGAAAATATGCATGTGAGTGGGCTTTTATAGCATGCTCATACCTTGCAAAGAAACCAGGTGGGGTGGGATAAGAACTCTATACCACATGTGAATCCCCAATGGAGTGAACCGGAGACGCAAGCTCAGTAGCCGTTGAAGCCTGAGGTGAAGCAAGAAGGCCACCCTGGATCAATTACAGTATCATTGTGTGATGGTGCCTTGTAACTCAACTATGAACAATCTTCCTTTTCTGGTGTTAAAATCAGATATTATAGAACTTTGAATGTGCACCTACACACACATGCATGTGGTGCAAATGATGACAAAAAATAAAAAGAATAGACGTTGGAAATTGGTTCTTTAATTAAAATATAGCACCACAATCACAGTATCTACCTTTGCTCTCACTTGGATGAACTCAGAAGGATTATAGGAGACTTTCCCAAGTGCATAAGAAAAGCCCTCAGCTTTTGCGAGAAGAATTATAAAGATCTTAAAAGAATATCCTGAAGTATTGTTGTTGTGCTTCAATGACATATAATTTGCAGATGGTTACATGACCTAGCACGTCGTGAAGGTGGATAATATGGTGACTTTCTTAGCTCAATATGGTTATATAATACAATTTTGAAAATCTAAAATTTCCAATGCTAGTGTTTTTTTTTTTTTTAGGATATGTATTATCCAGTGAGGATAAAGGATAGGCTCTGGGTTTCCTAAAGAAATGTCCTAAATATTCAATTTACAAATACATTGAGAAAGTTGCAAGCCCTGATAGGCTTTTTGAACTGTGGAAAAGCTTACTCCAGAAGAGCTAACTTCACAGTTTATGCTGAGTGAGTGAGTGAGGCCCTTATATGAATTGATAGCTCTGACATTTTCCAGAAATAATTGAATAAAACTCATATTGGGATGTCTTTGGACTGCAGGCAGACATGTTAGAGACAAAATAGTGCCAGACATGGCACATGAATTAAAACCTAGTAATCAGGGTTGTTCCAAACACTTCTGGCAATGCATTAGTAGTTATAATGGGGGACAGATGTCCACCATAGCATGCAAACCTTATTTGTACTCAATAGCAAAGAATGATTCACTCCAACTGAGAAAATTCTCATAGCAGTTCAGAGAGTCATTTTGAAGGTTATCTTCTGGCACAGGGAAAACAGATCATCATAGTTCTCCTATGCATACACTTGTGGCAGCTAATAAAGCTAGTGTCCCTAATGCACATGCTTTACACCAGTGCTATGTGCAACGAGCCTCAATGTCAAATTCAAATAATGTAACATTTGAGTATGAACCTACGCTTAGGATACAGGATTTCAAAGGAATCAACAAGCAATTCCACAAACTCCACATATATTACCCCTACATGAGTATAAGTGAGCTCTATTCAGACAGATCTGCACTGCATTAAATCAACAATCAGAAATATTCCACAGTTTAAACTGCAGTGTAGGGAGTTTCTGAAAATGACTACTTAACAACACTCTAAATACTCACACTGAAGTTTTAGGTGAATTAAATTCTCTCTTTCTTGTATTTCAGAAACAGGATCCATCGTTTCCCACATTCAGCATTCTGAGTACAACTTTGCCCCATTGGTGATTAAACAGACTCAGAGATTCAAATAGAAAATTCATAAGGGCAAAACAGCTTAAATGAAACCTTTCCTTTAAGCTGTTTTGCCTTTATCAGCTTTCTATTCTACAGGCTAAGGTTCTCCAGGTCCATGTAAAGCATACAATGACACATAAAAGCTAAGGGAACTGTGCTGCTGTTATTCCATACTTTAGGAGCAATTTAGGAGAAGGTTTGACCACCAATTCAGGTCTTCTATATGAATGGGATGTGAATAGGCAGCAGCCTAGTCATGTGGAGGTATTTTGAAGGCATTTGAAAGCTGAAGTAATTGTTGCGGTATACTAGACCATAGATGTGTAGTGCCTTGAAAGTATCAGTGAAAAGTTTTAATTGTGATTGTTTTTGTATGGGTATCCAGTGTAGCTGTTTGAGGTGAGGAGAGATGGATTTGTGGCATGGGAGGTTGAGAGTGATTCTGGCTGCCGAATTCTAATTGGTATGCAGCTTCCTAATGTTTACTTTGTTGATCCCGGTGTGTTCACGTAGTCCAGATTGCTTGGGAGTAGGGCTTGGCTGACTGTTCTCCGGATGTTGATTGGGAACCATTTGAAGATCTTCTTCCTTGTCTGCAGGGTGTGAAAGCAAGAGGCAGTGACTGCGTTGACTTGAGTGGTCATGTCAAGCATACAGTCAATGATGATCCAGAGATACCTGTCGTGGGTGGTGGGCTGCATGTTAACCCAAGCCCTGTTGGCCACCAGATGGAGTCCTCTGGTGAAGGGCTCTTGACAAATATTATGGGCCTGATTCACAAAGGTAAACTTAGACCAAAAGTCTAAGTTAGACCGGAAGTCTAAGTTTACTAATAGTAAAGTTAGACTTTAGGATTAAGTTTACACCAAAAGTGTAGCTTAGACAAAAGTCTAACCTTACTACCATTAATATTAGACATTTGGTCTAAAGTCAGACTAAAGTCAAACTTTACTACTAGTAAAGTTAGACTTTAGGTCTATACTTAAACTGCAGGTCGAAACCTAGACTTTTGGACTAAGTTAACCTTTGTGAATCGGGCCCAGGGACGTTGGTCTTGTCAGTGTTCAGCTTCAGACAGTTGGTCTTCCTACAGTTGTCACTTTTGGTAATGCATGCTGTGAACTTGCTCTGGGCGTCTTGTCTGTGAGACAGAAAATCTGTGCAAATTTGTGTACATTCATGTCAATATGATGCAAGCAACGCCTTCAGCAATGTAACCTGCTGCAAAATCAACTATTCTGCAACCTTATGTATACCACTGAAAGAATCCACATCAGTTTTACTTATGCCAATGCAAAACTATGTGTCATCTGTGAAGGAGCCTGCTCTATATCTTGAAAGAGGCACTATTTCACTTCTATCTCTTCTGGAAATCTGAGAAGCATCAACACATGGAGTCAGTTGACCCTATAGGTGAGGTCTTGCCTGTTATTGGGGTAGTAACAGGTATATCCTCCCACTATGGCAAGGATTTGTGGATTTTTGCTGCAACATCATTGTTTCTTTCGTGGCTTATGATGTTGATTGTTATTTTGGTGATGGTGCATTGGCTCTATCTTCCAGAAAGTATGATGCCATCTCCTGTGACTGTCTACACTCCCACATATCCATTGTCTGATATAATTCTTTGAAAGGGGGCGCCATATCAAATACTGGGCTAATTTGAAATGGTTCAAATTCATGACATTTTGAGAATTTCATTCAATGACATTGTAACACTTGGCCCTTTTCCCAGTTCTTGGGCTATCACTGTTGATAAACAACTGATTGCTGATTTGACTTTGTATGGTACATTGGATAATGACAATCCTTAACACACAAAATTATAAGGAGGTGTTCTGCTGTCATCACTATGGACATCACTAAATTCACGGATCAAGTATTCAAAAGGAAATCGATAAATTTTTTTTAAAATTCGCATTTTCTTAACCCCTTAAGTGCTGCCTCGGTGCATTGGCCGACGGCAGCACTACCTCCCCAGTGCTGCGCACGACCATTGGACGTCCATTCAGCACTAGTTCCAATGGACAGCGCAGCACTGGGGAGGAATGTTTAATAGCAGCTATGAGGTTAATTGCGATATGAAAACATTCTTCAGTAGCAAAACATATGGACATATTCAGTTCAACATCTGTATCATATTCAAATAATAGTGGAGGACATTCAATTGATCGCATTATACACCAGTACATCCTCAGGAGGCCCCTCCACTTCATCCATCTGCCTACCCACCCTAGGAGATTATTGTGAAACAGAGAACGTAAGTCCATAATGTTCCAGCCATGGTTTCCATATTTTCCAAAAAGTTTTGGGGCAGTCCCGTGCTTTATAAGTCGTCTTTTTCCCCAGCATATACATGTCCATACTCTTTTCCTATTCAACCAGGGATGGCAGTGTCACCGCCCCCTATGCCTTAGCCAAGTCACGTTTCGCCACCACCAATCCCAATTGGAGTAAGATTAACTGTGGCTTGGGGAGGTCAATTTCAGTGGATATTCCTAGCAGAACAACTGGGGATTAAGGGGAACCGTCCCTCCCAGAATATTTCCTAGTTCCTCCAATAGAGAAGCCCAATACAGCTGGATCTTTGAGCAGTCCCATACTATGTGAAAGAATGTATCCTCTGATGCTCTACAGGACAAACAATCAGGTATCTCCACCCTCCCTATATGATGCAGGTGTGCCCTGTCATAGTATACTCTGTGCAGGTATTTGAATTGAATCAATCTAAAAGTAATCTATAATTTTACATAGGATGAACATTGTGAAACACCAACACTTGACAGTCCCAAACCTTTCTGTCAGGCCTGTCAGCCTCAAGTTGGGCTTCCCCCCAACCTTTTGCCTTCACCCTTCCTATTTTTGTTGATCTCATTTTTATTGGCCGTAGGACTCTGTGCACTTTACCACTGCTAACCACTGCTAAAGCGCTTGTCCTCCCTCCTTTAAACATAATAGAATTTGCTTATAACCAATTGACATATTTAATTTACTTGTAATTGCCTAGTAAAGTGGTGCTAGGTGTAACCAGGACCTGAAAATTAAATGCTGCTAGTGCGCCTGCTGCACTGATTGTGCCACCCATTTATAAAGCCCATCTAACTATGTCTGAGGCCTACCATTGCACCCTGGGTATGCAGTTTAAACTGCTATTTTGACCTGGCAAGATAAACCTCTTGCCAACCCTAAACCTTCTTTTTTAATACATACATGTCATCCTTAGGGTATGCCCTAAACAGCCCAGAGGGCACGGGTGCCATGTATTTAAAAAGTTGGACATGTACTTTTAAGTTTTATGTGCACTGTTAATCAACAATTCTTAAATTCATTTTTCACTAATGTATGGCCTACCTCTCCCAGAGGATATCATTTGAGCTACCTTTTTGCATTTAATTAGTTGTAACTTATAATTGGGAGGATGAGTTGAGTATCTAAAGAATTGTGATTAAAAGCCCTCTTTAACAGTGAAGTCGGGTTTTTATTCACAATTCTGAAAATGGCACTTTTAGAAAGATGGTACTTCTTGTCCTAACATTTGGTGTCTTCTGCCTGTTCCCAGGGTCACATGGCTAAGTGTAGTTGCCAGTTGGTCTTTGTGTATTGCTCTTGAATTGCTTGTATGAGACAAAGGAAAGCTAGGTGTTGACAGGATGGGCAATTCTGAATTAATGAGGGGAAGAAACTGTCACCTCCCACACTCAAATATCACAAAGGCCCTGCCTGAGCACTCTCAAAAAAGGGTTTTACATTAGTCTATTATGACCCCAGATAATCTAGGGCAGGGGGAAGGTAGGCAGAACATTACAAGTACCTCTGAGGGATGGAATCCTCCAGAAGCTTCTCCTACTTCAAAATGGGCACCAGATAAAAGTAGTGGACCTCAGACACTAACTTGGACCTGTGGACTCTGCCAAGATGAAGGCCTGCTTTGCTGCTGAAAGGGCTTCCACTCTGCAGGACTGCTGCTCCGAAGAACTGCTGTCCTGCTGTGGTGATATACTACCCTGCTATGACCCCAGAGTGACCCCAAGAGTGACTCTGAGGGCTAGTTGGCTGACCTTCTTATCAGAAGTCTCAGGGACATAGCAGGATTTCCACAACCCTGATCCCAGCACCTCGACTCTGCCATCTGTGAGTCCTGCCAAGTGGTGTCACCCAAGTCCTGTACCCTTGGAAGTGGGCCTAAAGGTGCTCTGCTAGCCCATCCGTAGGCCCAGAAGAACCACCATAGCTCCTCTGCTGCATTGGAACACACCAATCAGAACCGCCACATCGCCTCTGCAGTGAGGATTTTCATGGCGCAAGGACTTCGCATCGCCCTTGCAACCCGCATTCGCACTGTGCCACATGCTCGACGTAGGACTTAACATTTCAAAAGTCACATTGATGGCAGCCTTGACAGTGATGCAGGACTCTACAGGACTCTTCATCACAGCCTCACAGCTCCTTGGAACTGAAACTGCATGACGCATCTCTGACCAGGACCTAGCCTCGGCTACATGATCCACCGTCGAAGCCGGACTCCACAACTCTTCACCACCAGGATTTAAGGTACTCTTGTTCAGTGGGCCTAACTGGGTCCCTGAAGCCTGCTCAATCCATTGTACCGCTTTTGGCCGCCATAAGTATGGCAGGGTATGCTCAGACGCGAGTTCCTTGCTCGCTTTGCCACTAGATTCAAGCAAGCCGGGCTGAAGGCGGCTGGAATGCCACAAACAGGTCCTCAGAAGCTTGTTTCCGGTCCAGGGAAGACATGGCTTGGCAGTTTGGGCTGGACTGTTCCCATGAGGCACAGGGTCAGACTGATTTGCATATAACCATGTCTGAACTGGGGTGGCAGAGTGGGCTATAGAACTGTGATGGATTAAACCCAGATCTTTTGACAGGGTGTGAGTGTTTGATTGATTCAGATGCTCCGTCCATCACCACCCCCCTTTTGTACCGCTTTTGGCTGCCATAAGTGTGGCAGGGTATGCTCAGACGTGAGTCCCTTGCTCACTTTGCCACTGGATTCGAGCAAGCCGGGCTGAAGACGGCTGGAATGCCAGAAACTGGTCCTCGGAAGCTTGTTTCCGGTCCAGGGAAGACATGGCTTGGCAGTTCGGGCTGGACTGTTCCCATAAGGCACAGGGTCAGACTGATTTGCATATAACCATGTCTGAACTGGGGTGGCAGAGTGGGATAAAAAACGGTGATGGATTAAACCCAGATCTTTTGACTGGTGTGAGTGTTTGATTGATTCAGATGCTGCGTCCATAACCACCCCCCTTTTGTACCGCTTTTGGCCGCCATAAGTGTGGCAGGGTATGCTCAGACGTGAGTCCCATGCTCACTTTGCCACTGGGGTCAAGCAAGCCGGGCTGAAGACCGCTGGAATGCCAGAAACCGGTCCTCGGAAGCTTGTTTCCGGTCCAGGGTAGACATGGCTTGGCAGTTCGGGCTGGACTGTTCCCATGAGGCACAGGGTAAGCCTGATTTGCATATAACCATGTCTGAACTGGGGTGGCAGAGTGGGCTAAAGAACGGTGATGGATTAAACCCAGATCTTTTGACTGGGTGTGAGTGTTTGATTCATTCAGATTCTCCGTCCATCACCCCTCCCCTTTTGTATGGATTTTGGCCAGCCATAAGTGTGGCAGGGTATGCTCAGACGTGAGTCCCTTGCTCACTTTGCCACTGGATTCAAGCAAGCCGGGCTGAAGACGGCTGGAATGCCAGAAACCGGTCCTCAGAAGCTTGTTTCCAGTCCTGGGAAGACATGGCTTGGCAGTTCGGGCTGCACTGTTCCCAAGAGGCACAGGGTCAGACTGATTTGCATATAACCATGTCTGAACTGGAGTGGCAGAGTGGGCTAAAGAACGGTGATGGATTAAACCCAGATCTTTTGACTGGGTGTGAGTGTTTGATTGATTCAGATGCTCCGTCCATCACCACCCCCCTTTTGTACCGCTTTTGGCTGCCATAAGTGTGGCAGGGTATGCTCAGACGTGAGTCCCTTGCTCACTTTGCCACTGGATTCAAGCAAGCCCGGTTGAAGATGGCTGGAATGCCAGAAACCGGTCCTCGGAAGCTTGTTTCAAGTTCAGGGAAGACATGGCTTGACAGCTCGGGCTGGACTGTTCCCATGAGGCACAGGGTCAGACTGATTTGCATATAACCATGTCTCAACTGGGGTGGCAGAGTGGGCTAAAGAACGGTGATGGATTAAACCCAGATCTTTTGACTGGGTGTGAGTGTTTGACTGATTCAGATGCTCCGTCCATCACCACTCCCCTTTTGTACGGCTTTTGGCCGCCATAAGTGTGGCAGGGTATGCTCAGACGTGAGTCCCTTGCTCACTTTGCCACTGGATTCAAGCAAGCCGGGCTGAAGACGGCTGGAATGCCAGAAACCGGTCCTCAGAAGCTTGTTTTCGGTCCAGGGAAGACATGGCTTGGCAGTTCGGGCTGGACTGTTCCCATGAGGCACAGGGTCAGACTTATTTGCATATAACCATGTCTGAACTGGAGTGGCAGACTGGGCTAAAGAACGGTGATGGATTAAACCCAGATCTTTTGACTGGGTGTGAGTGTTTGATTGATTCAGATGCTCCGTCCATCACCACCCCCCTTTTGTACCGCTTTTGGCCACCATAAGTGTGGCAGGGTATGCTCAGACGTGAGTCCCTTGCTCACTTTGCCACTGGATTCAAGCAAGCCCGGTTGAAGATGGCTGGAATGCCAGAAACCGGTCCTCGGAAGCTTGTTTCAAGTCCAGGGAAGACATGGCTCGGCAGCTCGGGCTGGACTGTTCCCATGAGGCACAGGGTCAGACTGATTTGCATATAACCATGTCTGAACTGGGGTGGCAGAGTGGGCTAAAGAACGGTGATGGATTAAACCCAGATCTTTTGACTGGGTGTGAGTGTTTGATTGATTCAGATGCTCTGTCCATCACCACCCCCCTTTTGTACTGCAATCCATTGTGCCTGGCCTGAATTTGTGATTTTGTCCCGGTCGAGTGCCACCAGATATCCGCAGTTGGCACTTTGTGTTTTCTAATGCTTTTTCACTTAAATCTTTATAATTGCATATATCCAGGTCTTCTGATTGGATGTTTGCCATTTTGGTCTTAATTTATGTATTAAAATGTACTCTATTTGTTTTAAGTGGTGTGAAATTTTCTTGTGTTGTGTTTTTACTTTTTTGTACTGTTTGTGTGCTGCATAAATACTTCACACATTGCCTCTAAGCTAAGCCTGACTGTTTTTGTGCCAAGCTACCAGAGAGTTAAGCACACAGTACTTTGTGGTTTGATTGTGACTTCACCCTGACAACGATTGTGGTTGTTGTTCGAGTAGAGCTTTACCTCCTTCAACCAGCAACCTCATTATTTACACTTTTAAAACATGTTTTTCTATTTTGATAATGACAACGGGTCAGATCAATCTAGACTTTATTATTTAAATGAACCCAAAAATGTAAACACAGTTTTGATTAATTGTCATGAAGGTGTATATACACAAGAGTTTTTGAAGGTGTTCCTTGAGCACGGTCATACTTATTGACAAACGATTGTTTAGGATACCAGTGTGTGTCGAACAAAGTTTTGGTGGCAAATTTAGGGCTGTGATACCTTATTTCATGCATGTTGTAGCTAAAAGATTATCATTTTAAATGAAACTGTCCAGCAGGCAACCTGCCCAGGATTTGCTTCCCTTTCAGATTTGACATCATTCAAGGTAATCTGACACATTTTACAGACTGTGAATGGAAAGTGAATGTTACAATCGATGCTTCAAAAACTGTGATCTATAATGGTTCTTATAATCTAGCATTTCTTGACACATAAAGGAAATCCTTGTAGCCACTAGATGCATCTGTCTAAAGCTGTGGGTCTATTAGCACATATGCTAGATTCTGGGTATAATAAAGTCTTTATGGCAATAACTACTTATAGTGAGGATACGTTGTGCCATAGGTGGCCTTCAAACTACAGTCTGGATTCTGCCGGAGAGCATATGTCAAATATAATGGATTACTGAATGTGAGTGAATTTATTTTAGGACCACATCCAGTGAAGAGTAAAAGGTTGATAGCTAGCATAATCCATGCAGTTATAAATAAGAACCTGCACCCAGAGACTTTTTACTCGGGTGGGGAACTCCGCATACGCAAGTATAGAGAGTGCATCGTAGCAAATTTACACAGAAGTCCAAGCTTACCTTTGTGAATCAGACCCTCATGATTTAACGACAACATATTTCAATAAACATTTTTGGAGTTTTATTTAGTATCATGTACAGATGTTTATAATATAATGTGCTGCTTTATTGTAGGTTATTCATATTTTATTAACAGTAGATTTAAGTAAATGTGCAACAGAATTTGCATGATTATTCTTGTCTTTTTCTTCACTAATCCCAGAGTCTGAGTTTTGAGGACAACACAAACGTGTATTTGAATTCGATGCAAAGCCAAGTTAGTGGAGAGTTACCTTCCGCAGTCGCCTGGGGCGTCCAGCAGAGCGCATTGTATGTTAGAGACATCTGGAGCTGAAGGCCAATCACTGGCATCACAAGTCTAAGCGGTATTTTCACAGTACTGAATGTCATGACATTGCCAAGCAGTAGCATATCGAAAACACATTTATAAATTCAGAGTTATATGTTGAGGGGCCTTTTAGAAACATGTAAAGAGACATTGTACTGGGCTAGAGTAGTTAGAGGCTAGATAGAAAGGAGGGATTCTTCAACAACGGCACCACGGGCTGCTTGCTACAAGCAATTCATTTATGCTTACTACAAGCAATTCATTTATTTAATCTTATTTTTTGCCATTCTATTTAATTTACAATATTTACGCATTCATTGCTATAACTGGTATATTTATTTTACAGTAACATCTATTCATGTAATCTGCTCTGGAATATGGTTTAATGATTTATTGATTATGCTTCATGGATTATGACATTTTTGTGTATAAATACATATATGTATAAATATATATAGGATACTTGTAAAGCGCACAGCTGCCCATCACCAGGGCGTCCCGGCGCTGTATAACGCTGTGGAACCCTTCCTGGCTCTCCCTGTGAGATGCCCCTCCTGGGCACACCCAAGGTGAAGCCAGGCATCCCAGTGTTGTAGGGGCCGTTGTGGAGATTAAGCAAGCTATTGCCCAGAGTTGCAGCGTGGGACCCCATGATTAGAGAAGGCGCCGAGGCGAGAATAATGGAGTCAGTAGACAAATGAGCCCAAGACCCTGCTGCGTCGGGAATTGAACCCCAGTCCTGGGCCAGACCTCTGCATCAGGGTCTGCCTCTCTAACCATTAAACCACACTCCTCCACATATATGTATGTGTATATATATGTACCTGAATATATATACACAAACACACACACACATATCTATCTCTCTCTCTCTCTCTCTCTCTTATTTATCCATAGCGTTCCAGCATGTAATCACGGCAATAACGGAACAAAACCCAACGCGTTTCGGCGAGTAAGCCTCTCGCCTTGCTCACGGGTAGCTCAATTGTGAAAAACAACCAATTAAATAAAGTTAAAGTTTTACAAAAAAGTGCTCATGTGGTCAGTGATAAGGTAAGGAACATAAACAAAGGACACAGGTAGCGGTCACTTTGGCAGACATCTTAAACTGGTGCTGGTAACAGTATGCTCAATATCTAAACTTGTTCATAGTTTTGAACGTTGTATATCTTACAGTACATTGCTATGGTAAACTGAGCACCTTCATGCGTAATATATACAAATCAAATATATGCCCAGTGGCTAAATTCAGATGGCAAACGTGCCGATCGCATTGTCCCCTTGATCAGATTATTGCATAACCAACTTGGTGCGGTACACTACAAATTGAAAATTGAGAGGCTGAAACTTGATACATGGTCCAAGTGGACCTTAGAATAATAATCTACCTATATGATGTAATAATAACATACATTGCATAATGTTGAAATAAATAGCTATTCGGTACAGTGCCAAGTGGCCAGATATTGCCTCAACTGGTCAAATCACACATAAGTAAATCAAATAAAGAAAAGAAAAGAAAATTGCTGATGGGTAAGGGTGAACCTGGCTACGCTCATCTTAGTGTTCCCATCACTTCATCCCCAGTGGGAAATTCACCACCTATTCAGTTCAGGTGACAAGTCCTCTTGATCCTGTATGATAGCGGGAAAAAGAACAGATATACAGCCTGTCAGCTTATAGGAAATCTCAGGTTATGCATCTTGTTGTTCAGGTTATGTTCAAAATTTTCTTATAAAATACTAGTGCTGTAATGATGTCAAAGTGATAAACAGTTAAAATGTTGTTGTTTGGCAGGATTCTAGGGACACATTTTGAAAATTTACATGTTATTTACAGATTACAGTATTTCTAAAGGAACACGAGAACCAAGGCCTGGGGAACCCCTGGGGGGAAACCACATGCTTGTAGTCTATTTGATTATTCTCCCAAATGCCAGACCATCTCTTCCTCCGAATTCAGACCCCCCGGAATCAGGCTATCTAGGTCAATGGTGTACCTGTTCTCCAGCTGTCGTAGCTTTCGAATCTTGTCTCCCCCTCTTTTCATTTGTGGTAATTTGTCCACCACAAAGAATTTTAGAAGGTTACGGTTTCCTCCATGAAATTCCTCGAAATGTAGAGCAACCGGGGAATTCTGTTCTTTGTTTTGGATTGCCCTCATATGTTGCAAGATCCGAGTCTTTGCGGGAAACATGGTACTGCCTACGTACTTTTTCGGGCAGGGGCACATGAGGACATAGACACAATATTCTGACATGCAGGTTAGATGTTTCTCAATCGATCTTTCTTTGTCCTCTACTGGGAAATATACTTTCTTCACATTTGTACTATACTTGCAGGCTTTGCATTTCATGCAAGTATAGAAACCCTGGATCTTGGAGGTATTAGGTTTCATCATACTCACCTCATTACAGCTCACCTTGCTTATGAGTGTATCTGCTCTGCGGTAGGTGCTACTGGGTCTCTCTTTGAGGATATCATTGAGGATGGGTTCGGTCCTAAGGACTTTCCAATGTTTTTGCAAGCTCTTTTGTACCCTCCATGACTTGGAGTGAAACGTGGAAATGAACCTGATAGTTTCATTTTCCCGGTTCTTCCTATCACTGCGTTGTTTTCACTAACCACGCAACGAACTTGCCAGGATTTACCAGATCCCGTTTTGGACCACCCGACGAGGGACTGCCTGTTCGGAACACAGAGGTCTCTGCCGGACGTTTGGTGTGACCCCAGGGTGAGTCCAATTCTGATTGCATTCTGTCTGGTAACTTTGTTACATCTCGTATGGCGCCCATGGAGTTATAAACCTTTGTACCAGGGAAGCGCCTAATGGAGCATTTGACTGGATGTAAACGACCCGGTCGGTTATTTCCGTTTGTGCAAGTTTGTTTAAATTTGTGATCGCTACAACGTTACTGTCCTGTGTTCGACCGGCAGCAGAATGTTAGTCTGTGGGTAGGTGACACGGGCCTCCAGTGTGTAAGACGTACTTACAATACAAACAGTGCGTGGACAATACGAACATTTGCAAATTACCAGCATTATAAAGGTATTTTACCAATTGAAAGGCACGGCAATATGGATGATGACATAGAGTCCCGCAGGAGACTCAGGGCGCAGAAAATGTTTGTAGTAACAACCCTGGGACAATCCAACAAAGAACCCCATTCTGCAACATTAAGCTTACAAAATAAATACAACAAATTGGAAAAGCTAATCCGCAAAGAGGTCTCCAAATGGTGGGAGGCAATAACCTTGGAAAAGTACCAAGAAGAGAAGAGAATCCCAAGGGGTCTACGGATTTTAATAGCACCCTCCTATGAGGAACCAGATATGGAGCTTGCGGAAGAGTGGGCAGAGAATCTCATGGATTGTTCCAACAGGATGTTATCTATCCTAATAAAACATGCATGGAAGGATAGACTTGTACTACTAAAGAAAATAGCAGAACTAAAGGAGGAGATCTCCAAGGAGGAAACAACAGAGATCTTTCCTAAAAAAATGGAGGAAATCAATAAAAGAATCAGTAAACATGAAGATGAAATAATAGCCAAAAAGGAACGCAAATTCCTAAGGGATCAAATTGACTACAGCTCCGGGAGAGTATTCACATTCAGCAAGAAATATGACTATATGGTACGCAAAGGAATACAAGCCAACATTGATAAAACCCAGATGGAAGCTGAATCCGGAGAGGAAGTAGTGGAGAGCGACGTGTCTGTGGAGGAACAGGCATCAGGATCGACTGAAAATATGACAAAAGATCCGACCAAGTCGTCAAATTTTTGGGAGGAGTTCAAACGCATGAACCAAACCCAACAACAACAGAATTGGCAAATAGACCGGGGCCGAGGAAGGGGCCGGGGATTCAGAGGAAAAGGCAAAGGCAGAGGAAGTCAAGAAGAACACGACAACAAGCCCAACCAAAAGTCAGGCGGGGCGGAAGCGGCAAGAGGAAATACAGCCCCCATGGGAGTGGAAACACGGGGCCAAAAAAGAAGAGGAAAATGAACCAACAGAATGTAATAAATTTGTCATCACGCTCGCTATCCAAGAGTGAGCATGAGGTACTGCAATTTGGCCTTTCCTTTTGTCCTACTTCTAATTTCTGTTACTCACAAGAACGTATTGACCTTTTTAAATTCACTAGAAAACTAAGACTACACAAGTGGAATAAGCTTAAAGTAAAGAACACTGCCTCCACCCCACCCAGTACTAAACCAGCCAGTGAAAGTATAATTGAAGTAGAGGCATTGATCACCTTGAAAAGCTTAGAAATGGGTACACCCACTAGTGAATTGTCTGATGCCAAATCTTTGGGTTTTAAAACGAATTTAAACTGTCCCAACTCTTTTAGACCGAAATCTACATTTAATCCCTCCCTGCCAACATGTGGTATTGACACTTTTGAATCCCTTATGATTGCTGACTTTAAACAATTGGCAAAACAAAAACATTGGTCAGGAGACAATCTGACCAAATGTGAACGTATTGCCATAAAAGCATTGCGTGATGATTCTTCTATTGTGGTAAGACAATCCGATAAGGGGGGTAATGTGGTGGTTTTGGATGTTAATGATTATGTTGCTGAAGGTATGCGACAATTGAACTGTGCAGATTGCTATGAGGTCTCATCTTTGGAAAAGATTGAAGAAACTAACACTATATACTCTGCAATGTTGAAGGGTTGGAAAGATGAAGGGCTGATTGAATGGAATGAGTATTCATTTCTCCTGAATCGCAATCCCAAGATAGCAGTGTTATACCTGCTACCCAAACTGCACAAAGATACCAAACATCCTCCAGGGAGACCAATTGTCTCTTCAATTGGTTCCCTTTTGGAGAATACATCCAGGTATATCGACCACTTCCTGCGCCCCTTTGTGGAAGAAACCCCATCTTACCTCAAAGACAGCAGGGACTTTATAACTAAACTAAAAGATTTTGTCTGGAATGAGAACTATCTGTTCATTACATTAGACGTGTGTAGTTTATACACGTCTATAAAACACAGCAATGGTGTTGAGACCTGCCGTATGTTCCTTAAAAGAAGATCGATCTCTTATCTGGAACATACAAACATGATTATCACAATGATGGAGTTCTGTCTGGAACACAATTATTTTGTGTTCAATGACAGGTACTATCGTCAGTGCCAAGGGACGGCGATGGGAACTTGTTTTGCTCCCAGTTTTGCTAATCTTTTCATGGCGAACTGGGAGCAGCAAGTTGCCAGGACCAACCATCTGTATCGCAGCCATGTGAAACTATGGCTGCGATACATAGATGACCTATTTATCATCTGGGAAGGTCCAAAGAACATCGCCGAATCATTTATTGAGGAACTCAACAGAATTGATCTCAATCTGACCTTGGAGGGCAACATCAGCATATCTGGGGCAGTCTTTTTAGATCTTAATGTGGAGGTTGTTGCAGGGAAACTTGCTATGAAACTATTCCGCAAAAAGACCGCAGGAAACACCCTACTCCACGCAGAAAGCAGCCACCCAAGGGCCTTGATTGAAAGCATACCATATGGAGAATTCCTCCGGGCTCGGAGGAATTGCAGTAGGGACTCTGACTTTGAAATAGAAGGGGAGTGCATGAAAAAACGTTTCATGGAAAGAGGCTACAAACAAGACACCATAGAGTGTGCGTATGAAAAGGCTAGGAAAGTTAGTCATCTATCCCTCTTGACACCAGAACAGGATAGGAAGAACCGGGAAAATGAAACTATCAGGTTCATTTCCACGTTTCACTCCAAGTCATGGAGGGTACAAAAGAGCTTGCAAAAACATTGGAAAGTCCTTAGGACCGAACCCACCCTCAATGATATCCTCAAAGAGAGACCCAGTAGCACCTACCGCAGAGCAGATACACTCAGAAGCAAGGTGAGCTGTAATGAGGTGAGTATGATGAAACCTAATACCTCCAAGATCCAGGGTTTCTATACTTGCATGAAATGCAAAGCCTGCAAGTATAGTACAAATGTGAAGAAAGTATATTTCCCAGTAGAGGACAAAGAAAGATCGATTGAGAAACATCTAACCTGCATGTCAGAATATTGTGTCTATGTCCTCATGTGCCCCTGCCCGAAAAAGTACGTAGGCAGTACCATGTTTCCCGCAAAGACTCGGATCTTGCAACATATGAGGGCAATCCAAAACAAAGAACAGAATTCCCCGGTTGCTCTACATTTCGAGGAATTTCATGGAGGAAACCGTAACCTTCTAAAATTCTTTGTGGTGGACAAATTACCACAAATGAAAAGAGGGGGAGACAAGATTCGAAAGCTACGACAGCTGGAGAACAGGTACATCATTGACCTAGATAGCCTGATTCCGGGGGGTCTGAATTCGGAGGAAGAGATGGTCTGGCATTTGGGAGAATAATCAAATAGACTACAAGCATGTGGTTTCCCCCCAGGGGTTCCCCAGGCCTTGGTTCTCGTGTTCCTTTAGAAATACTGTAATCTGTAAATAACATGTAAATTTTCAAAATGTGTCCCTAGAATCCTGCCAAACAACAACATTTTAACTGTTTATCACTTTGACATCATTACAGCACTAGTATTTTATAAGAAAATTTTGAACATAACCTGAACAACAAGATGCATAACCTGAGATTTCCTATAAGCTGACAGGCTGTATATCTGTTCTTTTTCCCGCTATCATACAGGATCAAGAGGACTTGTCACCTGAACTGAATAGGTGGTGAATTTCCCACTGGGGATGAAGTGATGGGAACACTAAGATGAGCGTAGCCAGGTTCACCCTTACCCATCAGCAATTTTCTTTTCTTTTCTTTATTTGATTTACTTATGTGTGATTTGACCAGTTGAGGCAATATCTGGCCACTTGGCACTGTACCGAATAGCTATTTATTTCAACATTATGCAATGTATGTTATTATTACATCATATAGGTAGATTATTAATCTAAGGTCCACTTGGACCATGTATCAAGTTTCAGCCTCTCAATTTTCAATTTGTAGTGTACCGCACCAAGTTGGTTATGCAATAATCTGATCAAGGGGACAATGCGATCGGCACGTTTGCCATCTGAATTTAGCCACTGGGCATATATTTGATTTGTATATATTACGCATGAAGGTGCTCAGTTTACCATAGCAATGTACTGTAAGATATACAACGTTCAAAACTATGAACAAGTTTAGATATTGAGCATACTGTTACCAGCACCAGTTTAAGATGTCTGCCAAAGTGACCGCTACCTGTGTCCTTTGTTTATGTTCATTACCTTATCACTGACCACATGAGCACTTTTTTTGTAAAACTTTAACTTTATTTAATTGGTTGTTTTTCACAATTGAGCTACCCGTGAGCAAGGCTAGAGGCTTACTCGCCGAAACGCGTTGGGTTTTGTTCCGTTATTGCCGTGATTACATGCTGGAACGCTATGGATAAATAAATCGATTTGAAGCACACGCACTGTTTTTGTGGATTTCTAATAACGCTGGATGGGAGTGCATATACACAGCTGCCGCTGTGTTTTTGTGGAAAAAAATTAAGACAGGGCGACCTCCGCCCCTGGAATGCACCACAGTCGGAAGGTCCCGGTGTAAAGGGAGGAAGTGGACTGTTATTTGTGGAAATACAACATTAATGCCCACTGGGGCAAGGACCTTGAACTGTCACTGAAATGGCGCGATCTATGATCACTCACTGCGCATTTGGACTCTATATCGTAACATCATTGTATATATTATAAATGTTGCAATCTAATACTATTATTCATTTGCCCACTTGGGCAATGCTTGAATTGCTATTTAACTGCTACATGTCCTTTTCGTGACAAACTGTTGTTTCCCTCGTTACCTAGCGACGATATCCAATCACATGGGGTTTGTCTTCAGACATATTCATAGCAGCCAATGAGCGCGGGGATATTGTTTCCTAGTAAACCACGTGATCGCGACATCTCGCTATCACAAGATCTTTAGTATATCAGCTTATAATGATTGAAGGATACTCGATAACAATCTGTACTGGACTATGTGGTTTTACCAGCGCATGAGGGGATAGCAACCCAATATCTTATCTGTGGCTGAAATTTACTTAGCATACATTATGCAAGAATTATGTTTAACCCCCTACGCACACGATGCTTTGTTTTGTATGAATTACACTGTATGATAATTCTTTCAATGTATTTTATATATTATAAGATGGCGACTTTGTGTTAACGTCTGAGTACACTGTAGTACACTGGGGGTGTGTTTTTCAGCATTTAAAAATGGCTGACTATGTGTTGTTGACGAGCGTGAGCAAGCCTTATCGGCGAAACGCGTCGCACCGTATTCTACTGCCATTAAAATATTCTGCAACGAACTCTGAGCGTCCTGGCTTCCTTCAGAATTTGGAGGGGATTGGTATATATTTGAGGCCTGTCGGTGGCCTAACCAGGACCGCGCCGGGACAACCCCACGCATCTACCGGCACTGGAGGAGATATATATATATATATATATATATATATATATATACATATAAATATATGTATATTATCTACTCCCGGTCGCCAGTAGGTAGTTTTAGTTAGGAACTAGTTTTCCATAGGAAAATCATTTTTTGATTAGGTGATAACTTTGCCGCCGTTGGCCGCATCTTCACAAAATATTCAAAACAAGTTACCACTCACTTCAGCTGCTGTTTGTAAAGTTTCAGGGTGATTCATCAAGCAGGGGCCAAGAAAAAGTCAAAGTCACAAAACATGTTTTCCTCAAGAAATTTCCCAAATGGATTATAGACAAGACTACATTCCAAACCACTGGATTGAAATACACCAAATTTGCCAGAAAGCTAGATCTTGGTCAAGAAAGATCTCTTTTTTGTAATTTGGTATAAATCAGTTCAGTACATTTGGAGTTATTTAAGAAAAAATCTCATCACGCAGAGGGTCTCTGGATCTGACAGATCTAATGATGAGATCTGATTGAAGTGATGGTGGACATCTTGGGACTCGGACTCAGCTGAGTTCCAAGAAAACACATTTAAACAACGTAAGGGGGCAGGGTAGGAATACCCTCACCATCTAGGCCTGGTGGTGGCGTCTAACAGGGACCCCTCCTGGGGCTAAAACATTTTTTATGCTCCCTCTGGTGGGCCAGGTCTTGAGGTGAGGAAATGCACTTGCTTGGGGGGCAAGGAACACGTGTGGCCCTGCTCCCTGGGCTGATTTTGGCCCGCAGACCCTATCCTCCGGCCTTACAGGCTGAGTATGACTCTTTGAACCCCAACCCCAGGGCCCATTTCTGCCCACTTCCCAGGCTGATTTATGCCTGAGGACCCCATCCCCCAGCCCTACCTACTATTAGACTCACAGTCCCCCTCCTGGGATCATTAAATGTCCTGTGGACCCCATGCACCAGTGCAAGCTCATGCAAGCTCATGCTATGTACCGGGGTACCCACCTCCAGGACATAGAGATTTCCATTCCTGTACTAGTGCGGGAAGGGAAACCTGTGTATCACTAGGCAGGAGCAATTTTAAAGCTCCTGCCAAGTAACTGCAAAAACAAAGTCTGCTCCCAGCTGGTGTGAGCTTTAAAAATGCTCCTGCCAGTTGTGAGGTGACTTAAGATCTGTTTTACCTGCAGTTATGTGACAGGGAAACAGATCTGAATATTGCTACCTCCCGCAGGGAGCATCATTTTCAGCTGCTCCCTGCAGCGGGGGCAATACTGGCTCCCTCTGGACATGGGTAGCGAGCTGGGTCTGCAGGGGTCTTGGGGCTCCCTCTGCGGCCTTCATTGAAAATGCAGTGGGTGCCCTCGGTGAGCTCCACGGACCTACCCTTTCTTGGCCAGGCCCAGGGGGATGAGTACTCCAGGCCCTACATTGGCCCAGAAAGGGAGGCCACAAGGCCCCCCTCCCCCTTGAGTAAATGACCAGGGATGGGGTCCCGGGGACTAAACCCACCAGGGGAGAGGGTGGTGGCTGCACAGGATTTCCACATTTCTCGTACTTGGCCAGGCCCTAGTGGGTGCAGTACCCAAGGCTAAATTAGCCTGGGGAGGTGGGCTGTGTGCCCCTCTCCCCATGTAAAGTGGTGGAGGGCCCCAGAGAATGTACTTGATAGACAATGTTGTACCTGAGCACCCCACTCCCCAGAGCCTGGCATTTTTTTAATGGAAAAGAGTGCATACGGCCCCCCTCTTTGGACCTAATTCGGCCTCGGAGACCCCATCCCTAGGGCCACTTGCAATAAAAGGCTGGTGCCCTGGTACCCAACCAGGGCACCTACCATAGTGTCCTGGGGGTCAAGCCCCCAGTCAGCTCACTATATGCAGTGGAAGCTGGCATTGCTCCTGTCCATAGGGAGCAACTTCCAATGGATGCAGGCAGGATCAATATTTAGACCTGTTTCCCTGCCTGCATGACTGTGGGCAGAGAAAAAAATCTAAAGTTCGCTTCCAGGAGGGGGAAGCATTTTTAAACCTCCCACCCACTTGGAACGGACTTGGTGTTTGCTCCTGCATGGCATGAGATTTAAAAATGATCCCACCAAGCGAGATCAAACAAAGGCTTCCCTGCACATGCTTCTGCTGGCAGGGAAACCGATAAGTCCTAGGGGTGGGCCCCGGGAATTAACTTGCGAGTTGACACCAGGGGATGGGGTGCATTGGCCTTTTTAGGCTCGGGAGGAGGCTCGTTCTTCCCATTTTATTATACTTTGTGCCCAAGAGCGGGCTTCTCTGAGCCTCTGGAGGATCGGGGATGGGGACAGTATGGCTCCCATTTCCCATTTTGGTACGTTTTTGCTCCCCTGGGCCTCTCCAGGACACGCATCCCCTCTCCATATAAACAGCTTTTGGCCTCAGGAATGGGCTTCCCGGGGCCAATGGAGGCGTGGGAGTAGAGGGTCACACAGCACCCCCTCCCGCATATGAAATAAGCCTTGAGAGTAAGCTTCCCAGGGCATTAGGGATTTAAATCCGGCCTGGATGTAATTTTGTGTTTCTGATTTCCCGAGACTCTTGTTGAATTGAGGCATTTTTTGCCATTTCTTTTTTGTTTTTTTGTCATCCGTTCGGGTCCCTCTGGGTTTGCCCATGGGGCCTAGGAAGTAAGGGTAACCATACCCTGCCACCATATATCTTTATTTTTTTACAACTTCAGGTCAGGGGACTAAGGGGCATATTACCAAGGGCTTTATCTCTGCTTTTTTGGCTTAAAAAAAAAGAAGCGGAAATAAAAATATTGCCCTATCAACAACAAGGTGCTAACATGCAAACTCGCATGTTAGCACCCTTTTTCACTACGCTTCCCTTTGCATCTCTAATGAGATGCAAAGTAGGCGTTCCAGAGCAAATTAATAGGCAAAATGTCACAAAGCGACATTTCTCCTATTATCAAGCTTCATGCTAACCTTGTTAGAGACAAAAAAAGCAGCGCTAACCACGGTTAACGCTGCTTTTTTACGTCTGCTAATTTTCAGACTTAGCCATGTAATCCAATGGGAGGTGGATTACATGGCTAAGTCCACCATGGGCTATCAACAAGAATATCGCTATCCTTGTAGTTTTATCGCTGCATTACCAGCGATAACCTCCCAAATGCCGCTATCGCTGGATTTTTTTTATCGCCTAGGCGGTTAGCGTTGTTAATAACGCGATAACCAGGTGATATTATCCAGCTATACCAGGCATTAAAAAAATGAACTCTAAGCGCCATTAGCGTTAATTTTCCCTGTTCCTTGGTAATGTGCCTCTAAGTCCCTAAATCCTGTAATGGCTGCCAGCAAATTTTTTCTAATTTTGCTTGCAGCCAATCAGTGTGCTCGCTCTCGCTGGAGCCTGACACCTGCGGGAGCGAGGTGACCCAAGGGAAAGAAAGCTCCTTGGGTCAATTTGAACCCTCTATATTTAAATTGCTGCTTCAGCAAGAGTCTCTGAGGCTCTTGCAAGCCCAACCATCCAAATATCTATAATTTCTTGTCCATTAGTATCTCAAAATCTACTGAAGGTTTTTAAACCAAATCACATAAAGCACAGTCTATGGACTAAGGTCTAGTTTCCTGCCGAATTTGGTGTAATTTCATTTAGGAGGTTTTGCTATAGCCCGTTTTAAAGAAGTCTGTGATAAATGCATAGGAATTTTACGCTTTGGGTCCCCCCTTCTTCCTCGGGCTCTGCTTGATGACTCACCCTGAAGCTTGCCATTCACAAACTAGTCAAAAGTAGCACCTTTTTAGAACGCTTCTTGGAGATTTATCAAATGGCGCTAAAGTAATTAGCAACACAAAAATACTTTCCTATGGAAAAACAATCCTAACTATAACTATATATATATATATATATATATATATATATATATATATATATATATATATATATATATATGTATCTATCTATTGCTCTCTCTCTATATATGTATATTACATAAATACGGTCCAATAATCCTGTTGACAGGTTCTGGTGACATCATAAGCCTCTGGGCTGAAGGCTGATTGGTTTGTAAATGTCACTAAAACCCAGAACCTGCATTTCAAAGCCGAATGCTACATTTTCAAAGTCATACTAATAAAAGCGTTATACTATTTCTAGTTGGACAGTTTGAATACCTGTGAGAAATATGAAAATGGGACAGTGATTTAACATGAAAAGACATTTATATAATTCTCATTGATATTTTTGTACTTCCGGTTAGAGAACACATCCCATCACATACAGAAACATGAGGAGCTTAACATGGATATATTTGTAGTTGAAGTATCCATTGAGGATTAGAGACAGTGGACCCGATTCACAAAAGTAAACGTAGACTAGAAGTCTAAAGTTAGACTTCAGATCTAAGCTTATACTTCCGATCTAAACTGAGGCCTAATTCACAAAGGTAAACATAGACCTTGGTGTCAGTTCACAATTGTTTGCTAGTCACAAAGGGATTTATGAGTAGTATTTTTAACGGTGCAGAGTCTCTGCACATAAAAAGACCTATCTTTTTATATGTGGACACTCCCACTTGTAAAGATACTACTCATAAATCCCTTTGTGAATAACAAACAGGCAACTTACTCAAACTTACTCAAAAGTGTAACTTTACTTTTGTAAATCAAGCCCTTCGACTTCAGATCTAAACTTAGAAATCAGTCTAAAGTTAGACTTCAGATCTAAATTTATCTTTGTGAATTCGTTCAATGAGATGAGCAGTTTGCCTTCTCTGAACACACGTTTTCACAGAAGTTTAGAATATTAAAATGGTCTAGTGAATTTGGTGTCTGTAAGAATGATGAATCATTTTGGTTAAGCTGGTTGATCATTTAATAGTCAGATCACATCAGGATTAGTTGGGGTAAGTTTCAGGTGGTGACGTGTTTACCCATTAGATACTCCCTATTGTTCCACTGAGGCCTACAGAGAATGATGTAGACTTTGGGGATGAAGATACAGCATAGTAATCCAGAGCTGGATGTCAGAATGGCAAAGATCTCGACGGCCACCATGTACCTGCCCTTGGTGCTCAGGTACGCTGGGATGAAGGAGACCCAGACACTGCAGAATACCAGCATGCTGAAGGTGATCAGCTTGGCTTCGTTGAAAGTATCTGGTAACTTCCTAGCCATGGAAGCAACAACAAAGCTCAAAAGAGCCAAAAATCCCATATATCCAACCACAGCATAAAATGCAAAGACAGAGCCCTCATTACACTGCAAGATCATCTTACCAGTTTCTGATCTGGTATCAATGTCTGGGAATGGAGCAGAAAGAATGAGCCAGACTGTACAGATCACCGCCTCTCCCAGTGAGCAGAGAAGCACCAGGCAGCTGGGTATTCGAGGGCCAACCCACTTTCTCAGCTTACTTTCCGGCTTTGTGCCGTAAAAAGCGATAATAACTGTAATGGTTTTTGCTAGTACAGAAGCGACAGCAGTTGTGAAAATTATCCCAAAGGCAGCTTGTTGAAAGAGGCAGGACACCTTTGAAGGACGTCCAATAAAGAGGAAGGAGCAGAGGAAGGACAGCAGGAGGGCGAGGAGGAGGGTGTAGCTGAGATTTTGGTTATTGGCTTTCACTAGTGGTGTGTTTCGGTACTTAATAAAGATTCCCAGCACTCCCAAACTGACAACGGAGAAGAAACTTGCAATGCAGGATAGGACCAAACCCAAAGCATCCTCAAAGGACAGAAACTCTACAGTGCGAGGAAGGCAGGCATCTCTCTGCTCATTGGACCACTGGTCTTCAGAGCACTTTATACAGCTTTCCATATCTGCATGAAAAGAAAATAATATAAAATCAGATGATGATTGTGATGTGCAGGTGCTTATTGTCTCATTCAAATCTCCATATCCACTGACTATCATCTTGGTATGTGTGGTTGAACCATCAAGTCAGTTCAGGTTCTTACAAAGTTCCTCTTACTACATCTACCATATTAATTTTAAGTGTACCTTAAATGCAAATATGAATATTGTGATTGAGTACCTGATTCTAATCAATTATTAATTGTGCCCAACACTTTCACATTTTAAATTTGCCTGACCCAATTTTAGTTGAAACTAGGAGAGTGCTAGCGTCCCCCTTTAGATGAGGCACCATCTCCACAATTCTGCCCTGTCTCTTACTTCTAGAGTGTGTGGAAGGCGCTGTGTCCCCAAAGCCTAATTTGTAAAACCAATAAGTGCCAGGGCCCTTGCCAGGAGGCCACTTCAGCTTGCACCACCCATTGGTCCAGACAGTGCTGCCAATGACAGCACAAACACTACTAACCATCACACTTCTACAAGTGCGACACTTCAGAATATTCCAGGCCCTCAAAGCCATGAGAATGGCTTGGGTGGAACGTATTAGTTATTTTTAACGTATATTATACTAATAAACAACTGCTATTATACTCATCTCTACATAAAACAAAGAGTGCAACCATGTGACAGAATGTCATAAGGGCCGCTGTTAGCAACTAAGTGCCGGTGCCAAGCACCAGAAACCACTGGCTCAATTGAAGCACTGAGTGTCCCTCTTTATTGCCACCACCATCTGACCCGGTCCCTCTTTTGTTCCTCCCCTAAAGAAGGTAAAAGTTTAGAATTCTTCACCTAACTGAGCATGATGGTTCAGTGTAAAAGAGAATTCCAGGCATTTACTGGCTGTTGGGAACATTCGCATGAGACCATCACAAGTGGTGGTTTACCTTTAGCTCTACTACTCAAGGGAGCCCCAGATTGTCCTAGCCAAGGAATTACTGCCAGGCAGATCTGTGTGTCTGGGTGAGTTTGGTTGGCCCACCATCTAAAGGAGGTGACCTTCATCAGGCTCTCAGTTAGCCCTTGTGTTTGGCACATGTCAAAAGAAAACATGGGTGATATTCCGTTATCTAAATATTAACTTACTGAGACATCAATATCGAGAAAAACACTACACATCTAAAAATAAAGTCCATAAAAAAAATATTGATTTTATTGTAACATATGATTAAATTAATAAATCTCATTCACAATAAAGTGCACCATCAAAGGCTGATATGATTGTTCAGTGACTTAGAGGTTTACTTTTGATTAACACAAGTTGGAATCTTTGCAGGGTCAGATTTCTGTCCTTCCAATGTTTATAAATTGAGTGTCATTAAATGCATTTTGTAAAAACAACGTTATTGATTTCTAATACACTACAGCAGATCAAAAGACATCAACTTGTTGTCAAAAACACTATTAGATACCTGTAGCAAAATAGGTTGCACAACAGTCAGACAGAGCCAACATTATTGGCAAATATTCAGTGCTGTGTAAGAGTTAATAAATCAGATCTCCTCCGGAATCTCCTCCCCATTTGTTCCATATCTTGCTGTATTTAGCGGGGAAGCTCCTGGCTTTGTATATCGGCTTCTCCTACTGGGCATAGTGCCACAGAGCGATGGTAGGAGGTCAGAAGATTCCCAGGAGATTTTGTATCTCTTTTTGCCACCATGGTGGCCGTGCCTAGCAGGGCCCAGTTTTCCCTCGTACCACCGCACCCTCCAGCCCTCCCATTATCATCAACAGCAGGATGAGGCCCGCCACCCAACCCAATACGGTTGAGAGTTCTGCACCCATGGCCTCCCAGTAACTTTGTATGATGGGACATGACCAGACCATGTGATAAAAATCTGCATTAGCCTAGGAGCTGTGGAAGTACTTGAACATGTAAGTAGACCAGCCTTGCACAGAGCATCTGGAGTAAGATATGCGCAAGGGAGATAGAATGTTTGTATTTATATAAGTTCAGAGGATATCATAATGAGTCTGGGAGCCATCATCGCATCTCTCCAGTCTTCTTCTACCAAGGGGCCTAGCCTGCCTTCCCATCGGCTTTGAGGTGAGTCAATGTAAAAGGGGAATTAATGATAAATGTACAGTAGATCTGGGAGACGCTGCCCTTCCCAAGTTCATCTATGAAGAGCTTTGCTATAAAGGACTGAATTACAAGAGGGAACTGCCTTGTGTGATGTGTGTATGTAGAGTGTGGCACAATTGTAGGTACTTATGGAATTGAATCGTGGACAGTGCATATGTGGGCTGGAGCACTTGGAAGGAATACTTATGTGTACTGGACCAAACATCTCCTAGTCGTGTAAGCCTACTTGCGTCCCAGCGTCTAAATCCCCCTAATTCAGCCACCTCTCCCAACCACATGCCCTGCCACAGCAGAGTGTGCTGGGTGAGTGTGGCACTCCTGCCCGTATGATGCAGTGCCACTCGCCATTCAAGAAACACCATTCGGGTCACCACAGATAGTGTAGTTTAGACCGGATCACCATAGAGCATCGCCATTAATCTGAGAAAGGTAATCGAGTTAAGTTCGACTCTATAGGCCGGGTCGGACCGTCCTCCAATGAGCCAACCATTTATCAATAGGAGCTGCAATGCCAGATAGCAAATACATAAGTTGGCCATGCCAATACCACCTTCATATGGGGCACATTGACACTTGGTGTAGGCCAAGCGTGGTCTTGAATTTTGCCACAAAAGGTTTATGGCCAAGGAATCAATCTCTCAAAACCAGTGGCAGGGTAGCATCTGTGGGAAGTTCTGAAAATAAAGTAGAGAAACCTTGGCAGCATTGTCATTTTATAGAGGGCTATTCTGCCCGTTACATTCGATGGGAGAGACTGCTTAAGACCCGCTTTGATTTTGCGGACAAAAGGAGTGATATTTAGTGACCATGTCAATACGTGGTGAAGCTGTTTATGGCAAAGGTAGATACCCAGGTGTTGGAACTGGGGTCACCAGTTCCCTTAGGGTAGCATGGCACTAGCGGGTAGGCATCCGAAAGCTTATGTGTAAAGCGACCATACAGCACACGCAACCACTGAGTCAGAAACATGGGCACGCAATTAGGGACACCACTCCAGTGAGCTTGTGTAAAAACTCAAATCAACTTTATTAAGATAGAGCAGGATCAGGGTATTAGAAATTCATCATAAAATTAGCTTCTTAGCTCTCTTTTCAGATACCTGTGTGTCAACACTTGGCATTAGACTTCCGTTGAATAAATATTAGATATTCCATAAATATTAAATATTGGATAAATACATTTTTAGCAAAACACAGGCCTGACCTATGCCTTGCCCCTGGTCAGCACCTGCATCAATTACATTAAGGAGACAATCAAACTGATAGGTCATCTTATTAGCCCTGTGGGCTTTTTACCCACCTCTCACCAAGCAAGGGTGAGTGTTTTACAACAGAAACATGTAACTAAATCACTGTAGGCTTCTAATAAATATAGCACTACGTGGAAGTAAACATTTCATTAGGAATAAACAACCTCGTGGGTAGGTAAAACCATTTTAGGAATCACTCCTAGTAGGAATGAGCATTACGCAGGTAAACAGTTGAAGGAAAACCTCTCACTAGTTATGCATCAACCTTTCCAATCAATATGCATTTCACCATATTATGCATCAACACATTTCATTAGCGGCCAAGCATTTTCTTAGCAGTAACCTCTTTACCCTACAGATTAATTTATCATCTAAGAGGGCATCAGCAGACCCATAACTAGGGTAGAATAACCATCCTACTAGGTACGAACTAACATCTCACCACCCCCCTGACTAAACAGGCCATTAACACTCAGGCCGGAAGAACCATCCCCTAAGCGTAGGTAAAACATTTCCTTAGTCAGGAATAAACATTTCAGGGAATAGGAGTAACCCTTCCTCTGGAACAAAAATTGAGCTTTCGTTGACATTCAACAACTTCCCTATTTCATTAGGTATACTCTTATTTGCAGGTGAGAATCAACATTCCATAAAGCCCACCTCTGCAAGAATTTCATGGGATTCATTTAGGCATGTTTCATGTAGAGCTACACCTAATTACCTGTAGGCATTCTGGGTGTGTAACATTGAACAGGAGCCACCCTATTTCATTAAAGGTAGAACATTCAATGCTCTCTTATGCACATTTCATTAGTGTATTACGCACATTTCTTTTAAATACAAAGCATTTCATTAAGCTACAAATACACTATGCGAAAGGGCCTACCTTTCAATCATCCCAAACAAGCCATGCATAAGGTTTCAGTAATTGGCATTTAACAGTACCCCAGGCAGGGGTTAATTCTCACCAAATAATGCCCTCACGGTGTTTAGGGGTCCTGGCCCAGGTCAGGAGACTCTCCTGGGCTAATTAGGGCCAACATGGACCAGTCACCAGTTTTCCCCAGGGAGAGGCGAACTCGGGGCCTCCCGGGGCGTTCCGCCCTCCTCCCCGGGGGTTTGCTGACTCTTCGCCGTTAATCGGGGCCAACGGGGCCCAACAACAATCTTCCCCAGGGGAGGGGCGAACTCGAGGTCTCATGCGACCTTCCGCCCTCCTCGCCGGGGGTTACCTGCCTTCTTCGGCCCTTCCCTGGCCCTTGCGTAGGCTTCTGGTGGGTTTGAGGGCTCTGGCTTCTCTTGGAGCCCTGGCGGCGCTGTCCGGGAAAGCGGGGTAGGGGGGGGCTCTCACTCCTCCGTGAGCCCCTCCGATATGCCCCGCGCTTCAATGGAACCGGTCCCGGCTCCTCAGGCCTCGGGACCGATCAGGGACACCGCAATCAACAGCGGAAGCAGGATGGCCCCGGCCTCTCTCTCGGCCTTACTCGGGCCTCAGAACGCACCACTGGAGGCGGGGCGCGGCCTCTGATGCGGCGCTCCCCCCTCGTCACGTGAGTAGGGTGGGCGGTGGCTTCAGGGCCTATGCGGCCTTCGGATGGGATGCGGCGGCCCTCTCCTGGCTCCGAGGGCCGCCGAGGACACTCCTCACTCTTCGGCTGGGCTGCGGCGGTGAGAGCGGCTCCAGGGTGAGCCGGGGAAAGACATCTTCTCCGCCCACTCCTCCGGACGTGGCACGGCCCACATCACATGGCGGCGGCCCTCTCCTCACACCGGGGGCCACCGAGGGGGTCAGATGACAGCACAAAGGCTCCCGCGATGTAGCGGTAGGTCAAGCAGCGCTTTTGGTCCCAGCGCTGAGGGGAGCAAGTACAGCACTCGGGGGCACAGCGCGCAGAGGCTTCGGCGCTTGGCAATCACGGCGCTAGGAAGGCCACCTCAATTCATAGCACCTGAGGGATGTAGCGCTCCTCAGGGCTCAGCCATTCTGGTAGTTCACAGCGCTGGGCAGTTTCAGCAATAGCGCTTAGGGCAGTGAGCTGGATACAGCGCTTCACAGCAGGTTCCACAGCAGGCATTCACCACAGCGCTGAGCAGGCACAAAAGTCTCCAGGACCACAGCGCTTCGCAAGGAGGCTAATCACAGCAGTCCAGGCACAGGTCACAGTGCTTTATAGGCACAGGCAGTCTTTAGCGCTTTGTAAGGGTTCTGGCTAGGAATGCAGCAGGACAGCAGTCCCAATAATAATTCAGTTCAGCGCCTGGCAGTGCAGGTAGTTTAGTCAGGGAGAGCTAAACACAGCTCAGGCAGAACATGTAGTTCAGTAGAACCAACAGGACATACCACACGTCCGTGGCAGACCAGACAGAGGAATCCCAGATGGCGTCAGGGGGCACAGGGAGCAACACCGCGCCAATACCTGGGTGGTTCTTCAAATGTCCTGTGGTGATTCAGTCTTCTCTTGGCGCTTTATGTTCCTTGCGCCTGGTTTCTTCTTAGCGCTTTATGTTTCTTGCGCCCATGTAAGTTTCAGTTGGTTTCTTGTTTCCTTGAAGGGGGTTAAGTTGGTGGCTGGTGTTAGATCTCCTCAGCCAGTTCCCTTCAAGCAGACTGGGGGTTCCCCTTCCGCCGGGCCAGGTCAGAGGGGCAAATCCAGGATACCTCAACACTTGATAGGCAGCACCTAGGCCCTGTCTCTACCAGTGTCATAGGCCCCTGTCTAGGCCCCACTGCCTAAACTCCTGCGTAGGTTCTCCCCCAGGTCTGCGCTCCCTCAGTCTCCTCAGAAAGGTTCCCTCCCTTTCCTTTTATAGTGCCAGTTGACAGTTGGTAATGGCAGTTGGTGTCACCTCACCTGTTCCAGAAGGTTCCAGGAGGTTCTAGGTGGATCTACCATTCTACCTATGGGCAGGCTGGCAGGCTAAGATGGATACATTGCCTGAGGGTTCCAGCCAGCCCCTGGCTACTAGAATGCGCCAACGTAGACCACGCTGCAGCAGCAGAGGTCAGTGGCGGCCATGTTAGGGGTAGGAAGTACCTGTACTTTAACACTAGTTTTACACTACACAGGCCCTTCTCCACTACACAAGGCCTACACACTGTTTTTTCAATAGGGGCATTCTAAATTAACAGGGGATAAAAAGCGAAAAATTTCTGGGGAAAGGGCCAAGTCTCACACCAGGCAAAAACAACACGGTAACCCTGAAAATCTACAAGATTGACTAACTAACGTAGAATGTACGACTTGCCCCCTTAAGAGAGGGTGTTGGAATTTTTGCTCACCAATTAGAAAACCGTTTATATAAAGAGGTTGGGTTTACCTTTTCAAACCTTTCCATTTCGGACGCTACTCCAGACGCCATTCACAACGCCCGTTGAGAGCTGCGAAAAAAGGTATGCGAACTACGCTAATACCCTTTAAACCTTCCGCCCTCCTTTTTTTCGTAAAAATATTAGACTTAGCCCTTCTTTATTCCCTTTTGGGATGTTTGATAACAAATGTGGGCGTAATGTTCCGGGAGTCCGTAAGACATCGCTACTTCGTAAAACTTTATCTTAGAAAGCCGCTACATTGTAAAGCCGTTTTCTTTGGTTAAATCTCCTATTAGGTGCGCATATTAGAAAAAGACTAATGTCTATCCATGACAGTATAAAGGCAGAACAGTTTACTTAAACAATTCCATCAGGAAATAATTAGTAATATCCATGCACTATTTTTTGGCAGCTTCCGCTCACCGGGAACAAACATTAGCTAATTCAAGTGGAATGTCTGTGCCGCTGTGATCCAATTGAACAGCTACACGCAATTTGAAAACGCGTCCAGATATTTTTGCCTTGATTACCAGGTAAAAGATCACAGGGATATGTGTCAAAAACTAGAATATCGTAATGTAATACCACGTTACTAAATAATCGTTTTTACTATTGTCAGCGGAATCGGAAATCAATGAACATTACCGCCTGCTCTGCTCTGCGCCCACGTGATTGGTTTAACCGAAATTGTTCCAACCTTAACTGGATCATATCGTCCTTTGATTAGTTTATTTCTTTTAAAGATAAGATCACTGAGTCCGAGGGTGGTTATGTTTGAATCGTTATTTACTTTTATGGATACCTACACACAATATCCCTCTATATATATCTTATCCTAGATTGTTTTTAACAAAATGGATGTCCGCCACTCATAAAGCTCCGTGTACCCGAAATCTAGACACACGGCGACAAAAAATTAAAGGTATTTTTCAAATTTGTTACTCTTGGTAGGAATAAAATGAAATGATGAATCAGTAACTCAATCACTACTACTACCCTCATAACAGGTGTCAAAATAGGAAACCTGCCCATATTTAAGAACACCGCGTTTGACCTTTTTACAGTCTGAAAAACGAATGATATGTGAAGCACTCTAAAGGTGAGAGTTAATATACACCCATGTTAAAGATCCTATAGGGATTTGTTTCAATTAAGGAGCTCTATAGGAAATAGAAGCTTTTAAATCTAAGACTTCCCAGAAGACTTCCCCGATGTTTAGCATAATTCTACAAAAATGAGCAGATGTTTGCTGAATGTAATAGATGCAATCGAAGTTGAATCTTAGCATATAAATAGGTCTTTTTTATAAAAAGGTTTAGGTTAACTACAATTTCAGAATAAGATTCAAACTAAAAAATCCTTATATTGAATCTTAACTAATGGGTGTAGAGACATATAAATTACTCCTGTCTCCCCTCCCAATAAACCCCCCCCCCTTTTAATTCTAAAATGTATTAGGGTATTGGCACCAGGATTTACCTGTCTCTATTATCTTTGTTTGTGATAAAATGTTAAGTATGGGTTTCCTTATTTCATATTCCTTATCTGATTTGTAATATCCTTAATATACTTTTCTACTGCACCTAATATGTTTCCTTTTGTATAAATTATTGTCAATATTGTTGTGGTTTGTAAATCTTTGTTAGATGTCCTTATTCAGCGGTATATCATACTGTTGTATTATTTATCTGGTAAGAAGCCATGTAGAATGATTATAATCTATTACAAATGATTGAAACACAAGTATCATTATAACACAAGAATGAGTAACCTTATAGAATATATTCTTGAATTTTAGAATCATGCTGAAATTGTCCTGATGAAGACACAGTGTATGTGTCGAAACACGTCGACAGACAACAGCCCCCTGAATAAGTTCTGGGAATCATCAATGTTTTGAGAAAACTCTTTTTCTTCCCGGACATCATATACTGTTATTATCGAATAATTGTTTCACTTTTATCTCATTTTAAACATAATTCTTTGTATGATTGAACATGTCCATATCAATTTGTATCATTATAATTACATTTTCTATGTTATCATAGTATGTGGTTGCTCTAATTTTTTCTTGTGTATGCTTTATTGTATGATATCACGCTTTTTTGCCAGATATTTATGTTGTTTTTGCCTGGGTATCTACCTTTGCTATAAACTGCTTTGCCCTGATCCAGGAAATTTATTCTATTCAGGGGGTCCCTGTTCAACTGCATAAAATACGCGGTGAAGCGCCACTTGGATTCCCATATACTCAGGTGGAGGAAACGTAAGCAGCGTATTCGGATAGTGATCTGCCATGATACGCAGCTCTGTGATGGTGAAAGCGGACTAAGATTGGTTTACTGTTAAATATCCAAACCGCAAAGATCATGGGACATAAATAGTGAGTCAAAAATCTCAATCACAAAAATGTTGTTATCCTATACTTCTTAAGTAAATAACAAAAATATCTAAAAAAACATTGCTATATACTAATATCGAAAAAAAATACAGTTTTCTATTAACATAGTTAAACATAGTAAATATTAAATATATTATCATTAAACAGAAATATAATATAAATTAAATATATTTAAATGATTTAAAATTATATTAATACATTTTAACCTTATTTTTTTAATAAAACCTCATATAAATGTGCAGGTTTATTTACATAATTGAAAACTATTATTAAATTAAGTAACACAAATGTATGTAATAATTAAATAAAAATGTAAACTTTATAAAAAATATGTATAGCCAATGTACATATAATATTGACATCCAAGAATGTTTGTATGGGTTGTTTTATATTTATATATTTATATTAACAACAAATTGTAAAAGGCGGTTAGATTGAAGGTACCCTAGAACAATAATGCTTTTATGCTGTAACATGAGGGTAGTTAACTCAAAACAGACTCAATATGGTAGGATTTCATACAGGCAAATGATGCTGATTATCAGAATACCACCTTTTAAATTCTTGCATTTGTAATTTTTTTTACAATAACCGGAATTTAATTTAAAGACATTCTTTAGCAAGGAATAATCAATGAAAGATACAACTATTGCCCTTGCATATCAAATGAAAATCTTTCACTTGCGTTTATTGTACATATAATATAGACGTCCAGGAATTTTTGTATGGGTTGTTTTATGTTTATATTAACAACAGATTGTATTAAGATGGTGAGTTTAAAGGTAGCCTGAAAGAACAATGTATTTCTGCTATAATATGAGGATAGTAAACCCAAAATAAAATGAATTTATTACGACTTTATACATACAAATGCTGCTGATGATTAGGACACCACCTTTTAAATTCTTGTGCTTGTCATTTTATTTACAATAACCTGAATTTAATTTAAGGAGAGCGAGGTATTGGTGGTTCAGTGTGTAGTAAATTTTCTAAGAAATAATATTAGGATGTTGCTAAATTTCCCTTTATCAGCACTTTTTGCAGATTTTGTGCACTTAGTTGAGCACACTGCACTTTACGGAGGCTGGCAACATTAGACATGTGCAACTTTTAAGGTTTGAAGATTGAGATGTATTGCCTATTTGTTTTGTATATAACATGTAAATACAAGTTGATAATGATATAGTCGTTTAAAGGGAATTCCATGCATCTTGGAAGAATGTTAATTTCATACAAGAAGAAGTACATGGTTGCAATGTCAGCATTTATTATTGAAGTATGTTGTCTATTTTTACTATTGAGGAGCACACGTGATACAAGAGATTAAAATAATGTAAGTATCTGCAGTGCGATCATGTGATCAAGACCTTATGGTTACGGTCGAAATACGTCATGGACAAAGCATTTAGCTTGTATTTATGGAATAATTTAATAAAAGCACTTTGAAGGAGTCGGTGCCTACTTCGTTGGAGAAGTGTTTGGAATTAAGGATCCGAGTTTGAATATATATTACCTACTGGCGGTCGCCAGTCGGTAGTTATAGTTAGGACCTATTTTCCATAGGAAATTCGCAACATTCTATTTGGAATAACTTTGACACCGGTCGACGAATCTTCGCAAAATTTTGAAAACTGGTGGGGCGCTCGAGTCCGCTCCTATCCTGAAAGTCTCGGGGTGATTCGTCAAGTGGGGGCCGAGAAAAAGGTGGGGTCCCAAAACATGTTTTCCCCATGCAATTTCCCATAGGTACATTTAATCGCAGCTACAGCCCGAACTGCTGAATGGAATTACACCAAATTTGGCAAAGAGGTAGTCCTTGGTTCACACTCGTGCCTTTTGGTTAAATGGTGTAAATCTGTTCAGTAGATTTTTAGATATTAACGGAAAAAAATACATATATATCTGGGCGGAGTCTAACGACACATCTCATCGTGAGATCTGATTGGCTGTCAGCACTTCATCTAAGAAGTGTTGGCAGCCATCTTGGGACCAATATACATGATAACACCCCATTAAAACACATTGCAGTTAATAGAAGGTTTTAAGACTTTAATTACATTATAAATCATTTGTTGATGGTACCATACTCATTTTAGGAATTGTGGTGTGTTCTAAGGTGATTTTACCATGTGAAAAAGCCTTCTGCTGGGATATAATGAATCATGTTTGAGAGAAACCTATTTTCTCATGCTTTGCCCACAGAAGTTTGGAAGGTGATCTATAAGCTAAACTGAGGAGCATATTTTCAGTAAATTCACATTATCTTTCTCAGTCATGTGAGAATGAAGTCTGATATTCTCAGTAAAACATGTACATCCAACAAGGGGAAAACCTTTGAAATTCACGGAAAAAAAACATAAGTTTCAGAGAAGTTATAGTTAGGAATTAGCATTTAAAAAAAACTTTGAAATTCAGTAAAACAAAATAGGTTTTATGAGTGTTATAGTTAGCTGGACATTCCTCTCATACAAAACCATAGAAATTCCTCTGTTATAATTAGTTGTGCTAACTATTACTAGCGCGCCCGCAATGCACTGCTGATGATGTCACATATTACATCATTCCTGACATGGTCAGTTACATCACTGATGACATCTCTGATGACATCTCTGATGACATCTTAAATGACATCACTGATGACATCATCCATGTGACAATCTGATGCACCTCATCACACATTAGTATAACCTTTGATCACTCACTGTAAAATACAGAGTACCATATTTGAAAGCATTGACACACATACCAGTTACTACATATGCACTCACTGATTTCTAAGTCTACACACACAACTGTCCATTCACCCACAGAATCACTTATACATGCAGTACCTGATCAATGGTAACACTATCAAATGTACTCCTACACCTATATAGACATGGACACATCAGCAGTCATCCTAGTCGGTTATGCAGTGATGCTACTCACTCATGAAAAGAATCAATCACATTTACATTTACTCACCTACACATTTATACACACAACACCTAATTTATAAATACACATAGTAAATCATAGTTACTATGTTAAAAAACCACTATTACAATTATACACTCATTAATACAGTTACTCTCACAATCACTTACTCTTACGTATACTTATTTATATACACCAACTCTCACATACAATGCCTTTTATTTTCCTACTTTATCAGATATGTACCACTGACACATATATTCACTTACCAACACACAAATAAACGCACTCAGACACCCAACCAACTGTTTCCGTAATCACTCCTAAACCCATATGCCTAGACAATCAATCACTCACACATCTATGCATAGAGTTACAACTTCCCCCCAACCACAGATACACTCAGTCTCCCTTACAAATACTCAGCCAACTAATCAATAACTAATATAGACACTCATGTAGTTAGTGACCAATTGATGCAGCAGGTTATACAACAACACACATTTACATAGTTTGGTTACTAACCCATACATTTAGTGAGACACATTTAATTACTCACTTAAACCAATAGTCAGCCAACTACTAAATCCTCCATCCAGACAGTTATATATCCACTCAATCTTCAATGCAGATTGGTATATATATAATAGATATTTAAATTTCAAACAAAAACACAGTCACTGGATGATGTCATCAGTGATGTCATCAGTGATTTCACTGACCATGTCATGAGTGATGTAATATGTGACATCATCAGCAGTGCATTGCGGGCGCGCAAGTTATAGTTAGCACAACTAACTATAAAGGAGGAATTTCATGGTATTGTACGAGTGAAATGTCCAGCTAACTATAACACTCAAGGTCAAAGTCAAAGTCAAAGATGCTTTATTCGGTATGTAAAAATACAACCATATAGCAACAGACATAATAAACAAAACAACATACATATATATCAGGTTTTTGGAGCATGTTTCCGCTAAAATATGTACAAAATGTATGAAGGTAAAACGCAGAGTATTATAAAATCATTTCTGTGTACAATATAATATAGCAGCATTCGTCCGATATTAATATATGTGCAAATTAGCCTGATAAAGTGCAAAGTATCAATTCCATCCTTCCTAAAGTGCAATATGCATTTAGCAGCACAAAACCGAATACTTAAAAAGTCTAAGCTACGTCAAAGTAAAGTGCAAGCGCTATACCATTCTTTCAGTGCACAATATAAAATAGCAGCAATTATACAACGTTCATATGTGCAAATTAGCATGATAAAGGGCAAAATGTCAGTATCATCCTACCAAAGGCACAGAATGCATTTAGCAGCACAAATCCGAATACTTGAAAAAGAAAAAGCATCATTGAATGAATTCATATAATAATTGATTTTCTTACAGAAATACATTTTAAAATATAAGTGGCCACATGAAAACATACATGTGGGGTCTCTAAATTAAACATCAGTTGCATCGCTGTTTGTATACCACACGTGTTATATTTTAAAAAGATGGGTTTCAAATAAAATTTTCTAAAAAAGGTATAAAAGTTACAGGATAGCATAAAATGACAGATGTTCTGTTTGGATTTACCATCACAGGGACACAAACAGGTGGCGGGTTTCTTAACCACGGGAAAGGCCACTAAGTGATGCACAATTCCCAAACGGAGACGGGTCAATACAAAAGGATGGGAATTGATACTAACAACAGTAAGATAAGTTTGGAAGCCTTCATTAATGTTATATTCCAGGTAGAGATTGAACGTACTTTGTTTTACATATTTTCCCGTTCTAATCTGTATATTTAAGGAGTGAAATTTTAAGCTCCCGCTTCGATGGTGTAAAACCTATTGCTAGATCTTTAAAAATGTTTAGACCATACAGTGTCTTATACCAATGTTGTATATGGATATAACTATAACACTCATGAAACCTATGGCTTTTTCAGTGAATATATATATATAAAGATAATTTGTTACCTTCGCTATATTGACGATACATTTATCTTGTGGCAGGGTGACAAATCGGAGGCCCTCATGTGTGTAGATGAAATAAAACAGAACCATCTGAATCTCCACTTCACATCACATATTGATAAAAGTAGGGTGGAATTCCTAGATGTAAATGTCTATATAAAGGACTCACATACTGAAACTAGATTAAATAGAAAGTTGACGGCTGGAAATGCCACTCTCTACGCCACTAGCCACCATACTCAACATTTGATAGCCAGTATTCCTTATGGGGAGATTTTGAGGCTAAAACGTATATGCAGCACCAACAGTGACTTTGATTTTTGCCTAAAAAAAATGATTGCCAGATTAAAAGCACGTGGTTATTCAGACAGATTACTACAACAGGCTGTGGAAAAGGCTAAAATAAGAACACGAGAAAGCCTTTTTAAACCTATTGAAATGTGCAATATGGATTTAGGATTGCCCATAGACACAACACTGAAAACATCAATCCCAGGCTAATCACTGCATTTTGTAAAGAGGAGAAAAAGATTAGAGCCATAGTCAAGAAAAATTGGCCAATCTTGTTAACCGACAATGTCCTTAGTCTCAGGTTACCTAATAACCCCATCATTACATTTGGAAGAGGTAGAAATGTGGGTGGGGTGCTTGATAAAACTAGTCCTGAGTCAATTACTAATTCTATGTGGCTTAAACCAGAACCTGGCTTTCGAAAATGTAGTAGCTGTCGCGCATGCAAATTCGGGGTTAATATGACTCATTATCAGACGACCTTTAACACTCAGGCGGTAGCTATTTCTGGTAGCTACAACTGTAAGAAAATATGCCATATATGTCCTTGCATGCACTTGCGGTTTGAAATACATCGGCAGCACCAAACTGCATGTGCATGTAAGGATTTTGCAACACTTACGGGCTATTCTACACAGTGATCCCGCGTATTCTGTGTCACGTCATTTTAAGCACAGTCACAACAATGATGTGGCTTGCTTACAATACTACGTAATTGGTGCAATTCCAAATTTACGTAGAGGAGGCAACCGTGAAGGTCAGCTGCATCGACTAGAATCAAAAATGATATTAGAGTTCGACAGCAAATGGCCTAATGGACTTAATAACACTGAGGAAATGCACAACTTCTTATAGTCCTCTTCATGTATCTCCCCTTTATACAATCTGTTGTGACAAGATAAAATGACTTTCTCTCCCCATATGATTCATATGATTCTGTGTAGGAGAGATAGTGACTTCAGTGCCAATATTCTGATATATAGGTTCCCTAATATCAAGAATCTTTGTAAATGTATGGCACCTTTGTAAATAACTCTGTTCTTACGTTTTTATGTAAAATTATATATATAAATAGGTATTGTTTTTTAGCACCTCCTTTTTTTACACTGGTTTTACCGATAGGAGTATTAAATATGTCTTTTAACAAATTGCTATTTATATGCTTTTAACAATTATATCCAGATTGATGGTTTATTCTTGTTAACAATATCAATAGATGCATTTATCCTTGTTGGTTTTGCACTTTCCTAGCTTATTTGTACATATTTTGCACAGTTTTGCACAGTGGAGTTGGTACCTCCATGTATTTTGCACAGTGTTTCGGTATACCTCTTGCATTGGCCATGGGCATGATTTGAGTAGAAAAATCTATTCGATAGTTGAATTCCTGTATTCAAACAGTAAAAAATCCAGTTAGATCAAGAATCTCCCAGAAATGAATAATGGTTCAGTATTTATACAGTTATAGGTTTTCTTATTCATAGAATACTCATCTATGCATTTGTAAATAATTGAATTTTAATTATGTCTTTTATTAACACAGTGATAATGTGGCCTTGTTTCATAATGCAAATAATCAATGTATATCGCATCCCAAATATTTCTTTTATTTTCATGGCCATGTGACCTAATCACGTGGTGTTTGTAGGTGTGCACCAAGCAAACATTTAAAAAGGTACATTTTCGCTGTAACAGATGTGTGATCAAGGGCTGCCTAGCCCGAAACGTGACACTGCTGGAAACTTGGTAAAATAAACAAGAACTTGCCTCATTGGAGTGGTCCGTTCTCCTTCTTCGCCGGCGTGTGTGCTGGAAGTAGTTTGGAGTGTTGCTTTGGATATATATATATATATATATATATTCACTGAAAAAACCATAGGTTATAGACCATATATAGTTAGGAATTCGCATTTACAAAACCTTATTTTACTCACACAAAACCATTGAAATTCCATATATAGTTAGTTGCACTAACTATATATCGCGCACCCGCAATCCACTGCTGATGATGTCACATATTACATCATTCATGACATGGTCAGTGACATCACTGATGACATCACTGATGACATCTCAAATGACATCACTGATGACATCTCAAATGACATCACTGATGACATCACTGATGACATCTCATTTGACATTACTGATCACATTACTGATGATATCATTCATGTGATAGTACGATGAACCTCTTCAGACTCTAATATAACCTTAGATACACTCAGTGTAAACAGACACTCACAGACTGTCACTCATCCATGGAGTTACTCACACACCTAGTCAGTCATGCAAAGAATCAATCACACCTCCATTTCCTCAACTATACAGTTATACAAACTTTACTTATTCAAACATATACTAACACATATTTACTCTCTTATACAATCCCTGATACAAGTTCACAATGATCCATACAGCCACTCACACATTCACTGGCTCTTATGCACAGTTCAGTTCAGTTCAAAAGCTTTTATTCGATTTGTACATACAAATCATACAAGCAAGAACACAATTGAAACATTAAAATCACAAAATAATCTTTCCTAAAAAAGGGAAAAAGCTAAAGTGCAGCAGGTGGAAGGTTTACATGCCTCTAAAGGTCAAACATGTTCTTATAAAATATACGACGTTCTTACATAGACTAACTAGGAATCAATAGAAATTACTTACTAGGCCTTTACTGGGAACTGTATTAAAATTATTAAATAATCATTCAATACTGTGTGGCACTACATAAATACCTTAATACAGACATTGATATAAAACTCAAAGAAGAATAAACATATGCATACAGACAGGGATAATAACATTAATTTCATCATGAATAAACCCTGGCAGCTGTATAGCACAAGTACAGACAGGTCAGTAAACAACATTAAAGTACAATACTTTTCCTGGCAGCTGTACATTTTAAGATAAAAGTAGCCAAGAAGAAACAAATCTCCTCGTTCTCTAGTAAAGATAAAAATATCAGTGCTGTTTGTGCGGTACAGATGTTATATTTGATAAAAATTGGTTTAAGGTATTTAAGCCTAAAATACTGATAAAATTTACAAAAAAGTAAAAAATGGCAACTACTCTGACGAGAAGTACCGTCACACGGACAAGGTGTGTTTGAACTAGTCTTTGTGTTTGGAAAAGCAACCAAGTGATGTACAATACCCAATCTGACCCGTGTTAAAACATACTGATGGGAAGAGCGGGTCACAAATACAAGATAGGGTTGCAAACCAGAATCTAAATTTAAATCTTTGTAAAATTTCAAAGTAGCAAGATTTCCAACAACTTTGTCTCGCTCAGCTTTACGAAAATTAAGGAATGTTATCTTAATCTCTTTTTTTGAAATAGATACAACCTTTTCCGGCTCACGAAACACATTAATGTTAAACAAAAGTAGATACCAATGATGGATGTATCTTAACCATAATACCCGTGAGGAATAATCCAAACCTATACAGTCAAGGATAATATCCTGAGTAAATCGGGTCTCCGGTTTTGCCCAAATGGATCGCCACAATAAAAGTGGCCGAACTGCTGCTAAGTCGGAGATGTACTCGATCCCAACTTCGTCATGGATCAACTGTATGGAGGCGGAGGGGGGAACACATAATAGCCTCCTTAAGAACTTATTTTCCTCCTTCTGCAAAAGAATACCCCCACAGTGACCCCACACCCCTGCCCCATACAGAGCAGAGGAAACACAGCATACATTATATATGTACATCATATCATAGATACTTCGTGAGCCAAGTTTAGAGGCAAAACGAAAAATGCTACTAGTGGACCGTAACATTTTTATTTTTACGGCATCAAATTCCGCATGCCAGGACCCACTATTACTATATGTTATTCCCAAATAACAAAAAGATATGACAGAGGTCAGCTTTTCCTTATCTAGGAAAAAAGTATGTTTTACCTGCTTGGCTGCTTGACCACATGACATTACATATGTCTTAGCTTTATTCACACGAAGCTGCCTAGCTTGTATAAACTGCGTGAAATTATCAATAAGGCGCTGTAAGCCCAACTGTGTTCGAGATAAAAGAACAGCGTCATCCGCATAAAGTAACAGCGGAACAGGTTTACCACCGATCAGGGGGGCATCTGCTAAAATATTGGTCAGGGATTGGTCAACACCATTAATAAAAAGGGAAAATAAAAGCGGGGCTAAAACACAACCCTGACGAATGCCCCGAGACACTTTAAAAAATGGGGTACATTCGCCAAGGGTACCATAGCGGACTTTACATGAAAGTTTTTCATATAGTCTAGCTAAAAAATACACTATTTCCCTTGGTGCCCCTGCTTCGAGCAGAACCTCCCAAAGGATACTATGGTTAACCAAATCAAAAGCGCTGCTCAAATCAGCAAAACATAAAAAGAGGTTGCCACTTTTGGCCACAGTATATTTACTGATTAAAAGGTCCAGATTTACGCATTGGTCCAGTGTACCCAGACCTTTGCGGAAACCGTATTGGACTTTAGTTATGATATTAAAATCAGTTGCCCAGTCTTCTAGCCTCTTCAGTAAAATCCTGCTCATCACCTTTACAGAAGCATCCAGTAATGAAATTGGGCGATAGTTAGAAGCCTCTGACTTATCGCCCTTCTTATGTAAAGGGATGATGATCGATTGACCCCAGGTAGAAGGAAATTCCTTTTCAGCCGCACAATTAAAAATCCTTGTCAAAATGGGGGCCCATAACGCCATTTCATCTTTATATAAATCCAGCGGAACCCCATCGGGACCAGGTGCCTTGCCTCCTTTACTCAAAGAAATTGCTTCCTGACATTCTTCCAATGTTATAGCCAACGAAAGGGGCAACCATGGGTTTATATCTGGTGGTGGTAACTCAGAAGTTGGCCCTTCAGGGTTAAATATTTTGGAAAAATGATTAACCCAGTCGCTACATGCCACGTATGAGGTCAGTTCTGGGACATTTTCTCTACTGAGAAATGAACTATTAATCGTTTCCCAGTAGAGTTTACTATTTTTAGTCTCAGCTGCCTCCCTCAGCTTGTCCCACGCCTCAGATTGTAATACCCTTTTCCTTTTATAGATGGCTAATTTATAACTAGCCCTGAGGTGTTGTATCACAGTCTTAACACGTGGTTTAGTGCCTAGCGCATTCTTTAGGTTACGGAGGGCGACGATGCATGTCTTGTCAAACCATCCTTGCTTTTGACCACTGTTGGCTGATGGGGTCTTAGTGAAAATACCCTCAATAATGATGTTCAAAGATACAAAACATTCTATTAAACAGCCAGAATCACTGTCATCATCCAAACAATAACAAATTTGATTCTTGCATTGGGTGACAACCTCCTTCTGCTTAACTTTGGAATTTGCACCGGTCCATTTAATCCTAAGGCCCTTTGGTCTAGTAGGCACTATATTGGTTGTACATTTACCACCTGATACTGTTGAGGTGCCATGCCCCAAGAGGGTAACACGTAGGCTATTATGGTCACTGAGACTTTCTTCATTCACATGTAAATCAATGTAGTCTCCACTGCTAGACAACAAGATATGATCAATAAATGAACATGCGTCTCTGCCCGTGAATGTAGGGCATGTTATTGCCCGTTTGTTAACATTACAATTTAACAGGGTCATATCTAACATGGCTAGCATATTATTTAGCGTGGAACCATAGCTACAGTGTTGGAAATGAGGGGAATCCTCCTTCCCCCCCTGTTCTCTCCCATGGCTATCAAAGCCACAGATATTCCCATTAGATAGATGGCAGGGTTGCAGGTTAAAATCCCCCGCCCATACCACCTCAGCCTTTCTTTTCGAAACGTCTAAAGCTTTAATAATTTCCTTTTCTAGAGGCAGTAAAATATCCCCCCTGGTGGCGTCAAAAATGTTATTATAGAAATTAACAATAACTAAATCAATGTTCTTTCTACATTCCACCCTTATAACTTGGCTATGTGTCCCCACAGTTGTACTATACTTAACCGTACAATCACACAGCTTAGTTGACACTAACAATAAAAGGCCTCCCTTAGCCCTGCCCGAGCTGGATTTGGTTGCTCTGAGACAAAAGGATGCATACCCTTCAATATTAACAAGATCTGGACACCAAGTTTCCTGTAATAAAATTAAATCAAAACCCTCGTTCAAAAAGCTGGTCCAAAAGGGTGTACCCAGTTTGCTAGTAAGACCAGCAATATTCCAGGAGATAAGAGAGATTCCTGCAGGTTTCCCAGCATTACCAGCAACAGGTAGCTCCTGCTGGTTAACTGGTGATATTAAAGCAGGACCCTCTTCCTGAAAGATGGTAACCGGACTTAGTCTGGGGCTAGCAGTAATTGTGCATATATCCAGGCTCCCCTTATTGCCTATGTGCTGAAAAGGTCTTAATAATGACAAATCAATAGATTCGTGTGGTACGACTGGGGGCTTGGCAGAGGAAGAAGAAGAATACTCTATCTCAGGATTAGGGTTGTTTAGATCCGATGTTTCTAATGAGCTGAGTCAGTCTACCTCATCTAGCATGGCATATCTATTTGGGTGGGCGAATTGTGAGGACATGGGATTTTGAGAGTGGGGCGGGTCCTGCCACGTTTGTTGCCAAGAATATTTATCCAATTGAGGTGGCTGGAAAGATTGCGGCCATTGATAAACTGACTGAGGCATAGGTGGCGGAAAATGAAAAGGGTGTTGCCAGTGTGCTTTTACTTGATGCATAGGAAAGGGTGAGGCAATTGGGGGCTGCTGCTGTAAATTAACAAGATGTGGAAAAAAAGGGGGCGGATAAGGTGGTTGCAACCAAGATTTAGCAGGTTGCTGTGGAAAATATCCAGGTCCACTATTGCTTTGAAAATTGGGACAGGGAGTGTTAGGTCGTACGGGCTTTGATAGAAAATAAGACAGGGGAAGTGGATTAATTTGGGTCACAGGACCACTATTGGGTGCATTACACACGTAGCTTGCTGCCCCTACATCCCTAAAATTAACAGTTATTACGTCCCCTACTATTGATTTCTTGCTTCTGCCCACCCAATCCCCTCTACGCACAGTAAGGATTTCACCGTTCACGTTATTAGGTAGGGGTTTATGTAAATGAAGCCATTGGGCACATTTATTTCTGAGCTCAGTAAACGATTCTTTTACTCCCTCCTTCAATGGGGGAACCGCCGTCAACACGACTACAAAAGGGGAAACCTCTGGTGGTAAGTTTATGGACCTAAAACGTGTCTGCTTTGGTTTGGGCCCTTCAGGCTTGTTTATACTGGGAGGTGCAGAAGTTGAGTTAGGTTTCCCTGTTACTTCTTTAGCTTGAACAATGGGGGTCGCTGTATTATTATCAACAACAAGATGTTGGTTCGCTTGGACAGGAGTATTCCCCTTTGTAATCTGAGCAGATATTGATTGAACGGGAATATTCCCAGTTTGCGGTTTAGGGGGTATAACTGGGTTCCCATGAACTGCAGTACCTTGAGCCTTATTTAATATACCATTGGGGGCCTGGGTGCTCGTTGGACATTCAGGGGTTGATTCTATGGTCCCTTGTGACTGGACAGACACTTGTACCTGCTTTTTTTGTGGCCATTTGGAGTGTATTAGAGAAGTTAGCCTATCCACTTTAGAAATTAAAGGCTTAATTTGTGCTGCTAAAGTGGCTTCTAGGTCTAGTTTTAAGTCTGTTACCATATTTTGTACCCAGCACGGGATACCTGATGTCAATTGTGGGGTAGGGGAGATTAAATTATGATTCCTAACTGGGGCTTTTGCTTTACTTTTGCCCTTCAATATAACCTTAGGAGCCCTCCCCCGTGGAACAGTGGGTACGGAAACTGTTTCTGCATCCTTATGCCCACTCAGACTCGGCTCCACTTTGTCAGGTGACTGACAAATTTCGAGATCTGGTGTAACCTCCAGATCTTCAACAGACGGGTCCGAGTCTGATGGAGCAACCGATAGATCTACAGTATTAGGTACAGTCGAAACATAATTAGTGGGCAAAGTTATAGATAAAGGACAATTATTCTCAGTCTGTGGAACAGGAGATTTGGCCTTTGCCAAAGGGCCCAGGGATGAACGCCTAGCGTTAGCAAGGTCCATAGAGACTCTTTTTTCCAATATAACAATACTTTGATCGATAGTCTCATGTACGCGTGAGATAAAGAGATCAATTGGACCAGTCACCTGAGCTACCGCCGTAGCTTTCTTCGCGCAACTTCGAGTTCTGTTGCGTATGGTTGACATCTTGGGTATTGATTACAGGGGTGAAGACACAAAAGTTCTGGGCCGGGGCCGTCCTCTGCCGTCCTTGAACGGCCTTAAACGGCCCGCTCTTTGCCCGGTCTTCGCCCCGGCCTTAGCCCCGCGCGCGTCCCGCGTGCGCGTTACCCACGCCGGCAATAAGGACTAGGCAGGAGGAGGGGGCGGGAAGAGGACCAGCTGCGGCCGATCTCCGCCGCTCGGAACGCTGGTCCTCGCAGTCCCGCCTCTACCCTGTCAGCTGGCTGTGTAGGTCCACAAGGCGCGTTGGTGCACAGAGCACAAGCAGTGGCTTCAGAGGGATATTTCCCCACAGGTGAGACTCGCCTACAAGCGGCACCCGCGGAGCGGGGGCCGCGAGGCGTTGATAACGGAATCAGGAATCAGGCAGCAATTAGGGACAATGCTTCCTTCGGCAAAAGCTCCCAGGGCAAGACTCACTCCCCAAAGGTTTTGAAGAGAGGAGGAGGGGGCGGGAAGAGGACCAGCTGCGGCCGATCTCCGCCGCTCGGAACGCTGGTCCTCGCAGTCCCGCCTCTACCCTGTCAGCTGGCTGTGTAGGTCCACAAGGCGCGTTGGTGCACAGAGCACAAGCAGTGGCTTCAGAGGGATATTTCCCCACAGGTGAGACTCGCCTACGAGCGGCACCCGCGGAGCGGGGGCCGCGAGGCGTTGATAACGGAATCAGGAATCAGGCAGCAATTAGGGACAATGCTTCCTTCGGCAAAAGCTTATGCACAGTTATTTATATATGTCAACTCTCACATGTACTGTGTTTTACATATGTACTTACTTTGACATGTAGCACTGAGATATCCATTCACTCACCAATACACTCATGCACACAGTCAACCGCCCATACAGCTGTTTCCACATGCACTTTTGAAACCATACATCTAGTGAATCAACTGCTCACACATCTATGCACAGAGTCATACACCTCCCAGCCACCCACACACACACTCAGTCTCCCATACAAATACTTGGGCAACCAATCAATAACCCATATAGTTACTCATATAGCTACTTATCAACACATACAACAGTTTACAGAAGAACAGACATAATGATGCACAAATTAAGACAGTTTAGTCACTAACCCATGCACTCAGTGAGACACATTTAATCACTCACTCATACAGTCAGTCATGCACCTACTAAATCCTTCATCCAGACACTTATACATCCACTCATTCTTCAATATGTAAGACATATTTTAACTTTACAGAAACATACAGTCACTGGATGTTGTCATCAGTGATGTCATCAGTGATGTCATTTGAGATGTCATCAGTGATGTCATCAGTGATGTCACTGACCATGTCATGAATGATGTAATATGTGACATCATCAGCAGTGGATTGCGGGTGCGCAATATATAGTTAGTGCAACTAACTATATATGGAATTTCAATGGTTTTGTGTGAGTAAAATAAGGTTTTGTAAATGCGAATTCCTAACTATATATGGTCTATAACCTATGGTTTTTTCAGTGAATTTTCAAGGTTTTGTAAATGCTAATTCCTAACTATATATGGTCTATAGCCTATGGTTTTTTCAGTGAATATATATATATACATACATATATAAACATATATCATCTGTATATCTATATAAATACAAACATAAATGCATGCATACATATACTTATATGCATACAGATGCATGTTATTTACATGAAAGTTGAAAAAACACTAATAAAAGCAAAGCTAAAAAGCCACCTCATTACAAACAGAATGGCTTTAACTTAAACGAGGGCGAGATCTATTGCATTTTCAATGCTTTTTTACTTTGGTTCCATCAAGAAGGCATTCAGATGTGTCACACATTTGCCATAAATTCTGAATGTTAGCACTCTAGTTGCACATTAGATCACTGTAGTAAAGCTACTGCTCACCAGGGACGTCTGCTGCTGGTATTCAAAGTGCATGTTTCAGTCTGCATGTCAGAATTTTTTTAATGAAATAGAAGAGGATTTGAGAAGTCACTCAAAATGATCCCTAATTTTTCTTTCTGAAGCACTAATCATACTTTCTATGGCAAAATTAACCCCCTCATGTTGTTCCTTTTTAAATTGAGTGTTTTCAGACTTACCACTTCATTCCAATCAAGATGGCTTCTGGTGTGCCATACTTTTGTCATAAGTAAGACTGTTAGCGCTCTAGATGTTCTTTAGAACACTCTGGGACATTCTGTCATTGGGCTATACTTGGGGTACATCTGGGTGATATTTGGGCTACATTTAGGCTCTTTTGTCTCTGGTGGCCATCTTGGGAGACTGTATGTCAGAATTTTTTAATGAAATTGAAGAGGGTTTGAGAAGTCACTCAAAATGTGCCCTAATTTTTCTTTCCGCAGCACTAATCATAATTCATATGGCAAAATATACCCCCTCATTTTGTTCCTTTTTAAATTAAATGTTTTAAGAGTTACCACTTTATTCCCATCACGATGGCTCCAGGTGTGCTATACCTTTGTAATAAGTAGGACTGTTAGCGCTCTAGTTGTTCTTTAGAACACTCTGGGACATTCTGTCATTGGGCTATACTTGGGCTACATCTGGGTGATATTCGGGCTACATTTGGGCTCTTTTGTCTCTGGTGGCCATTTTGGGAGACTGCATGTCAGAATGTTTTATTGAAATAGAAAAGGATTTGAGAAGTCACTCAAAATGTGCCCTAATTTTTCATTCTGCAGCACTAATCATACTTTCTATGGCATGTTGTATCTTTTTAAATTAAATGTTTTAAGAGTTACCACTTTATTCCAATCAAGATGGCTTCAGGTGTGCCATACCTTTGTAATAAGTAGGACTGTTAGCGCTCTAGTTGTTCTTTAGAACACTCTGGGACATTCTGTCATTGGGCTATACTTGGGCTACATCTGGGTGATATTTGGGCTACATTTGGGCTCTTTTGTCTCTGGTGGCCATTTTGGGAGACTGCATGTCAGAATGTTTTAATGAAATAGAAAAGGATTTGAGAAGTCACTCAAAATGTGCCCTAATTTTTCATTCTGCAGCACTAATCATACTTTCTATGGCAAAATATACCCCCTCATGTTGTTGCTTTTTAAATTAAATGTTTTAAGAGTTACCACTTTATTCCAATCAAGATGGCTTCAGGTGTGCCATACCTTTGTAATAAGTAGGACTGTTAGCGCTCTAGTTGTTCTTTAGAACACTCTAGGAGGCTGCAGTAGAACACAAAGGAATCAACTGACAGTCTCTGTCCTTGTTGGATGTACATGTTTTACTGAGAATGTCAGACTTCATTTTCACATGACTGAGAAAGATAATGTGAATTTACAGAAAATATGCTTTCAGTTTAGCTTATAGATCCCCTTTCAAACCACTGTGGGAAAATCATGAGATATTAGTTTTCTTTCAAACAATATTCATGATATCACAGCAGAAGGTTTTTTCACATGGTAAAATCACCTTAGAACCCACCACAATTCCTAAAACGAGTATGGTACCATCAACAAATGATTTATAATGTAACTAAAGTCCTAAAACCCTCTATTAACTACAATGCTTTTTAATGAGGTGCTATCATGTATATTGGTCCCAAGATGGCTGCCAACACTTCTTGGATGAAGTGCTGACAGCCAATCAGATCAGATGTGTGGTTAGGCTCCGCCCAGATATATATCTTTTTTTGAACCTAAATTACTCAAAATCCACTGGAGCACATATATTGAGACCTAGCAAAGGCACATCGGGCTAACAGTCCCTACAATTTTGCCAAGTTTCGTGCAAATCCATTCAGCCGTTCGTGCTAAAAGTGAGGCCAACCGCCCTATGGAAATTAACATGGGAAAAACGCGTTTTGAGACCCCCCTTTTTTCTCGGCCCCCCCTTGATGAAACCTCCCCAAATTGTCAGGGGCTGCTCAGAAACAAAATGTTCCATTTTCCTGAAACTTTCAGCCAATTCCCTCCACAAACGCCAAAGTTATTAGACATAGAATTTTCAAAAATCCCATAGAGAAAAAATCCTAACTATATATACCTACTGGCGACCGCCAGTAGGTCATATATATATATATATATATATATATATATATATATATATATATATATATATATATATATATATATATATATATATATATATATATATATATATATATATATATATATATATATATATCCAAAGCAACACCGATTCCCAAACCAGCGCAAGAGTTAACTTATTTTCGTTTACAGCGCCTAGCAACACTCAGACCGCAAACGCAACGTCAAGCATGGTTCAGGGGCAAAACGAAACAAAATATAAAACAAAAAGCCGACGGAGAAAAAACAGGCGCTGGGGCAAACACGGTGGGAAACAAGCCCAATTACAGAAAGAACAAGAAACAACAATAATGGCAGACAAACGTTTGGATAATATGGACAACACTGTGGTAAACCTAACAGACTTAAGTTTGACTACTGAAGAAACTAAAATTTTATCGTTGGGATTAACTTACTGTACTATCACGAACTTCGATTATGCCCAGACCCGGATTGACCTTTTCCAATTCATAAGAAAATTGAAACTACAGAAATATTTCTGGAACAGTGCTAAAAAAGATTCTGACAAAGATTTGGGCGTTGAATCAGAAAGAACGCTAGCCATTGCAGACATGGGGGTTCTAAGCGATATGATAGCATTAGAATTTGATGAACCAACGAGTCAACTCTCATGTGGCGAAGTAGCAGCCCAATCTAATTTGAACACTAACTTGTCTGCACGAACAAAATTCAGACCAAAATCTGTGTTCATGCCGTTGTTAATGAAAGATGGATTAGATCTGTTCTCAGAATATGTCATCAAAGAACTTAAGTACCTTTCAATCATAAGTACAAAGAACTTCTATATGATGGACCACGCAAGGAGGTTTAAATACAACAACCTCATACAGAAAATTAAAGACAGACCAGATATAGTGGTAAGATGGTCTGATAAAGGCGGTAACATTGTACTGTGGCCACTAAAAATGTACAATGATGAAGCATTATCACAGTTGCAAGATCGAGAATGTTACTGTAGAATCAGCCCGACAGTAACAGTAGGAATACAAGAACACTACCATGCAGAATTGTACAAATGGAAAGGATCCAATTTGTTAAGTAAACCAGAATTTGAATTTCTGAAGAATGACTATCCTACAACCCCCCAATTGTACCTTATACGGAAAATACACAAAGATGCTTTGAGACCCCCTGGGAGACCTATTATCTCAGCTATAGGTAGTTTGTTTGAAAACACGAGTATTTATGTGGATAGTTTTCTGCAGAGGTTTGTTAAAGACTTGCCTGCTTATGTACAGGATAGCGGGGATTTTCTCCGCATAATATATGACTTTGACTGGAATGATGAATATGTTTTCATGACCCTTGATGTACAATCATTATATACCAGTATAAGACACACGGATGGACTTAAAGCACTCCAACATTACCTCAATCTGAGACCGATTACTATGTATGATCACACAGCCATGCTTTTGCAAATGGTAGAATGGTGTCTTACCAACAATACGTTTATCTTTGATCGGTTACACTATAAACAACTCCAGGGTTCAGCCATGGGTACTTGCTTCTCCCCCAGTTATGCTAATTTGCATATGGGCTGGTGGGAGGAGCAAGTACTAGCAGTCACCCAGGCGCCTATAATGAAGGAGAATGTTATAATATACAAACGCTATATAGACAACATCTTCATCCTCTGGAAAGGGTCAGAAGAGAGTGCAGTAAATTTTGCTTCGGCTATTAATGAGAACACTCTAAACTTAAAATTCACATGTTCCACCAGTAAAAAGTCAATACAATTTCTTGATATAGAACTGTACATAGAAAATAACAAAATTCAAACTAAAACTTATAGGAAACCTACTGCAGGAAACGCTGTGCTACATGCACAAAGTTTCCATCCAGTTAAACAGAAGGAATCAATTCCGTATGCAGAATGCCTACGTATGACCAGAAATTGTAGTACTGAGGCAGGAGCCCAAGAGGCTAAATCCAATCTCTTTGAAAGACTGAGCAAAAGAGGTTATAAATCACAAACCCTTGCCCAGGCAGAACTCAAATGCCGCAAAGTGAATAGAAGGGACCTTCTATTCTCAGACAAAAACAACAAAAAAGAGCAACAAGCCAAATCAGTCCCAGATATCCAAAGATTGATAACGGGGTACAATGCCTATCACAGCCATGTGAGAAAAATCTTACAGAGACACTGGCCGCTGATACACAATGATCCTGTAATAGGACAATGGTGTGGCAGAAGCCCACGTATCACCTTTAGAAGGGCTAAATCAATGCGTAATCAGTTGGTTGTCAGTGCACCCACTGTAACCAAGCCACCGAATTGGCTTAGTAACCAGAGAGGTTTCACTAAGTGCTCCACATGTAAAGCCTGCAAACAAGGTATTAACAACAAGGAAGTGATTGTTCCATTTAGAAATAAACCCTATGTCATCAGAGGTCTGTACAACTGTAAGACAGAGTACGCAGTGTACGTTCTTGTTTGCAAATGTAGTAAGAGGTATGTCGGAAGTACCATCCATCCGGGTCATGTCCGAATCCGGCAGCACTTGCGAGCCATAAGTAATAACGATGAAACCTATCCAGTGGCCAGGCACATAAACAAGGCGCACGCTGGCAATAGCAATGACATTAAATATTTTGTCATTGATAGCATTGCCAAAAGTATCAGAGGAGGTGATCGCAGACTTGCCTTAAGGCGCTTGGAATCTAGATATATCATCTTACTAGATTCCAAGATCCCTAATGGGCTCAATGCAGATGAAGCATTGGCCGTTCATTTATAATCAGCATTAAAGTACTCCCGTTTTCCCTTATCCCCACTCCTTTATCATCTACATCACCATGTGTTTATTTTATTTTATTTTAAGGCCTGGTTGTGCAGTACCCCCGGAAATCACTGTGTCTCATTCACATATGGTCCCTAGGTAGCCAACCCCGGGTATGGGCAAACAATAGGTGAGATTTAAGACAGACAACTCTATAAGCATTGGAGAGGATATTTTCATTTAGTATGTTGTATGACTTAAACTGTATAACCTTAGCCATATACACCGCCATTTCATTGTACTATACGGTAATTACTCCACTTGGAGAAGAGGCTCGCACGCTCAAGTTGTGTTGGTTTTGTGTTCACAATTATTTGACATCTGTGATTCTGACATATATTTCACATGTATATATGGAACGTTTAATATGGCTCTAATCAGTTTACATACTATTGTGCATATACGGTAATCAACCGTTAGATGTAAGATTGTATCCATGTCCTCACCACGCTACGCATACCTTAGCCACTGACATACAACTAATTTTGTTAGACAATGGAATTGCAATTGTCCCCAGCATGCGCACCCTCCTCACGGTTGAATGTGATTTTTTGTGTTGCTTAGATTCGGCCATGCCGCTTTATGAAGCCTGTTTGCCATACCTATTATCCGAAGGCTACATAAATCATTGTTTACCACGTAATACATTTAGGGTCTGAATCGTTCATGTGTGATTTTGATTTTAATTTTCAACTTATATTACGTTCAGTGATATGTATCTTATTTTACTTTATGTTCAGTGATGTTGATAATGTTGATGCGTCAATTACCATGTGTTATCTACAGAGGAACTCTTCTATGTCACTGGTAGTTCGAACATGAGTACACGAGGGTAACCGTAACAACCAGTAACCTATCACAGTGATTTAACTGTTTTCTCCTATTGAGGAGTACGTGGGTGTGTGCATATATACCAGCACTTTCTTTGTTGTAGATGAAGTGAACAAGGCGGAGGCTTCCGCCGAAACGCGTCTGTAAGCAGCTTTTGGAAATAAATGTAACTTGAGTTGAACTCACGGTGTCAGTGCCATCCTTGAATGGAAGGAACGCGGCTTGGTAACCAATATATATATATATATATATATATATATATATATATATATATATATATATATATATATATATATATATATATATATATATATATTACCTACTGGCGATAGCCAGGAGGTATATATAGTTAGGACCTAGTTACCATAGGAAATGCGAACATTCTATTGGGAATAACTTTGGTGCCGATTGAGGGAATTGCCTGTAATTTTCCTCAGATTTGCCTCGCTGCGGTCCGCTCCTTTCCTGAAAGTTTTGGGAAAATCAGAAAATTCTGATTGGCTGTTGGACGTCTGTCAACATTCCAGTCAGTCGAAATGAGGAAGTGTTGTCCGCCATCTTGTTTTTGTGGCAGATGAGAGTGGTTGTAAACAGAAGTGTAATAGTTGACAAGGAGGCAGGGTAGAGATTCCTGAGCCCCCTAGGTTTTGTCATGGGGTCTGTAAAGGACCCCGAATGTTGAAAAAAATGTTTTTTTTAAATCGCGGGGTCCGCGCACCGTGCGCGGACAGTGGTTCAAAAAGACAAAAAAGAAATACATTAAAATAACAAGTTTCAGTGTTTAGATGTTGGTTGAATGCAACATTGAGTGATGACTCTTTCACCTTTGGGTTTTGGTAGGTTTTTTGTGGAGAATTAGTATGGTAATTGGTAGAGAGCATTGGGGGTAGGTTGAAGATTATGTGAGTTTGAATGTGTTGATAATTTGAACCAATTAAAATTTTACTTTGGTTTTGATTTTGTGTTTGATGATATGTGATTGGCTGGGTATTTGAATATGTATGAAAAATGAGAGGGAAACACAACCATTTTGAGATTTTAGTGTTTGAGGTATTCTTCTGAGGTGTGAGATTGAGACAGATTTTACTGTACAACAGTTTTCTCGAAGGTGAGTTGTTAATTTGAAAGGAGAACTCTGTTGTTCACTTTAAGTTAATAGGAAAAAATGTTTCTGTTAGTTATTTAATGTTTTTCAGTTATACTTATGGATTGAGTAGGGCAACATCAGATGCAGTGCTTTATATTTCTAATTCTTGCTTGATACTATACACTGTCCAGGGACATATAGCCATTTTGTGACTATAGTGTCTGAGGTACTTTTGTGTGGAATTTTAGGTGTTCAGTTTCTGGTGTGTGTTTTACACAGTAGTAACTCTTCTGATAGAATTTAATAGTTTTTCTCTGCCCTATGTCACTCTTACCCTGCAACATCTCACTGTCTTTCTCTTTCTTTTAATAGTACACTAACTTCAATAATGGCTGTAAATTAAATGTCATTTGACATCGAAATCACAGCAACGTTTATTGATTGTATAGATGAACCAAATCATGAAGAACATGAGGGAGAATTTTTGGATGAAACACTGGACATGGAATTAATGGAGTGTGTAGACATTGTTGAGTTGAAAGAATAATTTCAAGACACTTTGATGGATGAAATTTCTGATGAAGAAATGCTCCAAGTTCTTTTAGATTTTGAAAATTCTGAAAAATAAATTGTAATTTATTAATGAAACATTTGTTTTAATGTTTATACTTATTTAAATGTAATTTATGAGGTAGTAGTAAAGTGATACAATTTTGTGTTCTTCATGTCCTGCATCCTTTCTTTTACTGACTGTCTCTGATTCACTAGTTTACAACATAAGTAGGTATATAGAATAGCAAGTGTGTTTCACCAGAGTAGGAACTCATGACCTCCTACGCCAATTCTGACCACACATTGAGAAAGGAAGGAATCATGTGAACAAATCTGTTTCTGCTTTCCTGAAAGACTACAGTATAGATTCAATATACCATAATAACTTGTATTACAACCTTCAAGGTATCTACAGAGGAAACAATGTCCATTTTTATTTAGTTTTTTTTTTAAAATTCCAATAGGTCCGCTCACCGTGAGTGCTCGGTGCATGTACGGTGCACGGACCCTTTCACCGCCATTTTGTGGTTTCAGAAGAGAGTGAAAAATATAACTTAAAAACGTGGGAAGGGGGAAGGGTAGACTGTCCCTGACCTCTTAGGTCTTCTCAGGGGGTTCTCCAAGGACTCCTAAGGTTAAAAATAATGTTTATTTTTTAAAAAATACCAGAAAACACGAAAGGTCCGCGCTCGGGGAGAGCTCGGTGAGTGCTCGGTGCGCGGACTTCGGTAAAAATTAATTAAAAAAATTAAGTTAAAAATCATATTTGAGTGTTTACATGTTAGTTGGCTCTAAAAAGAGCCGTTGTGTTCATTGTGTTTTTTTTGGTACCTACAAGTAAGTACCAATGCAGAGTCTGATGTTACAGAGAAAGACTTTGACCCTTCATCGGTGAAATGTACACCATCTGTCCTATAGATGCCTTGCATGTTGTAATGCAAGTTGTTGTGGTATATACAACCCATTCCATAGTCTCTCATGTATGCAGAAACAGATTTATTTACATGTTTCCTTGCTTTCTTAATCTGCGGACAAAATTGATTGGACCAATTCCATTTTTGCCTTTGGCATATATTGGAATAGACAAAGGCAGATTGAGGAAAAAGTCACATCAATTGTCCAAAAATGTCCTTCAATAGCATTTCCAGACCAACCCCAGTCAAAGGGCATAAGTCATTTCCACCACAGTGCACAATTATGAGGTCAGGATTTGGGAGATGCATGAAGGATTTCACCAATGGTATCAATTGGTGACATCTCAATCCTCTCTGGCCAATCCATAAAATATCCACATTTGGTAAATCAACGTTTAAAATTCCTCAGTTTATTGCATACCTTTTAGACCAGAATACAAAGCTGTGTCCTAAAAACCATACTGAAAGCATGTTCAAGGCAGATCTGGTTGTACTCAGATGAGGGCTGTAAATGAAATGGAGGTTGGAAAGCTTGCAGTTTAGAAAAAAAGAGGAGGACATTCACTGCACTTGAATCCACAAACCAGAACCTACTCTCTATACCCCATTTCAAACTGACCACTAAAGGTGGCAAATCCATCTTCGTTTTGGGAACTAAGGCCTGGAATAAACTCCCCCTCTCCCTGCGGTCTTTCTCTCAAGAAGCCCCCTTCAGGAAGGCATTGAAAACCTGGATCTTCTCTCTGCCTGATGCCGTGTGCCGGACCCTGGTGTAATGTGTGTGAAGAGATTAGGACATCTTTTTCCTTTCCAACTCTCCATTCTGAGTTGTGTAATGCGCCAAGATACTCCTTGGAGTGGAAGTAGCGCGGTAGAAATGCCCATTACATTACATTACATTACATGAAGTGATTGGTGCTTTCTGAAAATGCAAAAGAGCATATTAGGGTGCATAGTTTTGTTTTTTAAGGGAAGCAATTCTAATGGTTCAGAAAAGGTCATTGAAAGGAACATTGCTCATGATTAGCTGTTATATTGAAAGCTCTAACAACCTTGATGGATTCATTTGCAACATAGTATGATGAACTTTTAAACTCTGTTCTTCCTTAGGTGGGAGTTACCATGGTAAGAAGTTGAATGAGCAGTAGGGGGATGGGTGAATATTATGTGAGTTTGAAAGTGTGGAAATGTAGAACCAATTGAAATGTTAGTTTAGTTTTGAAATAGTGTGGGAAGACATTTCATTGGTTATGAGCTGAAATAAGTCAGAAGAATGAGTGGGAAACTGCCATTTTTGTTTCCAGTGTCTGAGGTGCAGTTCAGGGATTGTGCTTAAGAAAATTTGGTGTGTGTTTCACACTGTTCTACATTTTCAAAAGCGAGAGAGTGCTGTTTGCAGTATTTGGAAGCATAACAAGCATATTGGGCTTCATTACTGTTGTATTTTGAAAATGAGTCAGGTTTCTGCATTGTAGGGAAGAGCTCATTTAAATGGGTTGTGCTCTGTGCGTAAAATGATTTACCATGCTAAATGTTTTTTGATAAAATGTGTGGCTTAAAGATTTTTGACGAGGATCACAGTGAGTGTCTGTGTGAATTAAGGAATTATGGGGCATATTATCAAGGGGGTATATCTCTGCTTTTTTAGCTTTAAAAGCCAAGAAAGCGGACATAAAATTATCTCCCTATTACCTATCTGTCGCTAACACCAGTTAGCGACAGCTAGTAGGAGATAGCGACCATCTTGGGCCCCGCTTTGCATGTCAGTGATATTTATCACTAATCACATGCAAAGTGGGCAGGCCAAGATGTTAGCGACTGGAAACAGTCGCTAACATCGCTATCTCCTATTACCAACTTTTGGAGATATTCGCGCTAAGCGCGAATATCTCCAAAAGCTAACACCTGCTCTGAGCAGTTCTTAGCCATGTTATCCAATGGTAGGTGGATAACATGGCTAAGAGCATTAGCTCGGTAATGCATGAATATCGCTGACTTTTCAGAGATATTCATGCATTTCGGCCGATTTTTATCGCTTAGGAGATAAACCTTGATAATAGCAAGGTTCCTAAGCGATAAAAATCGCCGGAGCTCGGCAATAAAAATATCGTCGCTAAACCAACATAGCGATAATTATCGCTAGTTGTTGGTAATATGCCCCCCAATTTTCACCTTTTTCCATAATGTTAACTGAATGGTGCATATTAGAAATGACATTTTGAAATGAGTTAGGTTTCAGCAATGTAATGTAGTGCATATTGAAATGGGCTGTGTTCTGTGTCTAAATCGATTTACCATGTTAAATGATTTTTGCTGAAATGTGTGGCTATAATATTTTTCACAAGGGTCACACTGTGTGTGTATGTGAATTAAGGAATTATATTTTCATCTTTTTCTATAATGTTAGCTGTGTGTTCTAACAATTTGTATCTTTTAGCTTACAGGGTAGACTTCTTTTTAAAGTGTTTATTATGCTTGAATTCAATGCTGGTATAGAGATAGTGTAATGGTTTCATTGGACTTGTAAATATGCTCCTTTTTTACAAGTGCCTTGCGCAACCTTTAACATGGGTGGAAGCAGTGAATGTATGGAGAGGGATAGGAATAGCAGATAGAAAACCTTATGAAATGGTGTGGGAGATGCATAAAGGATTTCACTAATGGCATCAATTGAGATGGAATATAAGATTAAGAGGGGCATATTTACAAGCCCCTTGCGCAATGTTTGACATGGGTGCAAGCAGAAAATGCATGCAGAGTAATAAAATTGCCACACAGACAAGAATATGAAATGTCTTGAGAGATGCTTAAAGGGTTTTTCTAATGGCATAAATTGAGATAGAATATACAAAAAAGAGAGGCATATGCACAATGTTTGACATTAATGCTGGTATACAGATAGTGTAATGGTTTCATTGGCATATTTACAAGCCCCTTGCGCAATGTTTGACATTAATGCTGGTATACAGATAGTGTAATGGTTTCATTGGCATATTTACATGCCCCTTGCGCAGTGTTTGACATTAATGCTGGTATAGAGATAGTGTAATGGTTTCATTGGCATATTTACAAGCTCCTTGCGCAATGTTTGACATTAATGCTGGTATAGAGATAGTGTAATGGTTTCATTGGCATATTTACAAGCCCCTTGCACAATGTTTGACATTAATGCTGGTATAGAGATAGTGTAATGGTTTCATTGGCATATTTACAAGCCCCTTGCGCAATGTGTGAAATGAATGCTGGTATAGAGATAGTGTAATGGTTTATTGCCATATTTACAAGCCCCTTGCACAATGTTTGACATTAATGCTGGTATAGAGATAGTGTAATGGTTTCATTGGCATATTTACAAGCTCCTTGCGCAAAGAGTTTATAAGAAATGTTTATCGACCAAGAGGACTCAATTAGAAGATTCATGCAAAGGACAATCACATACACACTCAGTGTGTTCCTTCTGAAAAAACTCAAAGCCAGACATTAAAAAAAAACATTTAGTATGGTAAATCGTTTTAGACACAGAAAGTGAGATGAGAGACACACACAAACAGACAGATGGTGCAGGCAGAGATTGAGATAACACACACATACAAACAGAGAGATGGTGGAAGGAGAGAGTGAGATTAGGCATGGAAAGACGGAGATGGTGCAGGCAGAGAGTGATATGAGACACAGAAAGAGAGATGTGAACTAGTGTTTATATTGTTTAGTTAATGTAATTACTATGTGCTATGTTGGTAGTGGTCTATAATATGTCATATTTTTCTTTACAACAGATTGTAAATATCTACAGAGTCATAATAGAGTATGCCTACCAAGATCCGCAAAGAAAGAATTTATAAGCAAGTTTTATCAATCAAGAGGACTCAATTAGAAGATTCATCCAGAAGACAATCTTCAGAGAAAAGAAAAAATGCTCCTGGTAATGCACCTGTGCTTCCTGTTTTTTTGCAGGATAACTTGAATGGACTCTTGTGCAAAGGTGATTAGTTTCTGGCTCCAAATGCATTGCATCATCACATTTTTAAGTTCAGGTGGGATATTTGCAACCATTGATGCTTGCATTGGTGGTGCTGTTGCTTCAGAAGAAGTGCTGGGAGTAGAGCCCTGCTCCTCTGATGATATTTTTATTACAGCTTTACTCCAATTGTTGGGTGTATATTCTGGACATGGCATTCCATGCTATAAGTTCCAAAGCTGTACTGTTTCTGAGGATTCCCTCTTGAAAGAACTGTCTGACAGATTTTACATGTGACAAAAGGCGCATTTACCTTTTTCTCTCTTTCTGGTTTTTTTTTTAATTTCCGTACTATGGACTCTCTCTGTGTTCTAGGGGTTTCAGGAACAAACTCTTCTGAAGATGAAGTAGAAGAATGAACTTTTTACACAAAATAATTATTGCATCTGTGGTTCCTGTTCTTCTGCAAAATTACAATGGACTGTTGTCTGAAGACTACCAATTTATTGCAATGTATGCATTGCATCATTAAATTTTTCAGTTCTGGCTGAATGTTCGCCACCATTGAAGATGGCATTGGTGTTACTCTGGTTCTTGCTGTAGATGTACTAGTAGAAGAGTCCTGCTCCTGACATCTTTGCACCACAGCTCTACTCCAATTGTTGGGGTGTATATTTTTTACATGGCGTTCCATGCTGAGGGTTCTGAATGAATATTTCTTATTAGGATTTCCTCTAGATAACACTGTGTCACAGATCTGGCAGGTGACCAGTGGTGCATTTACTTTCTTCTGATGTTCTGGAAAGCTGAAAAACTTCCAGACTAGAAAAAAGGTGTTGCTTCTCTAAAAGCCATAGAAGAATGATCAACATGGGAGGGGTCTTTCAAAAATTTAGCGTTGGAAGTATTATAAACCAATAAAATCTTTTGTTATAAAGTTATATATGTTGTTTAAAAGTTTAAAATAAACATGTTCTTTATTATCCCAGTTAATATGTTCCTTTATATTGTACAATGAATATGTAGATATAATGATTTGCCACCCTCATGAGATTCATAATTGTTTTAATAAAGTTATATATGTTGTTTTAAAGTTTAAAATAAACATGTTTTTGACATTCAGTATGACAAACTTTTACCTACAAACATAAAAATGTAGTTCTTTTTTTAACCAGCAGAGGTAGTTGTAAAAAGAACAGTTTGGTACGCACCCTTACAAGATTTGTAATTGCTTAAATAAAGTTATATATGTTTTTTAAAAGTTGCTTAAATAAAGTTATATATGTTGTTTAAAAGTTGCTTAAATAAAGTTATATATGTTGTTTAAAAATTAAAATAAACATGTTTTTTATTATCCCAGATAATGTGTACTTTTATATTGTAGAATGAATATGGAGATATAACGATAAAACTTTCGGGTGTATAAAATGAATTGCTGTGTACATGCACATCTGTGCATGTACATTTGTGCCATGTGGCAGACATACATGTCGTAAGACCATGTATGTGTGTGACATGGCACACAAGTCAGAATTAGGGGTGCAACAGGCTGTCAAAGTGATAACTTGTCCCCTTTGACAATTCGGTTATTTTACCAAATCGGTATTTACTGATTCAGTAATTGCCATTGATTCCTATTGGCCTCAAGGCCCATAGGAATCAATTGCAATTACTGAATTGGTAAATACCGATTCGGTAAAATGACTGAATTAAACAGATTCAATAATTTTAAAAGACAAATTACCTATATCCCATTTACTTGCTTCTAAATATTGAAGTGGTATGATTTGGGACGCGATGGTGGTAGGCATTTACCGGTCGGTAACGGCTGAATTTGGCCATTGCTGACCAGTAAATGCCTTTTCCTATGTAGGAGGCATTTAATTACAGATTTGGTATTTTTACCCATTCTGTATTTACCGAATCGGTAAAATTACCGAATCGGTAAATACAGACTCGGTAAAAATACCAAATCTGTCACTTCTAATGTAGTTAGCACTGTTGACAGTGCTAGAGGTGTCTAAGAACTAGTTATTTACCACCCAATACAATTGGGTGGTAAATAGAGAATTCCTGTGTACATGCACATCTGTGCATGTACACCTGTGCCATGTGGCACACATACATGCCCTAAGGGCATGTATGTGTATCACATTGAACACACGCCAAAAACAGGGGTGCTACAGGGTGTCAAAGTGACACCCTGTTCCCCCTGGCAGGATTCAGTATTTACTGATTCGGTAATTACCGAATTGGTATTTGCCATTGATTCCTATGGGCTTCAAGGCCGATAGGAATCAATGGCAAATACAGATTCTGTAATCGGTAATTACCGAAATTTACCGAATTAGTAATTAATTTAGTAAAAATACCTATATCCCCATTGCCAGTTCTTAAATATTGAATCAGTATGATTCGGTATTTAAGAACTGAATCAGTATGATTCGGTATTTAAGAAGTGGTAATCTGGGATTACCTACATCGGGCCCTCGTTATTTATGAGTAGGTAAATCGAGATTATGTACATCTGACCCATTGAGTTGTAACATATTTATATACATATGTTACATTTCAGTGCTTTGGAAGTAGTACAGTATACTATAGGTAAACACCTAATAGGTTTATGCTGTACCACATCCTTATAGTTTTGCAGTTTGACATTCACTATGACAAACTTTTACATACAAACATAGAAATTTAGTTCTTTCTTTAACCAGTAGAGGTAGTTCTAAAAAGAACTGTTTTTTTTGTTTTGCTTGAAAAACGTAGACAAGTGAACTTTTTACACAAAATAATTGTTCAACAGGAACAAACTATGAAATTGAAAGAAAAAAATTATTTGCTGCATCTGTGGTTCCTGTTCTTCTGTAAAATGACTTCAATGGACTGTTGTCCGAAGGCTACTAATTTACTGCAATGTATGCATTGCATCATTAAATTTTTCAGTTCTGGCTGAATGTTCGCCACCATTGAAGATGGCATTGGTGGTACTCCGGTTGTTGCTGTAGATGTACTAGGAGAAGAGTCATCCTCCTGAGATCTTTGCACCACAGCTCTACTCCAATTGTTGGGGTGTATATTTTTTACATGGCATTCCATGCTGTGGGTTCCAAATGAATATTTCTTATTTGGATTTCCTCTTGATAACACTGTGTCACAGATCTTGCAGGTGACCAGTGGTGCAGTTACCTTCTTTTGATGTTCTGGAAAGCTGAAAAATTTCCAGACTATGGACTCCTTCTTCTTACTTGGGTGAGGGTCCTCATCAACAAATTCTTCATTAGAAGAATGATCAGAGTCTGGATGTTCAGCCATTTGGTAGTATTTTTCTGTAGCTAGGAGCTGTAGAAAAAAGGTGCTGCTTCTCTGAAAGCCAAAGAAGAATGATAAACATGGGAGGGGTCTTTAACAATTGGAGTAGGAAGTATTATAAACCAATTAAATCTTTTGTTTTGGGGTCACATGGTTGGACGTAAGCTTAAGGAGCGCTTACGTAGCGTTTACCGAGCGCTTACGTAAGCTTACGTTGCGTTTACGCTCTATTTACGGAGCGCTGACGTCATCTTACGATGCGTTTACGTATTACGCACCCTCGCAAGATTTATAATTGCCTAAAGTTATATATGGTCTTTAAAATTTTAAATTAAAAAGGTTCTTTATTATCCCAGATAATGTGTACCTTTATATTGTGTAATGAATACGTAAATATAACGATTTAAAGTTTATAAAACTTTCGGGGGTAAGAGTTTGAAGCTTTTACGGTCCGGGGACGGAGCTCTTACGTTGCGTGCACGTGTGACCTACCCTTGCGAGATTTGTTACTACTTTAAAAAGTAATATACTGTTGTTAAAAGTTTAAAAAAAACATTTTCTACATTAAAGCAGATATTGTCTACCTTTAAAATCTACGTTAAAAATGTAGATATTATGTTTTAGAAACTTTGTCGGGGTAAGAGCTCAGAGCGTTTACGGTTCATGACATGGTCAGTGACATCACTGATGACATCTCAAATGACATCACTGATGACATCACTGATGACATCTCAATTGACATCACTGATCACATCACTGATGATATCATTCATGTGATAATACAATGCACCTCTTCACACTCTAATATAACCTTTGAAACACCCAGTGTTAAACACAGACTACCATTCTTGAAACCATTGGCACAGCAATACCAGTTACTACATACGCACACACTGATTGCTAGGTCTACACACATCCAATCATTTACCCATAGAATCACTCATACATACAGTCACTCATCAATACAACACTATCATCTGCACTCAAACACCTATACAGACACTCACACTCTGCCACTCATCCATGGAGTTACTCACACATCTAGTCAGTCATGCAAAGAATCAATCACACTTTCATTTCCTCAACTATACAGTTATACACACAACACCTTACTTATTGAAACATATACTAACACATACTTACTTTGTTATACAATTACTGATACAAGTACACAATGATTCATAGAGCCACTCGCACAATCAGTGGCTCTTATGTATAGTTATTTATATATGCCAGCTACCCACACACACACTCAGTCTCCCATACAAGTACTCAGGCAACCAATCAATAACACATATAGCCACTCATATAGCTACTGATCAACACATGCAGTAGCTTACACAACAACAGACATACTGATGCACACATTCAGAGAGTTTAGTCACTAACCCATGCATTCAGTAAGACACATTTAATCACTCACTCATACATTCAGTCATGTACCTACTAAATCTTTCATCCAGACACTTATACATCCACTCATTCTTCAATATGTAAAACATATTTAAACTTTACAGAAACACACAGTCACTGGATGATGTCATCAGTGATGTCATTAAAATGTGAACAATGCTTAAATAAACATATTATTGGCGTACCAACAAGAGGAGTTTGTGCCCTTTCTCTGTGACCACTGTGAGGTGAAGCGGAAGGAGGGGCGCTGCAAACCTGTTCCGGATATATATATATGTATTTATATATATATACAAAACAGGTTTGCAGCAGATATATATATATATATATATATATATATATATATATATATATATATATATATATATATATGTATATATATATATATATATATATTCTGTCCACAAGGATGCTCTTTAAGGATTCGCCGCAAGGATTCGCCGAATCCTTAAAAGGCAACCTTGTGGACAGAATACTAAGCGGCCTGTCTGGTCGCAGATTAAGGACTTATTTTGCGTGTCTCATCATGTTCAGCCCGCCTTCCTCAGCCTCCATTAAAGAAATTCAAGCCTACTAACCTGTTTGTGGCTGGTCCATATCAGGCACCTTGTTGTTTGGATGTGTGCGGTTCCGCCTGGACCGCGGAAAAAGCCCATCTGCGAGCTCAGACCTGCCCATTGCCAAACCTGGCGGTGTGGTTACGTGAACAGGTGCTGCGAATTTCTCAAAGAAGATGGCCGCTCCGCTCCGCTCCTTCCCTGATAGTTTTGGGGGGGATTCGTCAAGTGGGGGTTGAGAAAAAAGGGGGGTCCCAAAACGTGTTTTCCCCATGTTATTTTCCATAGGATGATTAGACACGGCTACAGCCTGAACGGCTGAACGGAATTTCATCAAATTTGGCAGAAAGGTAGAGTTCGGTTTGCAGATTGTCCTTTTACCTAAATGGTGTAAATCCCTCCAGTAGTTCCTGAGAAAATCAAAAGGAAAAAATGTATATATCTATAAGCGCGCACCATCCGCGCACCGTCCGCATACCATGCGCGCATGGTACGTGTTCATGCGCGGACCTTCGCGTGCGCGAGCTGCATGCTGATTGGCTGCCAATGACTGTCAACACTCCAAAACAGAAATTGTTGGCAGCCATCTTGTGCCTCGGTAGACTGAGGCACAGGAAAGCAGAAAAACAAACGTGTAGAACTCAAAAAGAGGGCAGAGTAGAAGCACCCTGACCCCCTAGGCCTGCTCAGGGGGTCCCACAAGGATCCCCCAGGCCCAAAAAAAAAAGATTTTTTTTTAATTACGGGGTGCGTGCACCGTACGCGTACCTAAGCGGAGGTATGCGTACGGTGCGCGTACACCGTGATTTTTGAAAAAAACATTTTGTGGCCTTTGGGGTCCTTTTGAGACCCCCTGAGCAGCCCTAGGGGGTCAGGGTGATCATACCCTGCGCCCTTTGCGTGTTTTCCACCTTTGTTTCACTGCTTTCTTGTGCCCTGGTTCTACCGAGGTACAAGATGGCTGCCAACACTTCCTGGTTTGGAGTGTTGACAGACAGTGGCAGCCAAACAGCATGCCTTCCCAAGAAAGCAGCATGCTCATTGGCTGTCACCAATTCTAACCAGGAAGTGTTGGCATCCATCTTGTGCTAGGTAGACCGAGGCACAATAAGCAGAAAAACAAACGGGGACAGGGTAGAAGCACCCTGCTCAGGGGGGTCCCACAAGGACCCCCAAGGCCAAAAATGTTTTTTTTTTAAACCTGGTATGTTTATTTAAAAATTACCCCCCAGGGGGACCGAATCACAAGGGCATAGTGATAAAGAAATGTGGGGGTGCCCAATACCCCCCACACTGCCCCGGGGACCGCCGCCCTCCGGGTCAAAGCAAAGCAGCCCCCTGGCGCATACTGGAGGCTCCTGGTGGGCTAGTTGCCCCCCAGGGACCCCCAGTATGCAAGGGGAATTAGTTCCCCCTCTGCAAACACGCCCGGGGGCTGCGTTGCAGAGAGGTGTAAAAAAGGGTGTGGCCTCATTACACCTCTCTGCAATGCAGCCCACTGGCTTATACTGGAGGTACCAGGTGGGCTAGTTGGCCCACAGGGACCCCCAGTATGCAAGGGGAATTAGTTCCTCCTCTGCAAACACGCCAGGGGTTGCGCTGCAGAGTGTTGTAAAAAGGGGGCGTGCCCTCTGAACACCTGTCTGCAAAAATGTAGTAAATCTGTATAAAAAAATAACAATTAATGCATTTAAAAATTGTCATTTAAAAAACCTTCGAAATTAAATAAAAAACATAGGTTTCAGGCCTGATATAGTTTGGAATTAGCATTTAAAAAACCATTGAAATTCACTAAAAAACCCTAGGTTTCGGTCCTTATATAGTTAGGAATTAGCATTAAAAAAACCTTTGAAATTCACTGAAAAAACCATGGGTTTCAGGCCTTATATAGTTAGGAATTAGCATTTAAAAAACCTTTGAAATTCACTGAAAAAACCATAGGTTTCAGGCCTTATATAGTTAGTAATTAGCATTTAAAAAACCTTGCGAATTCACTGAAAAAACCATAGGTTTCAGGCCTTATATAGTTAGGAATTAGCATTTAAAAAACCTTTGAAATTCACTTAAAAAACCATAGGTTTCAGGCCTTATATAGTTAGGAATTAGCATTTAAAAAACCTTTGAAATTCACTCAAAAAACTATAAGTTTTAGGCCTTATATAGTTAGGAATTAGCATTTAAAAAACCTTGCAAATTCACTAAAAAAACTATAAGTTTTAGGGGTGTTATAGTTAGCTGGACATTTCACTCATACAAAACCATTGAAATGGCTCCTATATAGTTAGTTGTACTAACTATATTTCGCGCACCCGCAATCCACTGCTGATGATGTCACATATTAGATCATTCATGACATGGTCAGTGACATCACTGATGACATCTCAAATGACAAGAGAAGATATAAACATATAAATATATCTAGATCGAAACATATAAATATATATATATCATGTGATCAAGTCCGGGTTCCCCGGACGAAACGCGTCATGCTGCCATCCCCATTGATGGAATAAAGCACATTATCTTTTGCTAAAAATCCTTGGTTTGTGTTCTGTACCAGGCTGTGTCCGTTTGGTGTCTTCGGCGCTACAGGATTGTGGATCTTATATATATATATATATATATATATATATATATATATATAGTCTATGCTTCTAGGAGACACACTTGAATTAGGAGACCCAACACTTGGGATTGAGATAGAGAGAACAGAAATGTTTACACGTCATGTGATAAGCAATACAGAACCTCTCTAGAGGGAAGAGTCAACACCTCCCCCCAATGACGGAACATCTCTAATGAACAGAACACCCATTGAAAACCTAGAAAGTTCTGATATGGAAAAGGCTACCCCTTACACACCGCAAAGTAATTCTTCACAAAAGCCTCTAAGAACCACTCGTACTGTACTTACTACTAGCATGAAACTAGGACCACAAAGCATAGATAGCACATCCACTAAGTCAATGAACAATATAATAGACAACCGATCTCATGGCAAAAAAAAGAATACCCTGACGAAGAATTCAAAACGTAAATACGGGAACAATAAATTTGAATCACGAAATAAACAGATGAACATTCATAAGATGTCACCCCAGGCCCTGAGAAAAATGATAGAGCTCCAAACACAAATGGGCGACATGTCCCGTGACATACTAAGCACCCTTTAAACGATAGAAAAACTTCGCGACATTTCATAGAACACTCAGTCCAAAGTTGAGCACATCCAAGACCTACTATATCAATCCCAAAGAAAAAGCAATAACAGGGCGGTGCCGTTAGCGTACAGACAAATAGACCCGATAGGAATCACAAATATCTACTGAAGGAAGAAATCCTATCCTTACTCCGGGATTATGAATCTAATGTCAGCAGTGGAGGGGAGGAAATTAAAACAGTCCTGATTGATGCAAACAGAACATCGAGAAGGAATAAGAGGAAACCTAACCTTAACAATCTTCAACAAGTCCAGCTAACCACCGACTGGCTAAATCTGAACCCAAGCATAACAGGGAAAACACTAAAATGCCTACTGATTAACTGTCGGTCAGCAACCAAACATGCTTCTGACATAGCTGATCTCATCATTAATCAGGACATAGACATAACAATCTTTACAGAATCCTAGTCCCCAGTCATGGATCTACTGGTGCCCCCTCATTATAATATTGTGAGACTTGATAGGCTAAAAAAGCCAGGGGGTGGTATAGCCTGCATTCACCGATCAAATCTTGAAGTTGTTGTTAAATTCAATAAAATAAAGATGAAGGGTCCTTGTTGTAATGTTCATGTAGTATATGTATTCTTGAGATTAGATAGAAGGTACAGCATTCAGGTAGGAATGTAATATGGTAAGAAACCCCACCAGGAGCAGATAACTTCCTGCTCAGCCTCCAGGTAACTGATAAATCCCTTGAATAGCAACAGGTAGAATCATGGATGACATCACAGAGACATGACATAGACAAGCAGACACTAACACTAAGGAGGGACAAAGATAGAGGAAGAGCAGGATATAACAGTTGTCCAAATTCATTCCAACCCACTAGAATCCTGCGAATATCTAGGTCTCAATTTAAGATCGGCTAACAATCAGGAATGCAACTTGCACGCCCTTTATCACCCACCAGGTAATAATATGACCTTCATAGAGCAGCTAATGGAGATCATCACGTCTAACTCCAACTCTGAAGCAAATAACATATATCTTGGGGATTTTAATCCACGCTGGAATGACAACAATGACAAACAGGTCAACACTCTTAAAGACTTTTTATCAGAACTAAACCTATCCCAAGCATGCACACAACCAACTCATACGAAAGGAGCTACATTGGATTGGATAATTTCCAAAAAAGATTATACTTCAGTCCTCTTAATAGAGCCATGCGACTGGTCAGATCACCATGACATAACCTTCCTGATACCCACATGGAAGAAGACAAAGAGCACACAACCTATGAAAACCAAAAGATGGATGCGAGACACCAGAGATGTAAATATGGAATTATTAATAGAATGCTGCAAGAAAGACCTAAATATACCTCACAACTTACAGAATGTGAATGATTTAACTAATCACTACACTACTACAGTAAAAAAAAGAGTCAACGCCACCATACCACTAAAACTGGAAAGAGTTACAGATAAGGTAAAAAACCCATGGTTCAATGGGACATTGAATGAAGACTGGAGGAAATTGAGACTGGCAGAAAGAAAATGGAGACAACACCCATCATCTCCTGAACTGAAATCCCTCAGAAAAATCAGAAATGATTAAAACAAAAAGATCCTCAAATCCAAGAAGGAATTTATAAGATCTGAACTGGATAAAGCCAAAAACAAACCACGGAAACTTTTTGAGATTAGCAAACAACAATCAAATAAACTGGCCAAATCGGCTCAAGAAGTCACAAATACACAACTAAGCTGCAAAGAATTTGCAACCTTTTTCTCAGACAAAGCTGACACGCTGGAAAGAGAACTCAGAAACGCAGCGAACAACCTTGAACTCCACACACCTTCATTGATCAGTACCACAGAGAAAAGTGTGGATAATTTGAAGAAAAACAAGGCACAATGGGACACGTTCAAACTACTAGATCAGAATAGCATTGCCAAAACGCTATCTGACATCAAACCCAACAATCACTACAATGACCCTCTACCAACAAAATGTCTGAAAGAAATCAGCTATTCAGTGATCCCAATCTAGACAGAAATCATAAACGCCTCCTTATCCCAGGGGAACCTTCCAGATTGCCTAAAAACAGGTCAAGTAGTCCAGATTATCAAAAAACCTACAGTGAACCCTGCAGATCTGAATAATTATCGCCCAGTTACCAACATCCCTCTTCTTGCCAAACTAATAGAGAAGTGTGTGCAAATCCAATTGAGCCAACACATCGACAATTTCTCACTATTGGGTGACTGCCAATCAGGATTCAGAACAGGACACAGTACGGAAACGGCGATATTACACATTGTCGATGATGCTCTTCAGGCACTAGATAACAATCGAACTTATCTGCTTGTACTCCTCGACCTCTCATCTGCATTTGACACGGTTAATCATGAAAAACTTTTGAACAGACTACATGAAAGGATGGGAATATCTGGCATTGTGCTTAAATGGTTTGAATCCTTCCTACAGAATAGAACCCAAAGATTCCTGGTAAACCAAGCTCTATCTCCTTTATGCCCTAACATATTGGAGTCCCGCAAGGATCTACATTATCTCCGTCACTGTTTAACCTGTATATCGAACCCCTTACGAAAATTCTCCGAAATGCCAAAATATCCTACCACATTTACGTGGATGACACGCAGATATACTTCAAGATCACATCCTTGGAAGACATCAATGTAATGAACGAGGCCCTAAAAATGACACTAAAATAGTTATCTATCAATCATCTGAAGCTAAATGCTCATAAAACTGAATTTTTACTAATTTCACCTCATAAGAAACAGTCGGTAGTGAAGGAATGGTCTAAACTGATCACAGCGTTAAACTGCACCGCCACCCTAGTTGACTCAGCGAAATCACTAGGAATCGCACTGGACGAGAACCTCGACATGAAAGCCCACATCAAGCAATGGCAAAAAGCGCCCATTTTCATCTGAATTACTTAAGAAAAATGAAACCATTTTTATCTGAAGCGGATCTAAAACTAGCAGTGCAATCATTGGTCATTTCGAGGATTGAATATGGGAGTACAACATTGGCTGGGCTACCAAAAATTTCCACGGCTCCATTAAAAGCATGCCTCAATGCAGCGGCAAGACTTATCACAGGAACGAGGAAATTTGATCATATCTCCCCTCACCTGAAAGCATTGAACTGGCTACCTTGCGAAGCCAGAATTCAGCTAAAGATGGCATGTGTCACCCACAAAGCGCTTCATTTCAATACTCTGAGATACCTTGCACAAAAAATTGAAATATCTGGAGGAAACAGACCAGCCAGGAGTGTCAAGGAGCTGGTGCTGAGACCACTCATCTTCAGGGAGAAAAAAACTTTATGATAGAGCGTTCTCTGGAGCGGCCCCTAGAATTTGGAACTAACTTCCCCCAAATATCAGAAAAATTCAAAACTCAGCAATTTTTAAGAGGGAAACCAAGATCTTTCTTATGAGTATATTCCTTCCATAGAAATGATAGCTCGGCACTAACTACTTGAACTAGAGTCGTCCAAGATATACCCTGGTATAGAGAACATAGATGGCACAGGAAAAGTCTCATTGAAACAATCATATACAGGAAGACCTATTACACCACCTATATTAACTATCTAACCTACTTCAGGTCATTGTTTATTTTTGGTAAACTTGTAATCCTTGTTAACCTAGTGTGATATCATTTCCAAACCAAAATTGCCTAATAGAATCTTGTTATACAAGATGGACTCTATTATCCCTCTTGTAATGTTAAGCGCTCTGATACCTAAGGGTCTTGTTCGCGCTATAGAAAAATGTTTAATAAATAAATAAATAAAATAAATAATATACATATATACACATACATACAGTCGCCAGTAAGTAGTTGTAGTTAAGACCTAGGTTGCATAGGAAAAGCGTTTTTTGATTTGCCAATAACTTTGGCCCTGTTTGACAATTCTTCGCGAAATTTTCAAAACTAATGGGGCGGTCACGTCAGCTGCTGTCTGTGATACCTCAAGTGGGGGCCAATTAAAAAGGAGGGACTCAAAACAGTTTTTCTCCATGTTTATTTGCATTGGAAACTATTGACGCAGCTATAGCCTGAACTTCTGAATGGATTTACACCAAATTTGGCGGAAAGGTAGCTCTTGGTCCAGAGAGCCTTTTTGTTGAAAATTGTTCAGTAGTTCCTGAGAAATTTGAAGCTTCTGTGATATAAAACTGTGGCTGCGATGGATCTGCAAACCCTCCGGATCTCATGCTTGAGATCTGATTGGTTGTCAACATTTCAAACCATGAAGTGTTGACAGCCAACAAGAAAATAGGGCAGGGTAGAAACCCCCTGACCTCCTAGGCCTGTTCAGGGAGTCCCAGAGGGATGCTAGTGCAAAAAGAATCATTTATGTAAAAATAATTTTGTTGGGATTCGCAGTAGATCGACAAATCCGGCAGAAAATAAAAAACAAAACAAAGCGCAGGGTCCCAAACTTTGTTTACTTTAGGCCCCTGCATGGGCAAGGTCCTGGTAGCAATAACAAATAAAGAAGCATGGGCATCTGCAGCCCTGGGCACCACCACCTTCCCAGGGGCTTTATTATTATCAAAATGCGTGAGGGGCCTCTAGCTCCCCCGCAGCCCCGGGGACCGCCACCTCCCTGGGGCTATTCTGAAATAAGATGGGTTGGGGAGCTCTGCCCCCCCCACGCAGTCCTGGGGGCTGCCTCCTCCCAGGGGCTACTATACAAAAATGCAGGGGTTCATCTGCCCGGCGGTGCCTCAGGGCCCAGGGATGCTGAGTTCTGATAGTTTTGATAGCAGGCCACGCCCCCTTTCTCAACCACTCTGCAACCATGACTGCTAGTTAAAAAATCCTAGAAATTCACTAAAAAACATAGGTTATGAGTTCTGTCATTTGAGATATCATTAGTGATGTCACTGATTATGTCATGAGTGATGTAATATATGAGGTCATAAGCAGTGCATTACGGGGGCACAAGTTATAGTTAACTCAGGTAACTATAACAGCTGTTTTCTCTGGTTAGGTCAAGCCTAGACAGTGCATGCACTGTCTGGAAGACCTCTTGTAGTAGATAAAACTGGAAAGGACTCATGGCCCACCTGCTTCTTTCCTATTGGTTTAATGCATTGTCGCTCCTCTTTGCTGCCTCTTTAATGGTTAAACAGAGCGATACCTCACTTCCGTTTAAGGAAGAGCAGCACCAACCATCATGGACCGCTAAGAGCATACCTTTAATGCAAACAGGGGCTGCGCTGCATGCTTTAGCACGCCGCCCATACACAGGCTGCTGATGGGTGCCACTCCTCTACCATGCTTCCATTATCCGTTGTCTCAACTTCACAGCTGTGTGTTACTACTAGTGCAAAATTGTAAAAGTGTCGGGAGTGGACATTGCAAGAAAACAAAGGTTGTGATGAACACATGAAACAAAAGGCTGAATCATAATAAATGCCATGTTGAATAGGGAAGTTCTCATAAAGTGAAACTGCTGTTTTTGGTTTGTATTGTAATTCCATTTCTATAGCGCACACTTCCCCTGGTGAGGGGTTGAAGCGCTTAAACCAAAGTTCTTAAGTGAAAATAAAAGCATGCTACCATGAACGTGAGCTCTTCTTTGATCCGTCACTGTGTGGAGGGAGATGCTAAGATTTTAAATACAACGAGGGCTACAGAAATCGAAAACACGTGGCTGACGAATAAGGCATATAGGCTGGTACTTCGTCCAAATGAAGGGAAACGTTGGCTCTTCAAGTGCACAGTTTCATTGTAAGTAGCGAGGTGCCTTTGACCACATCTCACATTCAGACCAAAGATTTCATATTGAAAGACAGCACATCTAAGAAAACTGTGTTTGCTGCAGAGTGAAAAGATGGAATGGCACGCCAAGAGAAACTCAGACTCACTTATTAAATTAAATTAAATGTTCTAGCACAAACAAGCACAAAGATATGTTTTCTCAAAATGCTCTGTTGGTGAAAGTGGAGGACTAAACCGAGAACGCTGGTTGCATACAGCACCATGCAACGTTAAGTATTCACTACAACCGATAATCTTAATTTTATTATTTGCATTGCTCAAACATCACTTGGTTAATTAAACAAAAGGCAGAATCATAATAAATGTAATGCTGAATAGTAAAGTTTTCATAAAGTGAAACTGATTTTTTTGGTTTGTATTGTAATTGCATTTATATAGCGCACACTTCCCCTGGCGAGGAGTTGAAGCACTTAAACCAAGGTTCATGTGTGAAAATAAAAGCATGCTGCCATGAACGTGAGCTCTTCTTTTGATCGGCAACTGTGTGGAGGGAGGTGCTAAGATTTTAAATATAGCGAGTGCTCCAGAAAAAGAAAACACGTGACTGAAGAATAGGGCATATTGGCTGGTAGTGTGTACGAATAAAGCCCGAGTGGCAGCCCGTGCACGCCTGTCAGGGGAGCTCAGTTAACCAGTGGGAGGCTGAAAAAAGCAGAGCAGTGAGACATTTCAAACGTGGAAAGTTTGTGCAACTTCAGAAACTATCCAGGAAGCAGTTCGGCATACCTTGTCCGGTTATGCAAACACCGACAGAACATCAGGCACAAGATAAAACGTGCAAAGCGCTGTGAAGCCGCGAGCAGTGACATAAAGCACCCGCAGACAGAGGGAGCGGCGGGGGCTTTACCTTACCTTACTGTCTGTTTCTTAAGTAGATTAACAACTCCAATTGCTCTAACTTTTGACAATGCGTGAATAGTATAGTATTAGCTCTCCGCTGAGCCCAAGAGCCTGCCCCTTGAGGAGTGTTTTGATATTGGATACTATAATATTCACTGCACCTTAGAATATTGTCCCATAATGCTTTGTAGGGCCTTTGGTTGGCATTGTATTTTTTTGCCCAAAACTGTGCTTGGGGTAGTCCTAAGAGGATGGGACCACCACCAATAGTTCTTCATGATGTGCTCTTTGTGTTCAGGCATCTGCTTGTTCGCTCCCTAGGTTAGAGAGGACATCAAAATCATCACCTCTCTCACTGCTTGCTGTATTTTCTTTTTCACTTTGTTTAATGATTATATGCATTTTAGCATATAATAATTGTTACTGGTCATTTTACCATGGGTATGCGTTACAGAGCAGAATTCAGAGTTTTTAATCAATTCCGCAGATTTCCGTGTAGTGGTATTCCACCAACTACGCCCACCCTTACATAGAATGCTCATTAACGCACGGTCCCTAATAAAACACAAAGTAGAATTTGCAGAGATGGTGGGCACATATAAGCTTGACATGGCATTTGTCACCAAAACCTGGGCGGACGAAACGTCAACCCAGATTTGGTTCTAGCTATTCCAGCAGACTATTCGATTCTCAGAGCAGATTGAGCAGATAAGCAGGCGGGGTCTAGCAATCATCTTCAGGGACAACCTGTAAGTTGCTGGTACCGCAGCTGGAAGCAGCCTAGACTGCGAAGTTTTATTGTTCCGGATTACATTAAGCAAAAACTATACTTTTAAAGGCCTGTTGTTATAAAGGCCTCCAGGTCCAAGAAATTCCTTTGTGAATTCTATTAGTCCTTTTATTAAATCCAGAATCGACGCCTCTAATTTTTCAGTGTTGTGGGATTTCAATTATCATTTGGAAATGAGGACTGTGATACAGCCTCACTAGTCAATACTATGGCTAGTTTTTCCTTGATACAGGTAGTCCAGAACTCTACAGCACATTTCTTAGACAGATATTTACATCAAATCCATATATGAAGGTCTCAATAGTGCTGTCTACCCTATGATCAGACCATAAAGCCATAATGTTTACAGTGACTACTTCTTAGCTTTCCTGAGACATCTTAACCCCCGCATAGTATCTAAAGGTCGTGAGTGGAGGATCATTGACCCCCCCCTTGCACTACAAGTGTCCCTAACCAGTTCAAAGCAAAACCTGATTACAGATGTGAATACTGCAGCTCATAGGTTTTCCTCCTGGATTAATGCTGCAGTTGATCTTCTAGCTCCTGAAAAGACCTTTTCCACTAGGCTGACAAATCCCTCAGAACCCTGGTTCTCCAATAAATTGAGAGTCCAGAAACAAATCTGCAGAAGCAAGGAGAGGCAGTGGGGAGCAAATTATGACCTAGCAGAACAAACAAAATATGCACAATCACTCTCTGACTATAAGAAACTAATAATAGAAGGGAAAAGTAAGAATTTCTCAGCAAATATTCTGCAGGCAAAGAATTCTAATAAAGACCTCTTCATGACAGTTAAAAGCCTAGTCAAACTATCAAAGCCCCTCAGTATGTCAGTAGTGCTGAATTTTGTAACTAACTAGCACAGTTTTTCAAGGCCAAAATGGAGACAGTCCTTTAGTGACAATAACCTAACTGTATATGGAAATTATACGGCATCCACTACTCCCTCCCGATCTAATCTGTTTGTTTCATTTTCCACACCCCTCACAGAACAGATCACTGAGGTGTTAAAGACATCTAAATATGGGGCTCCATCTGATCCATGCCCCCCAAAAATACAGCACCTTGCGCCTGAAATTATCAGTTAACAACTGGGGGCTGTATGTAAAGAGATCATTAGTGCAGGTATATTCCCTGATGTTTGGAAAAAAGCCTAAATTCTCCCAAATTTGAAAAAAAATACATTTAGATCCAGCTGATCCCAGCATCTATAGACCAATTTCTAAAGTAGCCTTCCTGGCAAAGGAATTGGAATAGTGTTACATTTTCAACTCACGTCATGCATCTCTTCCAAAGAACTTTTAGATCCATATGAATATGGATTCCGGGAGGGGCATAGCACTGAGACGGCCTTAGTCATGGATTCCGAAGAGTTCAGATCGATTATGAAGGCTGGTTGTAAGGCCGCCCTGATTCTGTTAGATCTATCGGCGGCCTTCTACACAGTGAATCATCAATTTTTGACCAACAGGTTTGCAGATTTAGGCATAAGAGGCATAATCCTTAAACTGGTTAAATCATTTCTAGCTAATGGGGTCCAATCAGTAGAGAGAGGAGCTTTTTCATCTGAGCAATTAATGTTTCCATGTGGGGTGCCACAGGGCTCTTTTTAAGCCCTACACTGTTCAATCTCTATGTTACCCCCCCTGGATAAAACTATTACAGAGTTTCTCTGTCATCTCTTATGCTGATGATACTCAGTTAGTGGTGTCAGTCTCCAGTAACGTGGAAGAGACTGTAGATCGACTCAATAGATGTATAACCCAGTCAAACCAGTGGATGAGTTCCAAATACTTAAAATTGAATGTTGGGAAGACGGAGGTTTTCCTGTTGGGTGCAGATACCTCCTTTTGAATACTGAGATGGTGGCCTTCAAGTCTGGTAGTCCTTACAGTCCCAGCAACAAAGGTAAAAATTGTAGAGTTTATTTTTGACAACAATATGATCATCAAAAATCAGAGTAGTGCCCTCACCTCTACAAACTTTTTCATGTTGAAGATAATCGGAAAAGTTTGTCCTTCCATACCTCTAGACAACCTAAAACGCAGTACTTACAAAAGTTACAGCATCTCCAAAATACGGCATCTAGACTGCTGCTGGATATCCCTGGATCTCCGCCAGTCTCCAACGATTTGAGAACTCTGCACTGGCTTCCAGTCAAAAGAAGGATTACATTGAAATCTCGAACCTTAGCATTTAAGTCATTGGACGGGCCGGCCCTCAATATTTGAAGAATCATTTGACCTGGTACATGCCCTCTAGAAACCTAAGGTCTTCACAAAACAAATTTCTACAGACCCCTAGATTTTAGAAAGCTCATTGGGGTGGAAAAAGTTGTACTCTGTGGAGTAGCAGTGCGCTTTATAAGTACCTATTTTCATTTCATCTTGGGGACGGTTAAAATATAGAACTCGCTTCCAGCTGACATAAAGAACAATCCAACGCTGTATTCCTTTAGACAATTTCTAAAAACCTGGCTCTCTGCCAATTAAAAATTTTATATTACATTTTTCACTGGCACTGGCAACCTTTTCGGTCTTTATGAAACCAGCGCCTAGACACCCTCAGGTATACGTGCTCTATATAAATGTTCAAATCAAATGAAATCATTTATATAAAATAAGTTATATATTATTTCCAGGGACACCAGACTTGGAAGTTTTATCTCCTCCCAATAGGAAATTATATTTTAAGAGCTAATAACGTAATCCCAATGTTATCCCATGAGAGAGTTAGGCCTTAGAGTAGTTAAAAATGACTTTGGGAATTTTTCACTACCAAGACATGTAAAACGTAAAAGTACATTCCCTGCCTTTTAAGTACATTGCACCCTGTCCTATGGATTACACAGGGCCTATATTATGGGTGACATATATGTACAAAAAGAGAAGGTATGGGCCAGGCAAGAGGTGTAAAGTGCCAAATCGACATGGCAGTTTAAATTGCATACTCAAATGCTGCATTCTGTCCATCACCTATTGTTTTTGCATTAGTCACCCCGAGTGGGATGGGTATGCTCAGACGTGAGTCCCATGCTCTCCACACCACTGGAGTCAAGCTATCCTGGCTGAAGACAGCTGATAGCCAGAAACCGGTCTTAGGATGCTTGATTTCGGTCCAGGAAAGACATGGCTTGGCAGTTTGGGCTGGACTGTTCCCATGAGGAAGAGGGTCAAGGCTGATCTGCATATGGCCATGTCTGAACTGGGGTGGTGTGGAGTGCAAAAAAAGATGGATTTAGGCCCAGATCTCTGTACTGGGGTGAATGTATGACATTGTTCTGCATTCTGTACACCAACTGTTGTTTTTGCATTTGCCACCCGGAGTGGGATCTGTATGCTCAGACGTGAGTCTCATGCTCTCCACACCACTTGAGTCAAGCTATCCTGGCTAAAGATGGCTGATAGCCAGAAACCGGTCCTAGGATGCTTGATTCCGGTCCAGGAAAGACATGGCTTGGCAGTTCGGGCTGGACTGTTCCCATGAGGCACAAGGTCAAGGCTGATTTGCATATGGCCTGTCTGAACTGGGGTGATGTGGAGTGCAAAAAAATGATGCATTTAGGGACAGATCTCTGTACTGGGGTGAATGTATGACATTGTTCTGCATTCTGTCCATCAACTGATGTTTTTGCATTTGTCATCCTGAGTGAGATGGGAATGCTCAGACGTGAGTCCCATGCTCTCCACACCACTGGAGTCAAGATATCCTGGCTGAAGACGGCTGATAGCAAGAAACCGGTCCTAGGATGCTTGATTCCAGTCCACGAAAGACATGGCTTGACAGTTCGGGCTGGACTGTTCCCATGAGGCACAGGGTCAAGGCTTATTTGCATATGGCCATGTCTGAACTGGGGTGGTGTGGAGTGCTAAAAAAGGATGGATTTAGGCCCAGATATCTGTACTGGGGTCAATGTATGACATTGTTCTGCATTCTGTCCATCAACTGTTGGTTTTGCATTTGTCATCCCGAGTGAGATGGGAATGCTCAGACGGGAGTCCCATGCTCTCCACACCACTGGAGTCAAGATATCCTGGCTGAAGACGGCTGATAGCAAGAAACCGGTCCTAGGATGCTTGATTCTAGTCCAGGAAAGACATGGCTTGACAGTTCGGGCTGGACTGTTCCCATGAGGCACAGGGTCAAGGCTAATTTGCATATGGCCATGTCTGAACTGGGGTGGTGTGGAGTGCAAAAAAACAATGGATTTAGGCCCAGATCTCTGTACTGGGGTGAATGTATGACATTGTTATACATTTTGTCCAACAACTGTTGTTTTTGCATTTGTCACCCTGAGTGGGATGGGTATGCTCAGACGTGAGTCCCATGCTCTCCACACCACTGGAGTCAAGCTATCCTGGCTGAAGACGGCTGATAGCCAGAAACCGGTCCTAGGATGCTTGATTCCGGTCCAGTAAAGACATGGCTTGGCAGTTCGGGCTGGACTGTTCCCATGAGGCACAGGGTCAAGGCTGATTTGCATATGGCCATGTCTGAACTGAGGTGACACCACTGGAGTCAAGCTAGCCTGGCTGAAGGCGGCTGATAGCCAGAAACCGGTCCTAGGATGCTTGATTCCGGTCCAGGAAAGACATGGCTTGTCAGTTCGGGCTGGACAGTTCCCACGAGGCACATGGTCAAGGCTGATTTGTATATGGCCATGTCTGAACTGGAATGGTGTGGAGTGCAAAAAAAACGATGGATTGAGGCCCAGATCTCTGTACTGGGGTAAATGTATGACATTGTTCTGCATTCTGTCCATCATCTGTTGTTTTTGCATTTGTCACCCTGAGTTGGATGGGTATGCTCAGACATGTGTCCCATGCTCTCCACACCACTGGAGTCAAGCTATCCTGGCTGAAGACGGCTGATAGCCAGAAACCAGTCCTAGGATGCTTGATTCCGGTCCAGGAAAGACATGGCTAGGCAGTTCGGGCTGGACTGTTCCCATGAGGCACATGGTCAAGACTAATTTGCATATGGCCATGTCTGAACTGGGGTGTTGTCGAGTGCAAAAAAACAATGGATTTAGGCCCATATCTCTGTACTGGGGTGAATGTATGACATTGTTCTACATTTTGTCCATTAACTGATGTTTTTGCATTTGTCACCCCGAGTGGGATGGGTATGCTCAGACGTGAGTCCCACGATCTCCACACCACTGGAGTCAAGCTAACTTGACTGAAGACGGCTGATAGCCAGAAACCGGTCCTAGGATGCTTGATTCCGGTCCAGGAAAGACATGGCTTGCCAGTTCGGGCTGGACTGTTCCCGTGGGGCACATGGTCAAGGCTGATTCGCATATGGTCATGTCTGAACTGGGGTGGTGTGGATTGCAAAAAAAACGATGGATTGAGGCCCAGTTCTCTGTACAGGGGTGAATGTATGACATTGTTCTGCATTCTGTCCATCAAGTGTTGTTTTTGCATTTGTCACCCCGAGTGGGATGGGTATGCTCAGACATGGGTTCCATGCTTTATACACCACTGGAGTCAAGCTAGCCTGGCTGAAGACTGCTGATAGCCAGAAACCGGTCCTAGGATGCTTGATTCCGGTCCAGGAAAGACATGGCTGGGCAGTTCGGGCTGGACTGTTACCATGAGGCACAGGGTCAAGACTAATTTGCACATGGCCATGTCTGAACTGGGGTGATGTGGAGTGCAAAAAAATGATGCATTTAGGCACAGATCTCTGTACTGGGGTGAATGTATGATATTGTTCTGCATTCTGTCCATCAACTGATGTTTTTGCATTTGTCATCCCGAGTGAGATGGGAATGCTCAGACGTGAGTCCCATGCTCTCCACACCACTGAAGTCAAGATATCCTGGCTGAAGACGGCTGATAGCAAGAAACCGGTCCTAGGATGCTTGATTCCAGTCCAGGAAAAGACATGGCTTGACAGTTCGGGCTGGACTGTTCCCATGAGGCACAGGGTCAAGGCTAATTTCCATATGGCCATGTCTGAACTGGGGTGGTGTGGAGTGCAAAAAAACAATGGATTTAGGCCCAGATCTCTGTACTGGGGTGAATGTATGACATTGCTATACATTTTGTTCATCAACTGTTGTTTTTGCATTTGTCACCCCAAGTGGGAAGGTATGCTCAGACGTGAGTCCCACTCTCTCCACACCACTGGAGTCAAGCTATCTTGGCTGAAGACGGCTGATACCCAGAAACCGGTCCTAGGATGCTTGATTCCGGTCCAGGAAAGACATGGCTTGGCAGTTCGGGCTGGACTGTTCCCATGAGGCACAGGGTCATGGCTGATTTGCATATGGCCATGTCTGAATTGGAGTGGTGTGGAGTGCAAAAAAACAATGGATTTAGGCCCAGATCTCTGTACTGGGGTGAATGTATGACATTGTTCTGCATTCTGTCCATCACCTGTTGTTTTTGCATTTGTCACCCTGAGTGGGATGGGTATGCTCAGACGTGAGTCCCATGGTCTCCACACCACTGGAGTCAAGCTATCCTGGCTGAAGATGGCTGATAGCCAGAAACCAGTCCTAGGATGCTTGATTCCGGTCCAGTAAAGACATGGCTTGGCAGTTCGGGCTGGACTGTTCCCATGAGGCACAGGGTCAAGGCTGATTTGCATATGGCCATGTCTGAACTGAGGTGACACTACTGGAGTCAAGCTAGCCTGGCTGAAGATGGCTGATAGCAAGAAACCGGTCCTAGGATGCTTGATTCCGGTCCAGGAAAGACATGGCTTGGCAGTTTGGGCTGGACTGTTCCCATGAGGCACATTGTCAAGGCTGATTTGCATATGGCCATATCTGAACTTGGGTGGTGTGGAGTGCAAAAAACAATGGATTTAGGCACAGATCTCTGTACTGGGGTGAATGTATGACATTGTTCTACATTTTGTCCATCAACTGATGTTTTTGCATTCGTCGTCCCGAGTGGGATGGGTATGCTCAGACGTGAGTCCCATGCTCTCCACACCACTGGAGTTAAGCTATCCTGGCTGAAGACGGCTGATAGCCCGAAACTGGTCCTAGGATGCTTGATTCCGGTCCAGGAAAGACATGGCTTGGCAGTTCGGGCTGGACTGTTCCCATGAAGCACTGGGTCAAGACTAATTTGCATATGGCCATGTCTGAACTGGGGTGTTGTCGAGTGCAAAAAAACAATGGATTTAGGCCCATATCTCTGTACTGGGGTGAATGTATGACATTGTTCTACATTTTGTCCATCAACTGATGTTTTTGCATTTGTCACCCCGAGTGGGATGGGTATGCTCAGACGTGAGTCCCACGCTCTCCACACCACTGGAGTCAAGCTAACTTGGCTGAAGACGTCTGATAGCCAGAAACCGGTCCTAGGATGCTTGATTCCGGTCCAGGAAAGACATGGCTTGCCAGTTCGGGTTGGACTGTTCCCAGGAGGCACATGGTCAAGGCTGATTCGCATATGGCCATGTCTGAACTGGGGTGGTGTGGAGTGCAAAAAAAACGATGGATTGAGGCCCAGTTCTCTGTACTGGGGTGAATGTATGACATTGTTCTGCATTCTGTCCATCAAGTGTTGTTTTTGCATTTGTCACCCCGAGTGGGATGGGTATGCTCAGACATGGGTCCCATGCTTTCTACACCACTGGAGTTAAGCTAGCCTGGCTGAAGACTGCTGATAGCCAGAAACCGGTCCTAGGATGCTTGATTCCGGTCCAGGAAAGACATGGCTTGGCAGTTGGGGCTGGACTGTTCCCATGATGCACAGGGTCAAGGCTGAATTGCATATGGCCATGTCTGAACTAGGGTGGTGTGGAGTGCAAAAAACAATAGATTTGGGCCCAGATCTCGGTACTGGGGTGAATGTATGACATTGTTCTGCATTCTGTCCATCAACTGGTGTTTTTGCATTTGTCACCCCGCGTGGGATGGGTATGCTCAGACGTGAGTCCGATGCTCTCCACACCACTGGAGTCAAGCTATCCTGGCTGAAGATGATCCGCCCACTTGAGGCCACGCCCCCTTCCTCGCCCTAGTTAAACCGCTGATTCCTAGCCGTCGGTAGCAAACCTTGACCCAGTCCTGAGGCGGAAGCCGGGGCTGGAGGTACTCTATTGTTTTAAAACCTTGTACTTCTCACTGCACTTTGTTTCTTGTGTGGTGTCACCCTTTCATTTGTATTTTTAAAAAAACGAAGCATAATTCAGCGCTCGCTCGCTCTTACCTTTAGCGCTCAGCTGATACCAAAAGCTGTTCGCTGTCCCTAGCTCCTTGCTTGCAGCCGCCATCACCTGCGGCGTGCGCGCTGACTCCGCCCACTTGAGGCCACGCCCCCTTCCTCGCCCTATAAATGTGCATGCACAGGACGCGCAGCGGACGAGCGCAGCGGGAGTGCCGTTTGCGCGCCGAAGGCGCGTCTAAGGCAATCCCGTCTGCGCCCGTCCACGCCAAGACCGCGCCAGGCGCAGGAACCCCTGCCCAAATCCCCCTCATCATCAGGTATGTTCCCAACGACCTTCGCCAACTCCGAGGCGGGTCCGGCTGCCCCTGTAAGTTTGATCTGTCAAAAGTACTCGGCTCCACCAGCTGCAATAAATGTCGCTGGACACTCAACTTCGACTCCGAGCAGACAACCTCCCCCAAAACCCAGCGACCATTCTTCACAGGTGGCCTGATAAACGCCAGGTCGATGTGCAAACATAGTCAGGACATCCACGACCTTATCATTGACCATGACCTTGATTGTCTCATGATCACTGAAACCTGGCTCACTGATGACAGTAACCCCGACATAGCCGTTGCCCTCCCCCTGGGTTACTCCTTCCATAGACAGGATAGACAGAAAGGTAGAGGAGGAGGTGTTGCAATTATTCTGAGGAACACCTTTAGCTGCCACACCTCCTGCCTTGACCCTCTCACTGACGCAGAGGGACTAGGCTTTTCCATCAAACTCAGTCATTCTCTCTCCCTCTCCGGTGGCCTGATCTACCGCCCTCCCGGCAATGCTACTAAATTCCTCGACTCCCTGAACGACGCTCTTGGACACTTCCTACTCCGCTACCCACACTTTACCCTCCTGGGAGATTTCAACCTGCACCTCGAGACCTCAACCGACTCTCACACTAGAAACTTCCTGCAGACACTGGAAATCTTTAATTTAAAACAAAACGTCAAGCTGCCCACCCACTCCCTTGGCCACACTTTGGACGGTGTTTGCTCCAATTTCCCGTCCATCACCACCCTGCCCCCCATACCTCAGATTTGGACTGATCATTGTCTGATCCCCTTCCACATTTCCAGCTACCCCCCTCCTCCCAGTAAAAAACGCACTCTTCACCACGCCCACTCTATAAATTGGAAAACTGTTCAGAAAAATCTGATCCTCCATCCCTTCTCCCCAACCAATGCCCCCTCTCTCTCCGGTAACATCGATAGAGATGCAGTTCGCCTCAACAACTGGCTCTCACAAAAAATTACTAAACGATGCCCACCTAATCAACAGGACAGTACTTCGAAGAAAACTAAAATCAAAGCTCCCTGGTACACGCCTGACCTAGCAGCCGCACATCTACTCTGCAGGAAAGCGGAACGCAAATGGCGCAGAACCTATGATAATGGCGACCGCAGCAATTACACTCTACAGAGGAAAAACTATCTTTCCTCCATCAAATCAGCTAAGAGAATTTATTACGTAAACGCCATTAAAGAAGCCAGCCAAAAGCAAAAAACACTTTTCTCAATTGTAAAAACCTTCACCAACCCCAAAGCTCTCCAACCTGAAATCCCCCCATCTCAGGAGCTATGTGACAAGATCTCCGACTACTTTGATGATAAAATCACTTCCATTCAAAAAAACTCCCCCCCCCCCTCCAGCACACTTAATTCCGGACCTGGACCAACCGTGCCTGACCACTAACAGTCTCAAAAACTTCACCCCGGTGACTCTGACTCAGACCAGAGAAGCGATCCTTTCCTGCAAATCGGGCTCCCCCTCCGATCCCTGTCCCCCCAAGATTCTCCACCTTATCATTGATGAAGTCAACCCCATCATCAATGAAATAATCAACCTATCCCTCAACTCCGGCTCTGTTCCCCTCTCTTGGAAAAAAGGCGTGGTTAAGCCACTTATGAAAAAGGCGAACAAACCCCCAACGGACTTGACCAATCTCCGTCCCATCACCCTGCTACCCGCTCTGGGTAAAATAACGGAACAGCTAGTTCATAAAGAGCTTAAGACCTTTCTGGATTCCCATAACCTACTCCATCCCCAGCAATCCGGATTCCGGTCCAAACATTCAACCGAAACCGCCCTAATCGAACTGACCGATACCATCAAAATCCTTCAAGACCAAAGGAAGAAGGCTATCCTGATCCTTCTTGACCTCACGGCAGCATTCGATACCATTTCCCACTCCATCCTGATCAATAGACTTATGGACATCGGCATCACCAACTCAGCCCTGTCATGGATTAGATCTTTTCTCAGCGATAGGTACCAAACCGTCACCCTTGGCTCCTTCCAATCCAATGAGAAAAAGGTATCCTCCGGAGTTCCTCAAGGTTCCATCCTAAGCCCCCTCCTCTTCAACATTTATCTCATCTGTCTTCTCACCCTTACAGAATCGTTCGGCATAACCGTTACCTCCTATGCCGACGATACTCAGCTTATCATCCCCCTAGACGACAATTCCAACAAGGCAGAGCTCAATCTTAAACACTGCCTAACAGCTGTCTTTCAATGGATGGACGCTAACCACCTCCGCTGCAACTCAAATAAAACTGAGATCCTCCCCATTGGAAAGAATGCCTCATTCTGCCCTGCCCTGTGGTGGCCTGACAACTCCGCAGCTCCACCTCAGACGGTCTCGTCGGCCAGAAACCTCGGGGTCCTCTTCGATTCTGACCTCTCTTTCGATCTCCACGTCTCGACCGTAGCAGGAAGATGCTTCGGCATAATTAAGTCCCTGAGAAAGTTCTTCGACTTTCTCCCCCTCGACTCCAGAAAGACTGTTGCGGTAGCCCTCATACTCTCACGAGTAGACTACTGTAATGGCCTTCTGGCAGGGACCAAAAAGTGCACTCTCTCGAAACTTCAAAGTGTTCTGCACACCGCTGCCCGCCTTGTCTTAAAACTTCCACGCAAATCCTCAATCTCTGCAGCCCTTAAAACCCTGCATTGGCTCCCCTTGCACAAGAGAATACTCTTCAAGATTCTCACCGTAGCTTTCCGAGGCTTTAACAAATCCGGTCCCTCCTATCTGTCCAGACGCTTCCCTTTATATAATCCGAGTCGCTCCCTCCGATCTTCACATGAAAACTTCATGACCCCCACCAAGTTCAATCTGAAGTCTAAAGGCGGAAAAACCCTCACTACCCTGGCTATTAGAGCCTGGAACAGCATGCCCAGACATCTCAGACTTCAGACTCTCGAGAAGCCTTTTAGGAAGCTCCTCAAAACTTGGATTTTTAATCTTTCCGATGACTGGACAAAAGCGGCCATCTAGACCCCCCCTCCTATCACTCTGCGATCTGGTTCAAGGACTTACAGCGCCATGATGCTCCTTGCGGAGCGAACGCCGCGCTCTATAAATACCCCTCCAAATATCCAAAATATCCAAATATCCAAATAGCCAGAAACCGGTCCTAGGATGCTTGATTCCGGTCCAGGAAAGACGTGGCTTGGCAGTTCGGGCTGGACTGTTCCCATGAGGCACAGGGTCACGGCTGATTTGCATATGGCCATGTCTGAACTGTGGTGGTGTGGAGTGCAAGAAAACGATGGATTTAGGCCAGATCTCTGTACTGGCGTGAATGTATGATATTGTTCTGCATTCTGTCCATCAACTGTTGTTTTTGCATTTGTCACCCTGAGTGGGATGGGTATGCTCAGACTTGAGTCTCATACTTTCCGCACCACTGGAGTCAAGCTATCCTGGCTGAAGACGGCCCATAGCCAGGAACCGGTCCTAGGATGCTTGATTCCGGTCCAGGAAAGACATGGCTTTGCAGTTCGGGCTGGATAGTTCCCATGAGGCACAGGGTCACGGCTGATTTGCATATGGCCATATGTCTGAACTGTGGTGTGTGGAGTACAAAAAAATGATGGATTTAGGCCAGATCTCTGTATTGGCGTGAATGTATGATATTGTTCTGCATTCTGTCCATCAACTGTTGTTTTTGCATTTGTCACCCTGAGTGGGATGGGTATGCTCAGACGTGAGTCTCATACTTTCCACACCACTGGAGTCAAGCTATTCTGGCTGAAGACTAAGTATGGGCGAATTTTGCGAATCTCGCGTTCCCGAATTTTGCTGATTTGCGAACTCGCAATCCGCAAAATCCGCGAATTCCCGCAAATTTGCGGATTTTTTTTTTTCTATGTTCGCACGGGTTTCTGCAAGTTTGCGAGGGTTTTGTACAATTTCGCAAATTGCGAAATTGTACAAAACGCCTGCGAACTTGCAGAAACCCGTGCGAACACAATGTGCCCAGTAGGGTATGTGCCTCTTGTGTGAATAAAAGGTCTGAGAAAGATCAGTTCAGCAGATGAAGAGAAAGAAGCTCATGGTCACAGGAACTTGCAAACAAAACAGGTGATGGACAGAATGTGGATCAATGTCACACATTCACCCCAGTCCAAAGATATGGGCCCAAATCCATCGTTTTTTTGCACTCCACACCACCCTGGGTTAGACAATGGCGATATGCAAATCAGCTCTGACCCTGTGCCCAATGGGAACAGTCCAGTCCGAACTACAAAAGCCATGTCCTTCCCAGAACGGAATCAAGCATCCGAGGACCGGACCGGTTTCGAGGTAACACCCCTCATCAGCCCGGCTAGCTTGACTCCAGTGGTGTGGAGTGCCTGGGACCCACGTCTGAGCATCCCCAGCGCACTTATGGCGGTAATTGCAAACAAAACAGGTGATGGACAGAATGTGGATCAATGTCACACATTCACCCCAGTCCAAAGATCTGGGCCCAATTCCATCGTTTTTTTGCACTCCACACCACCCTGGGTTAGACAATGGCGATATGCAAATCAGCTCTGACCCTGTGCCCAATGGGAACAGTCCAGTCCGAACTACAAAAGCCATGTCCTTCCCAGAACGGAATCAAGCATCCGAGGACCGGACCGGTTTCGAGGTAACACCTCTCATCAGCCCGGCTAGCTTGACTCCAGTGGTGTGGAGTGCCTGGGACCCACGTCTGAGCATCCCCAGCGCACTTATGGCGGTAATTGCAAACAAAACAGGTGATGGACAGAATGTGGATCAATGTCACACATTCACCCCAGTCCAAAGATCTGGGCCCAAATCCATCGTTTTTTTGCACTCCACACCACCCTGGGTTAGACAATGGCGATATGCAAATCAGCTCTGACCCTGTGCCCAATGGGAACAGTCCAGTCCGAACTACAAAAGCCATGTCCTTCCCAGAACGGAATCAAGCATCCGAGGACCGGACCGGTTTCGAGGTAACACCTCTCATCAGCCCGGCTAGCTTGACTCTAGTGGTGTGGAGTGCCTGGGACCCACGTCTGAGCATCCCCAGCGCACTTATGGCGGTAATTGCAAACAAAACAGGTGATGGACAGAATGTGGATCAGGCTTTTGTAGTTCGGACTGGACTCTTCCCATGGGGCAACAGGGTCAGAGCTGACTTGCATATCGCCATTGTCTAACCCAGGGTGGTGTGGAGTGCAAAAAACGATGGATTTGGGCCCAGATCTTTTGACTGGGGGAGTGTGTGACATTGATCCACATTCAGTCCATCACTTGTTGTTTTTGCAATTGCCGCCCTAAGTGCGCTGGGGATGCCCAGACGTGGGTCCCAGGCACTCCACACCACTTGGAGTCAAGCTAGCCGGGCTGAGGAGAGGTGTTACCTCGAAACCGGTCCGGTCCTCGGATGCTTGATTCCGTTCTGGGAAGGACATGGCTTTTGTAGTTCGGACTGGACTGTTCCCATGGGGCAACAGGGTCAGAGCTGAATTGCATATCGCCATTATCTAACCCAGGGTGGTGTGGAGTGCAAAAAACGATGGATTTGGGCCCAGATCTTTTGACTGGGGGAGTGTGTGACATTGATCCACATTCAGTCCATCACTTGTTGTTTTTGCAATTGCCGCCCTAAGTGCGCTGGGGATGCCCAGACGTGGGTCCCAGGCACTCCACACCACTTGGAGTCAAGCTAGCCGGGCTGATGAGAGGTGTTACCTCGAAACCGGTCCGGTCCTCGGATGCTTGATTCCGTTCTGGGAAGGACATGGCTTTTGTAGTTCGGACTGGACTGTTCTCATGGGGCAACAGGGTCAGAGCTGATTTGCATATCGCCATTGTCTAACCCAGGGTGGTGTGGAGTGCAAAAAACGATGGATTTGGGCCCAGATCTTTTGACTGGGGGAGTGTGTGACATTGATTCACATTCAGTCCATCACTTGTTGTTTTTGCAATTGCCGCCCTAAGTGCGCTGGGGATGCCCAGACGTGGGTCCCAGGCCCTCCACACCACTTGGAGTCAAGCTAGCCGGGCTGATGAGAGGTGTTACCTCGAAACCGGTCCGGTCCTCGGATGCTTGATTCCGTTCTGGGAAGGACATGGCTTTTGTAGTTCGGACTGGACTGTTCCCATGGGGCAACAGGGTCAGAGCTGATTTGCATATCGCCATTGTCTAACCCAGGGTGGTGTGGAGTGCAAAAAACGATGGATTTGGGCCCAGATCTTTTGACTGGGGGAGTGTGTGACATTGATCCACATTCAGTCCATCACTTGTTGTTTTTGCAATTGCCGCCCTAAGTGCACTGGGGATGCCCAGACGTGGGTCCCAGGCACTCCACACCACTTGGAGTCAAGCTAGCCGGGCTGATGAGAGGTGTTACCTCGAAACCGGTCCGGTCCTCGGATGCTTGATTCCGTTCTGGGAAGGACATGGCTTTTGTAGTTCGGACTGGACTGTTCCCATGGGGCAACAGGGTCAGAGCTGATTTGCATATCGCCATTGTCTAACCCAGGGTGGTGTGGAGTGCAAAAAACGATGGATTTGGGCCCAGATCTTTTGACTGGGGGAGTGTGTGACATTGATCCACATTCAGTCCATCACTTGTTGTTTTTGCAATTGCCGCCCTAAGTGCGCTGGGGATGCCCAGACGTGGGTCCCAGGCACTCCACACCACTTGGAGTCAAGCTAGCCGGGCTGATGAGAGGTGTTACCTCGAAACCGGTCCGGTCCTCGGATGCTTGATTCCGTTCTGGGAAGGACATGGCTTTTGTAGTTCGGACTGGACTGTTCCCATGGGGCAACAGGGTCAGAGCTGATTTGCATATCGCCATTGTCTAACCCAGGGTGGTGTGGAGTGCAAAAAACGATGGATTTGGGCCCAGATCTTTTGACTGGGGGAGTGTGTGACATTGATCCACATTCAGTCCATCACTTGTTGTTTTTGCAATTGCCGCCCTAAGTGCGCTGGGGATGCCCAGACGTGGGTCCCAGGCACTCCACACCACTTGGAGTCAAGCTAGCCGGGCTGATGAGAGGTGTTACCTCGAAACCGGTCCGGTCCTCGGATGCTTGATTCCGTTCTGGGAAGGACATGGCTTTTGTAGTTCGGACTGGACTGTTCCCATGGGGCAACAGGGTCAGAGCTGAATTGCATATCGCCATTGTCTAACCCAGGGTGGTGTGGAGTGCAAAAAACGATGGATTTGGGCCCAGATCTTTTGACTGGGGGAGTGTGTGACATTGATCCACATTCAGTCCATCACTTGTTGTTTTTGCAATTGCCGCCCTAAGTGCGCTGGGGATGCCCAGACGTGGGTCCCAGGCACTCCACACCACTTGGAGTCAAGCTAGCCGGGCTGATGAGAGGTGTTACCTCGAAACCGGTCCGGTCCTCGGATGCTTGATTCCGTTCTGGGAAGGACATGGCTTTTGTAGTTCGGACTGGACTGTTCCCATGGGGCAACAGGGTCAGAGCTGAATTGCATATCGCCATTGTCTAACCCAGGGTGGTGTGGAGTGCAAAAAACGATGGATTTGGGCCCAGATCTTTTGACTGGGGGAGTGTGTGACATTGATCCACATTCAGTCCATCACTTGTTGTTTTTGCAATTGCCGCCCTAAGTGCGCTGGGGATGCCCAGACATGGGTCCCAGGCACTCCACACCACTTGGAGTCAAGCTAGCCGGGCTGATGAGAGGTGTTACCTCGAAACCGGTCCGGTCCTCGGATGCTTGATTCCGTTCTGGGAAGGACATGGCTTTTGTAGTTCGACTGGACTGTTCCCATGGGGCAACAGGGTCAGAGCTGATTTGCATATCGCCATTGTCTAACCCAGGGTGGTGTGGAGTGCAAAAAACGATGGATTTGGGCCCAGATCTTTTGACTGGGGGAGTGTGTGACATTGATCCACATTCAGTCCATCACTTGTTGTTTTTGCATGGTCACAGGAACAGCACGGGTATTGCGCTCGTGAAAGTCAAGGATGCAAAGCCTATCCAGCATCACAGCTGATTTTCCACGGTAGATTTGGAAAGAAGGCACACCTGTCCAGCCTCGACGACGCTCACAATTGTTTTTGGGCTAATGAATGAGTCACTGAATTTGAGTATCAACTAGTTCGAGCGACCATGTGTGTGTTACTATGCAATCGCCCCGAAGGGCGCAGGGGTCCCTTGAGTGAGCTGCAGACCTGTCCCCAGCCATGCAACTATTTTACAATGGCGCCAGCAAGCTGCCAGCGCCGTTGTAAAATAGTTCCAAAGTTAGCTTGCACAGGAAGTACTTAGATAAAATAAAGCAGCACCTGCTTCGTTTTATCTAGTGGTTCCTGCGCAAGCTAACTTTGTAACTATTTTACAACGGCGCTGGCAGCTTGCTGGCGCCATTGTAAAATAGTTGCAGAAGTGGGGGTTCAACTTTTGAACCCGTTACGTTCGCAGATTTTTTTTGCGGATTTTGCGGGAAATCCGCAAAATTCGCGGATTGCGGATTTCCCAAAAATCCGCAAAATCCGCGAGCGTAACGGATTTCTGGCTCACACTTAAAGACGGCTGATAGCCAGAAACCGGTCCTAGGATGCTTGATTCCGGTCCAGGAAAAGACATTGCTTGGCAGTTCGGGTTGGACTGTTCCCATGAGGCACATGGTCAAGGCTGATTTGCATATGGCAATATCTGAACTGGGGTGGTGTGGAGTGCAACAAACGGTGGATTTAGGCACAGATCTCTATACTGGGGTGTATGTATGACATTCTTTTGTATTCTGTCCATCAACTGTTGTTTTTGCATTTGTCACCCCGAGTGGGATGGGTATGCTCAGACGTGAGTCCCATGCTCTCCACACCACTGGAGTCAAGCTAACTTGGCTGAAGACGGCTGATAGCCAGAAACAGGTCCTAGGATGCTTGATTCCGGTCCAGGAAAGACATGGCTTGGCAGTTCGGGCTGGACTGTTCCCATGATGCACAGGGTCAAGGCTGAATTGCATATGGCCATGTCTGAACTAGGGTGGTGTGGAGTGCAAAAAACAATAGATTTGGGCCCAGATCTCGGTACTGGGGTGAATGTATGACATTGTTCTGCATTCTGTCCATCAACTGGTGTTTTTGCATTTGTCACCCCGCGTGGGATGGGTATGCTCAGACGTGAGTCCGATGCTCTCCACACCACTGGAGTCAAGCTATCCTGGCTGAAGATGGCTCCGCCCACTTGAGGCCACGCCCCCTTCCTCGCCCTACTTAAACCGCTGATTCCTAGCGGTCGGTAGCAAACCTTGACCCAGTCCTGAGGCGGAAGCCGGGGCTGGAGGTACTCTATTGTTTTAAAACCTTGTACTTCTCACTGCACTTTGTTTCTTGTGTGGTGTCACCCTTTCATTTGTATTTTTAAAAAAACGAAGCATAATTCAGCGCTCGCTCGCTCTTACCTTTAGCGCTCAGCTGATACCAAAAGCTGTTCGCTGTCCCTAGCTCCTTGCTTGCAGCCGCCATCACCTGCGGCGTGCGCGCTGACTCCGCCCACTTGAGGCCACGCCCCCTTCCTCGCCCTATAAATGTGCATGCACAGGACGCGCAGCGGACGAGCGCAGCGGGAGCGCAGCGGGAGCGCCTAAGGCAAGCCCGTCTGCGCCCGTCCGCGCCAAGACCGCACCAGGCGCAGGAACCCCTGCCCAAATCCCCCTCATCATCAGGTATGTTCCCAACGACCTTCGCCAACTCCGAGGCGGGTCCGGCTGCCCCTGTAAGTTTGATCTGTCAAAAGTACTCGGCTCCACCAGCTGCAATAAATGTCGCTGGACACTCAACTTCGACTCCGAGCAGACAACCTCCCCCAAAACCCAGCGACCATTCTTCACAGGTGGCCTGATAAACGCCAGGTCGATGTGCAAACATAGTCAGGACATCCACGACCTTATCATTGACCATGACCTTGATTGTCTCATGATCACTGAAACCTGGCTCACTGATGACAGTAACCCCGACATAGCCGTTGCCCTCCCCCTGGGTTACTCCTTCCATAGACAGGATAGACAGAAAGGTAGAGGAGGAGGTGTTGCAATTATTCTGAGGAACACCTTTAGCTGCCACACCTTCTGCCTTGACCCTCTCACTGACGCAGAGGGACTAGGCTTTTCCATCAAACTCAGTCAATCTCTCTCCCTCTCCGGTGGCCTGATCTACCGCCCTCCCGGCAATGCTACTAAATTCCTCGACTCCCTGAACGACGCTCTTGGACACTTCCTACTCCGCTACCCACACTTTACCCTCCTGGGAGATTTCAACCTGCACCTCGAGACCTCAACCGACTCTCACACTAGAAACTTCCTGCAGACACTGGAAATCTTTAATTTACAACAAAACGTCAAGCTGCCCACCCACTCCCTTGGCCACACTTTGGACGGTGTTTGCTCCAATTTCCCGTCCATCACCACCCTGCCCCCCATACCTCAGATTTGGACTGATCATTGTCTGATCCCCTTCCACATTTCCAGCTACCCCCCTCCTCCCAGTAAAAAACGCACTCTTCACCACGCCCACTCTATAAATTGGAAAACTGTTCAGAAAAATCTTATCCTCCATCCCTTCTCCCCAACCAATGCCCCCTCTCTCTCCGGTAACATCGATAGAGATGCAGTTCGCCTCAACAACTGGCTCTCACACGAAATTACTAAACGATGCCCACCTAATCAACAGGACAGTACTTCGAAGAAAACTAAAATCAAAGCTCCCTGGTACACGCCTGACCTAGCAGCCGCACATCTACTCTGCAGGAAAGCGGAACGCAAATGGCGCAGAACCTATGATACTGGCGACCGCAGCAATTACACTCTACAGAGGAAAAACTATCTTTCCTCCATCAAATCAGCTAAGAGAATTTATTACGTAAACGCCATTAAAGAAGCCAGCCAAAAGCAAAAAACACTTTTCTCAATTGTAAAAACCTTCACCAACCCCAAAGCTCTCCAACCTGAAATCCCCCCATCTCAGGAGCTATGTGACAAGATCTCCGACTACTTTGATGATAAAATCACTTTCATTCAAAAAAACTCCCCCCCCCCCCCCCCCCTCCAGCACACTTAATTCCGGACCCGGACCAACCGTGCCTGACCACTAACAGTCTCAAAAACTTCACCCCGGTGACTCTGACTCAGACCAGAGAAGCGATCCTTTCCTGCAAATCGGGCTCCCCCTCCGATCCCTGTCCCCCCCAAGATTCTCCACCTTATCATTGATGAAGTCAACCCCATCATCAATGAAATAATCAACCTATCCCACAACTCCGGCTCTGTTCCCCTCTCTTGGAAAAAAGGCGTGGTTAAGCCACTTATGAAAAAGGCGAACAAACCCCCAACGGACTTGACCAATCTCCGTCCCATCACCCTGCTACCCGCTCTGGGTAAAATAACGGAACAGCTAGTTCATAAAGAGCTTAAGACCTTTCTGGATTCCCATAACCTACTCCATCCCCAGCAATCCGGATTCCGGTCCAAACATTCAACCGAAACTGCCCTAATCGAACTGACCGATACCATCAAAATCCTTCAAGACCAAAGGAAGAAGGCTATCCTGATCCTTCTTGACCTCACGGCAGCATTCGATACCATTTCCCACTCCATCCTGATCAATAGACTTATGGACATCGGCATCACCAACTCAGCCCTGTCATGGATTAGATCTTTTCTCAGCGATAGGTACCAAACCGTCACCCTTGGCTCCTTCCAATCCAATGAGAAAAAGGTATCCTCCGGAGTTCCTCAAGGTTCCATCCTAAGCCCCCTCCTCTTCAACATTTATCTCATCCCTCTTCTCACCCTTATAGAATCGTTCGGCATAACCGCTACCTCCTATGCCGACGATACTCAGCTTATCATCCCCCTAGACGACAATTCCAACAAGGCAGAGCTCAATCTTAAACACTGCCTAACAGCTGTCTTTCAATGGATGGACGCTAACCACCTCCGCTGCAACTCAAATAAAACTGAGATCCTCCCCATTGGAAAGAATGCCTCATTCTGCCCTGCCCTGTGGTGGCCTGACAACTCCGCAGCTCCACCTCAGACGGTCTCGTCGGCCAGAAACCTCGGGGTCCTCTTCGATTCTGACCTCTCTTTCGATCTCCACGTCTCGACCGTAGCAGGAAGATGCTTCGGCATAATTAAGTCCCTGAGAAAGTTCTTCGACTTTCTCCCCCTCGACTCCAGAAAGACTGTTGCGGTAGCCCTCATACTCTCACGAGTAGACTACTGTAATGGCCTTCTGGCAGGGACCAAAAAATGCACTCTCTCGAAACTTCAAAGTGTTCTGCACACCGCTGCCCGCCTTGTCTTAAAACTTCCACGCAAATCCTCAATCTCTGCAGCCCTTAAAACCCTGCATTGGCTCCCCTTGCACAAGAGAATACTCTTCAAGATTCTCACCGTAGCTTTCCGAGGCTTTAACAAATCCGGTCCCTCCTATCTGTCCAGACGCTTCCCTCATTATAATCCGAGTCGCTCCCTCCGATCTTCACATGAAAACTTCATGACCCCCACCAAGTTCAATCTGAAGTCTAAAGGCGGAAAAACCCTCACTACCCTGGCTATTAGAGCCTGGAACAGCATGCCCAGACATCTCAGACTTCAGACTCTCGAGAAGCCTTTTAGGAAGCTCCTCAAAACTTGGATTTTTAATCTTTCCGACGACTGGACAAAAGCGGCCATCTAGACCCCCCCTCCTATCACTCTGCGATCTGGTTCAAGGACTTACAGCGCCATGATGCTCCTTCCGGAGCGAACGCCGCGCTCTATAAATACCCCTCCAAATATCCAAAATATCCAAATATCCAAATAGCCAGAAACCAGTCCTAGGATGCTTGATTCCAGTCCAGGAAAGACATGGCTTTGCAATTCGGGCTGAACTGTTCCCATGAGGCACAGGGTTAAGGCTGATTTGCATATGGCCATGTCTGAACTATGGTGGGGGGAGTGCAAAAAAACGATTGATTTAGGCCAGATCTCTGTACTGGCGTGAATCTATGACATTGTTCTGCATTCTGTCCATCAACTGTTGTTTTTGCATTTGTCACCCTGAGTGGGATGGGTATGCTCAGAGGTGAGTCTCATACTTTCCACACCACTGGAGTCAAGCTATCCTGGCTGAAGACGGCTGATAGCCAGAAAACGGTCCTAGGATGCTTGATTCTGGTCCAGGAAAGACATGGCTTGGCAGTTCGGGCTGGACTGTTCCCATGAGGCACTGTGTCAAGGCTGATTTGCATATTGCCATGTCTGAACTAGGGTGGTGTGGAGTGCAAAAAACGATGGATTTAAGCCCAGATCTCTGTACTGGGGTGAATGTATGACATTGTGTTGCATTCTGTCCATCAACTGTTGTTTTTGCATTTGTCACCCTGAGTGGGATGGGTATGCTCAGACTTGAGTCCCATGCTCTCCACACCACTGGAGTCAAGGTATCCTGGCTGAAGACTGCTGATAGCCAGAAACCGGTGCCAGGATGCTTGATTCCGGTCCAGGAAAGACATGGCTTGGCAGCTCGGGCTGGACTGTTCCCTCGAGGCACAGGGTCAAGGCTGATTTGCATATGGCCATGTCTGAACTTGGGTGGTGTGGAGTGCAAAACAATGATAGATTTAGGCCCAGATCTCTGTACTGGGGTAAATGTATGACATTGTTCTTCATTCTGTCCATCAACTGTTGTTTTGGCATTTGTCACCCCGAGTGGGATGTGTATGCTCAGACTTGAGTCCCATGCTCTCCACACCACTGGGGTCTAGCTATCCTGGCTGAAGACGGCTGATAGCCAGAAACCGGTCCTAGTATGCTTGATTCTGGTCCAGCAAAGACATGCCTTGGCAGTTTGGGCTGGACTGTTCCCATGATGCACAGGGTCAAGGCTGATTTGCATATGGCCATGTCTGAACTGGGGTGGTGTGGTGTGCGAAAAATTGATGGATTTAGGCCCAGATTTATGTACTGGTGTGAATGTTTGACATTGTTCTGCATTCTGTCCATCAACTTTTGTTTTTGCATCTGTCACCCCGAGTGGGATGGGTATACTCAGACGTGAGTCTCATGCTCTCCACACCACTGGAGTCAAGCTATCCTGGCTGAAGACGGCTGATAGCGAGAAAACGGTCTATGATGCTTGATTCTGGTCCAGGAAAGACATGGCTTGGCAGATTGGGCTGGACTGTTCCCATGAGGCACAGGTTCAGGGCAGATTTGCATATGGCCATGTCTGAACAGGGGTGGTGTGGAGTGCAAAAAAACAATGGATTTAGGCCCAGATCTCTGTACTGGGGTGAATGTGTGACATTGTTTTGCATTTTGTCCATCAACTGTTGTTTTTGCAATGGCAGGCCTGAGACATGATTAAGGGGTTACTTAAGTGGGATGAACAATTAGTGCTGACTGCCCACTACTGGCATTTAATTTACAGACCCTGGGCACATGTTCTGCACTTTACTAGGGACCTATAAGTAAATTAAATATGCCAATTTAGTATGAGCTAATGTTACCACATTTAGAGTAGAGAGCCCATGCCCTTTAGCACTGGTTAATAGTGGTAGAGTGCTCAGAGTCCAAAAGTCAACAATAATGAGGTTAGAGCAAGTGGAAGAGGAAAGCAAAAGGTTTGGGGTGACCATGTAGAGAGGGCCATTTTCCAACACACACCACATTGTATGCCTTGTTTTACTGCCCCAGAAATCGATACAGCTGGGATGGAAATGTCCCTTCATGCTGTGAAATAATTTCCCCAAACTCTGGAGTGCCTAAATGTCAGTATCTGGAATGCTAGTTTTTTATTTTGATCCCAGCCTTATAGTAATCTACTGTGTACACAAACGCCTAGCCCTTCCCTTGACATGAGTGGGGTTCTGGACCTGCAGGGTCACACCAAGCTTCACCTCATTTGTTTGACTGTGCACGATCATCCTTGTTTTGGGTTCAGCATGGAGAGAGGTGATAGCAGAGTGCCATGTTTTTTCAATCAGTAGTTGTGACCAGACCTTTTTATCTTTGTTACTTGAGGGAAGTTCTAATAGTCCACTTTTTTCAAGTTCCACTTCTTTGCGCTAACCTACCAGCAACATTTCAAGTGTATGTTATGATGTGTGTGTATGTATAAATGTGTATGGGTGTGTGTGTGTGTGTGTGATTGTGTGTGAGTGTGTGAGTGTGTGTGTACATGTGGCCTGTGTGGCATATGCATTGTGTGTGTGAGTGGACCAGAGTTATGGAGTTCTCCTTAGCCACAAATATTTGACGAAGCAGAGGCAAACTGGAAATGTCCTATCCCAGTGACATAGTGCCATCTGATATTTAGGGTGATCTTATCAAAATAGAAACACTTGCACAGTGTCCCTCATGAAGTTACAAATGTAGTTTCATTGAAAGTCTTCATTCCAATCGCATGACAGAAGGAAGAAAGACTATGGGGCACATGCATCAAAGTTTTTCTGGGCGCAAATGGTGCAATTAGCAAAAATCAGCCATTTGCACCCACATAAAGGCCATTTGGGCTGCATTAAAGTGTTAGGCAATTTTAGAAATCACAATTTATTGCAATTTCTTAAATTGCGATTGCTCTTAAGGAATCACAATTTGCGATTCCTTATATACAGTGCTAGAAGCACTTAGAAATAGCCAATTCACTATTTTGGGCCACAAAATAAAAAGAAATTACTCTGGTCTGTATTTTGCAAAAACCTTGAAAAATGCACTAACGTGCATTTTTCAAGGTTTCTGGTTACACACACACAAACATGCCCTTGGGGCATGTGTGTGCGCAAGATAGTTGCACATCACAATTTCAGGGGTGCAACAGGGTGTCATTTTGACACCTTTGCACCCTTGAAATTGCATGTGTAATTTGCAAGTACCTATTGGTACTCGCAAATTAACCATGCAATTTCCCATTCATGGAAAGCCATTCCTTAATTGCTTCATTAAAGAATGTTAAAGAATGTTTAGGAATCGCTGTTTTAATAGGTTTTTGAGAGTCCTAAATTGCGATTCCTTAATAATTGCAATTAAGGACTCGCAAAAGATTTTCTTGATGCACGTGCCTGTTTGTGCCTGATTTAGAGTTTGCGGGATGGTGTTAACTCCATTGGGATGGTGGAGGACAATATCTACTGCATCCCTTGGGGCCTCCACCCACCAAATGTAGAGTTGTCCATCAGCCCTGTGGACAACTCCCTACATTGACAAGTAAAGGTTTGAGAAAAGGTATCGTCAGACATGACGGCTAGCAGGCAAGCTTTTCAAAGCAAAAGTTTGCTATTGGAACGCAAAAAAACGAATGGCGCCACCTGCTGGGAATTTCTTCCGGGTGTGGGAGTGGGTTATTCCTTTTTTGTGTCCCTCTCATGCACGTTTTACACTAAGTAGGGTGGGTGGTGTATAGTGAGGAAAAACGAATCAGCGTTTGTTTGCTAATAAGGACCCTGTAGAATGTCTATTGATAGCCTTTACTACATACTCTATCACTTCTGTTCTGCCATAGAGATGCAGGCAATGCACTTTCACTGTCTAGGGAAGCTGTATCTACTCTCCTTCTCAAGCCATGCTAAACCAGGGGCTTTTCTTATGCATCCCACTGGCCTCAGCACTTAGACTTTCATCATATGTGCAGTCCTATTACTACACACTTGCTACACATCTACCACATATACACGCACATGGAATGCCAGCACAAAGGTCAGAGAGTCACACAGACTACTCTACCGGTTTTGTCAAAGTGGCTCTTTGCTGGCCTTCAAAAACACCTCTGCCAAATATTTGTTGCCACTTGCCATCATATAACCCTTTAAGCCTTGCAGACCACTCATCTGGTGCTGATCTTATCGCTGCTGCTCTTGAGTATCAGTTCTGTCACAGCGGGCAAGGATCCTTTGTCACTCATAATCCTGCAGTGGCCCATCTGAGGCGATCTATCCGGAGCCTCCCTCACCCTCTCTTCTGCCCATCAGAGCCTTCTTGTGCTCTTGATTGCCACAGCCCTTTCACCCTCTTTGTTAGCCATTAACTATGTTTGCCATCTTTCCCAGACCACACTCCTTTTCACCCATTCGCCTTTAGATCCCCCTTCCCTGTTTCACTCCCTCTGCCCTCTTTTCCACCCTCAGTCTACTGTGCCAGCATCAGAGAGCATCTGCTATTTGTTAGCAAATACTTATCATAAGAAGCATCAATAAGAACTATTCACAAAAAGGCAGTAATGCCACATCACTCACCTGCATGCAACTGGCCGGTGAGAGGAAAAAGTAAAGCAGAACTTAGGAACAGGAAAGGAAGATGAGTGTGATGAAGACAAGAGGGGGTAGAATGGGGAGGGGACCAAGGAGAGTAAGAGGAAAGGGTGTGTCCTAGAGTTCCAGTAATCCAGGGGGAATGAGGATGCAGAGCTAGAGTGACAGTTAGACCATGCCCAAGCTCAGCAATGCCAGACCCCTCCAGTCAAGCTATCCCCAGTGTGGTCTGCTGTTCCTGACCTCCTGTTATCCACAGTATTTGTAAGTAATCGGAGCTCTCAAAATTCTCAAGCCAAAACCTGAACACAGGGCCCCACATTTTGTCGAATTGCAGCAGTTAATGGTCTAGGAAGGCTGAGAGTTTTTCCATCCCAACAAGCCCCACAGTTTATGCAACCAATCTGCATGAGTTGGCACAATATCAGGGCCGCATTTGGTTGATCACCTGTTTTACCGCACACTTGGCCATTGTGATGGCCTGCCCTTTGTGGTACTGCAATGGGTAAGTTCAGGCATTTGGGAGCCCTAAGAGGTTATAACTGGGAAGGGTGAAATGTCAGTGTCGAAAATGTTGCCAATGCCTTTTAGAACTTCCCCCACTATAGTTTGAGCTTGGGACAGTGCCACAGTAGGTGGGTCAGAGTACCTGTGTGGCTGTTGCAATGCCGTCAGCCCTTCGAGGTGCTGTGTTCCATTGCACTAGCCTGGCTGGTGCGTAACATCTGTAGTTGGCATAGCCTCTTTCCCTGTGGCACTAAAGGAGGCTGTGCACACCCTGCAGAGGGTGTCTGACCATTCTTTTGTTGAGACTTGGCGGTCAAGTTCTGCCTTCCACCTTTTCTGCACTGGGAATTTCTCCGTAGAGGTAGCTTTATTAAGAAAGCTATAAATGTCTGAGAGAAGGCATTTGTCACCTTTCTTGGTGATAAGGCACTTTTCAAAGGGAGTGAGCTGCCAGCTGGCATGCAAATCCACCTGCATCCATATAAAACCTTATAAATGAATACATAAATACATTTGGCCACCATATCACTCTACGTTCAATTGGATGGGGCCTTTATTTCTGTTTCTTCCTAGGTGCATAGAGGAGGAATTGTGCCTCTCTGTAAGAATTTGGTCCGTGTGCATAACTGGGTGGTTACCTAAACAAGGAACACAAAGCTTGTTAGGAATCAACCCCTGGTAACTTTCCTCGGAGGCCCTTTGTCTAACATTTGCCTAGGTCAGGATGCTGAATATTCCCTCCTCCAGCTCTGTCCTCTCCCATCCTGCCTTCATTCACCTCTTTTAAGCTTAAAAAGATGCCCATGAAGAGATCATTTCCAAGTATTATAATCCGACAGAAAGTACTCACCCTGGTAATGGACATAAACCCCTGCCCTGAGTGACCAACTGTACTGATGTCTGGATCCCTAATGCTGATTTCTGTTGTCCTAGGCAAACACAGATCATGCATGTGCGCTATGGCATCAGCCTGCCTCACGGATTGTGGTCTTGCTGGACTGGAAGGGGCACCCAAAGCACTACCATCATAGTGGTGGGATGCTACTGCCATCACCAGGAGTTAGATAGCACAAGCGCAGTGGTGGCAGTATACTGTGAGTGAACAATAGGAGTGAACAGGTGCGTTTTGTACTTGTGACACTGGAGTGAGTTCCACAAACTCACTCATTTTAAAGTTCTGATACTTGGATTCATGGTGTATTGCATGATTGGAATGAGTGTGTAGGTGGGATGGAGGCAGGACCTTCAAGTCCTTAATTAGTTATGTTATGTTATATAGTCGCTTGTAAAGCGCACTGTTAGTCGAGACTGTCCTGACGCGAGAGAGGATTCAGGTGTCAGTTAAAATAAAAGCAGATGGTCTACTAGTTGATGGTGACAGAGCGACTCATTTGACAGTAAGGGATCCAGACAGACTTGCAGGGTTTGGACACCATGTGGTTAGCTAACAGGTCTCACAAAGGGCGAGCACAGCGTAGTTCTAAGCCAAAGTGGGAGAGGAACTCTCTACACACTGGTTCCAAACTGGCCATGGTGCAAGGGCGCCAGTATCGGTGGATGGCAGCCAATTGTGGACCAGCACAGGGGAGAGCACAGGGATCTGTCATATTTTTGTAAATATGACGCATCCCTGTGCTCTGAAAGTAACTCAGCACGATGCAGCAAAATGGCTTGCAGCACTGCACTGCGTTACTTTCTCATAAAGAAGGTGCTTTATATTTGCCACTGGAGAGATTATATAGTGAATGTCATTACTATGGCACAGGAAGTAGAGGAAAACAGTGAAGCTCTTACTGACTTAATGCATAATGACATGAAGGGTGGCATTGTAGAAATAGTTCAGTTAGTCCCTGACTTAACACCTCCCCTGACTGAACACCTAAGCAGCAGAGAGAATGTAAAGAGGTGTTAGGTACCAACCTGACTCCAGGGTTGACACTTGACTGTGTGATGGACAGGTGACAGTTTGCCAATGAAGGGTAGGATGGACAGATATTGTGATTGGGTTAAGGGATGCATTAAGGTGGAAGTTGGCAAAATGTTGGACCTGGGGATCATTGAGAGATCTCGTTGTCCTCGGTCTACTCCTGTGGCTCTAGCACCAAAGTAAGGGTTTACTAACTTGTGGTTCTGTGTGAACTTTGGAGCTCTCAATGAGATAACTAAAACCGATGTCCATCCAATCCCCAGAGAGGATGAGGTTGTGGATCGGTTAGGTGCTGCAAAGCACTTGAGCACCTTCTATCTGACAAGTGGACATTGGCAGATTGCGCTGGCACCAAATGTCAAGGAGAAGATTGGATTTTCCACACCAGAGAGGATGTATAAGTTCAAGGAAATGCCCTTTGGGTTGAAGAATGGTCCTGCCACTTTTCAGCACCTGGTGAACCACATTCTCGCAGGGATGGAAGAGTGCTGTGTGGCCTACCTGGATGATATTGTTGTCTTCAGCAATTCATGACAAGACCACCTGTGGCACCTAGGAGTAGTGTTGGCTAGGATACAGGAGGCAAAACTGACCATCAAGACAACCAAGTGTCAGGTGGGGCAATCCGCAGTACTCCACCATCAACATGAGTTGATAAACAAGAAGATTTCCCCCTTGGATGCCAAGATTCAGCCTTCGATAGAGAGGGAAGTGCCTACTACCCAGACTGGTGAGTGCCTTTTTAGGACTCACCGGGTATAACAGGAACCTTGTGACACATTATGGAAGTATAGTTGCCCCATTGACTGCTTTGACCTCTAAGAAGCAGTCCACAAAAGGGATATGGACTGCAGAAAACATTTAAGGAACTGAAGAAGGCACCATGCACTGCACCTGTACTGAAAGCACCTGACTACAGTCTGCCTTTCATTGTAGAAATGGATGTCTCGAAGCAGATGCAACAGTGTTAGCTCAATTGGATGAGAAAGGTAGAGAACGTCCGGTAGCATATATTAATAGGAGTTTAATACCCACAGAACAGAACGGGGGGCTATTGAGAAGGAGTGATTTCCCATAGCATAGACATTGCGCAAGTTCCCCCTTATTTATTTGGCACTACGTTTGTAGTGCATACCAATCATAGCCACTGAAATGCTCAATGATTATGAAGAGAGAGATTAACAAGTGGCTGAGATAGTCTATTTCTTTGCAATGGTTACACCTTGTGGTGGAGTACAGAGAGGGCCTGACTGGGAACCGTAACTGGCCCTGGCAAACTGCTCGCCTGGCCCCCTGGGTGGGTGGCTGAGCTGTTTACAAGGGTTGGTTTTGGCCGAAGTTGTTCCAGGGTTACGGTAACGAAAATGGCCCCACAGGGGCCCAAAACCAGGCCCCAGCCTCGTGGCCCACCTAGGAAACGCCTGGTGCCCGTTACGGCCGGTCCGGCCATGAGCACAGAGCCTTATTGAGCCATGAGAATGCTGAGCTACTTTCCTGCCAGTTTTACTGACCAGACCTCCTAACCACTCCAGGTTAGGAGTTGTTTCTGTATGTTCTAATCTGGGAGGTGTGTCTGTTGGGATACAAAAGTCCTCTGCATGGTAATAGTGCCCAACTGTCCTGATGACTGGATCCCAAATGCTGATTTTTTTTGTCATAGGCAAACAAGAATTATGAGCATTTAGCATGGCATAGTCCTGAAGTAACCAAAGAAGCTCTTGAATGAGTAATTTACAATGAATATTTTTAAGGTTTTAAATCAGTTCATGTGGTTGGTATCAAATGTATCCACCCACTAACAATCTTGAAATAACTCCAGCGAATGGATCAGTATAATGAGGTGTACTTTAAGTAGATTATAAAAATTACATTTATACAATATAGATATAGGTCAACATTCATTGAATGATCATGAAGGGTCGTAAAAGCATAACAGCAATGATTGGTGACGTATTAATCCACCCAACCAATACATGTCTCTTAAACAATAATTTATTCAGAGATGAATGTCCATTAAAATGATGGTTGTTTAAATACTGGTAAGAGTGGTGGATGCATCGCCAGCGTTTCGGTCTCTTAAGGCTAAAGAGTCCCCAAGACCACCTTCAGGATAAAGTGTCAACGTGTGCCAAGAGTGCTCTTGTGTTCCCGTGGCCCTCTGAAAGGGGTTCTTGCAACCTGTAAAGCAAGAGGCAGCCTCAGCAGTCGTGAAACTTACAGCTTGTATATAACTGATCATTTATTCACAGACCTCGTGGCAAAATACCCTGGGAGAACACAGGATTCATACAACAAACTCGCATTCAAAGAAGGTAAAATGTAGCTCAAGGATGCACACATTCAGCGATTGATCATACAAATGTCTTTTTTTTAAAGCAGACTTTGTTATCTGCAAAAGAGAAGAGGAGCTCTCTCTATGCACTACAGAGTGCATGCAATTGCAGTCTGATGTGCTATTTTGAACAAAAGTGCCACTAGGAATGGTCTTTTGGCATGCGACAGCTCTGGTGAAGAATGCAGCAATGGTTGTAGAGGGAAAGCAAGCAGGCTGCAATCCCAGAGCACCATTTCGAGAGTCAGAACATTGCATTTTATTTTCTTCTTCTTGCCAAGACCAGTGTGACCTGTGGGCACAGAGGAGAGCATTGGAACCTGTGAGATACTGTGGGGAACTATGTCAGGCACACTCCCTTTGCAAGGTGTGAGGAAGCGGTTGCAGCACTGATCGTGTGTCAATGTCACACTATCTTTTCCTGATTTCACTTGTGCTGCAGCTTGCAACCCCTGTGGCATTTCTACTGTCCTACATCCTTTAACAGATGCATCTTTTAGTGGTTTCAGCAACTTGTAGAGAAGATTTACAAACAAGTGTGTCATTGGTCACCGTACATTCTTCTACTAATATCTCCAGCTCAATATCTCTAAACTTGTGTTTTCTCTTCCACCCATCGTTCTCGCTCTTGAGATCCTATTTGAAAATGTATGAACTCCCTGGATAAACCGCAGCAACTCAGCACAGACCTCCTATTATGCTGCAGATGTGGTTCTTTTCCTGGTAATGATAGCATAACCATGAGATACTTCCTTTGTTTCAAATTTTAAAATAGGGAATCACAATTTGTGACTATTACCGGTTCGCAATTTTTGATTCGCTATTTGGAAATACAAAAAACAATGGGCCACATGCATCAAGCTTTTTTTTGGTCGCAGAATCAGCCCGTTTGCAACAGGAAAAAACCCTTCTCTGATGCATAAATCCATTTCCATTTGCAAATTAGATAATCTCAATTTTTTGTGATTACCTAAATTGCAAAAGCATTCGGAGAATCGCAGTTTTTTAAAGGCAAACTGTGCATTTAGGAAACGTTAATTACCATCAACTTTAATATGATGGTAATTTGCGCATTCTTTGAAAAATGCACAAAAGTGCATTGTTCAAAGTGACATGTGGTGCACCCACATGCCCTTAGGGCATGTGGGTGCACCACATGTGCACATTTATCTTTTTGGGGGGTGCATCATGGGGGCCTTAGGCCACCTGGCACCCTTGGATTTGCGTTCGCAATTGGCAAGTACCAATTTGGTAATCGCAATTTGCAACTGCAATTCCATTCATTCCTATGGGCCTATAGGCCCATAGGAATTTATGGAGTAACATTACTTATAGCGATTTGCAATTTTCAAATCGCTAATAAGTAATTTTAAGGAATCACAATTTATTTTGCAATTCTTAAATGCATAAGTATTTGCCATTCCGCAATAGTGATTTCTTAAAAATCGCTATTTAGGAATCGCAAATCCAAATGTTAATGCATGTGGCAGAATCAGAAAACACAAAATTGTGATTTCTAAATTTTGGTACAGGTAGTACATACAATTGTGCAATTCCCCATTTGTGAATCATTATTATTCGCAAATAGGGAATGGGAAAATCCTTTTTTCATACATCTAGCCCAAAATACTCCCTGTCATGTGTTAACATATTATTTCTACGTCACCTTAGAATCCCATGACCTAAGAATGGCAGTCATCCTGTAGCGTTGTTCCTCTATGAAACCACAGCACAGATACATATTGTGCACTACAGAGAATAGCATCTCATACAAAAAAGGCTTAGCAAGGCCTCCTTTGATTGTAGCACACATTACCCCTGTGTCAGAGCTTTGATATTTAGACTTTGAAGAGAGAATTAACTCTTGTTTCTATGTTGACTTTCAGACTTGGTTGGAAACAAAGGTGGGGGATAAGAAATGGGAACGGAAACAACTGTATGACAGAAATCACACTTGTCAAAGCAGTTATAAACTCATTATATATAATATGTGCCTGGTACCATACAAGAGAACATGAATATATTAAGATATTGAAAATAAACACTTTCCTGGGGCAAAGACCAACATGAGGTCAATGACTGAGAAGAATATAAAGTTCAGAAAACATCCGAGATCAGAATGGTGCAATCACTTTTCAGAACATACCATAATTTCTTCATTTTTTAGCAAAGTAACTGCTATCAAGCCTTATGAAGGTATATTTACCCATGATGTGCCCATTCTGAAGCATATGTTGGTTGATTACCTACCACTTGAGTTGGTGATTTCTCCCTCCGGGCAGTGGGCGCAGTCATAGCAGCAAATAGGCTCCCCCTTCCGAGGAACCTTCCTGTATCCAGCAGGACAGCTCTCAGTGCATACAGAGCGAGGGATCTGAGGAGCGAGAGACAAAGAGTTAATGCAATAAAACCATCAGCGTCCTCTGCTGCTTCACCTGGAAGGACCGTCCTCTGCTGCTGTACCTGGGAGGACTGCTTTGCTGCATGAAGCATGCCTTGAACACTCAGAGGCCAGTCAAAGAGTTAATGCAATAAAACCATCAGCGCCCCCTGCTGCTGTACCTGGAAGGACCGTCCTCTGCTGCTGTACCTGGGAGGACTGCCCTCTGCTGCTGTACCTGGAAGGACTGCTTTGCTGCATGAAGCCTGCCTTGAACCCTCAGAGGCCAGTCAAAGAGTTAATGCAATAAAACCATCATCGCACTCTGCTGCTGCACCTGGAAGGACTGCTTTGCTGCATGAAGCCTACCTTGAACCCTCAGAGGCCAGTCAAAGAGTTAATGCAATAAAACCATCAGCGCCCTCTGCTGCTGTACCTGGAAGGACTGATTTGCTGCATGGAGCCTGCCTTGAACCCTCAGAGGCCAGTCAAAGAGTTAATGCAATAAAACCATCAGCGCCCTCTGCTGCTGTACCTGGAAGGACTGATTTGCTGCATGGAGCCTGCCTTGAACCCTCAAAGGCCAGTCAAAAAGTTAATGCAATAAAACCATCAGCGCACTCTGCTGCGTTACCTGGAAGGACTGCTTTGCTGCATGAAGCATGCCTTGAACCCTCAGAGGCCAGTCAAAGAGTTAATGCAATAAAACCATCAGCGCCCTCTGCTGCTGTACCTGGAAGGACCGCCCTCTGCTGCATGAAGCCTGCCTTGAACCCTCAGAGGCCAGTCAAAGAGTTAATGCAATAAAACCATCAGCGCCCTCTGCTGCTGCACCTGGAAGGACTGCTTTGCTGCATTAAGCCTGCCTTGAACCTTCAGAGGCCAGTCAAACAGTTAATGCAATAAAACCATCAGCGCCCTCTGCTGCTGTACCTGGAAGGACTGCTTTGTTGCATGAAGCCTGCCTTGAACCCTCAGAGGGCAGTCAAAGAGTTAATGCAATAAAACCACCAGCGCCCTCTTCTGCTGCACCTGGAAGGACTGCTTTGCTGCATTAAGCCTGCCTTGAAGCCTCAGAGGCCAGTCAAACAGTTAATGCAATAAAACCATCAGCGCCCTCTGCTGCTGTACCTGAAAGGACTGCTTTGCTGCATGAAGCCTGCCTTGAACCCTCAGAGGCCAGTCAAACAGTTAATGCAATAAAACCATCAGCGCCCTCTGCTGCTGTACCTGGGAGGACTGCTTTACTGCATGAAGCCTGCCTTGAACCCTCAGAGGCCAGTCAAAGAGTTAATGCAATAAAACCATCAGCGCCCTCTGCTGCTGTACCTGGAAGGACCGCCCTCTGCTGCTGTACCTGGAAGGACTGCTTTGCTGCATGAAGCCTGCCTTGAACCCTCAGAGGACAGTCAAAGAGTTAATGCAATAAAACCATCAGCGCCCTCTGCTGCTGTACCTGAAAGGACTGCTTTGCTGCATGAAGCCTGCCTTGAACCCTCAGAGGCTATTCAAAGAGTTAATGCAATAAAACCATCAGCGCCCTCTGCTGCTGTACCTGAAAGGATTGCTTTGCTGCATGAAGCCTGTCTTGAACCCTCAGAAGCCAGTCAAAGAGTTAATGCAATAAAACCATCAGCGCCCTCTGCTGCTGTACCTGAAAGGACTGCTTTGCTGCATGAAGCCTGCCTTGAACCCTCAGAGGCTATTCAAAGAGTTAATGCAATAAAACCATCAGCGCCCTCTGCTGATGTACCTGGAAGGACTGCTTTGCTGCATGGAGCCTGCCTTGAACCCTCAGAGGCCAGTCAAAGAGTTAATGCAATAAAACCATCAGCGCCCTCTGCTGCTGTACCTGAAAGGACTGCTTTGCTGCATGAAGCCTGCCTTGAACCCTCAGAGGCTATTCAAAGAGTTAATGCAATAAAACCATCAGCGCCCTCTGCTGATGTACCTGGAAGGACTGCTTTGCTGCATGGAGCCTGCCTTGAACCCTCAGAGGCCAGTCAAAGAGTTAATGCAATAAAACCATCAATGCACTCTGCTGCTTTACCTGGAAGGACTGCTTTGCTGCATGGAGCCTGCCTTGAACCCTCAGAGGCCAGTCAAAGAGTTAATGCAATAAAACCATCAGCGCACTCTGCTGCTGTACCTGGAAGGACTGCTTTGCTGCATGAAGCCTGCCTTGAACCCTCAGAGGCCAGTTAAAGAGTTAATGCAATAAAACCATCAGCGCACTCTGCTGCTGTACCTGGAAGGACTGCTTTGCTGCATGGAGCCTGCCTTGAACCCTCAGAGGCCAGTCAAAGAGTTAATGCAATAAAACCATACGCGATCATTACAGGAAGACACAAAAGACGTATGGTGAGACCGATTGATATGAGGAGAAAGAGAGAAACAGGGGACAAGGGATCTGAGAAACAAGGGATCTGAGAAACAAGGGGCAAAATGCATGCCATGAGGAGAGGCAAAAGGCAATGGGGTACATTTATAATGCTCTTGCTAGTAAGTAGGTGCTTCATGTTTGGTAACCAAACTACCTCACAAATATGTTTGTCCCTTACCTGCTGATAAAAGCCTTAGGTCTTTATAAAGATGTCTCTTGACTGCTCAACCTACTAGGTGCTACAGAGCTTTCGTAGTTAGACATGCTCTGGGCAAATTCAGAAAATCTTAAACACTCACCTCTTCTCTCTGTCCTTCGGATAATCCAACCTTCATCAAGTCATTCCTGGTCCTTCTAGCCCTACCTGGTCATGAGCCTACGATCAGCATGCCTTCTCCAATATTGGCTTTCAGGACTCTGCTTTTTAAGGCCTTTTGTGCCATATATAAAAATTAAGTTTGAGGTCAGAAATGGCCTGTTTTGCGGAATCAGGCCATTTTCGAAACACGAAAATGATTTTACATATGTACAACTCACAAATTGCGATTTGATAATCTGTTACCGAATTGCAATCTGTCTTTAGCAACTCAGTATTGGAAGGGGCGTGTTTTAGGTTTCTCTTTCCATACTGAATTGCTGTGCTGTGTATGAATCTTCTGCAAACAAATTACCGTCACAAAACATACACTTTTTTTTACCAACACCTCAAAACTATGACTACTTCGCCTTTGTGAATGTTGAAACAAATATTTTTTAGGTGCAGGCAGGGATCCGTTGGACCACTGCCTGCTCTTAAAAAATGTAAATTTAAAAATTTCACTTCTTTAAGGAAAAAGGGCTGCCTTTCAAACAAACATGGCTTAAATAACAAACATTTAGAGACATGGTGGCCGGCTGACCCTAGCATGTCAAATGTAGACTTGCACATTTTTGTACATTGGGAATTGCGATTTGCTAATTGCGATTTGTTAAGAACTGCAATTAGAAAAGTCATAATCCCTATATTTCGAACATATGGCCCTTTACCTTTTGGGGTAAAATCAAAAGTGTGATCCCCTAGGGGGACTATCTGATTCTTTACCACCTGGTTCCTGCTTACATATGAATCTCACAATGCAGAGTGTATTGAGGCCACCAATGGGTCGTTGTTGGGATGAGAATGTTCACTGCATGATAGACAGTCATATCCCCTTCCCGTGTACCTAAAATGCTTACCTGTGATCATGTTTTATTTTTATTTTTGGTCATGTGATATATTATTGCCATGTGTGGGATAAAGGCCCCGTGTTGACAAGGATCGATCTGGAATCAGGGACCGATTACAATGGCGGTGAAACCTCCATTGTGAGGCCATTTTTCTCCTGCCATATTATAATGGCGGGCGGTACCGTGGCGGTGGGCTCCTTGAGCCCATCGTTGCTGCAGAGGCCCATATATTCCCATAAATGGCGGGGGTGCCTACCAGGCACCGCTTTTGGGATTACAATGGTTAACCCGCCATAGAAAGACCAGGCGGGGATGATCTTTGGGGTCACGTAGCGGGCCCTCCTTTATCCCAACCCCCTACATTTCCCTGCACCATGTTGTGCCTGCCATGTAGTACAGGGAAATGTAAACAGTGCCGTTTTTACTTTGCGGCGCGTGCTGCAGCCAGCAGCACCCGCTGCAATGCAAAGTATGGCAAGTGTGACTGCCACGGTGGTGGTTGCATCCTAATACCCCCTTGTGGGACAGCAGCCTTGTAGGTGGGTGGTATCTCTCCCCGAGACGAGCCATCACAATCAGCACCTTAGTTCTGACCCAGGAGGTGTGCACCAAGACATGATTGCACACTTACAGGCCCATTCTGTTATACTGCTCACTAGGGGTGGGCGCAACTTGCCTAATCATTTGGAACTACTTAAGAACTCCAAAAGATGGTATTACGTGAGATAAGTAACTCTGCATTTAGCATTATTTCTTAAAGTAAAAATGCCCCCTCACATCCAAAATTGATGCAATAATGCATTTTGTGCTATGAAATAACACTGAATGCAAGTGAACACTAATAGTGAGTAGCCACACGTGCTCGCTAAATATGACCTTGGGTTAGGATTTTTCCCAACGTACTCCCGGCATTTTGTGCTACTGTTTTAGTGCAACTGCTCTCCTGCATCCAAAAATGACACGAGGATGTATTTTGCACTAAGAAACAGCGTCAAGTCAAAGAGTAACGCAAAATTACAAAAATGTATCCTTTAACTCCAGCTTATTTGAAATTCCTCCCAGGTCTACCACATCTGATGAACCCGTAATCCTGAATGGGACATCCCATGATTTGTATGTGTGTGTGTGTGCACATGCCAGGAGTAACAGTGTTCTGTGCATGAATGATGCAGGCCTGCAGATTTTATTGTGGAAGCCTGGGCCAGTGTACAAGATGGAGGAGATATTGCTGTCTCCAGACAACATATGTGTATTGCTGGGGTCTGCTAGATGGGAGAGGGATACCTTAAGTTCTGGTTTGGGAAGAGGAGACATGCTTTCTTTAGAAATGTCAGGGCTCTTCCTGATTCACTGCCTCTGACTGCAGGCTTCACCGATGGGCCATCTGCACTGAGCTACTTATTGTGGCAGTACAGCCCCTGGCCATTCAAGAGACAGGATGCCAATTCAGCTATTTTGAAAATGCAAAAGAAGACCTGGAAGTTTTCAGTCCATGGCAAGCCTTAAACTGAGATTCATGGCTGGCCACAAGGACTCGCAGAAGGAATCCTCTCTCTTAAATAGTGATAAAAAAGAATCTTCCTGAATCAATGTGATCAATCTCTTTGAATTGTATAATATTGAGGCATACCTTGCACTGCAAAGAAATGACCGGGTTACATTGTAGTTCTATTTCTCTGCCTAACATTGACTTATTTACTACTTCCTTAGTGAAACTGACAGTTATGCTTCTGACAAATTACTGACCATCTTCCTTTGGATGGACAATGACATTAAAACAAGTGGTAGGTTTAGTATAGTCAGATTCATGGAGCACTCAAGGACAGCAGTGAAGGATCTTCCAGGGTGGGTCAGGCACTGCCTTACATCAGAACCTGGACTGGACTTTTCTCCAGAGCTCTGAGCTCAGTTACCAAGAGTAGCTTAGTTTGGCAACCTTCAGAGTCTTCGCCTGAATACACAAACATTTGGCCACTTACTGAAGTTGATGGGAGAGCAATACAGGTAAACTTGAGATGAAAGACCGACCATCCCCTAAGATAAGCAGCAGTGAGTGTTTGGAAAAGGAAGCAAGAAACACCCTTTTCAGGCCTGTCAGAGCGAAGACTTTCCTAAAGAGAAGAGAGCTTCAAAGAAGGGACATTTAGGTGCTTAGAGAGCAGAAGAACACAGTTGAAATTTCAATATCTGACAGCAAGGCAGAAATTAAAATAAAATATATTTTGTACACAGGAGTAGTTGAGATAGTAAACTAGATACCCCCCATCCTTGCCAATGCATGGGATTGATCCACCAACTAGCTTCTTGGAAGGCTCTGCCTGATTTCTGTCAGATGTGTTGCATCTATGCCATGGATTGTAACTCTAGGATGAGCTTGTGCTCTTGGTTCTGTTTTGGGATGTGGAGTGTTCATGCTGCATTGTTTCAGATACAGGACGAATGGACATGGTGCTGGCAGGACAGTGGTTGCCTCCCTCTCCTTTCCATAATTGTAATTACTTTGAATAAACCTGTTTTTAAACATCTCACCTGCTTTAATGTGCCTTGCCTCCTTACTACAGTTGCGACGAGTGAGGCATGGCCTGAACTTGTGTAGTCAGCCTGTTCTGGTGGCAAGTGTTAATCCTGACAGTGAGTGCACCTCACCAACTCCTCTGCACTGATTTTATTTCATGATTTCTTGAGAGAAGACTGTGGATTGTGGACATTGTGAACCTAAACATCATACTCCTGTGTTCAATCAATGTCCTGCGCTTGATGGGCTGTAACAAATGTGATGTTAATTTCACAAGAGTGTGTAAGAAAAACAGTGCATATGGTGTCTTATGAGTCAGATCAAAAGTGAACAGACAGTATGTGTGTCAGGGTTCATTAAGACAATGGTCTCAAATCCAAAGATCCTATTCAATATTTCTCTATAGGAGATGAATATGTTGCTATATTAACTGACTCAGGATCCAAGATCACTATATTTTCAAAGAACCCCTTTATTAACAGGTTTGAATAGGGTGGTATCTGAATGTATTAGGGGTGCAATGATTGAGGGTATGGATGGTGAAGATGTTATTCGAGTGATATTATGGTCGTATTACAATAATCCACATAGTGACTGATGTTTCCCTATTTGTGGCTTTAAAGGAAAGGAGAAGATGGACGGAGTGCTGAAACATTTCATACATTCACCCCCAGTCACAGATGTGGGTTGAATTCATCATTGTTTTTTAGCTCACTTCACCACCCCAGTTCAGACCCAGCCATATTCAAATCAATCTTGACCCTGTTCCTCATGGGAACAGTCCAGCCCGAACTGCCGAGCCAGGTCTACCCTAGAACGGGAGTAAGCATCCTGGGACCAGTTTCGGGGTAACACACTCATCAGCCAGGCTAGCTTGGATCCAGTGGCAAAGTGAGGAAGGGAACCATGTCTGGGTATACCCTGCCAACTTAGGGCGCACTAAGCAAACACAAGGAGATAATGGATGGAGCGCTGAAACTTTTCAGACACTTACCCCCAGTCAGAGAAGGACAGCACATGATCTTTTCAAGTCTTTGTGGTGAATTGCCAATAACCAGTGGCAAGGTGAATTGTGATGTGTAAGGAATTATGTCCAATATTCATGTAAGTCAACAGAAGAGTAAAATGAGGTTTGATGTGGTGAAAGTGTCTAAGTCTCTTCTTACTGTAAAGGGAGAGTGGGTCCATGTCATGTTACCTATTTCCAAAGTAGTGAAAGGCACTGTTAAATTTGGCATTCCTAACCAAGTTGAAGAAGTGAGGATGGTTGTGTTCGGAAATGAACTAATGGTTTTGGTGGAATGTTACACATGTGGGAAAAGTGCAGAAAGTTTCACAGGGTGATGAAGACATTGGTTTTCTCGAATATGATTAAGGACTTGAGCAAGATATGATCATAAACAAAAGTGTTCAGGAATATGACAAATTCAGGGTATATGCACAAAATGTATGGATAAAAGCGTATGTAGGATTCCAAGAAATTTTGAGACATTTGTTTTGGAGCATTGGGTAGGGTTTATTAGTTATATTGAGCAGTGTAACTAGATTCATTCTTTACTTACATGCTTACAGATATTAAGGATGGTCTTTTTAATTGTGTTATTTTTTACTGTTTATTTTTATTGTTGGAAAAAAGGAGGTATGTTGTATCTGTTCCATGGATTGTATTTCTAAGTTGAGCTTGTGCTTTTTCATTCGGTGTTGGAATGTGGAGTGTTTATGCTCTATTGTTGCAGAGTCAGGAAGAATGGTTGCAGTGCTTGGAGGAAGGTGGCCACCTCCCTCTCGGTTCCAAGATTAGAGTATTTGAAATAACTTGTGTTTTATCATCATACCTGCATCAGCGTGTCATGCCGCTTTACCACATGACTTTCATTGTCTTTAGAGCGGTCTGATGTGAACTTCTTTTTGAGTGTTGTCTTACCTGCTTAAAGTTAGGGTGCCACCAGATGGCGCTGTCATTGAGTATGAACCGTGCTTCCCCTGATGAGCTGGTACTGAAGCTTCCCACTTTGTTGGTGGTGACGTTTTCATGAGAATAGTAAATCCAGTTCAAAATATCAAACCGCGCAGGAGGGTCCCCTTGATCATTGAAGTGGATCTCATCACCAGAGGTGGTTTTAAAATGAAGATTGCGCATATAGTGGTGTAGCTGCCAAGGAGAAATGTGGCACATCAGTTAGATAAATCTAACAAAAGCATCAGTCACCAACTGTCTCTAAGGTAGAATAAGGCCTGGTTAATGCAACTATGCTCCTATTTAGTGGATGTGTTATTGTGGGGTGGCAATTGCATCATGTAGTGACGGTCAGCTACAGAAGTTGAAATTTGTTCTATTCAGATCACGCCCCTGTCCTTGTAGACATTGACCTTATCCCTTTTTCCCCTCACCGAGGCTGTTGGCGCTTTAACAATTCCCTTCTCCTTGATCCAAATTTTTGTCAAAAGTTTAACTCCTTCGCCTCTGAGTTTCTTGCTATTAACAATACTCCTGGTTCCCCTTTTGTCATGGTTTGGGATTCTTTTAAGGCTGCTGCCAAAGGTTTTATCATTAATTTTGTTTCACAAAAGAAATCCATAGAAGCCCAATCCACTCAATTACTCCTTAAAATTAAAAAATTATAATATTCATATTATCACTGAAATGATGAATCCTCCCTGAAAAATCTTATTGATGCAAAACTTACCTTTAACAGACTCTCTACTGATGCTGCCTCTAATTCTCTATTGAAAAGCAGTTCCCATTATTATGGGGGTCAGAATAAAATGGGGAAACTATTAGCAATTTATTTAAAAGTCAGAAAAGAAAGAACAAAAATAAAATCTTTATAAGGTCCTGCCGGTATTCCTATCTTCAAAGATAAGGATATTTTGAACACATTTGTCTCCTTTTACAAGAATGTATACACTCCTGAAAACCCGCCAGATCAGTCTGACCTTCTTTCTTACTTCCAATCGAATTCCTTCCCCTCCATCCAGCCGCATTGATTTTGAATCACTGGATGCTGATATTTCTTTAGTAGATATTTCCCATGCTGTATCGGTATTGCGATGAGGGAATGCTCCTGGCTCAGACGCTTTCACCATTGAATTTTAAAATAAGTTTGCTGGCATACTCTTGCCAAATCTTTTACTTTTATTTCAATCTTTCCTTGACAATGGTTCTTCTCAAAGTACTTTTAGAAGGGCTGGTTTGCTTGATTGCTAAAGAGGATAAAGATCATTCCCTTAGTAAGAATTACCGTCCGATTTGCTTGGTCAATATAGATTATAAAATCTTTGCAAAGATTCTGGGCCTCCGTATGGATCCTATTCTTCCTGATCTTATTTGCTCGGAACAATCAGGGTTCGTGAAAGGACGACTTGCCTCTGACAACTCACAAGTTCTCTTCAATGTTTTAAATAAAGCCTCTTCTTTGGATCACCCTCTTGCCACGATCTCCTTAGACGCTGAGAAGACATTCAATAGAATTGGCTGGGATTTATGTTCCACGTCTTAAAAGGGGACGGTTTTTCTTCTAAATTAATTACTTTCATTTCGTTATTGTACTCTGGTCCCCAAGCATAAATTTCCATCAACGGTATGACCTCTGATTATTTATCATTGCATAGAGGACTACGACAAGGATGCCCCCTATCCCCTCTACTATTCGTTATTGCTTTGGAACCCTTTTTAACTAAAATTAGAAAGGATGACCATATTATTGGATTTCATTTTGATCCCCATCAAGTTAAAATGTCGGTTTATGCAGATGACATTCTTTTATATTGTTCTAATCCTGAATCTTCACCTCCTCCTTTCTTCAACAGATGTTATCTTTCCCTAGCATTTCATGTTATTGCCTTAATGTAGACAAATATGAAGTTTTACCTTTAAAAGCTCTATGCCAAAAACATATTTTTGATCAGTAAGGGTTTTCTTGGAAACATCTCAAAATCAAATATCTCGGTTTATGGTTTGCTCCTTTATTATCTGAGACATTGAAATACAATTTGTATTATATTATTAAAACATTGAATAATTCCATCACGCGTTGTCACCCTCTTTTTCTATCCTGGTGGGGTTATTTAGATTCAATTAAGATGATGCTATCTTTTCTGATCTTATATACCCTCTCCATGATCCCAATTCACATCCCGGAGTATTATTCTAAAAACATTTATTAAGTATTAGTAAAATTCTTGGGGAAAGGTAAGCGCTCTCGTATAGCTTTGTCCTTCTTGAAAAAAGACAGACTTAGTGGGGGTCCTAGGTTTCCCAACTTTAAACCGTATCACTCTGCTTTTTCATTAAAACAAACGGCTAGATGGTTATCTACAGATCTTCCTTTATATCCTCCCCTTTGGTTAAAAATAGAAAACTTTTTTATTGCTCCTTTCAATTTTCAAGAAATGTTTACTTTCACTTCCAACACTGCCTCTCTGCGTTCTCCTATCATTTCCCATTCCAGCAAACTTTTGATCCCTGCACTCTCCTCGTCTTATCCCTCCTATAACTACCTACATCAGCAACCTATTTGGCACATTAAATTATTGCGAATTCACAATTGTTCTATAGTGGATATCTTGGCATTCTAGAGGTTTAAGCTGGATATCCCGGCTTTTATCTAATGATCAACCTCTTACTTTCTATGATCTCCAAGTTCAATTTTCTCTACCTTCCTCCTCTAGATCACAATATAACCTTCTTCATTCTTCATTCATCCAATATCCTACAAATCTTCCTAAATCTCATGATGTTCCTAGTTTGTATAAAAACGTATTCCAAGTCTTAGACAATTCTCCCTCAGCATCCAATATATATAAATCAATGCAATCTCCTCCAGACAGATACAAAACAAAAGTTGAATTAGCTTGGGAAAAAGATTTTTCACAAGAATAGGCAATTTTTATTTGGGATAAAATATGGTCTAAAATTCATCCAGAGCTGCAAACACCATACAAACCATTTTTTTCATCTATTATCAAGCATTATTTTCCCTGTTGCTTTTGACCTCTATTTCATCAAACATACCCTCCACTTGTTGGCCCTGCCCTTGTCCTACTGCTGATTTAATACACATGTTGTTCGAATGTCCCCAATTCATCAATATTGGGAACTTGCTTGGTCAAATCAATAAAATATTTAGAGTTTTGTTCCCTTTTCCTTATACATATATCTTTTTAGGTACTCTAACCCCCAATGGCCTCAGTCTCCTCTGAGTTTTAAGCTTTTAGACTTACTCTTATCTATCACTTTCCTCTTAATAACCTCTAATTGGAAGGAAGCTGACAAAGTCAATTTCAAATCTTGGTGGAATGCAGTCTGTTTTCATCACCGGCTAGATACTAACTATGTCTCCACTAAATCCCTTGCAAATAAAAGGGATCTTTTATGGCTCCCCTTAACAACTTATTTATCCATATCTGCCTCTTTTAGCGCTCCTTCTAAAAATAGTTCAAACAATGTACAAAACCACCTTCATTTTCCCCTTTGCCTCTTAATCTAGATGATTGTTCCGTTACTCGGTTTGTTTTATAATCTCATTTATTGTTATGCTTACTTGGTTAAATATTTTTGTATAGTGTGTTTCTGACCTTCAATTGCATTCCTTTTTTACTGTATCTCCCCCCATGTTTTCTTATTATTTTATATGATGCATTTCAACTTTGTATATCATGTGATACAAATATTCTTATCTTTTTTATCTTTATGTTAAATATCGCTTCATTATATGGTTATATTGTTATATCTCTTTTTCTTTGCTCCTCTTTAATAAACTCAAGCTTTAAAAAAAAAAGAAGTTTAAAGTCAGTGTGTTTGCCTTTAGCTATCAGTACTGGTGCTGTTTAAATTATTTTAGTTGCATCAGTGGCTCTTCTATAGGTTATTGCCTAAAGGAGACTTAAGTGCAGGTGTGTGTGTGTGTGTGTAAGCACGTGTATGTGCTCATTGACTTCCATACATCTGTGCATGTTTGCATGCCTATATTTGTGAGCGATTGTCCTTGGTTGCACCCATTTCCCATGTGTGTTTGTGCATGCCTGTCTATGAAAACATGTATATTTGTGTTTACACGTGCCTGATAGAAATAGTTCATTAATTTGTCTTGCGCATGAGGTTTCCACCGGTGTAATAAGAACAGTCAGACTGATCTGAACCTCTCCCACGAATGAGCACATGTAACCAACAGGTAAACAATACTGCAAAGACAGAAAACGTCTTACCACAGCATGGCCCGGTGAGTGAGCATGGGGCGTTTCATGACAAAGGTGCAGCTATTGTGGAGGGTGCCTCATTTATAAACTAACAATTGAATGACTGCTTCATTGTGCATTATTCCACTACATTTGGCTGACTTGTATTTTTGATTCGGGCAACAATAGATTTCCAACAGAGGCATTTCCACATGCAAATTCCACCTGATAATATATCTGGAGGGATTACGTAAGCAAGACATTTTGGAAATGGGGAAAATATGCATTTTTTAACAACAAAATGTTATTGCTTTTAATACATCAGTGCAATGACAATATCACAAATTCAAGTAAAAGAACAATACTATACATAGCATTGTATTATAAGGAGATCAAATTATAGTGGCTCCACCACAACACCCATATCTTGTGATAGATAGATGAGCATTCTCTGGGTTTGAGAATGGACTCCAACACTTGTATGCACTTTTGCTGCCCACCATTTAGTGGTAGGAGGAGAGATATTAGGGAACTTCCAAGATTGACCAATGATTTGCTGTTGGCTATCGCTGGCTCAATACTCACTGAGGTCAGGTCACCTCTACACCCACCACATCTCCTGGAATACACAGGATTGCAATAAAGGGTGAATGGTCAACTGGGACTGTGTTATTTGTAACACGGCACACTTTTCCTCCTTTGTGCCATGGGGCACCTTTCAAAAGGTGTGCTTGGCGCAAGCAGGGACAGCGCACCAGGTGCAAGCAGGTACAGTGCGCTGTATTACAAAGAATGCACTGCCCCCCAGTGTAGCCACAAACTAGTAATGCGCTGGGTGCAAGTAAAATATGGAGCTGCTGTTGCGAATCTGATCCATGATTGACAGTGCAGGCATCATGCTGCCTGCACTTTCAAGAGGAGAGAGTGAAGTTGGCCTGGTATATGCTGCCCACTAATTAAAGTGGGCACTGTACACCAGTACAAACACCCCATATTGATGATTAGGTCAAAGATAACTTTTTTGAAAGCTATCCTAGTGGTAGCTATGGAGAGCAGCCTTCAGGCTAAGTCTTGAAGGAATGTTAAGCAGCATGTTTTACCAGCCTATAACCTCCCGAATAACCAAATGAAAGGAGAACAACACAAGAGATATATAAAATATCCGTATGTATTACTAAACACTCTCTACTAACCTCTATAAGATATTGGACCATTTGGCACACGATTATTAATCAATAGAACAACAGTAAATAGCACATTACACAGCGGGCTCCAGGGGCGGACCAAACCATATACTAAGAAAGTGGTAATACAACCACAACTTAACTAGACACAGTGCCTGGAGCACGTAGAATCGCCGGGACCCCAAGGAACCACCCAAGGGAGGGACACAGGGGATCAACGGAGGTTGGGTGCAGAGTGTGAACACAGGTGCGAGCTCCGTACAACTCTATGTGAAAGTCGCAGTGAGAAATTTACAGTTTAAGGACACTTCGGAGAGGACTTCAAGCAAACCCTTTGGAACATAGAAGGTTCTAAGGCCAGCACACTTGTGAGTACTGAGGTACCCATGTTACCTATCCCAGGGGAGCTGGGTGCATAGGTGTCAAGTGATGTCGGAAACCTTCGTCGTTTTCAATGGCGTGACTTCAAGAAGTACTGCTGCCGTGGATATTAAAAGTGTCCAGTGGAATCCAAGCCTGGATTCGAGGTGAGAAAAACCTGAAAGCAGAGTCTGGGTCACTTCAGGGTGACAAGGGGCTCGGTAGACGAATGCCCGCCGATGTCAGGCACTTCAGGGAAGATGATGGGGTAATTGACTCTGCAGCCACGGGGACCAGGAGCCATCAACAACAACCAAAGTCTGGAGGTGAGCTGTCACACAAAGGATGTTGAGTGCTGAGGGGTGAGTGTCCGGTTTGAACATCAACAAGCCTTGGCAAATGCAACCCACGCGGGCAAAGGAAAGCAGGCCCGGTGTGGACCAGCAAGGTCCTGGAGACTCTCCAAGCTATGGGGAGTCAGGGCACATTTAAAGGAACAAGGAAAGCCCAACAGAAGTGAAAATTACCTCCACAGGGACCGACAGGCGAACGGACCAGGGATCACAAAGTGACCTCAAGCTGAATCACAAAATACCAGCCCACGGAACACTCGTGGAGTGTAGGCCGGAAATCTTCAGTGGAAACACTGCTCAGGGTCAGGACTACAGGAGCCCAAAGCACAGCCTCAGGGATCGCCAAAAACCATATGCTGCTGCAAAAGTACACACTGCACAGGGGTTCAGGTTGCATGGTCTCCATGAGGGACACTGGTCTCAGAATTACTGAGAGGTCATATTAACCTTAGGGATGCTCAGGAACCCACCTCCTGTGTTGCAGAAATCTTCGGTGTCCTCAGGATCTTGGGAGATGCAAACCGGTCAGATGTGTTAAAGGTGCCTGCCTTGCAGGGGAGTGACTCCTTTATTCGAAGGGAGATTCTTCAGTCATCCAGCGTAGTGTAGATCTTCAAAGTACTTGGTTTCTGCTAACAGAATTTAGTGCAGGTAAAATATAAAGTCCTGTAGTCAGGTTTCCTACTTTATACCCAAGGAAGGGGTTGGACAAACTCTGAGGACCCTCCTAGGGGAGGGGCAGGACAGAGGGGTGGTTACACTTATGCCCTTTGTCTAGTTTTTTGCCAGAGCAGGAGCCAATAGCTCCTGCAACAGGTTTGAACTGGACTACGCGCAGGGACACCAAATGTGCCCCCAGTGCAGAGCTTCAAACACTCTCAAAGTGCAGCCACCTAGCCACAATATACTAAATCCTGTCTGGGAGGTGGTCACACCTCCCTGCGACAAGAAACCTATTGTGAAGCCTCCCCCTGCTCGAGCACCACTTAGCAACAGTAGGGCAGACTCATGTCTGTGGCTGGCAGCATCCATTTTGTGATGCCCAGGTCGAGAAAGCAGATACCTGGTAGACAGGTGCCCCACATTAGTGGTTCCACAAGGAAGGAATCATACCTCCCACACCAGTTACTGCTGTGGAGGTATGATTGCAAGGTGTTTGACACCAAACACAACATGTTTCTATGTAGCCGTTTTAAAGTTAGCATATACCACGATGTTATAATGCACTTAAGTATATATGGTACGGCTGCATCACAGACAACCCCAGATATTAGATTCTGAAGGCTGCAGAGTGGCTCTGCTCATGTATGGGCACCCTCTCACATAAAACCCAGCATCCTGCCTTCAAGATTGATAAGGTCTGCCATAGGGCTGACTGATAGGTTTATATGTGCAGTGATTAGAATAGATATAGGGAACCTATCTCTAAGTAAGGGGTGCATACACCACCTTACACGGGCTGCATTAGCAGACCTGTGGTGTCAATTTTAATGGTCTCTCAGGGGTGGCATGATACATGCTGCAGCCCCTGAGAGACCGCTGGGATACCTATGCCATGGGAACAATGTGTACCATATACTAGGGACTGATAAGGGTACCCCAGTATCTAATTCGGAGTGTACCTCAAATACATGCAATCATTTTAGAGGAGAAAGCAGCTAAGCTGGAGTCATGGATAGCAGGATCCCAGCCCGACTAAGTCGAAAACAGTGAGCCATCAGCAAAAGATGGGTGTAAACATAAGAAGCAGATCCTACTCTCCTAAAATCCCCTTCCAGGCAGCTGCAGTGAGTGACAGCACCAGCCTGCAAGAGGATATCAGGGTGGGGGGCTCCAGGTGAACCACTTTCTCTCCTCCAGAGGGCTGCCTTTAACGGACTCCTTCGAGGCATGTTTGCCTCTGTGTCCATGTCGATAATAGGGTGCAGATGCAGAGGCAAAGAAATTCCCGCATTTGCATGGGGCCACGCCCCCATGCAAATGATGGAATACCCTTTCATGATAGCGCTTGCACTACAAGTGTTTGCGCCCCCTTCTGTAATACCAAATTGGGTGCACACACCAGTTACTGCCCTGGGTCACAATGTATAATATGGCCCCTGGTCGTTCTAATATTTTAGAGAGAGTGGAAAGTATTTCCGAATAGTATTTTACCATGATTGGGCAATTCTAAACCATATGGAAGAAATGACACTCACTAGCATTACATCAAAAGCATAAGGGTGAGAACATTTTACCTGCTCTCTATAGCGCCTTAGGGATAAAATATGTAGTATGCAATCAATTCAACAGAGTGAGGTAGAACTGCAAGGAAATTCGCAGTCCTGAGGAGGGGCATTTTGGCATCTCTCTGCTCACATTTATTCAAGGGTTCCACCCAACCCTTCTATCATTCCTTAGGCATCCAAATAAGTCTTGGGCATTTATACTTAGTGATTTATTGATATGTGATTTACCTTCCTTCCATGGTGGGCCAAGGGAGACATTAGCCTCTAACAAGCTGTATTCTTGATGCTCACTCATAGCAGATTGTTGAGAGGCTAATGTGTGATGTTTCTGTAAGTCTTTATAAAAGTGGGTTCTGTGGAGATTACATTTGGCTTGGAGAATCTGGAACAGCTTCATTGGCCTAACAAATTTAAGGACTACACCGATCTTTATACGATCATTAAGGCCTTTACATTCCCATGAATGTGGTAACATAGGTCATAGTGGCTGAATAAACGGCTGTCTACTGCCGACAGGCTCCAGAGCCAAGTGTTGTGCATGCAACCCGGGATCCCTCATGCAGGAGTTGTATCTTGTGAATTGGGACAAACCAGGGACAAACCAGGGTGAAACTTGCCTCATGGCAGCCAGAAGATGATCCAGTTTTCAGTGACTTTTTCCGGGGAGGATCAATTCACTCTGTCTGATAGGCAATAAATAGCAAGCTGTTTCTTCATGCCCTTTTCCTAGCAACTTCAGCTAGTTCCTACTTCCTCCATCCTTGATGCAGCAATGAGATGGGAAACAGTGAATTGCAGTTCGAAACTGCGTCTTCCAGTTCATTAATGCGCCCCCCTATTTCACTATACACTATGTTGCCTAAGTATTGCCGTAGTAGAGTTACAAGCAGACGGGGCTGTTTATCTGGGCAATATGCCAGGCTGCATGCCCCAAAGCTCTTATGCTTCATGATCTAGCATCTGCATTATGAAAAGGCCCATGTTTATAATGAACCAGCAAAGCCATCAGGTCCAACCATTAAGTCATATTTCCACGTAAAGTTCAAGAAACCTGATCATGATTCAAGAAGTACCCTAGAGCATCCCCAGTAACACCACAGAGCCCCCTGCAATGACACTGTACTGGTCACTCTGACTGACTGACTGACTGACTGAAATATTTATAGAGCGCACCATTGCCGAGGTGTCTTGGCGCTGGGGGAATGCGAAAGGCGGAACAGCAGAGAAAATTAGAGTTGCGTGAAGAGCCAGGTTTTAATGTTTTTCCTAAAAAGCGTACGGCAGGACTGAAGTCAAAGTTGGACGGGGAGGGAATTCCATAACTTAGCAGCTTGGATTGAAAAACGTTTTCCTGCCCATCTTACTGTTTTTGTTCTCGGAAGCTGTACCAGTCCAGTGTTAGTAGATCTTAGACAACGCGATGGAACATACCGAGGGAATAGAGATTGTAGGTCCATTGCGCCTCCTCCATAGAGGGCTTAATGAACTAGGCAGAGGGCTTTAAACTCCACCCACTGTCTCACTGGAAGCCAGGGAATTGGTTTCTACTGGTAGAGGTGGGGTGGTGTTTACTTTACCTAAGCAGTACTCATGCTGCTGCATTTTACACTGATTGGAGTTTAGAGAGCTGCTGTGCTCTGGCGCCAAGGTAGAGGGTGTTGCAATAGTCTATTCTAGGTAGCACTAAAGCTCCTATCAACGTCCCTGGGACCACTGCCTGCCCTTAAAAAATATTGTTAGAGCCCTGGGCACCCCTTCCCGTTTGTGAGGGGTTCACCACCCTTCTGTGAAGAGTGGTAAAATGCTGGCCGACTGGGCGAGGTGCCCAGCCCACCTGCATCAATGGGAGACTCTCTGGCTCCTGGAAAACAATTGGAGCACCCTTCTAGGCTTAGAGGGGGGCTAACAGCATTATCAGACCGGACCAGAACAGAGAGTGAGGCCTTAACTGACTGGGGGCTGCCCCGGGGGACCTCTGGATTGCCCAATAGGCATCCTGAGTCCCCTCTCCATGCAGCAAACTTACACTGACAGCCTTTGCCTCTTCTCCACACAAGGGTGTGTCTTCATGTCCTGAGCCATGGGTGGGGGGGTGGAGATTAAAAGTGTCTGGTGGAATCCAAGCCTGGATTCGAGGTGAGAAGAACTTGAAAGCAGAGGGGACAGAGTCTGAGTCACTTTAGGGTGACCAGGAGCTCTGTAGACGAATGCCCAGCGATGTCGGGCGCTTCAGGGGAGATGATAGGGTCGTGCACTCCCTAAGCCCATGTGCCTATAGTACAACCAATCACCTTCCAGTGTGACAGAGCTCACCGTGCCAGTGGCACCCCACCTGTTAATTTGACAGTGGTTACTCCCGTACCTGTCCCTTTAGCTGCCCCAGAACATTTCAGTGCAGACCGCAATAAATATGGAATTTTTATGAATTAGTGTCATCCTCATTTTCTTTGTAAACCTACAGCTTTTTCCAATAACGCTACCAAGGTGGCTTTTGTAATATCCTACCTGGCTGGCACTCCAGCCACTTGGTCAATCCCATTGGTCAATAACGACAATCCGATTTTGAAAAACATTGCTGCCTTTAAAGATCAGATGCATTGTCTATTTGCCAAACATACCTCCTTACAGAATAGTGACACCAAATTACTTAACTTACGGCACGTAAAACAGTACTTGCTGACCTATATCTCTACTTGCAATCATTTTCTATCTGAGACTCATTGGCCACAGGAAAAAAGAACTAACTTGTTTTATTGGGGTCTCTATGATTACCTCAAAGACATCTTGTCTCAGGTGGTAGATACTTCTGAAGACTACAATGGATTTTTTGATCTAGTGGTAAAGGTAAATCACCAAATGAATGAATGGAGGGGAGAGAAAATCAGAGCTAATACCCCTCATGTTTATATGTTCCGTGGAGAAAAATGAACAAGTTTAGGTCCTCTTCTCTTCCAGAGCCCATGCAAATAGGGTCATAGGGGCCCTCTGATTAAAGAAGAGAAAGACAGTCTTTAAATATTTGCTTGTATTGTGGCAAAGGTGGGCATTATGCTTGTGAATGTCCCACAAAACCCAAATCCCTCCTGGCTAAGAGGACTATGACATTTATTGAGTGGACTACCTTTCTTGATGGAACAAGAACGTTAAAAGGATTGCAGTCCTTAGGAATTAGCAGACTCAGTCATGTAAACACTATTAAGGTAACCATGATTATTACCAGTACTAATAGAACCATTCTTCTTAATTTGTTGGCCTCCAGTGCAACAGGTAACTTTATGGATATGCAATAGGCCAAAAAATACACTATTCCCTATTTACAGAAGGGAGAACCTGAACCGGTCAGGCAAATAGATGGTACGGAATTGTCGTCAAGGTTAATTGTCATGCAACATCTAATATTGATTTGCGACAATTGATATTTTGAATAAATCAACTTTGATCTGATTGATACCCCTACAGTTGAAGTCATACTTGGTGTACCATTGTTACAGTTACATAATCCTTGAATAGACTGAGTCAAGCGCAAGATCACTCAAGTACTGTTTAGAACTTTATTACCAAGAAGCAATAGACTTTTGGCATTCCACTTCTTTGTGCCTCATGTGTTACTACAGATATCACACGCATTCCTCCTCTGTATCTATAGTATGCTGAAGTGTTTGATAAAACCAAAGCTACCACTTTACCTCCACACCGTATTTTCAATTCTCAAATTGATCTAGTTCCAGGGACCATATTGCCATGTAGCAGGATTTATGCCCTTTCAGAACCTGAAACACAACATCTAAGGGAATGCTTGGATGAGATGTTATCTTATGGATTCATTAGGCATTCCTCATCGCCAGTTTCCTCTCCTCTTTTCTTGGTGCCAAAAAAGGAAGGAGATCAACTCGTCAGCATTGATTATAGAGCTCTGAATAAAGTGACTGTTATGAACAAATGCCCATTGCCTTTAACACCTGTATTGCTGGATCAGTTATGGCATGCCGCAGTGTTCACCAAATTGGATCTTTGTAAGGCTTATCATCTTGTCCAGGTTCATGAAGTTGATGAGTTGAAAACTGCTTTCTACATGAAGTTTGGTTTGTTTGAATTCTGTGTCATGCCATTAGGTCTCTTTATTTATTTATCACTGTCAATACCCAATCGACAGTGATAAATAGACTGTGACCTCATATGTTATATGGCAAATATGTATATAGTATGTGGACTTTGACTATCCGGTATATGACCAATATATACCAGAACTGTTTGGGATATTTTGTCACTACCACAACACTTTCTTTCCCATCACTTACCATCTTACACTCCCTCCCCCCTCCTCTCTGGGCTCCACTCATGGAATATGATACCTTGTTAGGTTTTCCCACGATGTTTTATCTACATAAAATGCATATCCCCAATGTGATTAAATAACATTGGTTGAAAATTACTGTTTTCATTCGATACTGTTGAATTTCAAGTTTCTTTATTTGTGTACTTCTTTCCCTTCCATGTGAAAGCCATTAATATACTGGGACCACTTTGATACATACCATCTAGTACCCAGGTCCCAGGGACTCCGGGTTTACCCTCTCCCTGTAACTGGGACTATTTAGAGGCTGCCTTCTCTGACCTCAGCGCTTGGTTTCTTTGTTTCCGGTTCCTGTTCTCGGACGAATTCCTGCCACCAGCTGTCTTGCTGGTTTCTTCAATTCCCATTTCTTTGTCTCATCTAGTTGGTCTGTCTTTTCCCGATATCCCTACTACAGGCTCTGGTTGTGAAGAACCCTCTATTAAATCCTGCACGCCTTCCTGCAGCCGCTTTGGTTTAAGCGTCTCCTCCACTAGGGGAATAACATTCCTATTTTTTTTCTGGATGCCAAGGCCAGTACCACTGTAATGATTTGTTCATTTTTTTTTCTTTCCAAAAAGTGATTCAAAGTATATTTTTCCCTTTCCTTTTTTTCCGGTCAGTACACTATGTCCCCTATACTCCTGGTGCTGAAGGAATTTCTTATGCCCAGCATCATTATGGCTCCTCTGTTTTTCAAGTTATGTTGTTTTTGGACATTCTTCCATTGATTCTAAGAACAACTTTCTTCCTGAGAAAATTATCTATATGATTATATTTTTGTATATATGAGGAACATATCAGACAATTGATTCAATTGGATGTTTTATTTTGGATTCATATGACTTTTGCTTACTGATGCATTGACCGCCATCACAGATAGAATACTGCCAGAGCTTTGGTGAGGAAGGGACAGATATATTAGTTGTATGGGCTAGAATTATTTTTCTGAATAAATGTACGTGTTCTGGTTTTGTCTATTTTTTTATCATAATTTCTTTTCATCTTTCTTTTCAAGACCTTCAATGTTGATTACAGTCATCCTTGATGCATAGAGTTCTTTAACTGAGATATCATCTATCCACAACACCTTCCTTGAAGTAGCTGCTTCTGGACATCCAGAATCCTTCCCTTGTTTACCTCCTTTCCCCCAGTGTTTTTCTGCTCACAGCTGTTGTACAGCCAGCTTGGAGGGTAAGAAAATACTTGGAGATAGGTTGGGCATTCTCCATTTCCCCAGTACCTGGTTTTCAGGTGAGTGGGATCAGAACAGCAAGGGGTATGAACCCCAGAGGCAGTCCATCATAGACCTCCTGCATCCCAAGGGTCCACAGAGCGTACAGTCAGCAATGGGGGGAGCTGCAATGATGAGGCCGATCCCCAGGTGCCCACCAGGATGCAAGACAGACCTTGATTCCCCAGTGATGCAAGGGGATATAAAGACCCTGCTAGTCAAATTAAAAACCGAACTATCCTAGCAGAGGCAGGACATTGTGAAGTCTATTGCAGACAAGATGTCCAAAGCCTAAACACAGGATGATCCATCTGGAAGTAGTGATAGCTGATGGGGACCAAGAGCAGGACAAGCTATGCGTAAGGGTCGACGATCTTGAGAAGAGATTCCAATGGTTCATGAAAGGGTGGAGGATGGAGAAAATCGATTCTGCTGAAATAATATTCACATTAGAAGGATTCCAGAGTAGGTGTCCAAAAAGGATCTTCCCCAATATGTCCAGGAGCTCTTCTGGCATTTTCTTCAAGGGCATCAACCTTGACCGCACACACAGGATGCTCAGTCCCTACTAAAAATATCAACCTAACATGTGATGTTCCAACTCTAATCCAATTATTTACGCAGCAAGAAGAAATAATGCTGGTGACCAGAAGGACAGACACTATTGTGTTCAGAGGATCAACCCTGTCTCTCTTTCAGGTCATTTCTGCCTTGACATTGGTCAAAAGAAGGTCTCTTAAAATAGCTACAGATTATCTGCATGATCACTAGACTCTCTATCGATGGGGCTTCCCGAACCATCTCCTGTTTTGTTACAAGGACAAGCAAGCCTCAGTGTCCATCTGCTGGGAGGGGGTCTAACTGGGGATTGTGAGGAAGACAGTGCACAGCTAAGCATTCATCGCTCTAAATGGTGATGACAACAGTGTAAGAGGTCCAACCGATGTAGGTTGTACAGGATGTTGCGGGGTCCATGGGCATCCTGGGGGGTTGACCCTCGCCCACTTAAACAAGAAACTGATGAGGGCTAAATTACAGAGCCTCTCCCTAAGGGACTGAGGTCCCAAACCTGGGTGTGCCCTCTTCACTGGTATCCTTTGGTGCTGTTGCATGTGTGGACTGGCAGTCCTGTCTAGCATTGGGTGTTCCTCAATTTTGTTACTTGATGTTTCTAAGTTCTCTAGTTTGGGGTGGGTTGCTCGGTGGGCGGGGTTCAAACTGCTCACAAGAACGCTAGGGAGCTTGCCCAAAAATAGACTCTTGATATCATCTCTTTCTCAACATAGCAGACTTTGCCCACCCATGCCTATGGCAGTGATTGAGGACTGCATGTGATAGAGTCTGGTGGGGTAACTCACTAATGAGAGTCCCTCTGCTTTATGATTTTGATGTTTCACTTCTGTATTTTTTTTGTTTTATATTGTTGCTCACTTCAGGTCAAAACCATGGCTGTATCACAACAGAAGACTGGACCCCCCTATCTGGGGCATCTCTAGTCAATCGTAGATGTTTCATGCACTCATGCCACATGACACAGAAACTAAGTTGACCATATTTACCCTTAATGTTCATGGTCAAGAGGAAGTCCCTTCCAAATTAAGCGTGCTGAAATGTTCCTTCCACAGGAGACCCATGTTACAGCTTGAAATTCTTTCCACACCAATTCCATTATACTGCTAAGACTGAAACAAAGGGAGTAGCAATCTTAATCAGTGGTTCCACACCCTTTAAATTTCAATCTGTGTAAAAGGATTGGGAGGGCCGGTGGTTCTGCTCATTGTAACTTTGGGTAAGAAGAGTATTTCAATAGCCTCTGTTTATGGCCCTAACAACAAAAAAGCCCAGTTCTACACCTTGCTAGTCCTCCTTATAGCCCAACTCTCATGATAACCTGAAAGTTGGGGGTACTTCAATGTTGCCATGGACCCCACAATTCATAGATCATACCAGTAGAGGCATTCGTTGAACCCTCCTACTTCTTTGCATATGGGGCTAGACGTCTTACAAATAACTGGCGCACACATCACAGGGGAGAGGTACAACACGTATTAATTTCAGTGTCCAAAAATCTCATTCATGAGTAGATTACATATTTGTCTCCCATCCAAGTTGGCCTTTAACTGAGGCCATTGAGATAGCCGCCAGAATGTTTTCAGGCCATACTCGAGTGACAATGGCAATCGAGATTACCCTACCAGAACCACCCCTGGTAGACTCAGGAAGATGAATGAGATTGCATTCTGGGACCTGGCCCTTAAAAACACTCTTAAAGAAATGGCTTTGCACTATTTTAACGAGAACGATGTGGGTGGAATGTCATAAGCGACGGTATGGGATGCTGCTAAGGCAGTGATCATGGGGGAACTCATCAAACCGTACCTCCACCTTCCTTTGGCTGGCTAGGAATAGAGGTTTTGTCCTTAAAACTGAGATTTTCAAGTTGGAACAACAGTTCAAAGCTTCAGCTTAAAATAAAACACAGGGAGGATTACTCCGTTCCAGGGGGAACTAGAGATGGTACTGACTAAAGATGCAGCCCATAGACATCTTGAAATTAAGCAGCTCTTTCATGAGAGGGGAGATAAGGCCTAATGCCTCCTCGCCTACAAGATCAGACAGTATAGAGCTAGGAATTATATTCACTCTATTACAGATGAGGAAGGACATACAGTTACCTCAGACCAGGAGGTTATAGAAATGTTTGTGCAGTATGTTACAGCTCTCTGTTGGTAGACCATTGGAAACTGGAGCTATAAGGTGTCTGTTTAGCAGGAGCTATATGATGTCTACTTAGCTGCTGTCCACTTCCCAGATATTGACACAGACACTAGAGTTGACCTGGACTGACAGATAATGCTGGAAGAGGTCCAACAGGCTATAAAGGAACTTCCCAACTATAAAGTCCCGGGTCCCAATAGGTTCCCCAATACATTTTGCTATAATTTAAGCCCTTATCTGACGAAGGTCTAGAACTCTTTTTTTAGATGCAACACGTGTCATGGAATCCCTCCTAATTCTGACATTGAAGCTGGGCAAATACCTCCTGGAGTGTGAGCCCTTCCATCCTATAGCTCTTTGAATAGTGAAGTGAAGATTTATACTAAAATCCTTACAGTTCATTTGAATGAAGTTTGGTCAACTCTGATATCCCCTTACCATCCTGGTTTCATTAGACATAGGCATACAGGCATCTGGTGTAACCAGGCACTTTACAAACTCCCTTATCATTATTATTATTATTATTAATAATATCTGCCTGGCTCCTAGTGTAGTAGACAAAGCCATGGTGGCTAGCATGCAGCTTCTCCTGCTATCTCTGGATGTGGAGAAAGATTTTAACAGGAGAGACTGGACGTTCTTCAATAAAACAGTTGACTGGATGACACTGGGTTCCCATATGAAGACTTTCAACCTAACTATCCATAAGGCTCCAATGGCCAAGGTTTGTATCTACTCTTGTATCTCTGACCCCATACTGCAAGCCCGGGTCACACGTCAGGGCTGTCCCCTGTCCCCCTTCATATTTGCTCAGAAGATGGAACCATTGTTCCAAAATGAGATGGCCAGTCCCAATATTAAAATCTTATAAATGGCTGGGGTTCAAGACAAAATGGCCCATGGACCTGTTCACAGATTATGTTTCTCAGTAATCCCTCAATCTCTGTCCTGGCGCTGATGTTGAAGCTGGACTGTTTCAGGGAGGTAGCGGGATTCAAGATAATCTCCAAAAAAATGACAGGTAATGGTTGTGAGAGTTAAATTGGAAGGCAGCTGACATGTTGCAGTCAACTACAGCTTTTTTCTAGCCTCTGGAGAAGTGAACTATCTTGAAATGGTTTCCCCTGACCCAACACAGAAGTATTTGCTTGCAATGTGTCCCCACTTTTGACAACTCTTTTCAAAGACCTATACAGATGGGGTTGCCTTGAGTTCTCATGGGTGTGTAGGATTAATTGTCTCCAAATTACTCTCCTGCCGAGACTGCTCTACCCGTTCCGCTCTTTGCCAATGCAGATCCCTCCAGACACATTGACGTCCGTAACACGAAGCCTGTGGATATTGATAGGGAATGATAAACCCCAGCAGATTGCCAGATTCCTCCTGGTCAGGAGCTCAGGGGAGGGCGTGCCTTACATTGAATGCTACTTTTTAGCGGCCCATTTAACGTAAGCCATAGCATGGTTTTTCCCTGATGTGAGCAAACAGGAGTCCAGCAGGGTGCCACTTGACCAGCTGTAATGGCTGTATCCTAGGGCGTGGCACACTGGGGCCCACTTTGTTGGATTACTGAGATAACCCTACATCATTGGAATGTTGTAGTCCGGACATGGGGGTGACAACAAACTCTTCCCCTCTCACCCCAGAGATTGAAAACCCAGATTTCCCACCTGTCTTGATGGACGGAGGATATCTGGGTGTAGTGATTCTCTGACTAGGACTGCCGTATGATAATGGTGTCTCAAAATCTAGGGATCATTGTGCCAATGACTTTTTGCTTCATCCAAGAGACTTGTGCAAGGTGACACAGTTTCTACATTGGGCTAGTAGACCAGATGTTGGGGCATCTGGATGAGGGAAACCACAAAACCTAAAGATGTGTGCACTGACGGGACACAACTAAGATGCTATCAAGACTCTGAAAGAAACTCAACCAGCCCCCCCTCTCTCAGAGGCTGCGTACACCAAAAACTGGTCTGAAGACCTTGGGCTCATCCTAACTGAGTCGGATTGCACCCTAAGGTGGAGGGGAGATACCTTTATGGTCATGCTTAGGTGGTACATGACCCCGGTTTGCCTCAAGGCTATTACCACCGGCACAGACGATTGTTCAAGGTAATAAAGGGGGAAATGGCACTTACATGCACATGTGGTGGGATTGCCCCAGGATTCTTCCATTCTGGTCACAGGTACTAGAGGCTGTTGAGGACATAACTAATGGCACAGTAGCAAAGACAACCCAGGCAGTTCTTTGGGGTTTGATGTGTTGGTGTCGCCTCTCTCCCCCCTCTAGCAGACTACTGACTCATTTACTCTTGGTGGCCTGACTAGTGGTTGTGCAACAATGGAGGGGCCCGTACCCTCCAACCATTGAGCGTTGGTGGGATGAGGTGTAAACAATCCACGCAATGGAGAAACGTACTGTCACACTTAGGGAGACCCCTTTCACATGTATGTTGAGAGGGCCAAATATGCTCCTCATATTCCAACTGTGATGCACACATCAGAGATATTCAACTAACCACTTTTGGGCATCTCCTGTCTCCGGGAGGCTAGAGATGATCCTATCCCAGGGGAAGCACCGATGAAGACTGTGTAGACCCAGAGTGAAATTGGACAATTGGTCTATTACATCCCAGAAGATATGGAGCCTAGAATTCATATGTGAAAATGATCTATGTTGTATTATGCAGCTGCACCCACAACCAAATATATTTGTTCGAGATTTTTAAAGAAAAATGACCTAATTGCTCCATAAGGACCTCACACACAAAATGGCAATCAAAAGGAAGCTCACCAATCAAAATGCCACGCGATCACATTCTGTGACCCGATTTCTAAAGACCTTGCCACTAGAGAACCTGACAGAATCCCTTAGGAGGTAGACAACTCAAGAATATCCAATAAAATCATGACAATCACAAATAAAGACAATTTCCAGCAGACTCTTGCCCAGCACAATATTCAAAAACATGTTATTCACCTTTGTGTCAGCCACCACCTCAAGAAACAGACTCAAAATCTCCCTAAGGACAGGATCCTTTACCTTGTAAAACAAGACCTCACCAGAACGCTCATCGAAGAACAAAAACACATCAATCTTCAATAGCCCATTCCTTGGAAAACCAAATGAAAGAGCTATGTTCTCACAGATGCCTGACTCCCATAAGGGAACAACCTACCTTCTGACCACTGAACAGGGTTCTGCACAGACAGTGGCACTCTATCTATGTGACTGCTCCATGCTACCTGGATGTCTTCCCAAATACTCCTTTAATGACCATGAGCTATTTTAAAGGATATGTTTCCAGCTTGGGAATGTGAAAGCATGGAGGGTGTTCTGCTGTCTCTTGCAGGCTATTATCCCTGTGTTTGTAGCCAATTGAAGGGAATTGCAACTAGCAACCTGTCTGATTTATAATCATTAGGCAGTTTGTTCCCCGACCACATGCCTAGGCACATGTCATATCCCCAAATTACCAGCGGGCTGCGTTAAGTTCATGCACAATAAGCTAGTAATTCTCATCTGAAATTCACTGCTGGTGAAGTTGATAAGAAGAGGATGCAAAAGTCAATATTATGACATACAAAAATAGTATTACCCATGTTTGCCTGATATTTGATTAGAAATAAAAGTGACTCTCTTACCTCCCATGGCTTGAAGTCCTTCCTCAGACTCTCGCCCCTTGACGAGCGGTCAGACAGGGTTTGGGATGAGATCATGTTGTGTAAAGCATGAGCCGCTGCGTACACTGCTGTGTGGACACTGTATGTGGAGTAGAAGTTGTAAACATCATATACTGTTGAAGGAAGCTGTTCCAGGGATTGAGCCTCTCTGCAGTAAGGATAATCAGATCCATAGGGGAATGAAGCAGCCCAGTGTGTATCTAGACAGGTGTTTTTAAATGCCCAACGAAAAATAATTTTTTTATCCAATGTGCTATTTAAAGACTCTACATTGTACAAGAAATCTTTGAGTCCTGAAACTTCTCCCTTTGGAATGGATAATGCCAGGGTGCCATTGAAAATACCCGGGTCGTGAAAATAAACAGCTTCTTTGAAAAATGCAGAAGTGGCTGTGCTTATCCAAACCAGGGTATGCCATGTATACATATCCCAGTATGTAAGTCTAAATATAAGCTGTGCCAGGTGATCTTTTGAGCAATGTACTATCAGCACATTGGCAGAGGATTCATGGATCACATGAATCAGTTTCTTAATATATTGCCAATCCTTCTGCAGGGAATCCTTATTGATTCTTTCTAAAAAGGCCACACAGCCCCCAAGCAGGCTGATCTCTCTCTCCAGCTGCTCTCCGGCCCTTCTGCCGCTGTCATCATCTGTCGTCAGGATCCCCACCCAGGTCCAGCCAAAGTGCTTGAGCAGAAGGGCGATGCCGCGGGGCTCGTAGATCTCATTTGGGACAGTCCGGTAAAAGGAAGGGTAAAGAAGCCTGTCACTGAAGACTGGATCCATGGCACCATAGCTGATCTGAGAAATAAACATATGTGAACCTTTACACACTTTACAACACTGCACTAAGCAGGCAAGCCAAGGTTCTCTGCTAACCACTCCTCAAGCTCAGTCTTCCTCCATATGCAGTGTAAGTGACTCAAGAGAATGATCATGTTGCTGGTTTTATCTAACATCAACATGGAGATGCTGGGGCACCGGATGTGATATCATCAATAAGTAGAAATCACAAGAATTCCCTGTCACATGCTTCACTTATCCATCTGTCTATCCAACTTTGGCATTTATCTTTCTTATCTCTTTTCATAGTCTTTGCATTATATCCCACTGTGTGCTCAGGTAAATGCGTGATTTGATAACAAATGGATACCCAAAACGTCAGGAAATTGAATCAAGGCAGGTCAGGATTTTAATTGATGCTGCAAGAATCTTTTAAAACTTTTAATCTGTTTATTTTGTTTTATTTTGTGCTCACCTATGCTCTTTGTGCCCCCCTGGTCCGCCACGGCTCGTGCCGCTTGTGCGGAGGTTTAAGCACCAGCAATATTCACACTCACTTCCTCCCGATGCCACTCACTCTCCTCTGGCGCGGGTCAGCGCTTCAGACATGCTGTCATGGTCCCAACCAATTCCTGGCATAAAAGGGAGTGCGAAGGAGCGGACGCGCTGCAGCTTTCCGGCGGCGGGCCAAAGGCATGCCAAAGGAAAGCCCATCCGCGTCCGTCCGCGCCTCTCCGTCACCAGACACCAGACACCCTGCCCTTTTTTCACCAGCAAAACACCCTTCACTAGTACAGGATGGCCATCCTTAAATACACCAGCCAGGAACGTAACCTTTTTAATAAAGTACCCCCCTCCACCCTGCCAATGATGTCGGGTCACATAACGCACAAGTACCCTCTGCTCAGTAGGCAACCCGAAATAGCATACACCAGCAACAAATGCCCCCTAACCAATTCCACAACATTAAAGCCCAAGCACCTGACCAGTCTATACTGCAACGCGTGCTCCCTCCCAAAACACGCACTAGAAATCTAGTCCTTCTTGGACTCAGAAAAACTTGATCTATTCTTCATCGCAGAAACCTGGCTCCAAGATCCATTTTTACTTGACCTAGCTGTAGCCTTTCCCCTTGACTATCAGCTGATAAGACTAGACAGGAAAGACAAAAGAGGCAGCGGAATAGCAATTGCCTTCAGGGAAAGCATTAAAATAAATACTGTAGAATCCCATCTGGCAGAATGAGGTGAAATATCTTCAAAACAGAGCATGCCAACAAGGAATCCTGGAAAGGCGCCCTCCTCTACAGACCACCGGTAACAAGGCCCACTTTACTAATAATCTAACAGAAATGATCGCGCCTCATGTTCTGGCTACAGATAATTTCCTCCTACTAGGGGATTTTAACTGCCACGCTGAACTCCCATCGGATCCCTACACATACAAAAGTGGAACGTAAATGGTGACACACTAAAAATGAAATAGACAGACAGCATTATAAGACAGTGCATTGGCTCTATATGGACCATATAGCCACGGCCAACAAAATATACTTAGGAAATAGAATAAATCAGGCCTCCAATTCCCATAAAGAACTGTACAAAATAGTAAAAGAATTTACCAATCCCTCCTCGTGCCAACAACTGATCATTGCTTCCCAAGAGTGGGTCGACTCCCTTTCATCTTTTTTTGTAGATAAAATAAACAACATCTACAAACAATTTCCAGCCGACACACCATCCAAACAGGCATGCAATAAAGTTCCTCCCTCACCTACTACCTCCCTCAGATAATGTTGCACTGTTACAGAGGAAGAAGAAGCCCTCACCCTAAACAAAATCAAATCAGGATCTCCAGCCAACCCGGCATCCTCCCAGATCTTATACAAAGTCGCACCAGCTCTCATCCCAAACCTAACTAGAATTTTCAACTCAGGGATCCATATTGAGCCCCACACTCTTTAACTTGTATGTGCTACCACTGGCAAAGATAATCCAAGCACATGGGTTTGAAACAATGTCATACCCCGATGACACACAGTTACTAATCACCCTTGTATCAGATCCCACTGACACCAAATCCAGATTTAAATAGTGCATGTTGTCCATTAATGACTGGATGGCGAGCAACCACCTATCACTCAACACAAGCAAAACTGAAATCATGCTCTTTGGCGATGCTCAGAACATGTGGACAGATGACTGGTGGCCGTCGTCTATGGGACCCTGCCCTCCACCCAAATCTATAGCTCGAAATCTGTGCAAGATAATAGATGAGGAACTCTACATGGCTGACCACATTGTGGAAATTTGGCAGAGATCGCTGTTAGCATTTAGCTGAAGCCATCTTGTTTTCTGAAGCTATCTTGTCTAGCCATGTGCTCTTTCCTTCTTTGCTGTCGCTTGCCCTTGTGCTTTGCTCTAGAACTGGCTATACTTAGCCCTTGCTACTTTGCACATCGTCAGAAGAGTCCGTAGCTGCCTATGCACCTGTTTACGTTTGTTACTGTCAGGATGTCGTTACTAAAGTCAACAACTGTTGGCTCCTCCTTCTTTGTTGACTTTGCATTCTCTGTATGACCTTCTATGTATGTAACTCTTCCTATGTGTGCTTGTACCGCCTTCTTTTGAGCTATTGTGTGGGTATAAAAGACGCATGGTTCTTCTACTCCTTGTGCTACTTCATATACTGCTGAAGGGTGTTGTGTGAATGTAGTTCCTCCTCATGAGGTTTAATACATTGTTTTCTTGACATTTCAGTTTCCATGCCAACATCTATTTACTGGTCTGAGGACCTTTGTGCAGAGAAGGGCGAACCCCTACCACTGGTAGGCCGTGCTGAGGTCTACTTCTACAACATAAACAATGTGGTATGTACCAGCTACGGTCTAATGCAAACCCTCAGAAACATCTTTAAGTGGATTCCCCTTTTATCTTGCATGCCCCTAGTACAGGGACTAATCATTAGCCATCTAGATTACTGAAATGCGCTGCTGGCTTCCATTAATGAAGAGCAGTTGTCAAAACTTCAGGTCCTAAAAAACACTGCGGCCAGATTGGTCCTAAACCTCTCTCCCCGCTCCCCTTCTGTGCCCAGTCTGAAGACCCTCTCCATAAAAAAGAGGATCAACTTCAAACTATGCTGCTTGGTCCGCAAGACCCTGAATGGAGAGGGGCCAAAATATCTAGCCAAAAAACAAATAAAATACCAACCAACTAGAATCCTGCACTCCACCAGTAAACAATACCTAGCAGTACCAAAAGTGCATACAGTAAGGAACAAAGGCAGAGCTTTATCCAAAATTGGACCTGAAACTTGGAATGCCCTACCTCTTTTTCTCCGACTGGAACATGATCATAAGAGGTTCCGCAAAACTTTTAAAACCTGGCTTTTCCAGCTCTGATTAGACATCTCCCCTGGTTCTTTGACTATGTGCCGGTGCTGCAAGATCTACACGCACCTACCAAATACTAAATACAAATACATATAAACACTGAACATCTCTTCTCTAAGCCTATAGCAGAGGCATCCACAACCATGCATTATGCTGCATTATGTTCTCTATGGTCATTAAAACAATTACCAATTATATATTTTATAACCCAGCCAAATGATGTGAATTTCATGAAAGGGTTGAAGGTCATTACTTTGCAGATAACTTCATCAGTAGTCATGTAGTGTAGTTCCTATATTCCCAATAGGCTCTGCGCATTGGAATAATATATACTATAGATATGACGTAGGACTTAGGTCAACTAGGTCTCTATCAAATATATTAGAATTAATAGTGAGTGACAGCTAGCTCAGAGGCCACTAGAAACTTTCTCGAATAAACAAGAAGGGATTAGTTTCTGACAACAGCATAAACATGACAACTTTAGAGTCGTGGAAACAATCAATAGATATTTCACTCAGTCAATCGTGCATGCTTCGTTTCACCAGAGGTGCAGAGAAATAGAGAGACAGGCGTTTTCAATAAAAGTATTTATTGAACAGTCTTCTTTCTCATGCAGAAGAAATGAACTGCTACAATCATAATACTGGTTGCAAAGTACAATGCGTACAGTACAGGGAGTATTATAAAATAATACTATAAAAGAATTGTATGGTTTCTAAGCCATATAAAATAACATACGTAAATAACAAAGACTAAAAGTACTCAACTGGTGCTTCTAAAATACGCCTACCCCGGTGTACCTAACCTAGGTCTAGTACAAGGGAAGAAGTAAGTGAGGGGTAGCTTAGTTTTAGTATTCTTTGCCAAGAATCTATCCAAGAATTCTCTAAGGGTCTAATCAGCTCCGTATCTTGGTTTAGAAAGAAGGAGGTCTGGTATCTCTCGGTCTCAGGCCTAGACTTCCCAATAACCTGCAAGGGTAGCTTTGAAACACTGGAGCTGGATTTCTCTGCAAGAGAAAAGACAGCGTCTCTCCTAGTGCGTCTGCTGGAGGGTCGGCTTCCTTCTGCACTTGCTGCAGGGAGCTGTGTCGTGTAGGTAGATAGTCGAACTGCTCCAAACCACTGTGTGTTTGCTAAGGCAAGTGTGGGCATATTTATACCTTGAAGGTGCCGAGTTTCGTAAGGTTGGACATAATAACATCTTTAAAGACTTGCAGTTCTTTGAAAACTCCATGAGTTCTTGGATAAATTAATATTTAAGCAAGGGGAAGTCCCTGACTGCTGAAGGCTAGTTTTCCAAGAAATCGTTGTGAATTTTTGTAACTAGTGGAAGTAGCCATGCCGTATTTGGACTGCATGGGCTAAGCCTAAATATGGTTATGATTTCTATGCCTATATAAGGACATGTTGATTTATACCTATATATGGGCATGAATCAGGAAAATTACACTAGGGTCCTAAAATGCTCTACAACAGTCATTACAACATAGACACTTCACCAGAGTTCACTACACAGCTTTTCAGCTAAATGGATAAATGTATATATATATATATTCACTGAAAAAACCATTGGTTATAGACCATATATAGTTAGGGATTAGCATTTACAAAACCTTAATTTACTCGCACAAAACCATAGAAATTCCATATATAGTTAGAAGCGCTAACTATATATCGCGCACACGCAATCCACTGCTGATGATGTCACATATTACATCATTCATGACATGGTCAGTGACATCACTGATGACATCACTGATGACATCTCAAATGACATCACTGATGACATCACTGATGCCATCTCAAATGACATCACTGTTGACATCTCATTTGACATTACTGATCACATCACTGATGAAATCATTCATGTGATAATACGATGAACCTCTTCAGACTCTAATATAACCTTAGATACAATCAGTGTAAACAGACACTCACAGACTGTCACTCATCCATGGAGTTACTCACACACCTAGTCAGTCATGCAAAGAATCAATCACACCTCCATTTCCTCAACTATACAGTTATACAAACTTTACTTATTCAAACATATACTAACACATATTTACTCTCTTATACAATCCCTGATACAAGTTCACAATGATCCATACAGCCACTCACACATTCACTGGCTCTTATGCACAGTTATTTATATATGTCAACTCTCACATGTACTGTGTTTTACATATGTACTTACTTTGACATGTAGCACTGAGATATCCATTCACTCACCAATACACTCATGCACACAGTCAACCGCCCATACAGCTGTTTCCACATGCACTTTTGAAACCATACATCTAGTGAATAAACTGCTCACACATCTATGCACAGAGTCATACACCTCCCAGCCACCCACACACACACTCAGTCTCCCATACAAATACTTGGGCAACCAATCAATAACCCATATAGTTACTCATATAGCTACTTATCAACACATGCAACAGTTTACAGAACAACAGACATAATGATGCACAAATTAAGACAGTTTAGTCACTAACCCATGCACTCAGTGAGACACATTTAATCACTCACTCATACAGTCAGTCATGCACCTACTAAATCCTTCATCCAGACACTTACACATCCACTCATTCTTCAATATATAAGACATATTTTAACTTTACAGAAACATACAGTCACTGGATGTTGTCATCAGTGATGTCATCAGTGATGTCATTTGAGATGTCATCAGTGATGTCATCAGTGATGTCACTGACCATGTCATGAATGATGTAATATGTGACATCATCAGCAGTGGATTGAGTGTGCGCGATATATAGTTAGCGCTTCTAACTATATATGGAATTTCTATGGTTTTGTGCGAGTAAATTAAGGTTTTGTAAATGCTAATCCCTAACTATATATGGTCTATAACCAATGGTTTTTTCAGTGAATTTTCAAGGTTTTGTAAATGCAAATTCCTAACTATATATGGACTATAACCTATGGTTTTTTCATTGAATTTCAATGGTTTTTTAAAAGCTAATATCTGTAGCTGTACAATGTATTGTTCTTTAAATCTTGAAATATATTTTTCATGTTCTTTAGACAATTTTTTTAAAACATTTTTTTTTGTTCCGCTCCCAGTCCGCGAACCGGTCTGCTTCCCGTTAGCTCAATTTAAAGCCGCGGCTTGGTACGCGAACCGGTCAACGTTCCTTTAGCGTAACTGTTACGTTTGCATGACGTTTTGCGTTATCGCGTAATACGTCATTGGACGCGCCAAGTTAGTGTACCCGGAAGTGGACCGGAAAGCGGAGCAAAGCGCGAAACGTAAACACAGCAGGTCATGTGACTCGAAAATAACACTTTTCATTGGTTCATTTCACTTTTGGTTTCCTAATGATGTAATACTTGGTCATGTGATATAAAATTAACACTTTTCATTGGTTTAGAATTTTTCCTTCTCCCAAATGATGAAAACCCCTCCTTCTTTCCTCACTCTGACTTTCATCTTGGTGAGAGAAAGACCCTTTTTGATTCATCAGCAATGGCTTCAATGGTTGCTTCAGCCAGTGTGCCCCCACCACCTCCTCCACCTCCTCATGGGAAGAAAGGACCACCTGCTTCACTAATTATAGAAGAGGAGGAAAATCAAGAAGAGGAAGAAGAGGAAGAAAATCAAGAGTTTTTGCCAGAGGAGCCCAGAAGATATAATAGGAAAGAAAATTATATCTGGCAATTTTTTAAATTTCCTGCTGACCAAAAGAAAGTTAATGCTAGATACGTATTTTGTCGTATTTGTGGCTATCGTCTTTCAAGGGGCACAGACAAAAAGTACAGCTATGGGAATCATACAATGCACAGGCACATGAGTCGGTGGCACCCTAACAACTACAGTAATGCCCAGCTTCGAGACCAACAACAAAATCCCCCACAAATGGCAAGAAGATCTGTTGTTCAGGAGGTATCGGGACCGGAGGCGAGGGAGGTGATCCCGAACATCCAGATCAACATGGGAGAAGTGAAGCAAGTCTGTGTGTGGTGCAACCAGACACTTTGCTACCGCGAAAGTAGCATTACCCTTATAATGAGAGCCATCACCAATCATGTGTGCCCAAAACGCCCCAAAAAGTAAATTCTTTTTTTTTTGTTGCTCCTGTTGAGCCGTCTTCGATGAATCATTTTTGTTTCCCCCCTCCCCCCAAAAAATAAAAAAAAATACAAAATGTTCAGAAAAAAACAAAAAAATATAAAAAATGTTCAGAAAACTAATAAAAAAAATTTAAAACAACAAAAACAAAAAAAAACAGTTCTTTTCAGAACTACCTCCCCATTATTAAAAAAAATTGGTAGAATTCTTTGAACTCTGCCAAGCTCTATTTCTATTAGTTCGCTCCCAGTTCGCACTCCGGTACGCGTACTTTGAGCGTACCAAAAAATTTTTTTTTTAAAAAAAGGAATAGTAAGTATAAGGAAAGGAAACAGACAGTTATGTTACAAAAAAGACAGCTATAGGGAGTAAAGAAAAGATACTGTTACCCGCAATTCACTTCTGATCATGTCATATATTACATAATTTTTGACATGGTCAGTGAGATCATCAGCAGTGGATTGCGAGTAACAGTTTTTTCTGTTTACTTCCTATAGTTGTCTTTCTTGTAACATAAATGTCTTTTCCTATCCTTATACTTACTGTTCTTGTTTTAAAAAATTTTGGAGATCATTCAGAAACAGTAACATTAATAGAGACAGAATTAGTGAATAATAATGAAGAAGGATGAGAAGAGAGGGACTGAGAAAAATACTGGAAGGAGTAGAAAAATTAAGTAATAGAGAAAGGAAGGAGAGAAGTAGCAAACACAGGAAAGTAAAGATTAAAGAAATGAAGCAGTAGAACTAATAGATGTTAAATGTGATAGATTAAATGAATGATTGAGGGTGACGATAAGGTATGTCCTCTCTAAAAGTTTGTTTAAGGTGAACCGTACTCTGGGTTGCATATCAAATTTATGCTTGTTGAAGAATACAGACGAGATAATAGATGTGAAGACCTACCATTGCAGTAAAACATGCCCACTTATTACATCAATCATAACATAGTCAGTGACATCATCAGCAGTGGAATGCAGGTTAAAAAAGTAGAAAACATTTACCTTATAATTCATGTTAACTTTTCAAGCAAATTTTTCATACATTCAATCTGTATAAGAGAGAACAAACATTTCCAAAAATATTAAAACATGTATTTAAAAATTAGAAAAAAGAAGGGAAAAGGTTCAAGAAGAAACAGTTTTTAAACAACTTTGACACTTACAGAAACCTCTACTTCTCTACGACCCCTACACAATCCTAAAGATATTTATTTTAAAAAAACAGTATCTTCATGCTGATGAAATGAGGCCTATTTTGAAACATGATGCTTCTTTTGCATTGCTTATGTCTCACAATAGTGATGCAATAACAGCGCAAAAAAGATGTAAAGCCATCATAAAATTGTGTCAAACATTTTAAATGATTGTTTTAGGATGCAAATAAGATGTGTGCTTTCAAGAGCTTTCTTTGAGGTGAGGCCTATTTCTTTTTTTTTAAAAAAAAACAGTACCTAGAAGTACAGCACTGTAAGCATTAAAATTGACACTTACAGAAGACTCAGCTTCTCCATATCTACCTCACATTTCTAAATATATATCATAATTTCAAAAAGCATAACATTAATTATACATGTTAAATGGTTTATTTTTGCTGTTCTCAGAATGTATCAAATTTCACTTAAATCAGTGACTTGAAGGTATTCATCATGTAACAGCGGGGAAAAAAAAACACAATCAAAATGACTGTGTTTAAAAAACCCATACAAACTAAGAAAACTGATTTCAAAACTCCTTAAAATTAACTTACTTTCAATGACGTCGAAGGATGTCCTATAAACAGCATCCACTCTGTTGTGCTATAAATATTTTCAGCCCGCCACTTTCTGAAAGAAAACCTCCATCGATACGAAAAATATGTTACATAGAAAAAAAGACTTCTCTCATTCTATCACATGTTTCCACTAGGCCAAATCATGTTGCCGCGATTTGCAAGTCTTGTAATTCTTCCAATCAAATCCCGACATTTTCTATTTTCGCAACTTTCAAAAAGAAAACATTTGAGATTATTTTCACAATCCTGGACTACTAATATCTTACTCTTCTTTGTCACTCATGTTCTCCTTTTCCTATGACACTGTTACTGTTTACTATGATGCAGACTTACTTGCATCAGGTTTATATAGTTGGATTTTTAATCTAGACAGCATTGCAGACTTACATTCCCTCTACTTAAAATTTTGGTTTTAAAAACACCAGATAAGAATTTTTAAGGTCAAACGGCAATTTTTTTTTGAAAGTTACAATGGAATCATTGCAGAATGACCAGCCGTTTTTAGACTTTAAGTAAGCTGTATAATGTCCTGATGTTGTTGATAGACCATCGTGATAGATAATTGCTACAGTTACAAAAGTCCTCCCTGATATTGACAGCTGAGAAGCCACAAATTTTTTTATTAAAGTTGACAATTTTGAACCATCAGGCCTACATCGTTGGATCATTAAAATGACATACTGGCCATATCTACGTATAAATAATGTTGACATCATATCACATTTACATTGGGTACACTCCATGTTGTGATCCGCAGCATTTATTAGCTTATTAAAGGACACTGATTTACTGTCTGGCAAAGTTAAATATATAAATCTTTCTGAGTCTACACTAGTAGTACTTGATACCATACAGTTCTCGCAGTCATGCTGCCATTGATAACAAAGCCCAAACAGGTGATCTACATCTACACCCTCATCTTGCAATACATCAAGCATATACATTAAAAACTCCTGACAATCTTGCAGATTATTTTCAGAGAAGTCTGTTTGCCCTGAACATTCATCTAACAGATAACGAACTTCAGACACACTTTCTACTTTTGTTCGATCAGTGCTACATTTCTCGAAAACAGAATTCAACAAAGAGCATAAAATTTGTTCTGAATTCAACAGAATCTGTTCTTTTAAACTCTCTAGTGAAAAGAGAACATTAACCACTACATTTGCATAGCAGTTGACACCAGAACTGTTTTCAAATTGAAAACCGACAACATCTTCAACAGAATCCACTTTCTTTCTGCTAACAATTTTCGGTTCATTGACTTTTAGTCTTTTTGCAACAACCTCCCTACTATTATTGATATTTCTACGTTTCCGGCCTACCACACGTTTCTCAAACAAAGGATATTGAGGCAAATGTGGCGCATACTCTCTTCTTAACCTATTGTATTCCTTAACACAATCTAGATCCGCACAAATGTTTGTGACATCACAGTCAATCAAGTACAATCCCGATAAAGTTCTAACTCGTGACAATGCCACATATGCCATACCCTCCTTGAACACAGAACTGCCAATATTCACCAATGCACTGTCTACACTTAAACCTTGCGATTTATGGATTGTTACCGCATATGCCAAGCAAACAGGAAACTGTTTACGGCGAACATATAAGTCTTTAACAAGCAAAAACCGAGCAGAACAACGACCAATTAGCTGTACTTCCTCAATGCCATCAAATTTAATTTTTAAAAATTCTATTCCATCTCTATTTCTATATTTCTCAAAATCAACAACATTACCCATTGATCCATTCACCAGACCTCTTTCTACATGTAAATTCCTTCTCAAAATGATTCGGCAATTTAAACACACATTCAAAGTCTTTTCAAAACCCGCTGTTTTAGATATAGTCTTCTCTAATGAATCCAATTTTGATTTCAAATTGTCTGACAAAATAATTGTTGATCCCATGTGCTCTATTTTGTCGATAGCTTCAAGTTTCACAATTTCTTGCTTTTCTAAATTCAACATTTTGTTGTTGAAGATGGCACATTCTGCAAGAGTTGGCATCAAACATATCCCGGATTTCTTCTCAGTAATTTTCTGAAAAATATTCTCAGGCACAATCTCTTGTTTGGGATATAAATTTGACAGTAATCGTGCATTTAAAGCTTCTTTCCCATGCTCGGTCACTTTTCCAATTCTAATATCTTGTAGAATATTCTTGTAATCTTCATCCTTTGCCTGACGCATATTTTCATGCAGTTCAGCATAATTGAAGTTTAACCATATATTGACGTTGCCAATGCTCCCTAGACACTTCCTGGTATCTTCATGCGTGAGTATTTTGAACACAGGTTGACCTTTTACTGGTGTCAGCTGCAGAAGATCTCCAAAAACAATGATGTGTTTGCCACCAAATAACACATCATATTCAGTTTTAAGTACTTCTTGCATTCTCAAATGCACAAAGGCAAGCATGACATTGGAAACCATGCTTACTTCGTCAATGATAAGTAGTTTCATTTTCCTCAAGACTCTTGAAACTTCACAGCAAGCATCCCCAGATAACTTGTGGTATTGTAATTTGTTGTCATGCTCCACCGGCAGCATCAGTAGACGATGCAAAGTAATACCTTTAATGTTATGTGCTGCCAGTCCAGTAGGAGCGGTGACAACACAAGACAGCGATGACTCAGTCCTTTCCTGCAAATAACAAGAAATTGCTTTAATGAGGAAACTTTTTCCAGTTCCCGCTTCTCCACTCACGTACAGTCGGACAGGCTTCAACGATGTACATGAGCACTCTTTCTTCTCATGACTTAATCCGTGCTCAATTTCCTTGGTAACTTCATCATATATTTTCCTCTGCTCAACGTTGAGTTGTTTTTCCAAGTCTTCTAAGTTAACTGAATCCTCCTGAGCATGTGCCATGGCTCTTTCCACTTCATTCATAGCAGTGGCAGCTTCATTTTCGATAATAGGTTCTCCAAGTGGATCTTGACTCAATGAAACAGAACTCTGACTGTCCTGAGAACTGTCTCTGGCAATCTCGGCTGCAATCGTTGCTTCCTGCTCAATTTCCAAAGTTAGCATTTCTTGATATTTAGGAAAAGCAGTACATTCTATGGACTCCTTGGCTGCATTGAAAGAGTCTTCGTAACAAAGGAAATCTCCAAGCAGTTCCTCTTCTGCACGCCAAGGCTTGAAAAGTTGCAAAAGTGCTAAATAGAAAAACTCCTTTTTTTCTGGAGATTCACCACTCAATTTTCGATGGTTTACTAATTGGCATTTTCTTTGCTTGACCAGGCATCCCTCACTTCCAATTACAGCATACACTCCTTTCTCAATATCTTCTTTGATGTTCCTCTTGAATATATAATTTTGGAGAACCTCATATAGACAAGCATTCTCAAGGAGACTGCTTCGATTTGGATAATATGTATCCAACATGTTGGTCTTCAAAATGTCGGTACTGTTTGGTTCCTTTTCTGCCAAATACTCAATTTCCCGGACAGGTTTTAGAACTCGATTTCGCGTTGCAGCAAGACCAAGACTCGCCCAAACGATACTCCTGGATTTGGCATAGAGACTTGCTGAAGACAATCGATCAGAACATTCGTAAGCTCCGATTTCTCGATGCGACAACATCTTCAGACTGAAACTGTACAACTTCTTGCTGAGGCTCTTTTCATGGGAAATGTCCTCCCACATATCCTTCAGTTCTGTCTTTTCTTTTTTGGTGATGTAAGATGTGACATACCGAGCCACAGCCATACAGTTGTCAGCCACAAACTGTATATCCATGTTAGCATTCCACATGGACAAAATAACTGGGTTGTAGTCATTGATGTACTTGGACTCTTCGTTCCTTTTCAAATTGTATGTATTCTTGGGTGATTTCCTCGTCACATTATGTCGCAGCGAAGACATCAAACTGTTCACTCTTCCTTTAGAAATCACCGGTCGTGGAAAGTTGAAACGACATTTGGTGTAGAACTTGTCCTTGTTTCTGAATTTACGACGACAGTACTTTCCACAACGATGGCTTTGGAAACGTAGAACTTGTTCTCTTAGGCTTTTCTTCTCCGTTGCGTTTGGAACAGCACACGTAGAATACTGTTCTATGAAATTCATCACTAAGTCATCCGGATCTGTTCCAAATTTAGGTGCATCCTTGATCCACAATAACATATGTATATGAGGGGCACCTCTTGCTTGGTACTCCTTTCTCCAGAAGAAATCCAACACCTCTCCAAGAGGTGGATTCTTTTTATTTGTGATGAAAGACATCATAGCTTCAAATCTATGATTGAAGTACCTGCATACATTCACAGGATCCAAAGAACACAGTTCTCCAGGTGTCTTGAATTCAATGTTTTCAATATTTCCATTTGCCTCTCGTAGAAATTCAAGTAAGTCTTCCCAGCCATACTCGGCACAGCTCAGAGTGAGGAACCATGTTGGAGTTCCTAAGTTCCTCAGCATACATTTTAAATCACCATGACGACGGTACCAGTACTCATTAGTACCAAGCTGACACGCCATGAGATTAATTAAGTGAGAATCCAAAATACTGTCTTGGACATTGACTTTATGCATAAAGTCACTTGCCGAGATGTTTCGCATCTGTATACCACTTTTTAAAATGTGGTTCACTGCATATGACAGTCCTGACAGATCGCTTTCAAACAGGAGATGAAACAAATAGGGAATGCATTGACGAAACCTAGGATCTTCTGCATACAATCGTAAAGTCCGGTATTCAGACGCTGGAATTTGATGAGGTCGCTCATCATATCTTCCTCCTTGACCTGTGGGAAATAGCTGTGGGAAACACCGAGCTTCCAAACTTTCCTCCCAAACACTAATGGGACTCCCTTTGGCTTGTTTCATTTGAAACAACTCAATAGCATTCCCCATGACTTCCTTGGAATGCAAAGGATGAACACTATAATGTTCATATATTTCTTCACTATTAGACACCTCTACTTTCTCAATTTGGCCAGCACACAAAATGCTATCCTCTTCATCACTTACTTCCTCTTCTGCTACATATACATTCTTATAGTACTTATTATTTTTCTTCAAATACAAAGTAGCATTTTTCACTTTCCTAACATCCACTAAATCTTGCCATATTTTCTTATTCTTTGTCGGAACCCCATTAACCAAGATAACCAGAGGTTCCTCTTCCACTTTCTCAACTCCAATTGTGTTAATGTTTTTGTTTAAATCTAGAGGCAAATAAACAACTCTTCCCTTTAATCCTCTCTGTAAATCTGTTGGAGGCAAATTACCTGTCTTTGGCTCCATTCTTACAATAGCCTGAAAGGGATGGATACTTTGAATCAAAATAGATTCATAAGTATTTAAATCCTTCAATTCTGAAGGAATCTCAACCAATTCCAGATTATTATGAACTGCCCTAGCAGGCATCTGGTTTTGATTTAATTTATTACAACAATAAGTACACACACGTTGGTCCACTCCCAAATCAAAACAATTTTCTACCATCAAGTATGTGGCAAAATCCTTCCATTCACTATTATTTTCCCTTTCAGTTTTTGCATATAAATCCACTAACTTAGTCTGATTCTTATAATAAGTGCGTCGACAACATACACACGTGAAATTAGGCCTCTCACTTGATTTCATCTGAAACGTGGCAATTTCCTTCTGAAAATTATTTGAACTAGAAACCTGTATATTATCTTCAACATAACCCTCTACTTCTGGGTCAATTTGAACATTCTCATCTCTACTACCAAAGTAACAAAACTCAATTTCTTCACAAATATTCTTCACATCTATTTCAGAACCATGCAAAAGAGCAGCACATAATTGTTTAAGCATAATTGCTGGACTCTTAGCATAATACAACATTCTCACTAATTTTCTCACTTTATTATGATGCACTGCTAGCATCCTGAAATGATGAAAAACACTCTGACATACTCTCCTGGAAAGACAAGCCAGTGAATGACCACGCAAACCTGTCATTTGTCTCACTCTGCAAGGATCTAAATCTTGCAACAACTTTATTTTCTGCTTCAAACTTTTCTTATTAAATGTCTGTATAAAATCACAAAGCAAATTGATGGAAACCTGTCGCACACTGCAAATAGAACTACACTTCCAAATGTACACAGGACCCTTAGGACGTCTTCCTAAAACCTCATCACTTAGCGCCTCTTCTGTCTCTGTTGTCACAAGTTGTTCTTTTTCAACTGGACAACCATCCTTCACTTCATAAGCTCGACCACTGGTGTCAACTGCAAACACCAAATCATTATCCTGAAAATAACTCTCCTCATTAAAAAATGCCTCACAACTTGAACTATGCATCCATTCTCCGGAAAAAACTTCACAAAAGTTAGTACGATTTACTACTCTCTTCCATCTACTTTTTGTTTTGAAATCAGAAATTACCTTGCTTAGTTTCCTAATTCTATTGATTACCAAAATAAATAACTTTCGCTTAATTTCAAAAGCATGATCAATAATTTTCTCTACATTTTTCTTCTTCTTATAAAATGCCGCTTTCTGTTGGCCTTTTTTTTAAATATTTTTCAATAAATTAACTATTATTCTGTTACGGAACATTCGATTTCGAATGTCCCTAAACTGTTGTTTCCTTCTACTATCATGCACAGAGTTATCTCTTCCTCTACCAGTAACATTTTTGATGGGTCTCTCCTTTCCATTTAAATTGCTTTTCTTTTTGTGGACTGAAACATTTTTTGGAGAAATACTTTTTTTACTACAAATATTTCTTAAGAATGATTTCGTGCTCTTACCCGGACCTTTCTTGGTGTTTTGACAAGTATTTGGGGAAGAGGACTGCTGCAATAAAACATCATCCTGCTGTCTTTGACGTTTTCTAGCCTTTTTAATTCTATCTTTTGTAGGCATTTTCCAAACTATGAAAGAATCTGCAGTTGAATCTGTGGAAAAATATAATAAAAAATGTTATTAACCACTATTACCAAACAGTAAATGAATAACAGTCATCTAAAACTTAATGCCCTACTAATTATTTAACATAGCAAATCTTTTGCACCAGCACTGCATCACAAAAATGACACTCAATGGTACAAAACAGGCATAGAACAATCATAAATCACTCCCTAATATTTTAAATGATTAATTCAGGATGACGATAAGATGTAGCCTATCTAAAGGTTTGTTTAGGCCCAGATCTTTGGACTGGGGTGAATGTGTGTCATTGATCCACATTCGGTCCATCACCTGTTTTGTTTATGTGAGGTGAGGCCAACACATGGTTGCAGATAAGATTTTCAATGAAAAAAACCAAAGAGAAAATACATGTAAAGACCTACCAATGAAGTAAGTCATTATTTGAAAACCATTACATTTCTGGAAATATGCACTGCTAGTGCTTCATAAGTTGTTTTGGGTCATATTTATAAGGCATTTGAGTGTCTATTATGCTATTTTACGTTCTTCATGGTGCACCTGCGGTTGGCAAATTTAGATTTTGATTATGGGAGTTACATAGGCATGTTAATAATTTCCCAAAAATGGTGTATGACCCCAAACAACCTATGAAGCTCTAGTAGTACATATTCAGAAATTTAATTGATTTCAAAATTCGTTTTTAAACACAGCATATAAATCAATTGTATACCTGCATTCAAGTGGAAATGACTGAAAATGTCCTTGAGACACATGAAAGCGTTTTCTGGAATGCCCTAGCACCATTTTTTGGACATTATTAACATGGCTATGTAACTCCCATAATCAAAATCTAAATTCGCCAAGCGCAGGTGAGAGCATATTTACAAGACACTTGCCCCATGAGGAATGCTTGCCATTTAAAAAGGAAAAATAACATCAAAGACACTCAAATGCCTTATAAATATGTCCCAAAACAACCTATGAAGCTCTAGCAGTACATATCCAGAAATGTAATTGATTTCAAAAATGGTTTTGAAAAACAACATATCTGTTTCAGCTTACATAAGAGACCATGGAATGAGCTTCATATACAACAATAACTTGTGTTACTGCATGCCAGAATGGTACACCGAATATGCAATTACAATTTCTCAAAGAAACAAAATCTATTTCTATATCACTACAGACAAAGCCACAGTTTAAAAACACAGCTTTCTTCATCATTTTCTCCTTAGCAAGATTTATCGCAAATGCGATAATAAACGGGCGCAATGCATGAATATCGCTGAAAAGTCAGCGATATTCATGCATTATCCAGCAAATGCTCTTAGCCATGTTATCCACCTCCCATTGGATAACATGGCTAAGAACTGCTCGCAAATGCGAAAAAAAACGGCTGCAATGCATGAATATTGCTGAAAAGTCAGCGATATTCATGCATTTTCCAGCAAATGCTCTTAGCCATGTTATCCACTTCCCATTAAATAACATGGCTAAGAACTGCTCGCAAATGCGAAAAAAAACGGCTGCAATGCATGAATATCGCTGAAAAGTCAGCGATATTCATGCATTATCCAGCAAATGCTCTTAGCCATGTTATCCACCTCCCATTGGATAACATGGCTAAGAACTGCTCGCTAATGCGAAAAAAAACGGCTGCAATGCATGAATATCGCTGAAAAGTCAGCGATATTCATGCATTTTCCAGCAAATGCTCTTAGCCATGTTATCCACTTCCCATTAAATAACATGGCTAAGAACTGCTCAGGGCCCATGAGGAAGGCTTTCCATTTAAAAAGGTAAACATAACATCAAAGACACTAAAATGCCTTCTAAATATGACCCCAAACAACCTATGAAGCTCTAACAGTACATATCCAGAAATGTAATTGAATTCAAAATTCGTTTTTAAACACCGCATATAAATCAATTGTATACCTGCATTCATGAAGAAATGACTGAAAATGTCCTTGAGACACATGAAAGTGTTTCTGGAATGCCCTAGCACCATTTTTGGGACACTATTAACATGGCTAGGTAACTCCCATAATCAAAATCTAAATTTGCCAAGCGCAAGTGGGAGCGTATTTACAAGACACTTGCCCCATGAGGAACACTTTCCATTTTAAAAGGAAAACATAACATCAAAGACACTCAAATGCCTTATAAATATGGCCCAAAACAACCTATGAAGCTTTAGCAGTACATATCCAGAAATGTAATTGATTTCTAAAATCGTTTTTAAAAACAGCATATCTGTTTCAGCTTACATAACAGACCATAGAATGGGCTCCATGTATCACAATAACTTGTGTTACTGCATGCCAGAATGCTACACCGAATATGCAATTACAATTTCTCAAAGAATCTAATTCTATTTGTATATCACTAGAGACAAAACCACATTTTAAAAACACAGCTTTCTTCATTATTTTCTCCTTAAATCATACTATTCTCTATCTAAATTAAATAAATCTTTTCTCACCTTAGCAAATATTTTTTGAGTTTTGATAACAGTCTCAGAAATACACCAAATTGTCTCCAGCAGAAGAAAAAGGATGCACTCCAGAGGCTGCAGCTATTGAAAGCACAGAAATACAGATATTCATTTCACATATCTCTCATATTAGCCAATCATAACTCTTCCCTCACTTTTTTCAAATCAAAACCCTTCCCCCCTCTGCCCTCTCTGCCTTTTTTCCATAGCAACCACCTCCTGGAAGAGCTCTCATGTTTGCAAATTCACACAACAATGTTTCAATTGAACTCTGAACTCTCAGTGCACCTGCGTATCCAGTGCAATCTTTCATAAAATGTTTCTTCCTTGACCATTCAAATTACATCTTTCAAAGAACACATCCATGCACCCTAACTTTCTCTTTTCAGAAATGGAAATGCACCAATCACTGCTAATGATTCATTAGCATTGGAAATCCACAGTTTTTTTTTCTTTACAAACTCCCACTGTTTCAACTGCCCTTTCATTACCACACTTCATCTGACTGCAGCACAACCTTCACCCACCATGTTTAACGTCTGGATTGTTGGACATAGTTACATCCACTGGGGCAAAGGTATGCTGAGAACAGAAATTTACCTAACCTCAATTTACAAGATGTGGAAATTAAGTGGTTGGGCCAAAGAGGATTAAAATGTCACCAATTGATACCATTGGTGAAAACCTTTATGCATTTGCCAAAACCTGACCTGTTAATAGTGCACTGTGGAGGTAATGATTTGGGCACTTTGACAGGGGTAGGTCTGGAAATGCTTTTAAAGGACACCTTTGAGCAATTAATGGCACTTTTTCCTCAAACTGCCTTGGTATATTCCAATATATGCCAAAGACAGAAATGGAGGTGGTCCAACCAATTTTGTCCACAAATTGAGAAAGCGAGGAAGCATGTAAACAAATCTGTGTCAGCTTTCATGAGAGACCATGGAATGGGCTCTCTGTACAACAATAACTTGCGTTACTACATGCAAGATATCTACAGAGGAGATGGAGTTCACTTCTCAGATGAGGGCAACAGAATTTTCATTCTGAATTTAAGACTGTGCATTGGTACCTACTTATAAGTACCTAAATGTACCATAAACCCAAAAGCTCTTCTCAGAGCTACCCTTCATCTGATCACACACTTTTATTATTTTTTTTCTAACTTTTTTCTGTAATTTTCAACAAACTACGCTTAAAGAGCGCTATCCGGTACGCGAACTGGAAGCTAACCGCGCAAAATTTCAAAAAAAAAGGTTTTCTCTTCGCAAATATAGTCCTCCTCAGCCACCCTCAGAAAACGTAGGGGGGCAAAATACTTGTACCATGCCCCCTTCAACCCATTCAGAACATTATTTATCCTCCATTTTATACCTTGATTCGACCGAAACACAAAATGGTGGACTCCCGTTACGCTCCAAGTACGCGGACCGGACCGCTATCCGGGAAGCGGTCCAAAAAAAAGGTGGGAAAGTAATTTACAGAAAAACGACTAGAGACACTCTCACCAAATATAAATTAGCTCATACTACATAACAATCCCTTTCTTTCTCATAAATTTGATTGAAATTTCATTTAGCCATTTAGCCTTTAGACCTCTCCAAATACCGTGAGGTAAATTACTTCACAAAACACATCTGAACTGTTGGAATTGACAACCAATGAAAATGTTACTTTCATTTTCTACTTTTATTACCTGACATTTGATTGGTTATATACTTGAATATATATAAAGGAAGAGAAGAAAACACAGCCATTTTGACTACTACTTCTTGTTGTACAACACCTTTTAATAGCTTCCAAAAACTTCAACTTCTTTGTGAAGGTAAGATATAATTCTTAAAAACGAAATATATTGTGCACTATAACTTAATATAATAGAATTTTTCTGCTAGATATACACTATCCCTCTGTAGTAGTAATGTATTTAGATAGACTTCTCTGATATAGTTATGAATGAAGTTAGGCTTGTCTTGGTTAAATCACATACACTTTTTTATAGTCCTATTTCCACTCTGATACTATACACTGCCAAAAGATAAATTCACTAATAAAAACTGCCTATCTAAAATTAATCCCAACAGTGCCCTATCTCTACTAATATATATTTTTTTAATCCAAATTTCAGGCAAAATGGAAGGCGAAAACCAAGTTTCTTTTGAAATGGACCTGCAAGAGAGCAGCCAGGAATTGATTGAACAAATTGACATAGAATTTATGGATCAAAGCTTGGATAATGAACTGCTGCAATGTGTCCAAGCAGTAGATGCCCTCCTTGCAAATGAGGACATTTTACAACCTCACAGATTGCAAACAATATTTCATGAAAATAATGACATTTCAGACACTGAAATGTTAGAAAGTTTAATAAATTATGAAAAACAATGAAAATAACAAAAATAACTTTAAAAATAAAGAAAACAAAAAAAAACAAGAAAAAAAAACAAACAATGAACATACAGTCTTTGAAAAGTGTATCATTCTATTATCCTTATAGTACGCTGCCCAGAACGCTTTCCGGTTCGCGTACTAGACGCTCATCGCGAAAAAAAGAAAATATATATTTTTTTGGACCCTGCTGGGCCCTTTTAAAAACACCACATAAAACCTAGGGGGTCAGGGAGGATCTACTATGCCCCCTTATGGAAATTTCCCTCTTTGTTTTGGCCTCCTCTTGTCTCTCGATCCTACCGAGAGACAAGATGGCGGCTGCACCGGACTGTTTAGAATGTTGACAGACACCGAAGAGCCAATCAGCTTTCCGTGCGCAAAGTTCCGTTACGCGAAAAGTACGCGAACCGGATCGCTGCCCGGACCGCTGTTACAGATATATATCTTGATTTAAACGTTAATTTCTCAAAATCCACTGAAGCACATATATTGAGACCTAGCAAAGGCACATCGGGCTAACAGTCCCTACAATTTTGCCAAGTTTCGTGAAAATCCATTCAGCCGTTCGGGCTAAAAGTGAGTCCAACCGCCCTATGGAAATTAACATGGAAAAAACACGTTTTGGGACCCCCCTTTTTTCTCGGCCCCCCCTTGACACCCCCCCCCAAATTTCCAGGAGCTGCTCAGAAACAAAATGTGCCATTTTCCTGAAAATTTCAGCCAATTCCATCCACAAACGCCAAAGTTATTAGGCATAGAATTTTCAGAAATCCCATAGGGAAAAAATCCTAACTATATATACCTACTGGCGACCGCCAGTAGGTAATATACCAAATATTTTATATATTAATATGTATGTCTATATTTGTTTGAAGTTAAGAATCTTTATGTATTTAGATTTATGTCTATGTTTGTTTGAAATTAAGACAATGTCTGATTACATAATTCTTTTTCTAACATGTTTCATATGTCTTTACATTATGTTACTTATATTTTACTTCAAAATGTGTTTTATTCAGTGTATTAAGCCCTTCATATTTTTTACTTGTAAAGTATTTTTTTAATATCTATCTAACTATCTACCTACCTACCTACCTACCTACCTGTCCGTCCATCCATCTATCTATCTAAAGTTAACATACATCACTCTTTTTTTGCCACATTTATTTATTTAACAATGTAACCAGAATGACAACTATCAAAGCACATGTGGTAGGATTAGGCAAGGTAAACAAGTTTTGTGTTGATTCATTAAAATCTTACAATATAAAAACCATAAAAGACACCATCTTATTAGACAATGAAATATACAGTTAAGCAAAAATTCTAAAATAACTGTAATGTTTTTAAAAATTTGATTAAATATATACAATTCTTGAAACACCGAGCAAAGTAATTGTCCTGTATATGCATATAGCTAAGCAATGGCTGGATGTTCAAATTTTCAGAATCCCCATTAACAGTCAGTCAGTCAGTCAATCTTTATTTTGATCAAAAGATCATAAAAGATACGTAGTAACCATCCTAAACATTTCTTAAGAACACTGTACAAGGAGCACTAATGATAAATACAAATATAACATTTTTAAAAACTATACAACATTAAAAAGAGTTAAGTACTGTACATAAATCATTTCCTTCTACAGATAAGATCTTCTCCTTTGCCACATGGCGTCAATAAAGCGTGAAACTGAGAATACGACTGGGGTAGAAGTATTACTCTTAAGTGTTCTGAGGACCTCTTTATAATGTCTGAATTCCACGATTTTAAAGAGTTGGATAAGCCAATATTGCCTTATGGATTTGTAAGTCGGGCAAAAAAGTAAACATGAGCCTCAGATTCTTCATTTGCCCCATACGCTGGACATTCTATTGTTCTAGTAGTCGACCATTTGTTGGCGAAGGTCCTTACCGGAATTGTTCCATATCTAAATTGAAGATAATATTTCCTCGCTGTAGGAGGGAAGATTTCATCTAAGAATGGTTCCACTATACAAGCAACTTTAAGATTAAGAAACTGAACTGCAAGTGGGCCCAGAGAAGAATTACCAAGGATGGCCTCTAGTCTTATTGCGGTCCAACTTGATCAATTCAAGACGAGACAGCAGGGCGCAGACAAAAAGAGGATTATACCAGAGGCCAGGCAAGTCTAATCTCAGACATTCAATTTTTATAAAAACAAGCCAAGGTATTCTTCCTGACCCAGGTAGAATTAATAACTCTTCCAAAGCTGTTCTAAAATGAAATAGTTCAGGGGCCACCCACAACCTGTACCAATAAACAATAAGGCATAAATAACTTCCTCTTCTAAAGGTCTAATACCCAGGTCCATTCTCAACAGGGTGAGGGGAGTACTAGATGGGAGGGCTAACAAGGATCTTAGGAATTGATTTTCGGTCTCACTAATACCACCCACCTGGCAATGGCCCCACAATTCAGCTCCATATAGGATTGCTCCCCTGGCTTGGGATTTATGGATTTCAATAATCGATGCTACTGGCTTAGAAGAAGACTCTCGGTGTAATTTTAAAATACCACCCGTAATCTGGGCTAGTCTCAGTTTAGCCTTTGCTAATTGAGGGGCCAAGTCCATTTTGGCCGTAAGAGTGATACCCAGGTAGTCAAAAACAGTGACCCTGTCCAAAGCTACGCCATTCAAAGAGGGATTAGGACAGCGGGTCTTAGTTGGATTGCAGACCATGAATTTGGTTTTCTGTGTATTGATCTCCAACCCCCTTATATGACAAAAGTTTGCAAAGCTATCCAGGGCACGTTAATTCCCTTGGGAGATTATGACAACAGAAGAGTGTTGTCTGCAAACATTAATGCCACCACATGTTCTCCTCTCATTTTTGGGGCGTCAATGTCTTTTACACCTTTAAGATGGGCAATCAAAGCATTAATGAAGAGACAAAATAAAGTAGGTGCCAGTACGCACCCTGTCTGACTCCTCTATTGACTGGGAATTTAGATGTAAGACTGCCACATTTACCACTCCTGACTTGGGCAAAGTTATCTGAATGGAGTGTCCTGATGATGTTAAGGAGATCAATAGGCACCCCCATGTCCTCCAAAACATCCCACAAGATTTTACGGGGTACCAGATCAAAGGCAGTTTTGAGGTCAACGAAAATTAAGTAGAGGCTACCACCCTCTACTCTCACGGTCTTCCAGTGAAGTAGTTGGAGCCTTAATAGCTGGTCGATCGTGGATGTCGTTTCCATGAAACACGCCTGAAAGGGGCTGAAAATCTGCCATTCTTCCATCCAATTCTGGAGCCGATCATGAATGATGCGTGAGAATAATTTTTGGCTCACATCAATCAGACTGATTGGACGATAATTGAGCGGAAGAAGAGGGGAACCTTTTTTGAAGACTGGTATAATCTCGGCTCCAACACATGTGGGAGGTAATTTGGCTGGATGTTCACATTTTCAGAACCCCCACTAACAGTTAATGACATAAACCAGCAACTGTACATGATTATTCCCCAAACGCTAGCTCACAATTCTCTGTTGTTTGAAAGATCACTCACCAGCTAGAGTTCAGACTGTGATAACATCACCTGGGTCCAGTTTATTTTCCGCGGTCCTCAGGAATTTTATAAACATGCAGTTCAATGATGTGTCCAGTGTTTTAAAGTATGCTATCACAGCTTGTCTGAATGGACAAATTCCCAGCTGGTTAAATGATATCCTTAATAGCCTCCATCTTCCAATAAGGTGGGTCAACGGCAGGTTAAATTAATAATGTTCTCGTCTCCAGCTTTACACTGTCTACAACATATTTTGTTTCTTTGTCGCAACCAGGGCATTGTATGCACAAGCCCTGGGAGTTTGCCAAATCATGCTCTCATAAAACCTATTTTTATTGTTGCATCCAGTCTCTGAGTAGGGCTGTGATTTAAGAGTTTTGGATTATCACAGACATATTAGGACCATGCGCCATGATTTCTATGCCGGCAAAATCGAGATGACCCAGAACTCCTCAGCCGAACTCTTTTCAATAGTCCAATCACTTTCCTCTCTTGACCGTGTGTCAGCATTGACCTCCCATCAAAGGAACGCTGTAATTTCATGGTTCAGTATTTCCCTGACAATGTTGTTTCCATCTACTGTACCTTCCCCAAGTCTGTAAGAAATGCTCCTGGTCTCAAAGTCTGGTTTGAGCCTCCAGGAGGCAGTGCAGGACTTTCTAGTTTTACATTTATTACCACAGAGGATTTATCCCCACTACTAGCAACTGTCAAAACAGGTGTCCCTATGGACCTTGCCTCCACGTCCATCCTTGAGCAGGGGATGAATGCGATAGCACCTGTGCTGTGCTTTCTTCTTAACAATCCCTTTAAGTCTGGCCAGATTCCCCAGACTTGGAAACATTACCGTTGTGCTGCTCTTTACAAAATTGCTACTTGACCTCACAAAACCACAACATTTCAGACCAATCAATCATAGCATTTGTATAGCGCGCTACTCACCCGGAAGGTGGCAGACAGTGTCGAACGCGGCGGAGAGGTCCAGGAGGATGAGTGCCGCTGTTTCCCCGCTGTCGAGAAGGGCTCGGATGTCATCGGTGGCTGCGATGAGGGCGGTCTCGGTGCTGGTGTTGGCTCTGAAACCGGACTGCGAGGGGTCGAGGGATCCATTCGTCTCGATGAAGGCGGCAAGCTGTTTGTTGGCGATCTTCTCGATGACTTTGGCAGGAAAAGGGAGGAGCGAGATAGGGCAGAAGTTCTTGAGGTCGGTGGGGTCCGCTGTTGGTTTCTTCAGTAGGGCGCTGAGCTCGGCATGCTTCCAGCTCTCCGGGAAGGTGGCGGTGTTGAAGGAGGTGTTGATGACGTCTCGGAGTTGGGGTGCGATGGTGGAGTCGGCCTTGTTGAAGACGTGGTGGGGGCAGGGGTCAGTCGGAGATCCGGAGTGGATGGTGTTCATCGTGCGGGCTGTGTCTTTGGTGGTCACTGCGGTCCAGGTGCGGAGGGTGGCAGTGGGGTGCGTTGGTTCGACGGTTGGGTGCGAGGATGGTGTGCCGAAGCTGTTGTGGATGTCGGCAATCTTGGTGGAAGAACGAGTCGAGGGAGTCGCAGAGATCTTGTGAGGGGGTAATGTCGTTGTTGCCGGTGCTGGGGTTGGAGAACTCCTTGACGATGGTGAAGAGTTCCTTGCTGTCGTGGGCGTTGTTGTCCAGTCGATCCTTCAGAGATTTCTTCTTGGTGGTGCGGATGAGCTGGTGGTGCTTGCGGGTCGCGTGTTTGCGGGCGGTCATGTTGTCAATGGTCCGGTCGAGGAGCCAGGCTTTCTCGAGGGTGCGGCAGGTCTTCTTGGAGTCCTTGAGTTCGTTGGTGAACCAGGGGGCCTTCTTGCTTCTGGGTTTGCTGGGAGGGTTCTTCAGAGGTGCGAGGTCGTCGGCGCAGGCGGTCAGCCACTGTGTGAAGTTGCGGGCTGCTTCGTTGGGGTCCGGTGTGCTGGCAGGTGGGTTCTGGCTGAAGGGAGGCGGTGAGCTGGTCCCATCTCATTTCTTTCCCTTTTCTTCCAAGGTTGCCAAAAAAATGTAAACCAACACTCTCAGTCTTTATGAGGCAAGAAAACTTCTCCACAAGTTGCCATTGGGCTTTTGTCCATTTGGCAGGCCATGGATAGAGGAGACACTACAGCACTGTTGCTGCTGGATCTCAGCTCAGCCTTTGACACGGTGTCCCACAACCTTCTAATCAAACGGCTGTGGAACGATGGAATTGGTGACATGGCTCTTCGGAATAGAACATTTCAGGTAATGTAATTTTATTTTGTAAAGTGCACAATAACCCGAATGTGTCTTAGCGCTTGCATTCATCCCCAATAGACCATGAAAGACTAAGCAGGTCAATGAGATTAACTGTGTGACTCAACAAAAAGCCAGGTATTTAGCTGTTTCCTAAATTGCAGCAGGTTCGATTGGGAGCACAAAGTTAGAGGCAGAGAGTTCCAAAGTTTACTAGCGTAGAAGGCGAAACTCACGCCACCCCATCTTGCTTTCTTTATACTGGGGACAATTACCATTCAGGCTGAACTAGAGAGAACCCAGTGGAGAGAATAGCAGGAGAAAGTGTTTTGAAAATATTATGGTGAAGTCCAGTAAAGAGCCTTATGGACCAGACATAATACTTTGAATTTGATGCTATTCCTACCTGGAAGCCATTGTAGACCCTGCAAAGACTGAGAAATGGTAGCAAACCTAATAATTTTCAAAAGCATTCTGGCGGCTGCATTTTGCAGAGATTGAAGTTTGTTCATCAGATGTATATGGGTGCCCAGATACCTAGCATTGCAGTAGTCATTCCTTATGATAACTAGCATCACAATAACTGTCTTTTGGGGTTCTAAAGGGATGAAAGGCAAGATCTTCTTTAAAATCCTGAGCAGGAAAAAGCAAGTGCTCTGAAAAGCACTGTGGAAAGCACAGTTTGGTGTAAAAAATGCCTCCCAATTTCTTACTTTTTGAGCAGGGGAAGGAAGGGATCCAAAATCGGATGACCACCAAGAAGAGTTCCAGAATGTGGAATGATTCCCAAAAAGCAAGACCTCAGTTTTATCTAAGTTTAGCTTTTTATTACTACTAATTAAGAGGCTTCGTACTCCAGATTTTCGAGAAGCTTATGAGACCTTGCTTCAACTAAAAAGTGAGGAAAGCATCTTTCTTGTTGACCTGTGTTAGATCTGGGGGTCTCTAGTTGGCAGAGGTAGGTACCAATGTCCAAATAGGGACCCTTGCTTCTAGTCAGGGCAAGGGGGATACACTCTTTAGATAACCCCTGCTCACCTCTTTGGTAGCTTGGCATGAGCAGACAGGCTTATCAAAGGCAATGTTTAAAGTATTTGTACCAACACTCACAGTAACACAGTGAAAACACTACAAATGGACTCCACACCAGTTTAGAAAAATAAAGTATCTTTATCTAAACTACACAAGACCAAAATAACAAGAATCCAACATACACAGTTCAAGAATATGATTTTCAAAGAGTTCTAGGGTTTGCGTTAAAATAAACCACAGTTGCGTCACTTTTAGCCCAAAGTACCTGGAGATGCGACAAAAGTTCCAAGCGGCAACTGCAACGGTGAAAAACAAGCGATGCGTCACTTCTGAGACCCTGGGGAGGGACAATGCGATAACCCCCCTGCACACAGCGGGAGTGTTGCGACGAATCCGGTCTGTATGAGAAGCGATGCAATACCTTCTGTGGACTCAAACGTGCAGGTTCTCCAGTAGGATGCGTCTCGCACGGGCATGATGCGACGATCTTCGCGGTGGCGATGATCTTCGGGGCAGCGGCGATGTGCGGTGCAGCGTTGATCCTCTTCTCCTGCGGCCCCTCGATGTGCTTGCGCTGGACTCTGCAACGATGTTCGCAGCGACGTGATGTGGTTCGCAAGCAAGTGGTGCGATGGTTTCTTGCAGTGACGTGAGGCTCTGCGACGATAGGCTCTGTGACGATACTCGCAGCGACAGGAATGTTTCCTCACCGGGGCGATGCGCTCCGCAAGCGAACGATGCGTCGGTAGTTGCAGCGGCAACAGGTGCTGTGACGATCTTCGCGGCGACGGAAATCTTCACGCACTGTCGACGATGCGCCCTGCAAGCGAGCGATGCGTGCAAATTGTAGATTTTCTTCTTTTCTTCTTGTCCAGCTCCCCATACAGCAGGAAACAACCTTCATAGGCCCCACAAATGGATCAAGCACTCTAAGCAGGTCAGAATTCACACAGCAGAATTCACGGGGGAAGATGGGGGTGAAATCCTTTTGTTCCTGGGCCTTCTTAACAGGAGGCCAGCTCTCCTCAGGCACTTGGAGATCTCTTCAAGCAAGGGGACACAGCAACAGCAAAGTCCTTCCCCTCTTCTTGGCAGCAAAGCAGATGCAGGTCAGCCTTACAGCAGGTCAGACCTTCTTCTTCAGTCTTCCAGCTTTCTCCTCGGCAGAGGTTCCACCTTGATTCCAGGATGATCTAAAGTTCTGGGGTTGGGATATCCTTTTTATACCCATTTTTCCTTTCTTCTCTGAAGGCAGAGAGGCCTTTGCCTAGTCCAAACCAGTTCTGGTCAGTATCTGGAGCACTCTGTTTACTTGTCTCCTCCTTTCCTTTGAGAGAGAGGGGCAGGGTCATCAGCCGCCCAGCAGGAGGTGGAGCCAACATTGTGGAAGGCAGGCACAGCCTTATTCAGGCCCAAGTGCTATCCCCTCCCACCCCTAAAGATGCAGATGGAGCTATTCAGCCTAAGCATGGGCGAAATTTGCGAATTCGCGCTCCGCCAATTTGCGGATTTCCCCACGAAATCGCAAAAAAGTCTGCGAATTCGCGAATTTTCCCGCGAAATCATGGATTTTTTTTGCGATTTGCCCTGGAGTAGTTTCTACTGGCTAATCCAGTGAGTGCTCCCTCATTGGGTAAATGTATAGTGCTTTTTCTACACTGCAGCTGCGTAAAGGGCAAGAAGATGTGTCTCCAGTGACCATGTGTGCCTGTAACACAGGCACAGGCACACATGGTCACTGGAGACACATCTTCTGGCCCTTTACGCAGCTACAGTGTAGTAAAAGCACTGTAGGGCAGATTTACAAGCCGCTTGCGCCTCTTTTGCGCCACAGTTGTGTCACTTTTGTGATGAAGTGGCAGCACAAAAGATACGCCATGGTGCTGGGTATTAACAACATGATGCATCTGAGAGATGCGTCACGTTGTAAAGCCCTGCGCCATCAGGAGGCGTTCCGGCGCAGGGGAGGGCGTTCCTGCGCAGGATTTCACTCAGTCACTTTTAGGCCAATGCTGCGTCAAAACCCTGCGCCTGCTTGAAGCAAGGGCAAGGCTCGATGCAGCATTGGGGAGATAGGGCCCCCCAGAGCATTGCTGAAGCTGCGTCGCGCTTGTGACGCAGCTCCAGCAATGCGCTGCTTTTACGGCACAGATGTGTCACGCATCTGTGCCGTTTTTGCCACATGGTGCGCCGCATTATAAATGCGGCGCACCATGGGTGGCTGAGCTGCGGCATACAATAACTGGCGCATCCCCAGGGTTATTGTAAAATCTGCCCCAATACATTTAGCCAACGAGGGAGCACTTACTGATTAGACAGTAGAAAGTACTCCAGTTGAGTAGAGGTATTGCACAAAAAGGTGGCATCATCGTGGACAAACACACAGGGCGGGATTCATTCTGCTCCCTGTTAGACTCTATATTTGTGCCCTTCTGCCCTCTGTTAGACTCGTTTTTCCCTTGTTTTTGTGCCCTTCTGCCTTCTGTTAGACTCGTTTTTCCCTTGTTTTTCTGCCCTTCAGCCCCCTGTTAAACTCGTTTTTTGTGCCCTTCTGCCCACTGTTATTCCCTTGTTTTTCTGCCCTTCTGCCCTCTGTTAGACTCTTTTTTTGTGCCCTTCTGCCCTCTGTTAGACTCGTTTTTGTGCCTTTTCTGCCCCCTGTTAGACTCGTTTTTTGTGCCCTTCTGCCCTCTGTTAGACTTGTTTTTCCCTTGTTTTTCTGCCCTTCTGTCCTCTGTTAGACTGTTTTTTGTGCCCTTCTGTCCTCTGTTAGACACGTTTTTCCCTTGTTTTTCTGCCCTTCTGACCTTTGTTAGACTGCTTTTTGTGCCTTTCTGCCCTCTGCATCACCACATCATAACTCAGCGCTACCCCAGCATCACTCAGCACCACCACAGCACCACTCAGCACCACCACAGCATCACTCAACACTACCACAGCATCACTCAGCACCACCACAGCACCACTCAGCACACTCAGCACCACCACAGCATCACTCAGCACCACCACAGCACCACTCAGCGCCACCACAGCATCACTCAGCACCACCACAGCATCACTCGCCGCAACCACATTATCACTCAGCACCACCACAGCACCACTCAGCACCACCACAGCATCACTCAGCACCACCAAAGCATCAAACACCACCACAGCACCAATCAGCACCACTACAGCACCACTTAGCGCCACCACAGCATCACTCAGCACCACCACAGCATCACTCAGCACCACCACATTATCACTCAGCACCACCACAGCACCACTCAGCACCACCACAGCATCACTCAGCACCACCACAGCATCACTCAGCACCACCACAGCACCACTCAGCACCACCACAGCACCACTTGGCACCACCACAGCATCACTCAGCGCCACCACAGCATCACTCAGCACCAACACAGCAACACTCAGCACCACCACAGCCCCAATCAGCACCACCACAGCACCACTCAGCGCCACCACAGCATCACTCAGCACCACCACAGCATCACTCAGCTTCACCACATTATCACTCAGCACCACCACAGCACCACTCAGCACCACCACTGCATCACTCAGCACCACCACAGCATCACTCATCACCACCAAAGCCCCACTCAGCACTACCCCAGCATCACTCAGCACCATCCCAGTATCACACAACCCCACCACAGCACTACTCGGCATCACCACAGCACCACTCAGCATCACCACAGCACCACTCAGCGCCACCCCAGCATCAATCAGGTAGAACTCAGTAATATGCTTTATTTTTCAATAAAATTGTGAAAATACCAAGAGAGTAGTCAATATACAGGGAATGAAGGAGTAATGGAAATGGCCTAAATATGGAGCGTTACTGTCTCCTTAATATCTGGTGAGCTGAAAGTAGGGTGATGAAAGGGCTTCTGTCGGCTTGTTTAGCTGGTTGGCCTCAACTATCTTTTCAACATTTTTTCACACTAATATTGATTTGGCTCTGTGTACAGTTTAATAAAATGAAGTACACTATGTAGAGAGTCCAGGGAATCCCCAATGGGTATACAGAGATATAAGTAGATAATATTAACTCTCTTTTTGTGGTAGTGCAGGCGAGCAGTTAGGCTTATCAGAGGGTAGTGCTAAGCATTTGTTGTATTCACAGAAGCAATAAATTAGACACACAGTCAAGAATAAATCGAAGACCAATTTGTAAAAAAAGTGTATCGATTTTTATATAATTTGTAGGACCAAGAACAAAGTTCTAAGGTAAGTACTTTCAGAGATATGATTTTGCAAAGTTCAATAAATATAACACTTCTATAAATTAACCTTGTATTTATGTTTTAAAAACTAAAACAAAAATAAAAGGCATTGTCATTTACAATATCAATAGCTCAAACTCATGTAAATGCGAGACCTATTGCATTGCAAATGCTTGTACTAGTTTCCTACTATCCTGTGGGTTTATTTTAATGTATATCCCCGCTTAATGTGTTTTTCTGTATTGTACCCATCCCATCCACCCCGTCCTAGCTATGGCTGAGGCAGGCAGTGCGGGGCATCACGCAACGCCTGTGGTTGATGGGGGCGCATTGAGGTGATGCCCCGCCATATTGTTATCAAGGTGAGGTGGCGGCGCTGGTTTTTTAGATGTAGCTCTTCACCCCCACATGCTGGTAGGAAGTGGCAGGCTCGGCTAGGACTAAGAGCTAGTAGAGCGTCGGCTGAGGTTGGGAGAGAGTCTGCACTGCATGTCTTACTGGGGTCTCCCGCACAGAGCAGCAGGTGACAAACAACTGTGCCGACATCATCCAGCATGAGCCAAACGTTCCGGACAAGCTATGAGTAGAAGTGGTGGGCTAGGCAAGTCATATTTTTTTATAATTTAAAAAATATATATATTTATTACTTTTCAGATAGCATTACACCACAGGTAAGTTTACATATAATGAATGTGCAGAGCGCACATTATACATCCCTTAGAGCACAACTTATAGTTACTTGAGCTAACTATAACTATAAGTGGTAATTTTCTGTGGATTCTAGAGTTTGAAACATTACATTGTTACTGAACATGTCACCTAACTATAAAGTTACTTTAACCATTGTTTTTTCATTGAATATCTAGGGATTTTTTAACAAAAAGTAATATTTTATTTCCATACGTAAAGCCACCCCCCCTGCCGTGCACGGCCTTTGGTCAATCCATGACAGGCAGCCAACCCCACGCTGTGCACCGCCTTTCATCATGCAAGGCAGCCAGCCAGGCCCTGCGTCCAACTTCCCTCTGGCAGCCAACACCAGGCTGTGCATGGACTTTGCTTGTGTGTGGCATTGGGTTGACCACAGGCAGCCAACCTCATGCTGTGCATGGCTTTTGGTCTTGTGTGATGCAGGGCTGGCTGGAGGTCCTGGCTTGCCGCAAGGCCCTGTAGCCAGGTCCTGCGTCCAACTCCCCAGAGGCTTCCACTTGGAGGCAGCTAACCTCACGCAGCACACAGCCTTGGTCGTACGTGGTGTGTGGTTGGCTAAAGGGCCTGATTTACAGCTGTACCCTTCAGCTGACCACCAGTAGGAAGCCCACCCCACACTGCCTTTCATTGTGTGAGGCATGGGGTTGGCTGCAGGGCCTGGCTTTTCAAGGCCCAGTAGACTGCGGGGCAACTTTTGAGTGTCGGGTCCTGGACTCCTAGTGTCCTCTGGCCACTAACCAAGTAAGAAAAAAGATCTGTATGGTTGCACATTATGCACTATTTCGCACATGCTAGCACACTAGAACTATCCAAAATGCACTTGTCCACATTGATTGTATATGACTGATTATTCTTCTCCAGATTTTATGTATTTATATGAGACTAAAAGTCTGCATGGTTGCATGTAATGCACTATTTCGCACATGCTGGCACACTAGAACTATCCAAAATGGACTTGTACACATTGATTGAATATGACTGATTATTCTTCTCCAGATTTTATGTATTTATATGCCTAGATTTGTATTTTTTATGAAGCTTATGGTTTTTACTAAGTAATAAATGATTACTTACTACAACTACTACTAGTACGAATACTGGCTATATGAAATCTATGCTACACTATTTGTTAAAAAACTATAAGGTAGGGGGCATGTGCTGAACATAGATTTGCCAATTTTATATACTATCAGTTCAGCATAAAATTAAATCTGACTCATATTGTTTACCTTTCACTGCATATCTCTCTTCTCACTCACCTTTACCTTAAATATCCCCTTTTCTTTCCTATCTTCTCTATATCCTTCTTTTCCTTTTCTTTTTCTATCTTTTATCTTTTTTCTCTACTTTTTTTCGTTTTCTTTTACTATCTCTCTTTATCTCATTTCTCTCGTTTTTTCTTTTTTCTATAAAAAAATTAAATATATTTAAATTATGTAGCTAAATATTTATTAAAGTTCTTAAATTAGAAGTAATTCTATAATTATATCATTTTAATTATTATTAATATGTTTCTAATATTTACCATTATTGTAGTTTTATTTTCTTTTGAATCTTCAATAAAAATGGCTTAACAAAAGAAAAATCACTATGACATATTTTCTGTTGAGTCCAATGACAAAGATGCTTCTGTATAACGTGATGAGACTAAGGCCTATAGACTGTAGAGTCTTATGGCCTAAGAGACAGAAGCGTCTGAATCACGTGATTAGACTATGACGTGTCACTGTGAAGGCCTATCGCCTAAGTCGCATCTAAATCATATGATGACACCATGACGTATACACTGTTAAGTACTATGGCAATTTCAAGGAAGTCTCTGAGTTCTGTGACATGGAACATGACGTACACACTAATGAGTCATATGGGGATAATGGGCACAATTCTAACCCTCGTGACATCAATATATACACTAAGTCATAAGGTGATGCTGATGATGCCTTTGACTTCTGTGAGTTATCTATGATTAGGGCTCCAGGTTTTACGGTATTTATTTTTTTAACATTTCCGTTTGTATTTATCCATATTTATTTGTACCATCTTATTGGTATTTATCCATATTTCTTTTGTGTTTTGCGAATATATGGAGTCATAAAATGGTACATATCCACATTTATTTAACTGATAACAATACACTCATACTTTGCTGCTTGTCGGTTTTTAGCAAATTAAGCAGCCAAATATAGCAAAACACTACACCTTCAGGTAAATTTGAGCATTATAATACAAATACAAATATATATTATGGTAAGCCTGCATTTAGGGAAATCTCAACCTATTTTTAACTTCCCATGCTGCCTATCTGCTCAGCTGTTGACCTAGAAATCACCAAAAACAGCATGGAGAATCACCCACAATTAGCACACTTTTCTGAATTGTTCCACTTTTTTAAATAAATACAGACAGTAAGCACTTTGTTTGCTGTCTGTAATTATCTGTAAAAATCCGTAAGAACTGAAAACCTGGAACCTTATCTATGATGTATGTTTGTGTTGAATCATATGACGTTGCCAATGATGCATCTAAATTGTGTGGTGACTATGACATCCATGCTATTGAATGCCATGGTGATCACGAAAACACATTTCAGTCTTGTGACATGACTACCACATTCTCACTGTACCATATTTTGGATGGGGTGGTAAGTAACAAGCAACAGGTAAAAATATTGCATCATAGTGTCCTGCAATGAGAATACAGAATCAATATTTCAATTAACTGATGTGGTCCGGAATCACATTGAAGTGTCTATAGTTTTTGAGGCAGTTGTGTATCCTTAGGTTGCCAATGGAACTCTAAAGGACCACCTTTCTTTAGTACCCTAATAGAAACCAATGAAAATGTTTTTGCCTCTTCGCCCCCTCCCCCTGCGCAAGAGTGTGCTTGGGGATGATAGAGACAAATGTGAGGTACCAAGTGCTACAATGCAAAACAATGGGAATTAAATCACCTTTTTGTAAATTATTGCCATTATGATGTAACGATGTATGATATAGTATACATCACAACACTCAGTACAATGTATAATTTTGTTTTAATTCCAGCCCTGAAGAGTCAGAGTGACTTGTACTCTGATGAAACACGTGTCGGCTGGCGTGGTATAGCTTGAGCAATAAAAAGAAAATATTGCTCTGACAAGAAGAAGTGGATATCATTCCTTAAAGATTATACTGTTTGAACTGATACTTACACTACTTTGTGTTGGAATTTAATTGAGTGTGTGCGTGGGATTTGGTCCTTTATTGCTTAAGTGCTGTGAACCAACACCTTCTTGGAGGGGTTAAGAGGGTCCCCCCTCCCCTATAGCACCACGGCCTGTAACAGGAGCAGCCAGACAGGCAGTTAGTAACATAGCAGAGCGCAAGTATTCCCTGTAAAGATAAAAAACCCTGTGTCTTTGGAGAACTGCCAATGGAACTCTGACACAACTGATTAGGAACCGGTGTGGTTTACCCTTGCTGAAGAGATAGTGTCACCTTACTCTAAATACATAAATATTCACTAAGAGTTTCTGGCCAATCACCAATGAACTACTTGTTGGTCATTGGATGTTCGTCACATAATTGGGGTTTTCTGATGAATGGGGGATGAAAATGTTTTTCTCATTTAGTTCACTGGTCACCCTGTGGGGGTAAGATGATTCTCATATTTTCAATTGCATGTGATATGATGTATCTTCATAGTAAGTCCTTGCAACCCTTACACTAAATGCCATGAATTGAAGAGTATTTCTGTGTTACACCCTGAAGAAGGTGCTACAAATGTTGGCTGTTCCACTGAAACCTAGCTTTCCTTGAGTTAAAATGATGTGGGCCTACAAGTACGCAGGCCGATGTGTCACAGACCACTTAGTGACTAGAATCCTGAACGGAACATGAACTTACTTTCATAGGCATGAGAAGATATTAGTGGCAGAAGAAGGCTTCTAATGCTTTTATACGGAGTTGAAATTTTTGACATAATTGACAATAAATCTTTAGCTAGCACATTTGTTTGAATGTTCGAATTTGTAAAATGGAATACACAATCTTGGGAAGTTCATTACTCAGAACATTTCTGGATTGACTATTTCTTTGCTATGAGTCTGTAGACACCTCCACACCTTTCCCTTTTCTTTAATTGAAAAGTTGTGAGTACACTTATTTGACAAGCCAATGCCTGTACATTTTGGGCCTCTTCCAAATACGATGACTACATTTGACAAATATTGACAACTCTTCAAATATTAAATTATCTCAGAACATAATTCGGCGACATCATGAATTTTTTATTAGAATACTTCTCTTACCTGCAGGTACCTGTAGAGCCCAGTTAGAGTTGCGATAGCCATCGTAGAAACTGGTGACAAATCGCCAATAACAGCAGCCAGAACATTTTTCGATTCACATCTGTAATTAGGAACCAGTGCATTGTTCCCTGTTAATAAAACCCATGTGTTCTTTATCGATTCTCCCTCTAAGGCTATTGATCGAGAGACCCTGTATCCCAGCGTAATGTTGGGTAAAAGTTTAGGGTTTTTGTTGATCTCCTCAATGGCATATATGAAGGCAAAATAATGTCGAAAATAATGGACAGAGTATCTACAACAAAAAGGAAATAAGTGTGAGGTGTGTCATCATGCCATAAAATAGCCTCCAGGAGCTTCCTGCTCCATTGAGATTTTACAGGTATAAGTTACAATAATAAAAATTCATAAATAGTCATCTAACTGACCCCTGTCAGTGCTGCCACGTGTATAGCTAGGGAAGACTACTATTAGACTTCCATCAAGTGAGCGCTCCTGGGTATCCAACCATGGAAGGAGGTCCTGGGGAATGAGAGGAAAGAAGGGTGGCCACTAATTTGCATCCTCCTTGGCTAGACAGCAAAATCTATGAGTGAAAATTGACCAAATTACAAAGAGACTCACACCATGGAAATACCATGGTATGAAGTCCCTCAATGTTTCATGGTATGTCTCCCAGTATGTGTTGGACTAAGGAACTATTCAAAAATTGATAGATGTAGCCTCACAAACACCCACTAGATCTCATGCTTCATCAACTCACACACCCTGGGTGTCATGCCTCATTATTGGCCACACCTCATTCTGTACCCTTTCTAGTCTGAGTGTCTCTCAGCATGCCTCATCTGAACAAATCAGAGAGGCAACCATTGATGATTCTGAGACATATGGCTTTTTCATCACTTAATCAATATTGCTAATATAGGCTTCAGGAAGCATTCATAAACAGAAATATAAATCTTCAATATCAAGAACAAAATAGAGCTGGGTGGGGTTCACAGCATGAATCTGATAGACTCCAGAGCCTTGGAAGAACTGCCTGCAAAGGTAAGAGGAGTAATTAATAACAATATTAATTCTGGACATTTGTGTTTTGACGGATAAAAAATTGTGGCCTAAGAATACAAAAAGATACACCTTCAACCTTTAACATCATATAGTATAAACGATACAGCATATCTCTCAAATCAGAGGGTGTCACCTTCCTTGGACTCATTCTCACTTTCAAAACAAGATAAATGTCATTCAGAGACTTAATTGTTCAATATTCCTTGAAAAAAATACAATCCCTAGCTCCAAAATCTTTTCCCACCCTATGTATTTCAGTAGGTACATGCACACCAAAGTCACCCTTGGTGAGGAATCAGCAGGGGTGTGGAAGCACTTCCAGGGACAAGAACATATTTAAGTCATAAATCACATTAAGCTTCAACACCACAAACATTACAGCAGGGAGCAAAATATATGTAGCTGCAAATTTGTTGCTACAGCATCAGTAGGAGCATGGCATCTCTTTGAGTCCAGTGTGCCTCTATTGCAGTGGATGGTCAGCCCAAGTTTGCGCAGGTCCATGCTCGCCTAGCTGCTCCATCACAGATTTTCTATTGCATTCTGGACTTGTACTCTTATCTGTTCCATTAAAAAAGCAGTACAAGCCCCAGACTGTAAAGAGAAACATGCATTGGAGTATTTAGTCGGGCATGGATAGGGCAAACCTGGCAGCTCACAAACTGCAATGTGAAGCAATATGAGGCAGGTGGACTAAAAGCCACTACTAGCCTCTACTAGCCAATAGTCAGACTGAAATGCAACACCTTTCTTTTGTTCTACTAAATACTTCTTTAGCCTGATGCAAACCCGAGTGACCCTTTCTTCAAGCGATGACTAAAACAAATCTACAGCTAAAGGAGGCATTGCCACAAGACCCTCTCTGTTTGTTTATGGTGTTAATGGTATGAGCTCTGTCAGTAGTCAGGCCTGAGAAGAGCAGTGAAAAGTGAGCTGCAAAGCTGAGGCAAATTAAGGAGGATAAGGCAATGGAAATGTGCTGGGAGGGAAAGAAGGTGATTGAAACAGATTTAAAAGTATTCTACCTTGGAATACAGGTGGAAGTCTTACATTCAAAGTATACCAAATGTGTAAACTGTCAGAAATCCGGTGTTAGTTTAGAGGGTGACAGCCACACTCAATAGTAAACACAATCCTTATCAGGGTGAGCCACAAAAATCACAAAATAAATCTGTACTAAAGCCTATGGTGGCTTGGCACAAAAGCAGTAAGGCTTACCTTAACCCCTTCGCTGCTAGGCCTTTTCCCCTCCTGTGCTAAGCCCTTTTTTGGCGATTTCGGGTAGTGCGCGCTTAGGGCCCTGTAACTTTTTGACCACATAAGGTATCCACGCCAAATTTGCATCCTTTTCTTCCAACATCATGTGGATTATAAAGGTGTATAGTATTATTATTATTATTAAAAAATTTTATAGAGCGCGTAGTCACCCGGAGGTATCCCAGCGCTAAGAACCCTACCCCTACAGGTCAGTGAGCCAGGAACGGAATAGGGAAAAAGGGAGGGGGAAAGGGAGAGGAGGGGAACTGGAGTTCGGTGTTCCGGACGGGCAAGTTTCTTTAGGGAAAGAGGTGGGTTTTCAGCCGCTTCCTGAAGCGTAGATAGTGTGGTTCGATTCTCAGGTCGCGGGGGAGTGCATTCCAGAGGCGTGCGGTGTGAATTGAGAAGCGTCTTCCGCCTGAACGTGCCTTCCTAAATCTGTGAGTAATGATGAGATTCTCCTTGTCCGAACGGAGGGATCTAGAGGATTTATAGGGTTTGTTAAATTTTCTGAGAATAGGGGGGCCTTGATTTTGTAGCAGTTTGTGGGCTAGGCATAGGGCCTTAAATTTGACCCGCTCCCTTATTGGGAGCCAGTGAAGGAGTTTTAGTGCTGGCTTGGCTGAGGGTCTGGTAGGAGTATTAGTGAGAATCCGGGCGGCGACGTTCTGAATTCTCTGAAGCTTGTTCATCGTTGCTTCGGGGACGCCCAGGTAGATCACATTGCTATAATCAAGCCTAGAAAGTATCAGGCCTTGAATTAGCAGTTTTTGCGAGTTGGGGGGCAGGAGGGGAAGGATCTTCCTCAATGATTTCAAGAGCCCGAAGCACGTCCCGGCTACTTTTTTTGCTTGCGTGGTGAACGAAAGGTCTGTATCGAGCCACACGCCCAAGCTCTGTACAACTAAAGACCCAATCCAATGGCGTAAAGATACATCAGTGACTCAGAAAAAGGGGGGGTCCAAATGTCCTGCTCCCAACTACTCTCTTATACACGTTATAAGGAGGTGAAGCACTGTACTCCGCCCACGTTAAAAAACCTGTTCTCCCGGACAACACTACAGAGCACCACAAATAGTGAACCAAAAACGAAGTTGGTCACACAAGTCCACACCAATTGTTGAACTACACTCTTAGTAGAGAAAAAAATGTGCGAGAAGCAAATGACCCCTCACGGAAACACCACCAACGGGGTATCTGGTATGCAATTTCCAGACAGGCCCCTGTCTCATCATCGGTAGTCACTTGCTTCTCAAAAGAAATAAGAAGAAAGAAAAGAAGTGTCCAAAACAAACAACATAAAATGTGGCAAATAGTGAAGCGCAGAAAGATCTGCTGGTGACAAACACACACAAATATAACTGAGTGCCTAAAAACACACAGCACACCAGTCCCTTAACCAACTTTATTCATAGGGAGGTGATAGTGTGCTGTTTAAATTAAAAAGGCTGGTAGCTAGTCATGCATACCATTACCTACTGCCAGTGCCGACATGTTTCACTGCTATATTGCGTTAAGCAGTTTTATCAGGGCTGCACTCAAATGCTGCCACTTCACTTTTTGGACACTAGTTCTGTAACGCGCTGCCAGGAGAGAACAGGTGGGAAAACACAATTAAAACCATATAGACCCTGGGGTGGCAAAAAGCAAGGGGAATGAAAGTATGATAATGTGTGGGGAGTATTACCAGGAGCCAGCCAAGTTAGTCATACCCCCGCTCCAGTTTCAACAAGGTCACAGGGTACTTCAAACGTAAGTATGTCCTTTTTTCCTTAGTCTAAAATTTTTCTGTCTGAAAAAAGAAAAATGTACAAAAGCTAGCATAATGTACTTTCATAGACACCATGCTGCCTACCAATATGCCATGTAACAGTTCGAGCAATATGCAGCGCTCGGCTACCTACTGATGGTGCAGTGCTTTCGGACATCCCAATGCTAAAATAGATTGTTGAGGGGGTGTGTTGTTTTTGCTCTAGAAAGGCTACCTATGGAGTAAATACGATGTGTTACATGGCATATTGGTGCAGCCCTGATGAAACTGCTTAACGCAATATAGCAGTGAAACATGTCGGCACTGGCAGTAGGTAATGGTATGCATGACTAGCTACCAGCCTTTTTAATTTAAACAGCACACTATCACCTCCCTATGAATAAAGTTGGTTAAGGGACTGGTGTGCTGTGTGTTTTTAGGCACTCAGTTATATTTGTGTGTGTTTGTCACCAGCAGATCTTTCTGCGCTTCACTATTTGCCACATTTTATGTTGTTTGTTTTGGACACTTCTTTTCTTTCTTCTTATTTCTTTTGAGAAGCAAGTGACTACCGATGATGAGACAGGGGCCTGTCTGGAAATTGCATACCAGTTACCCCGTTGGTGGTGTTTCCGTGAGGGGTCATTTGCTTCTCGCACATTTTTGTCTCTAATAAGAGTGTAGTTCAACAATTGGTGTGGACTTGTGTGACCAACTTCGTTTTTGGTTCACTATTTGTGGTGCTCTGTAGTGTTGTCCGGGAGAACAGGTTTTTTAACGTGGGCGGAGTACAGTGCATCACCTCCTTATAACGTGTATAAGAGAGTAGTTGGGAGCAGGACATTTGGACCCCCCTTTTTCTGAGTCACTGATGTATCTTTACGCCATTGGATTGGGTCTTTAGTTGTACTATAGATTTAGAGTGGAGGGCGACCCTTTTCATATTCCCTCTGAGCTCCTTGGTATTGTTTGAGGATTATAAAGGTGCCCAGGGTTTGTGGATTCCCTTGGAGGGGTCCCAGAAATTAACCAAAATATAGTGAAATTTTTGTTTTTTTCAAAAAATTGGGAAAAACGGGCTGCAAATGAAAGCCTCTGGGTTTTTCCCTGCAAATGCTATCAAAAAAGGGTTTGGGGGGATGACATCTCCATTTTCTAAGCTTTTAGGAAATGACAGTCTTTTGTCAGAGAACCAACATTTTTCACACAGTTTTGGCATTTTTCTGGGACACAGCCTATTTTTGCTATTTTACAGCTTTCCACCTCCTTTCAATTAGTGGTAGAAGTGAGTTTAAAAGCAATAATGGATCCTGGAAAACTAAACATTTTCGAAAAGTAGATAAAATTCTGAATTCAGAAAGGGGTCATTTGTCTAAATGCATGAAGGTGTCTTTATAGAAACTAACAGTTAAATATTGGAATAATTGAAAATTTGTTGAAAAAAACAGCCTTTTGTCTCAACGTTTTCACCTATAACTTCTTGTAATTTTGACAGCTTGTGGAAAGCAATATACCGTTACATCCGTTAGACCTTCCTGGTTGTGGGAATATATAAGACTTGTAGTTTCACTAAGAACCCAAGGAACCCAGATCCAAAAACTGAGCAGCAACTTGCAATGGTATTTTTTTATTTACTGGGTATAGAGCACTTTGTATTGGAAAATGTACACATGGAAAAATCTGTATGAAAGACTCCTATGTATTTCTGAATTGGGTACAAATTATAGAGTTTAGAAACAGTATACAATTGCACATTTTCAAAATTGGGAATACTCATAGTAGCATGAGAATTATTGGTCATTTTTTAAAAAGTTTTTTTTTTACACAATGTCTTTCATTGGGAAGGGAGAAATGCATAAAAACTCAATTGGTAATAACAGTTGATTTACAAATCTGAATTACCCTAAGTCTCCCGATAAAAATGGTACCTCACTTGTGTGGGTCGGCCTTGTGCCTGCGATAGGAAACGGCGTAAAATGCAACGTGGTCACACCTCAATTTTGCAGTTAAAAATTGACCCTTTTATGGCAAAGTGCCTAGCTGTTGTTTTTGCACCCTAGCTCTGCCGGCACCTAGTGAAACCTAGCAAACCTATAAATTTTTAAAAAGTAGACACCCAGGGGAATTCAGGATGGGGTGACTCGACTGCCTACCACCAGGTTCTGTTACCCAGAATTCCTTGCAAAGCTAAGAAATTGACAAAAAAAATGCATTTTCCTCACATTTCTGTGGTGGAAAGTTCTGGAATCTTCGTGGATCAACAAATTTCCACCCACCCAGCGTTTCCGCGGGTCTCCCGAAAAAAGTGGTACCTCAATTGCGTGGGTCTGCCTAGCGCCTGCGACAGGAAACAGCGCAAAACGCAACGTGGTCGCACCTCAATTTCGCAGTGAAATCGTGCCCTTTTTAGGCAAAGAGACTACCTTTTGTTTTTGAACCCTAGCTCTGCCGGCACCTAGGAAAACCTAGCAAAGCTATACATTTCTGAAAAGTAGACACGTAGGGGAATTCAGGATGGGGTGACTCGACTGCCTACCACCAGGTTCTATTACCCAGAATCCCTTGCAAATCTAGGAAATTGACAAAAAAAACACATTTTCCTCAAATTTCTGTGGTGGAAAGTTCTGGAATCTGCGTGGATCAACAAATTTCCACCCACCCAGCGTTTCCCCGGGTCTCCCGAAAAAAATGGTACCTCACTTTCCTGGGTCTGCCTAGTGGCGGCGACAGGAAACAGCACAAAATGCAACGTGGTCGCACCACAATTTCACAGTGAAATCGTGCACTTTTTGGGCAAAGAGACTACCTTTTGTTTTTGAACCCTGGCTCTTCCGGCACCTAGAGAAACCTAGCAAACCTATACATTTTTGAAATGTAGACACCCAGGGGAATTCAGGATGGGGTGACTCGACTGCCTTCCACCAGGTTCTGTTACCCAGAATCCCTTGCAAAGCTATGAAAGTGACAAAAAAACGCATTTTCTCACCTTTCTGTGGTGGAAAGTTCTGGACTCTGCGTGGATCAACAAATTTCCACCCACCCAGCGTTCCCCAGGGTCTCCCGAAAACAATGGTACCTCACTTGCCTGGGTCTGCCTAGTGGCCACGACAGGAAACAGTGCAAAATGCAACGTGGTCACACCTCAATTTCACAGTGAAATCGTGCCCTTTATGGACAAAAAGACTACCTTTAGTTTTTGAACCCTAGCTCTGCCGGCACCTAAGGAAACCTAGCAAACCTATACATCTTTGAAAACTAGACACCTAGGGAAATTCAGGATGGGGTGACTCGACTGCCTACCACCAAGTTCTGTTACCCAGAATCCCGTGCAAAACTAAGAAATTGACAAAAAACGCATTTTCTTCACATTTCTGTGGTGGAAAGTTCTGGAAACTGCGTGGATCAACAAATTTCCACCCACCCAGCTTTCCCCCGGGTCTCCAAAACAAAATGGTACTTCACTTGCCTGGGTCTGCCTAGTGGCTGCGACAGGAAACAGCGCAAAATGCAACGTGGGCGCACCTCAATTTTGCAGTGAAATTGTGCCCTTTTTGGACAAAAAGACTACCTTTTGTTTTTTAACCTTAGCTCTGCCGGCAGCTATGGAAACCTAGCAAACCTATACATTTTTGAAAACTAGATACCAAGGGAAATTCAGGATGGGGTGACACGACTGCCTACCACCAGGTTCTGTTACCCAGAATACTGTGCAAAGCTAATAAATTGACAAACAAAACACATTTTCCACATATTTCTGTGGTGGAAAGTTCTGGAATCTGCATGGATCAACAAATTTCCCCCCACCCAGCGTTCCCTATGGGTCTCCAGAAAAAAATGGTACCTCACTTGCCTGGGTCTGCCTAGTGGCTGCGACAGGAAACAGCGCAAAATGCAACGTGGTCACACCTCAATTTCACAGTGAAATCGTGCCCTTTTTGGACAAAAAGACTACCTTTAGTTTTTGAACCCTAGCTCTGCCGGCAACTAAGGAAACCTAGCAAACCTATACCTTTTTGAAAACTAGACACCTAGGGAAATTCAGGATGGGGTGACTCGACTGCCTACCACCAAGTTCTTTTACCCAGAATCCCGTGCAAAATTAAGAAATTGACAAAAAAACGCATTTTCTTCACATTTCTGTGGTGGAAAGTTCTGGAAACTGCGTGGATCAACAAATTTCCACCCACCCAGCTTTCCCCCGGGTCTCCAAAAAAAAATGGTACTTCATTTGCCTGGGTCTGCCTAGTGGCTGCGACAGGAAACAGCGCAAAACGCAACGTGGGCGCACCTCAATTTTGCAGTGAAATCGTGCCCTTTTTGGACAAAAAAACTACCTTTTGTTTTTTAACCTTAGCTCTGGCGGCACCTATGGAAACCTAGCAAACCTATACATTTTTGAAAACTAGATACCAAGGGAAATTCAGGATGGGGTGACTCGACTGCCTACCACCAGGTTCTGGTACCCATAATCCCTTGCAAAGCTAAGAAAGTGACAAAAAAATGCATTTTCCTCACATTTCAGTGGTGGAAAGTTCTGGAATCTCCGTGGATCTACAAATTACCACCCACCCAGTGTTCCCCCAGGTCTCCCTAAAAAAATGATACCTCACTTGCCTGGGTCAGCCTAGTGGCTGCAACAGGAAACAGCTAAAAACGCAACTTGGTCGCACATCAATTTTGCAGTGAAATTGTACCCTTTTTTGACAAACAGACTACCTTTTGTTTTTGAACCCTAGCTCTGCCGGCACCTAAGGAAACCTAGCAAACCTATACATTTTTGAAAACTAGACACCCAGAGAAATTCAGGTTGGGGTGACACGACTGCCTACCACCAGGTTCTGTTACCCAGAATCCTGTGCAAAGCTAATAAATTGACAAACAAAATGCATTTTCCACATATTTCTGTGGTGGAAAGTTCTGGAATCTGCGTGGATCAACAAATTTCCCCCCACCCAGCGTTCCCTATGGGTCTCCCGAAAAAAATGGTACCTCACTTGCCTGGGTCTGCCTAGTGGCTGCAACAGGAAACAGCGCAAAACGCAACGTGGTCGCACCTCAATTTTGCAGTGAAATGGTGCCCTTTTTGGACAAAAAGACTACCTTTTGTTGTTGAACCCTAGCTCTGCCGGCATCTAGGGAAACCTAGCAAACCTATACATTATTGAAAACTAGACACCCAGGGGAATTCAGGATGGGGTGATTCGACTGCCTACCACCAGGTTCTGGTACCCAGAATCCCTTGCAAAGCTAAGAAAGTGACAAAAAAAATGCATTTTCCTCACATTTCAGTGGCGGAAAGTTCTGGAATCTTTGTGGATCAACAAATTTCCACCCACCCAGCGTTCCCCCGGGTCTCCCAAAAAAATGGTACCTCACTTGCCTGGGTCTGCCTAGTGGCCGCAACAGGAAACAGCGCAAAATGCAACGTGGTCACACCTCAATTTTGCAGTTAAAAATTGACCCTTTTATGGCAAAGTGCCTAGCAGTAGTTTTTGCACCCTAGCTCAGCCGGCACCTAGTGAAACCTAGCAAACCTATACATTTTTGAAAAGTAGACACCCAGGGGAATTCAGGATGGGTTGATTCGACTGCCTACCACCAGGTTCCGTTACCCAGAATCCCTTGCAAATCTTAGAAATTGACAAAAAAAAAGCATTTTCCTCATATTTCTGTGGTGGAAAGTTCTGGAATCTTCGTGGATCAACAAATTTCCACCCACCCAGCGTTTCCGCGGGTCTCCCGAAAAAAAGGGTACCTCAATTGCCTGGGTCTGCCTAGTGCCTGCAACAGGAAACAGCACAAAACGCAACGTGGTCGCATCTCAATTTCGCAGTGAAATCGTGCCCTTTTTGGGCAAAGAGACTACCTTTTGTTTTTGAACCCTAGCTCTGCCGGCACCTAGGAAAACCTAGCAAACCTATACATTTTTAAAAAGTAGACACCCAGGGGAATTCAGGATGGGGTGACTCGACTGCCTACCAGCAGGTTCTATTACCCAGAATCCCTTGCAAAGCTAAGAAATTGACCAAAAAAACACATTTTCCTCAAATTTCTGTGGTGGAAAGTTCTGGAATCTGCGTGGATCAACAAATTTCCACCCACCCAGCGTTTTCCCGAGTCTCCCGAAAAAAATGGTACCTCACTTGCCTGGGTCTGCCTAGTGGCCGCGACAGGGAACAGCGCAAAGCGCAACGTGGTCGCACCACAATTTCACAGTGAAATTGTGCACTTTTTGGGCAAAGAGACTAACTTTTGTTTTTGAACCCTGGTTCTTCCGGCACCTAGAGAAACCTAGCAAACCTATACATTTTTGAAATGTAGACACCCAGGGGAATTCAGGATGGGGTGACTCGACTGCCTTCCACCAGGTTCTGTTACCCAGAATCCCTTGCAAAGCTATGAAAGTGACAAAAAAACGCATTTTCTCACATTTCTGTGGTGGAAAGTTCTGGACTCTGCGTGGATCAACAAATTTCCACCCACCCAGCGTTCCCCAGGGTCTCCCGAAAACAATGGTACCACACTTGCCTGGGTCTGCCTAGTGGCGGCGACAGGAAACAGCGCAAAATGCAACGTGGTCACACCTCAATTTCACAGTGAAATCGTGCCCTTTTTGGACAAAAAGACTACCTTTAGTTTTTGAACCCTAGCTCTGCCGGCAACTAAGGAAACCTAGCAAACCTATACATTTTTGAAAACTAGACACCTAGGGAAATTCAGGATGGGGTGACTCGACTGCCTACCACCAAGTTCTGTTACCCAGAATCCCGTGCAAAACTAAGAAATTGACAAAAAAACGCATTTTCTTCACATTTCTGAGGTGGAAAGTTCTGGAAACTGCGTGGATCAACAAATTTCCACCCACCCAGCTTTCCCCCGGGTCTCCAAAAAAAAATGGTACTTCACTTGCCTGGGTCTGCCTAGTGGCTGCGACAGGAAACAGCGCAAAACGCAACGTGGGCGCACCTCAATTTTGCAGTGAAATCGTGCCCTTTTTGGACAAAAAGACTACATTTGTTTTTTAACCTTAGCTCTGCCGGCACCTATGGAAACCTAGCAAACCTATACATTTTTGAAAACTAGATACCAAGGGAAATTCAGGATGGGGTGACTCGACTGCCTACCACCAGGTTCTGGTACCCATAATCCCTTGCAAAGCTAAGAAAGTGACAAAAAATGCATTTTCCTCACATTTCTGTGGTGGAAAGTTCTGGAATCTGCGTGGATCTACAAATTACCACCCACCCAGTGTTCCCCCAGGTCTCCCTAAAAAAATGATACCTCACTTGCCTGGGTCAGCCTAGTGGCTGCGACAGGAAACAGCAAAAAACGCAACTTGGTCGCACCTCAATTTTGCAGTGAAATTGTGCCCTTTTTGGACAAACAGACTACCTTTTGTTTTTGAACCCTAACTCTGCCGGCACCTAAGGAAACCTAGCAAACCTATACATTTTTGAAAACTAGACACCCAGAGAAATTCAGGATGGGGTGACACGACTGCCTACCACCAGGTTCTGTTACCCAGAATCCTGTGCAAATCTAATAAATTGACAAACAAAATGCATTTTCCACATATTTCTGTGGTGGAAAGTTCTGGAATCTGCGTGGATCAACAAATTTCCCCCCACCCAGCGTTCCCTATGGGTCTCCCGAAAAAAATGGTACCTCACTTGCCTGGGTCTGCCTAGTGGCTGCGACAGGAAACAGCGCAAAACGCAATGTGGTCGCACCTCAATTTTGCAGTGAAATTCTGCCCTTTTTGGACAAAAAGACTACCTTTTGTTGTTGAAACCTAGCTCTGCCGGCATCTAGGGAAACCTAGCAAACCTATACATTATTGAAAACTAGACACGCAGGGGAATTCAGGATGGGGTGATTCGACTGCCTACCACCAGGTTCTGGTACCCAGAATCCCTTGCAGAGCTAAGAAAGTGACAAAAAAATGCATTTTCCTCACATTTCAGTGGCGGAAAGTTCTGGAATCTTTGTGGATCAACAAATTTCCACCCACCCAGCGTTCCCCCGGGTCTCCCAAAAAAAATGGTACCTCACTTGCCTGGGTCTGCCTAGTGGCCGCAACAGGAAACAGCGCAAAATGCAACGTGGTCACACCTCAATTTTGCAGTTAAAAATTGACCCTTTTATGGCAAAGTACCTAGCAGTAGTTTTTGCACCCTAGCTCTGCCGGCACCTAGTGAAACCTAGCAAACTTATACATTTTGGAAAGTAGACACCCAGGGGAATTCAGGATGGGGTGATTCGACTGCCTACCACCAGGTTCTGTTACCCAGAATCCCTTGCAAAGCTAAGAAATATGGCCAAAAAAAATGCATTTTCCTCATATTTCTGTGGTGGAAAGTTCTGGAATCTTCGTGGATCAACAAATTTCCACCCACCCAGCGTTTCCGCGGGTCTCCCGAAAAAAATGGTACCTCAATTGCCTGGGTCTGCCTAGTGCCTGCAACCGGAAACAGCACAAAACGCAACGTGGTCGCACCTCAATTTCACAGTGAAATCGTGCCCTTTTTGGGCAAAGAGACTACCTTTTGTTTTGAACCCTAGCTCTGCCGGCACCTAGGAAAACCTAGCAAACCTATACATTTTTAAAAAGTAGACACCCAGGGGAATTCAGGATGGGGTGACTCGACTGCCTACCACCAGGTTCTATTACCCAGAATCCCTTGCAAAGCTAAGAAATTGACCAAAAAAACGCGTTTTCCTCAAATTTCTGTGGTGGAAAGTTCTGGAATCTGCGTGGATCAACAAATTTCCACCCACCCAGCGTTTTCCCGGGTCTCCCGAAAAAAATGGTACCTCACTTGCCTGGGTCTGCCTAGTGGCCGCGACAGGAAACAGCGCAAAACGCAACGTGGTCGCACCACAATTTCACAGTGAAATTGTGCACTTTTTGGGCAAAGAGACTACCTTTTGTTTTTGAACCCTAGCTCTGCCGGCACCTAAGGAAACCTAGCAAACCTATACATTTTTTAAAACTAAACACCCAGAGAAATTCAGGATGGGGTGACACGATTGCCTACCACCAGGTTCTGTTACCCAGAATCCTATGCAAAGCTAATAAATTGACAAACAAAACGCATTTTCCACGTATTTCTGTGGTGGAAAGTTCTAGAATCTGCGTGGATCAACGAATTTCCCCCCACCCAGCGTTCCCCTGGGTCTCCCGAAAAAGATGGTACCTCACTTACCTGGGTCTGCCTAGTGGCTGCGTCAGGAAACAGCGCAAAACGCAACGTGGTTGCACCTCAATTTTGCAGTGAAATGGTGCCCTTTTTGGACAAAAAGACTACCTTTTGTTGTTGAACCCTAGCTCTGCCGGCATCTAGGGAAACCTAGCAAACCTATACATTTTTGAAACCTAGACACCCAGGGGAATTCAGGATGGGGTGACTCGACTGCCTACCACCAGGTTCTGGTACCCAGAATCCCTTGCAAATCTAAGAAAGTGACAAAAAAAACGCATTTTCCTCACATTTCTGTGGTGGAAAGTTCTGGAATCTGTGTGGATCTACACATTTCCACCCACCCAGCGTTCCCCCGGGTCTCCCCAAAAAAATGGTACCTCATTTGCCTGGGTCAGCCTAGTGGCTGCGACAGGAAACAGCGCAAAACGCAACGTGGTCGCACCTCAATTTTGCAGTGAAATAGTGCCCTTTTTGGACAAAAAGACTACCTTTTGTTTTTTAACCTTAGCTCTGCCGGCACCTATGGAAACCTAGCAAACCTATACATTTTTAAAAACTAAATACCAAGGGAAATTAAGGATGGGGTGACTTGACTGCCTACCACCAGGTTCTGGTACCCAGAATCCCTTGCAAAGCTAAGAAAGTGACAAAAAAATGAATTTTCCTCACATTTCTGTGGTGGAAAGTTCTGGAATCTTCGTGGATCAACAAATTTCCACCCACCCAGCGTTTCCCCGGGTCTCCCAAAAAAAATGGTACCTCACTTTCCTGGGTATGCCTAGTGGCCGCGACAGGAAACAGCACAAAATGCAACGTGGTCACACCTCAATTTTGCAGTTAAAAATGGACCCTTTTATGGCAAAGTGCCTAGCTCTGCCGGCACCTAGTGAAACCTAGCAAACCTATACATTTTTGAAAAGTAGACACCCAGGGGAATTCAGGATGGGGTGATTCGACTGCCTACCACCAGGTTCTGTTACCCAGAATCCCTTGCAAAGCTAAGACATTGACAAAAAAAATGCATTTTCCTCACATTTCTGTGGTGGAAAGTTCTGGAATCTTCGTGCATCAACACATTTCCACCCACCCAGCGTTTCCGCGGGTCTCTCGAAAAAAATGGTACCTCACTTGCCTGGGTCTGCCTAGTGGCCGCGACAGGAAACAGCGCAAAATGCCACGTGGTCGCACCACAATTTCACAGTGAAATCGTGCACTTTTTGGGCAAAGAGACGACCTTTTGTTTTTGAACCTCGTGTCTTCCGGCACCTAGGGAAACCTAGCAAATCTATACATTTTTGAAATGTAGACACCCAGGGGAATTCAGGATGGGGTGACTCGACTGCCTTCCACCAGGTTCTGTTACCCCAGAATCCCTTGCAAAGCTATGAAAGTGACAAAAAAACGCATTTTCCTCACATTTCTGTGGTGGAAAGTTCTGGACTCTGCGTGGATCAACAAATTTCCACCCACCCAGCGTTCCCCAGGGTCTCCCGAAAACAATGGTACCACACTTGCCTGGGTCTGCCTAGTGGCCGCGACAGGAAACAGCGCAAAATGCAACGTGGTCACACCTCAATTTCACAGTGAAATCGTGCCCTTTTTGGACAAAAAGACTACCTTTAGTTTTTTAACCCTAGCTCTGCCGGCAACTAAGGAAACCTAGCAAACCTATACATTTTTGAAAACTAGACACCTAGGGAAATTCAGGATGGGGTGACTCGACTGCCTACCACCAAGTTCTGTTACCCAGAATCCCGTGCAAAACTAAGAAATTGACAAAAAAACGCATTTTCTTCACATTTCTGTGGTGGAAAGTTCTGGAAACTGCGTGGATCAACAAATTTCCACCCACCCAGCTTTCCCCCGGGTCTCCAAAAAAAAATGGTACTTCACTTGCCTGGGTCTGCCTAGTGGCTGCGACAGGAAACAGCGCAAAACGCAACGTGGGCGCACCTCAATTTTGCAGTGACATTGTGCCCTTTTTGGACAAAAAGACTACCTTTTGTTTTTTAACCTTAGCTCTGCCGGCACCTATGGAAACCTAGTAAACCTATACATTTTTGAAAACTAGATACCAAGGGGAATTCAGGATGGGGTGACTCGACTGCCTACCACCAGGTTCTGGTACCCATAATCCCTTGCAAAGCTAAGAAAGTGACAAAAAAATGCATTTTCCTCACATTTCTGTGGTGGAAAGTTCTGGAATCTGTGTGGATCTACAAATTACCACTCACCCAGTGTTCCCCCAGGTCTCCCTAAAAAAATGATACCTCACTTGCCTGGGTCAGCCTAGTGGCTGCGACAGGAAACAGCAAAAAACGCAACTTGGTCGCACCTCAATTTTGCAGTGAAAAAGTGCCCTTTTTGGACAAACAGACTACCTTTTGTTTTTGAACCCTAGCTCTGCCGGCACCTAAGGAAACCTAGCAAACCTATCCATTTTTGAAAACTAGACACCCAGAGAAATTCAGGATGGGGTGACACGACTGCCTACCACCAGGTTCTGTTACCCAGAATCCTGTGCAAAGCTAATAAATTGACAAACAAAATGCATTTTCCACATATTTCTGTGGTGGAAAGTTCTGGAATCTGCGTGGATCAACAAATTTCCCTCCACCCAGCGTTCCCTATGGGTCTCCCGAAAAAAATGGTACTTCACTTGCCTGGGTCTGCCTAGTGGCTGTGACAGGAAACAGCGCAAAACGCAACGTGGGCGCACCTCAATTTTGCAGTGACATTGTGCCCTTTTTGGACAAAAAGACTACCTTTTGTTTTTTAACCTTAGCTCTGCCGGCACCTAGTGAAACCTAGCAAACCTATACCTTTTTGAAAAGTAGATACCCAGGGGAATTCAGGATGGGGTGACTCGACTGCCTACCACCAGGTTCTGTTACCCAGAATCCCTTGCAAAGCTAAGAAATTGACAAAAAAAATGCATTTTCCTCACATTTCTGTGGTGGAAAGTTCTGGAATCTTCGTGGATCAACAAATTTCCACCCACCCAGCGTTTCCCCGGGTCTCCCGAAAAAAATGGTACCTCAATTGCCTGGGTCTGCCTAGCGCCTGCGACAGGAAACAGCGCAAAACGCAACGTGGTCGCACCTCAATTTCGCAGTGAAATTGTGCCCTTTTTAGGCAAAGAGACTACCTTTTGTTTTTGAACCCTAGCTCTGCCGGCACCTAAGAAAACCTAGCAAACCTATACTTTTTTGAAAAGTAGACACCCAGGGGAATTCAGGATGGGGTGACTCAACTGCCTACCACCAGGTTCTGTTACCCAGAATCCCTTGCAAATACAAGAAATTGACAAAAAAAAACGCATTTTCCTCATATTTCTGTGGTGGAAAGTTCTGGAATCTGCGTGGACCAACAAATTTCCACCCACCCAGCGTTCCCCCGGGTCTCCCAAAAAAATGGTGCCTCACTTGCCTGGGTCTGCCTAGTGGCCGCGACAGGAAACAGCGCAAAATGCAACGTGGTCACACCTCAATTTTGCAGTTAAAAATGTACCCTTTTATGGCAAAGTGCCTAGCTGTAGTTTTTGCACCCTAGCTCTGCCGGCACCTAGTGAAACCAAGCAAACCTATACATTTTTAAAAAGTAGACACCCAGGGGAAGTCAGGATGGGGTGATTCAACTGCCTACCACCAGGTTCTGTCACCCAGAATCCTTTGCAAATCTAAGAAATTGACAAAAAAATGCATTTTCCTCACATTTCTGTGGTGGAAAGTTCTGGAATCTTCGTGGATCAACAAATTTCCACCCACCCAGCGTTTCCGCGGGTCTCCCGAAAAAAAGGGTACCTCAATTGCCTGGGTCTGCCTAGTGCCTGCAACAGGAAACAGCACAAAACGCAACGTGGTCGCATCTCAATTTCGCAGTGAAATCGTGCCCTTTTTGGGCAAAGAGACTACCTTTTGTTTTTGAACCCTAGCTCTGCCGGCACCTAGGAAAACCTAGCAAACCTATACATTTTTAAAAAGTAGACACCCAGGGGAATTCAGGATGGGGTGACTCGACTGCCTACCAGCAGGTTCTATTACCCAGAATCCCTTGCAAAGCTAAGAAATTGACCAAAAAAACACATTTTCCTCAAATTTCTGTGGTGGAAAGTTCTGGAATCTGCGTGGATCAACAAATTTCCACCCACCCAGCGTTTTCCCGAGTCTCCCGAAAAAAATGGTACCTCACTTGCCTGGGTCTGCCTAGTGGCCGCGACAGGGAACAGCGCAAAGCGCAACGTGGTCGCACCACAATTTCACAGTGAAATTGTGCACTTTTTGGGCAAAGAGACTAACTTTTGTTTTTGAACCCTGGTTCTTCCGGCACCTAGAGAAACCTAGCAAACCTATACATTTTTGAAATGTAGACACCCAGGGGAATTCAGGATGGGGTGACTCGACTGCCTTCCACCAGGTTCTGTTACCCAGAATCCCTTGCAAAGCTATGAAAGTGACAAAAAAACGCATTTTCTCACATTTCTGTGGTGGAAAGTTCTGGACTCTGCGTGGATCAACAAATTTCCACCCACCCAGCGTTCCCCAGGGTCTCCCGAAAACAATGGTACCACACTTGCCTGGGTCTGCCTAGTGGCGGCGACAGGAAACAGCGCAAAATGCAACGTGGTCACACCTCAATTTCACAGTGAAATCGTGCCCTTTTTGGACAAAAAGACTACCTTTAGTTTTTGAACCCTAGCTCTGCCGGCAACTAAGGAAACCTAGCAAACCTATACATTTTTGAAAACTAGACACCTAGGGAAATTCAGGATGGGGTGACTCGACTGCCTACCACCAAGTTCTGTTACCCAGAATCCCGTGCAAAACTAAGAAATTGACAAAAAAACGCATTTTCTTCACATTTCTGAGGTGGAAAGTTCTGGAAACTGCGTGGATCAAAAAATTTCCACCCACCCAGCTTTCCCCCGGGTCTCCAAAAAAAAATGGTACTTCACTTGCCTGGGTCTGCCTAGTGGCTGCGACAGGAAACAGCGCAAAACGCAACGTGGGCGCACCTCAATTTTGCAGTGAAATCGTGCCCTTTTTGGACAAAAAGACTACATTTGTTTTTTAACCTTAGCTCTGCCGGCACCTATGGAAACCTAGCAAACCTATACATTTTTGAAAACTAGATACCAAGGGAAATTCAGGATGGGGTGACTCGACTGCCTACCACCAGGTTCTGGTACCCATAATCCCTTGCAAAGCTAAGAAAGTGACAAAAAATGCATTTTCCTCACATTTCTGTGGTGGAAAGTTCTGGAATCTGCGTGGATCTACAAATTACCACCCACCCAGTGTTCCCCCAGGTCTCCCTAAAAAAATGATACCTCACTTGCCTGGGTCAGCCTAGTGGCTGCGACAGGAAACAGCAAAAAACGCAACTTGGTCGCACCTCAATTTTGCAGTGAAATTGTGCCCTTTTTGGACAAACAGACTACCTTTTGTTTTTGAACCCTAACTCTGCCGGCACCTAAGGAAACCTAGCAAACCTATACATTTTTGAAAACTAGACACCCAGAGAAATTCAGGATGGGGTGACACGACTGCCTACCACCAGGTTCTGTTACCCAGAATCCTGTGCAAATCTAATAAATTGACAAACAAAATGCATTTTCCACATATTTCTGTGGTGGAAAGTTCTGGAATCTGCGTGGATCAACAAATTTCCCCCCACCCAGCGTTCCCTATGGGTCTCCCGAAAAAAATGGTACCTCACTTGCCTGGGTCTGCCTAGTGGCTGCGACAGGAAACAGCGCAAAACGCAATGTGGTCGCACCTCAATTTTGCAGTGAAATTCTGCCCTTTTTGGACAAAAAGACTACCTTTTGTTGTTGAAACCTAGCTCTGCCGGCATCTAGGGAAACCTAGCAAACCTATACATTATTGAAAACTAGACACGCAGGGGAATTCAGGATGGGGTGATTCGACTGCCTACCACCAGGTTCTGGTACCCAGAATCCCTTGCAGAGCTAAGAAAGTGACAAAAAAATGCATTTTCCTCACATTTCAGTGGCGGAAAGTTCTGGAATCTTTGTGGATCAACAAATTTCCACCCACCCAGCGTTCCCCCGGGTCTCCCAAAAAAAATGGTACCTCACTTGCCTGGGTCTGCCTAGTGGCCGCAACAGGAAACAGCGCAAAATGCAACGTGGTCACACCTCAATTTTGCAGTTAAAAATTGACCCTTTTATGGCAAAGTACCTAGCAGTAGTTTTTGCACCCTAGCTCTGCCGGCACCTAGTGAAACCTAGCAAACTTATACATTTTGGAAAGTAGACACCCAGGGGAATTCAGGATGGGGTGATTCGACTGCCTACCACCAGGTTCTGTTACCCAGAATCCCTTGCAAAGCTAAGAAATATGGCCAAAAAAAATGCATTTTCCTCATATTTCTGTGGTGGAAAGTTCTGGAATCTTCGTGGATCAACAAATTTCCACCCACCCAGCGTTTCCGCGGGTCTCCCGAAAAAAATGGTACCTCAATTGCCTGGGTCTGCCTAGTGCCTGCAACCGGAAACAGCACAAAACGCAACGTGGTCGCACCTCAATTTCACAGTGAAATCGTGCCCTTTTTGGGCAAAGAGACTACCTTTTGTTTTGAACCCTAGCTCTGCCGGCACCTAGGAAAACCTAGCAAACCTATACATTTTTAAAAAGTAGACACCCAGGGGAATTCAGGATGGGGTGACTCGACTGCCTACCACCAGGTTCTATTACCCAGAATCCCTTGCAAAGCTAAGAAATTGACCAAAAAAACGCGTTTTCCTCAAATTTCTGTGGTGGAAAGTTCTGGAATCTGCGTGGATCAACAAATTTCCACCCACCCAGCGTTTTCCCGGGTCTCCCGAAAAAAATGGTACCTCACTTGCCTGGGTCTGCCTAGTGGCCGCGACAGGAAACAGCGCAAAACGCAACGTGGTCGCACCACAATTTCACAGTGAAATTGTGCACTTTTTGGGCAAAGAGACTACCTTTTGTTTTTGAACCCTAGCTCTGCCGGCACCTAAGGAAACCTAGCAAACCTATACATTTTTTAAAACTAAACACCCAGAGAAATTCAGGATGGGGTGACACGATTGCCTACCACCAGGTTCTGTTACCCAGAATCCTATGCAAAGCTAATAAATTGACAAACAAAACGCATTTTCCACGTATTTCTGTGGTGGAAAGTTCTAGAATCTGCGTGGATCAACGAATTTCCCCCCACCCAGCGTTCCCCTGGGTCTCCCGAAAAAGATGGTACCTCACTTACCTGGGTCTGCCTAGTGGCTGCGTCAGGAAACAGCGCAAAACGCAACGTGGTTGCACCTCAATTTTGCAGTGAAATGGTGCCCTTTTTGGACAAAAAGACTACCTTTTGTTGTTGAACCCTAGCTCTGCCGGCATCTAGGGAAACCTAGCAAACCTATACATTTTTGAAACCTAGACACCCAGGGGAATTCAGGATGGGGTGACTCGACTGCCTACCACCAGGTTCTGGTACCCAGAATCCCTTGCAAATCTAAGAAAGTGACAAAAAAAACGCATTTTCCTCACATTTCTGTGGTGGAAAGTTCTGGAATCTGTGTGGATCTACACATTTCCACCCACCCAGCGTTCCCCCGGGTCTCCCCAAAAAAATGGTACCTCATTTGCCTGGGTCAGCCTAGTGGCTGCGACAGGAAACAGCGCAAAACGCAACGTGGTCGCACCTCAATTTTGCAGTGAAATAGTGCCCTTTTTGGACAAAAAGACTACCTTTTGTTTTTTAACCTTAGCTCTGCCGGCACCTATGGAAACCTAGCAAACCTATACATTTTTAAAAACTAAATACCAAGGGAAATTAAGGATGGGGTGACTTGACTGCCTACCACCAGGTTCTGGTACCCAGAATCCCTTGCAAAGCTAAGAAAGTGACAAAAAAATGAATTTTCCTCACATTTCTGTGGTGGAAAGTTCTGGAATCTTCGTGGATCAACAAATTTCCACCCACCCAGCGTTTCCCCGGGTCTCCCAAAAAAAATGGTACCTCACTTTCCTGGGTATGCCTAGTGGCCGCGACAGGAAACAGCACAAAATGCAACGTGGTCACACCTCAATTTTGCAGTTAAAAATGGACCCTTTTATGGCAAAGTGCCTAGCTCTGCCGGCACCTAGTGAAACCTAGCAAACCTATACATTTTTGAAAAGTAGACACCCAGGGGAATTCAGGATGGGGTGATTCGACTGCCTACCACCAGGTTCTGTTACCCAGAATCCCTTGCAAAGCTAAGACATTGACAAAAAAAATGCATTTTCCTCACATTTCTGTGGTGGAAAGTTCTGGAATCTTCGTGCATCAACACATTTCCACCCACCCAGCGTTTCCGCGGGTCTCTCGAAAAAAATGGTACCTCACTTGCCTGGGTCTGCCTAGTGGCCGCGACAGGAAACAGCGCAAAATGCCACGTGGTCGCACCACAATTTCACAGTGAAATCGTGCACTTTTTGGGCAAAGAGACGACCTTTTGTTTTTGAACCTCGTGTCTTCCGGCACCTAGGGAAACCTAGCAAATCTATACATTTTTGAAATGTAGACACCCAGGGGAATTCAGGATGGGGTGACTCGACTGCCTTCCACCAGGTTCTGTTACCCCAGAATCCCTTGCAAAGCTATGAAAGTGACAAAAAAACGCATTTTCCTCACATTTCTGTGGTGGAAAGTTCTGGACTCTGCGTGGATCAACAAATTTCCACCCACCCAGCGTTCCCCAGGGTCTCCCGAAAACAATGGTACCACACTTGCCTGGGTCTGCCTAGTGGCCGCGACAGGAAACAGCGCAAAATGCAACGTGGTCACACCTCAATTTCACAGTGAAATCGTGCCCTTTTTGGACAAAAAGACTACCTTTAGTTTTTTAACCCTAGCTCTGCCGGCAACTAAGGAAACCTAGCAAACCTATACATTTTTGAAAACTAGACACCTAGGGAAATTCAGGATGGGGTGACTCGACTGCCTACCACCAAGTTCTGTTACCCAGAATCCCGTGCAAAACTAAGAAATTGACAAAAAAACGCATTTTCTTCACATTTCTGTGGTGGAAAGTTCTGGAAACTGCGTGGATCAACAAATTTCCACCCACCCAGCTTTCCCCCGGGTCTCCAAAAAAAAATGGTACTTCACTTGCCTGGGTCTGCCTAGTGGCTGCGACAGGAAACAGCGCAAAACGCAACGTGGGCGCACCTCAATTTTGCAGTGACATTGTGCCCTTTTTGGACAAAAAGACTACCTTTTGTTTTTTAACCTTAGCTCTGCCGGCACCTATGGAAACCTAGTAAACCTATACATTTTTGAAAACTAGATACCAAGGGGAATTCAGGATGGGGTGACTCGACTGCCTACCACCAGGTTCTGGTACCCATAATCCCTTGCAAAGCTAAGAAAGTGACAAAAAAATGCATTTTCCTCACATTTCTGTGGTGGAAAGTTCTGGAATCTGTGTGGATCTACAAATTACCACTCACCCAGTGTTCCCCCAGGTCTCCCTAAAAAAATGATACCTCACTTGCCTGGGTCAGCCTAGTGGCTGCGACAGGAAACAGCAAAAAACGCAACTTGGTCGCACCTCAATTTTGCAGTGAAAATGTGCCCTTTTTGGACAAACAGACTACCTTTTGTTTTTGAACCCTAGCTCTGCCGGCACCTAAGGAAACCTAGCAAACCTATCCATTTTTGAAAACTAGACACCCAGAGAAATTCAGGATGGGGTGACACGACTGCCTACCACCAGGTTCTGTTACCCAGAATCCTGTGCAAAGCTAATAAATTGACAAACAAAATGCATTTTCCACATATTTCTGTGGTGGAAAGTTCTGGAATCTGCGTGGATCAACAAATTTCCCTCCACCCAGCGTTCCCTATGGGTCTCCCGAAAAAAATGGTACTTCACTTGCCTGGGTCTGCCTAGTGGCTGTGACAGGAAACAGCGCAAAACGCAACGTGGGCGCACCTCAATTTTGCAGTGACATTGTGCCCTTTTTGGACAAAAAGACTACCTTTTGTTTTTTAACCTTAGCTCTGCCGGCACCTAGTGAAACCTAGCAAACCTATACCTTTTTGAAAAGTAGATACCCAGGGGAATTCAGGATGGGGTGACTCGACTGCCTACCACCAGGTTCTGTTACCCAGAATCCCTTGCAAAGCTAAGAAATTGACAAAAAAAATGCATTTTCCTCACATTTCTGTGGTGGAAAGTTCTGGAATCTTCGTGGATCAACAAATTTCCACCCACCCAGCGTTTCCCCGGGTCTCCCGAAAAAAATGGTACCTCAATTGCCTGGGTCTGCCTAGCGCCTGCGACAGGAAACAGCGCAAAACGCAACGTGGTCGCACCTCAATTTCGCAGTGAAATTGTGCCCTTTTTAGGCAAAGAGACTACCTTTTGTTTTTGAACCCTAGCTCTGCCGGCACCTAAGAAAACCTAGCAAACCTATACTTTTTTGAAAAGTAGACACCCAGGGGAATTCAGGATGGGGTGACTCAACTGCCTACCACCAGGTTCTGTTACCCAGAATCCCTTGCAAATACAAGAAATTGACAAAAAAAAACGCATTTTCCTCATATTTCTGTGGTGGAAAGTTCTGGAATCTGCGTGGACCAACAAATTTCCACCCACCCAGCGTTCCCCCGGGTCTCCCAAAAAAATGGTGCCTCACTTGCCTGGGTCTGCCTAGTGGCCGCGACAGGAAACAGCGCAAAATGCAACGTGGTCACACCTCAATTTTGCAGTTAAAAATGTACCCTTTTATGGCAAAGTGCCTAGCTGTAGTTTTTGCACCCTAGCTCTGCCGGCACCTAGTGAAACCAAGCAAACCTATACATTTTTAAAAAGTAGACACCCAGGGGAAGTCAGGATGGGGTGATTCAACTGCCTACCACCAGGTTCTGTCACCCAGAATCCTTTGCAAATCTAAGAAATTGACAAAAAAATGCATTTTCCTCACATTTCTGTGGTGGAAAGTTCTGGAATCTTCGTAGATCAACAAATTTCCACCCACCCAGCAATTCCGCGGGTCTCCCGAAAAAAATGGTACCTCAATTGCCTGGGTCTGCCTAGGGCCTGCGACAGCAAACAGCGCAAAACGCAACGTGGTCGCACCTCAATTTCGCAGTGAAATCGTGCCCTTTTTGGGCAAAGAGACTACCTTTTGTTTTTGAACCCTAGCTCTGCCGGCACCTAGGAAAACCTAGCAAAGCTATACATTTTTGAAAAGTAGACACGCAGGGGAATTCAGGATGGGGTGACCACCAGGTTCTATTACCCAGAATCCCTTGCAAATCTAGGAAATTGACAAAAAAAACACATTTTCCTCAAATTTCTGTGGTGGAAAGTTCTGGAATCTGCGTGGATCAACAAATTTCCACCCACCCAGCGTTTCCCCGGGTCTCCCAAAAAAAATGGTACCTCACTTTCCTGGGTCTGCCTAGTGGCAGCGACAGGAAACAGCACAAAATGCAACGTGGTCGCACCACAATTTCACAGTGAAATCGTGCACTTTTTGGGCAAAGAGACTACCTTTTCTTTTTTAACCCTGGCTCTTCCGGCACCTAGAGAAACCTAGCAAACCTATACATTTTTGAAATGTAGACACCCAGGGGAATTCAGGATGGGGTGACTCGACTGCCTTCCACCAGGTTCTGTTACCCAGAATCCCTTGCTAAGCTAGGAAATTGACAAAAAAAACACATTTTCCTCAAATTTCTGTGGTGGAAAGTTCTGGAATCTGCGTGGATCAACAAATCTCCACCCACCCAGCGTTTCCCCGGGTCTCCTGAAAAAAATGGTACCTCACTTGCCTGGGTCTGCCTAGTGGCGGCGACAGGAAACAGCGCAAAATGCAACGTGGTCGCACCACAATTTCACAGTGAAATCGTGCACTTTTTGGGCAAAGAGACTACCTTTTGTTTTTTAACCCTAGCTCTGCCGGCAACTAAGGAAACCTAGCAAACCTATACATTTTTGAAAACTAGACACCTAGGGAAATTCAGGATGGGGTGACTCGACTGCCTACCACCAAGTTCTGTTACCCAGAATTCCGTGCAAAACTAAGAAATTGACAAAAAAACGCATTTTCTTCACATTTCCGTGGTGGAAAGTTCTGGAAACTGCGTGGATCAACAAATTTCCACCCACCCAGCTTTCCCCCGGGTCTCCAAAAAAAAATGGTACTTCACTTGCCTGGGTCTGCCTAGTGGCTGCGACAGGAAACAGCGCAAAACGCAACGTGGGCGCACCTCAATTTTGCAGTGAAATCGTGCCCTTTTTGGACAAAAAGACTACCTTTTGTTTTTGAACCCTAGCTCTGCCGGCACCTAAGAAAACCTAGCAAACCTATACTTTTTTGAAAAGTAGACACCCAGGGGAATTCAGGATGGGGTGACTCAACTGCCTACCACCAGGTTCTGTTACCCAGAATCCCTTGCAAATACAAGAAATTGACAAAAAAAAACGCATTTTCCTCATATTTCTGTGGTGGAAAGTTCTGGAATCTGCGTGGACCAACAAATTTCCACCCACCCAGCGTTCCCCCGGGTCTCCCAAAAAAAATGGTACCTCAATTGCCTGGGTCTGCCTAGCGCCTGCGACAGGAAACAGCGCAAAACGCAACGTGGTCGCACCTCAATTTCGCAGTGAAATTGTGCCCTTTTTAGGCAAAGAGACTACCTTTTGTTTTTGAACCCTAGCTCTGCCGGCACCTAAGAAAACCTAGCAAACCTATACTTTTTTGAAAGGTAGACACCCAGGGGAATTCAGGATGGGGTGACTCAACTGCCTACCACCAGGTTCTGTTACCCAGAATCCCTTGCAAATACAAGAAATTGACAAAAAAAAACGCATTTTCCTCATATTTCTGTGGTGAAAAGTTCTGGAATCTGCGTGGACCAACAAATTTCCACCCACCCAGCGTTCCCCCGGGTCTCCCAAAAAAATGGTGCCTCACTTGCCTGGGTCTGCCTAGTGGCCGCGACAGGAAACAGCGCAAAATGCAACGTGGTCACACCTCAATTTTGCAGTAAAAAATGTACCCTTTTATGGCAAAGTGCCTAGCTGTAGTTTTTGCACCCTAGCTCTGCCGGCACCTAGTGAAACCAAGCAAACCTATACATTTTTAAAAAGTAGACACCCAGGGGAAGTCAGGATGGGGTGATTCAACTGCCTACCACCAGGTTCTGTCACCCAGAATCCTTTGCAAATCTAAGAAATTGACAAAAAAATGCATTTTCCTCACATTTCTGTGGTGGAAAGTTCTGGAATCTTCGTAGATCAACAAATTTCCACCCACCCAGCGTTTCCGCGGGTCTCCCGAAAAAAATGGTACCTCAATTGCCTGGGTCTGCCTAGTGCCTGCGACAGGAAACAGCGCAAAACGCAACGTGGTCGCGCCTCAATTTCGCAGTGAAATCGTGCCCTTTTTGGGCAAAGAGACTACCTTTTGTTTTTGAACCCTAGCTCTGCCGGCACCTAGGAAAACCTAGCAAAGCTATACATTTTTGAAAAGTAGACACGCAGGGGAATTCAGGATGGGGTGACCACCAGGTTCTATTACCCAGAATCCCTTGCAAATCTAGGAAATTGACAAAAAAAACACATTTTCCTCTAATTTCTGTGGTGGAAAGTTCTGGAATCTGCGTGGATCAACAAATTTCCACCCACCCAGCGTTTCCCCGGGTCTCCCAAAAAAAATGGTACCTCACTTTCCTGGGTCTGCCTAGTGGCAGCGACAGGAAACAGCACAAAATGCAACGTGGTCGCACCACAATTTCACAGTAAAATCGTGCACTTTTTGGGCAAAGAGACTACCTTTTGTTTTTTAACCCTGGCTCTTCCGGAACCTAGAGAAACCTAGCAAACCTATACATTTTTGAAATGTAGACACCCAGGGGAATTCAGGATGGGGTGACTCGACTGCCTTCCACCACGTTCTGTTACCCAGAATCCCTTGCTAAGCTAGGAAATTGACAAAAAAAACACATTTTCCTCAAATTTCTGTGGTGGAAAGTTCTGGAATCTGCGTGGATCAACAAATCTCCACCCACCCAGCGTTTCCCCGGGTCTCCCGAAAAAAATGGTACCTCACTTGCCTGGGTCTGCCTAGTGGCGGCGACAGGAAACAGCGCAAAATGCAACGTGGTCGCACCACAATTTCACAGTGAAATCGTGCACTTTTTGGGCAAAGAGACTACCTTTTGTTTTTGAACCCTAGCTCTGCCGGCACCTAAGGAAACCTAGCAAACCTATACATTTTTGAAAACTAGACACCCAGAGAAATTCAGGATGGGGTGACACGATTGCCTACCACCAGGTTCTGTTACCCAGAATCCTGTGCAAAGCTAATAAATTGACAAACAAAACGCATTTTCCACGTATTTCTGTGGTGGAAAGTTCTAGAATCTGCGTGGATCAACAAATTTCCCCCCACCCAGCGTTCCCCTGGGTCTCCCCAAAAAAATGGTACCTCACTTACCTGGTTCTGCCTAGTGGCTGCGTCAGGAAACAGCGCAAAACGCAACGTGGTCGCACCTCAATTTTGCAGTGAAATGGTGCCCTTTTTGGACAAAAAGACTACCTTTTGTTGTTGAACTTTAGCTCTGCCGGCATCTAGGGAAACCTAGCAAATCTATACATTTTTGAAAACTAGACACCCAGGGGAATTCAGGATGGGGTGACTCGACTGCCTACCACCAGGTTCTGGTACCCAGAATCCCTTGCAAATCTAAGAAAGTGACAAAAAAAACGCATTTTCCTCACATTTCTGTGGTGGAAAGTTCTGGAATCTGTGTGGATCTACACATTTCCACCCACCCAGCGTTCCCCCGGGTCTCCCCAAAAAAATGGTACCTCATTTGCCTGGGTCAGCCTAGTGGCTGCGACAGGAAACAGCGCAAAACGCAACGTGGTCGCACCTCAATTTTGCAGTGAAAAATTGACCCTTTTATGGCAAAGTGCCTAGCTCTGCCGGCACCTTGTGAAACCTAGCAAACCTATACATTTTTGAAAAGTAGACACCCAGGGGAATTCAGAATGGGGTGATTCGACTGCCTACCACCAGGTTCTGTTACCCAGAATCCCTTGCAAATCTAAGACATTGACAAAAAAAATGCATTTTCCTCACATTTCTGTGGTGGAAAGTTCTGGAATCTTCGTGGATCAACACATTTCCACCCACCCAGCGTTTCCGCGGGTCTCTCGAAAAACATGGTACCTCACTTGCCTGGGTCTGCCTAGTGGCCGCGACAGGAAACAGTGCAAAACGCAACGTGGTCGCACCACAATTTCACAGTGAAATTGTGCACTTTTTGGGCAAAGAGACGACCTTTTGTTTTTGAACCCTGTGTCTTCCGGCACCTAGGGAAACCTAGCAAACCTATACATTTTTGAAATGTAGACACCCAGGGGAATTCAGGATGGGGTGACTCGACTGCCTTCCACCAGGTTCTGTTACCCCAGAATCCCTTGCAAAGCTATGAAAGTGACAAAAAAACGCATTTTCCTCACATTTCTGTGGTGGAAAGTTCTGGACTCTGCGTGGATCAACAAATTTCCACCCACCCAGCGTTCCCCAGGGTCTCCCGAAAACAATGGTACCGCACTTGCCTGGGTCTGCCTAGTGGCTGCGACAGGAAACAGCGCAAAATGCAACGTGGTCACACCTCAATTTTACAGTGAAATCGTGCCCTTTTTGGACAAAAAGACTACCTTTAGTTTTTGAACCCTAGCTCTGCCGGCAACTAAGGAAACCTAGCAAACCTATACATTTTTGAAAACTAGACACCTAGGGAAATTCAGGATGGGGTGACTCGACTGCCTACCACCAAGTTCTGTTACCCAGAATCCCGTGCAAAACTAAGAAATTGACAAAAAAACGCATTTTCTTCACATTTCTGTGGTGGAAAGTTCTGGAAACTGCGTGGATCAACAAATTTCCACCCACCCAGCTTTCCCCCGGGTCTCCAAAAAAAAATGGTACTTCACTTGCCTGGGTCTGCCTAGTGGCTGCGACAGGAAACAGCGCAAAACGCAACGTGGGCGCACCTCAATTTTGCAGTGACATTGTGCCCTTTTTGGACAAAAAGACTACCTTTTGTTTTTTAACCTTAGCTCTGCCGGCACCTATGGAAACCTAGCAAACCTATACATTTTTGAAAACTAGATACCAAGGGGAATTCAGGATGGGGTGACTCGACTGCCTACCACCAGGTTCTGGTACCCATAATCCCTTGCAAAGCTAAGAAAGTGACAAAAAAATGCATTTTCCTCACATTTCTGTGGTGGAAAGTTCTGGAATCTGTGTGGATCTACAAATTACCACTCACCCAGTGTTCCCCCAGGTCTCCCTAAAAAAATGATACCTCACTTGCCTGGGTCAGCCTAGTGGCTGCAACAGGAAACAGCAAAAAACGCAACTTGGTCGCACCTCAATTTTGCAGTGAAATCGTGCCCTTTTTGGACAAACAGACTACCTTTTGTTTTTGAACCCTAGCTCTGCCGGCACCTAAGGAAACCTAGCAAACCTATCCATTTTTGAAAACTAGACACCCAGAGAAATTCAGGATGGGGTGACACGACTGCCTACCACCAGGTTCTGTTACCCAGAATCCTGTGCAAAGCTAATAAATTGACAAACAAAATGCATTTTCCACATATTTCTGTGGTGGAAAGTTCTGGAATCTGCGTGGATCAACAAATTTCCCCCCACCCAGCGTTCCCTATGGGTCTCCCGAAAAAAATGGTACCTCACTTGCCTGGGTCAGCCTAGTGGCTGCTACAGGAAACAGCGCAAAACGCAACGTGGTCGCACCTCAATTTTGCAGTGATATTGTGCCCTTTTTGGACAAAAAGACTACCTTTTGTTGTTGAACCCTAGCTCTGCCGGCACCTAGTGAAACCTAGCAAACCTATACATTTTTGAAAAGTAGATACCCAGGGGAATTCAGGATGGGGTGACTCGACTGCCTACCACCAGGTTCTGTTACCCAGAATCCCTTGCAAAGCTAAGAAATTGACAAAAAAAATGCATTTTCCTCACATTTCTGTGGTGGAAAGTTCTGGAATCTTCGTGGATCAACAAATTTCCACCCACCCAGCGTTTCCCCGGGTCTCCCGAAAAAAATGGTACCTCAATTGCCTGGGTCTGCCTAGCGCCTGCGACAGGAAACAGCGCAAAACGCAACGTGGTCGCACCTCAATTTCGCAGTGAAATTGTGCCCTTTTTAGGCAAAGAGACTACCTTTTGTTTTTGAACCCTAGCTCTGCCGGCACCTAAGAAAACCTAGCAAACCTATACTTTTTTGAAAAGTAGACACCCAGGGGAATTCAGGATGGGGTGACTCAACTGCCTACCACCAGGTTCTGTTACCCAGAATCCCTTGCAAATACAAGAAATTGACAACAAAAAAACGCATTTTCCTCATATTTCTGTGGTGGAAAGTTCTGGAATCTGCGTGGACCAACAAATTTCCACCCACCCAGCGTTCCCCCGGGTCTCCCAAAAAAATGGTGCCTCACTTGCCTGGGTCTGCCTAGTGGCCGCGACAGGAAACAGCGCAAAATGCAACGTGGTCACACCTCAATTTTGCAGTTAAAAATGTACCCTTTTATGGCAAAGTGCCTAGCTGTCGTTTTTGCACCCTAGCTCTGCCGGCACCTAGTGAAACCAAGCAAACCTATACATTTTTAAAAAGTAGACACCCAGGGGAAGTCAGGATGGGGTGATTCAACTGCCTACCACCAGGTTCTGTCACCCAGAATCCTTTGCAAATCTAAGAAATTGACAAAAAAATGCATTTTCCTCACATTTCTGTGGTGGAAAGTTCTGGAATCTTCGTAGATAAACAAATTTCCACCCACCCAGCGTTTCCGCGGGTCTCCCGAAAAAAATGGTACCTCAATTGCCTGGGTCTGCCTAGTGCCTGCGACAGCAAACAGCGCAAAACGCAACGTGGTCGCACCTCAATTTCGCAGTGAAATCGTGCCCTTTTTGGGCAAAGAGACTACCTTTTGTTTTTGAACCCTAGCTCTGCCGGCACCTAGGAAAACCTAGCAAAGCTATACATTTTTGAAAAGTAGACACGCAGGGGAATTCAGGATGGGGTGACCACCAGGTTCTATTACCCAGAATCCCTTGCAAATCTAGGAAATTGACAAAAAAAACACATTTTCCTCAAATTTCTGTGGTGGAAAGTTCTGGAATCTGCGTGGATCAACAAATTTCCACCCACCCAGCGTTTCCCCGGGTCTCCCAAAAAAAATGGTACCTCACTTTCCTGGGTCTGCCTAGTGGCAGCAACAGGAAACAGCACAAAATGCAACGTGGTCGCACCACAATTTCACAGTGAAATCGTGCACTTTTTGGGCAAAGAGACTACCTTTTCTTTTTTAACCCTGGCTCTTCCGGCACCTAGAGAAACCTAGCAACCCTATACATTTTTGAAATGTAGACACCCAGGGGAATTCAGGATGGGGTGACTCGACTGCCTTCCACCAGGTTCTGTTACCCAGAATCCCTTGCTTAGCTAGGAAATTGACAAAAAAAACACATTTTCCTCAAATTTCTGTGGTGGAAAGTTCTGGAATCTGCGTGGATCAACAAATCTCCACCCACCCAGCGTTTCCCCGGGTCTCCTGAAAAAAATGGTACCTCACTTGCCTGGGTCTGCCTAGTGGCGGCGACAGGAAACAGCGCAAAATGCAACGTGGTCGCACCACAATTTCACAGTGAAATCGTGCACTTTTTGGGCAAAGAGACTACCTTTTGTTTTTTAACCCTAGCTCTGCCGGCAACTAAGGAAACCTAGCAAACCTATACATTTTTGAAAACTAGACACCTAGGGAAATTCAGGATGGGGTGACTCGACTGCCTACCACCAAGTTCTGTTACCCAGAATTCCGTGCAAAACTAAGAAATTGACAAAAAAACGCATTTTCTTCACATTTCCGTGGTGGAAAGTTCTGGAAACTGCGTGGATCAACAAATTTCCACCCACCCAGCTTTCCCCCGGGTCTCCAAAAAAAAATGGTACTTCACTTGCCTGGGTCTGCCTAGTGGCTGCGACAGGAAACAGCGCAAAACGCAACGTGGGCGCACCTCAATTTTGCAGTGAAATCGTGCCCTTTTTGGACTAAAAGACTACCTTTTGTTTTTGAACCCTAGCTCTGCCGGCACCTAAGAAAACCTAGCAAACCTATACTTTTTTGAAAAGTAGACACCCAGGGGAATTCAGGATGGGGTGACTCAACTGCCTACCACCAGGTTCTGTTACCCAGAATCCCTTGCAAATACAAGAAATTGACAAAAAAAAACGCATTTTCCTCATATTTCTGTGGTGGAAAGTTCTGGAATCTGCGTGGACCAACAAATTTCCACCCACCCAGCGTTCCCCCGGGTCTCCCAAAAAAAATGGTACCTCAATTGCCTGGGTCTGCCTAGCGCCTGCGACAGGAAACAGCGCAAAACGCAACGTGGTCGCACCTCAATTTCGCAGTGAAATTGTGCCCTTTTTAGGCAAAGAGACTACCTTTTGTTTTTGAACCCTAGCTCTGCCGGCACCTAAGAAAACCTAGCAAACCTATACTTTTTTGAAAAGTAGACACCCAGGGGAATTCAGGATGGGGTGACTCAACTGCCTACCACCAGGTTCTGTTACCCAGAATCCCTTGCAAATACAAGAAATTGACAAAAAAAACGCATTTTCCTCATATTTCTGTGGTGGAAAGTTCTGGAATCTGCGTGGACCAACAAATTTCCACCCACCCAGCGTTCCCCCGGGTCTCCCAAAAAAATGGTGCCTCACTTGCCTGGGTCTGCCTAGTGGCCGCGACAGGAAACAGCGCAAAATGCAACGTGGTCACACCTCAATTTTGCAGTAAAAAATGTACCCTTTTATGGCAAAGTTCCTAGCTGTAGTTTTTGCACCCTAGCTCTGCCGGCACCTAGTAAAACCAAGCAAACCTATACATTTTTAAAAAGTAGACACCCAGGGGAAGTCAGGATGGGGTGATTCAACTGCCTACCACCAGGTTCTGTCACCCAGAATCCTTTGCAAATCTAAGAAATTGACAAAAAAATGCATTTTCCTCACATTTCTGTGGTGGAAAGTTCTGGAATCTTCGTAGATCAACAAATTTCCACCCACCCAGCGTTTCCGCGGGTCTCCCGAAAAAAATGGTACCTCAATTGCCTGGGTCTGCCTAGTGCCTGCGACAGGAAACAGCGCAAAACGCAACGTGGTCGCGCCTCAATTTCGCAGTGAAATCGTGCCCTTTTTGGGCAAAGAGACTACCTTTTGTTTTTGAACCCTAGCTCTGCCGGCACCTAGGAAAACCTAGCAAAGCTATACATTTTTGAAAAGTAGACACGCAGGGGAATTCAGGATGGGGTGACCACCAGGTTCTATTACCCAGAATCCCTTGCAAATCTAGGAAATTGACAAAAAAAACACATTTTCCTCTAATTTCTGTGGTGGAAAGTTCTGGAATCTGCGTGGATCAACAAATTTCCACCCACCCAGCGTTTCCCCGGGTCTCCCAAAAAAAATGGTACCTCACTTTCCTGGGTCTGCCTAGTGGCAGCGACAGGAAACAGCACAAAATGCAACGTGGTCGCACCACAATTTCACAGTAAAATCGTGCACTTTTTGGGCAAAGAGACTACCTTTTGTTTTTTAACCCTGCCTCTTCCGGCACCTAGAGAAACCTAGCAAACCTATACATTTTTGAAATGTAGACACCCAGGGGAATTCAGGATGGGGTGACTCGACTGCCTTCCACCAGGTTGTGTTACCCAGAATCCCTTGCTAAGCTAGGAAATTGACAAAAAAAACACATTTTCCTCAAATTTCTGTGGTGGAAAGTTCTGGAATCTGCGTGGACCAACAAATTTCCACCCACCCAGCGTTCCCCCGGGTCTCCCAAAAAAATGGTGCCTCACTTGCCTGGGTCTGCCTAGTGGCCGCGACAGGAAACAGCGCAAAATGCAACGTGGTCACACCTCAATTTTGCAGTAAAAAATGTACCCTTTTATGGCAAAGTTCCTAGCTGTAGTTTTTGCACCCTAGCTCTGCCGGCACCTAGTGAAACCAAGCAAACCTATACATTTTTAAAAAGTAGACACCCAGGGGAAGTCAGGATGGGGTGATTCAACTGCCTACCACCAGGTTCTGTCACCCAGAATCCTTTGCAAATCTAAGAAATTGACAAAAAAATGCATTTTCCTCACATTTCTGTGGTGGAAAGTTCTGGAATCTTCGTAGATCAACAAATTTCCACCCACCCAGCGTTTCCGCGGGTCTCCCGAAAAAAATGGTACCTCAATTGCCTGGGTCTGCCTAGTGCCTGCGACAGGAAACAGCGCAAAACGCAACGTGGTCGCGCCTCAATTTCGCAGTGAAATCGTGCCCTTTTTGGGCAAAGAGACTACCTTTTGTTTTTGAACCCTAGCTCTGCCGGCACCTAGGAAAACCTAGCAAAGCTATACATTTTTGAAAAGTAGACACGCAGGGGAATTCAGGATGGGGTGACCACCAGGTTCTATTACCCAGAATCCCTTGCAAATCTAGGAAATTGACAAAAAAAACACATTTTCCTCTAATTTCTGTGGTGGAAAGTTCTGGAATCTGCGTGGATCAACAAATTTCCACCCACCCAGCGTTTCCCCGGGTCTCCCAAAAAAAATGGTACCTCACTTTCCTGGGTCTGCCTAGTGGCAGCGACAGGAAACAGCACAAAATGCAACGTGGTCGCACCACAATTTCACAGTAAAATCGTGCACTTTTTGGGCAAAGAGACTACCTTTTGTTTTTTAACCCTGGCTCTTCCGGCACCTAGAGAAACCTAGCAAACCTATACATTTTTGAAATGTAGACACCCAGGGGAATTCAGGATGGGGTGACTCGACTGCCTTCCACCAGGTTGTGTTACCCAGAATCCCTTGCTAAGCTAGGAAATTGACAAAAAAAACACATTTTCCTCAAATTTCTGTGGTGGAAAGTTCTGGAATCTGCGTGGATCAACAAATCTCCACCCACCCAGCGTTTCCCCGGGTCTCCCGAAAAAAATGGTACCTCACTTGCCTGGGTCTGCCTAGTGGCGGCGACAGGAAACAGCGCAAAATGCAACGTGGTCGCACCACAATTTCACAGTGAAATCGTGCACTTTTTGGGCAAAGAGACTACCTTTTGTTTTTGAACCCTAGCTCTGCCGGCACCTAAGGAAACCTAGCAAACCTATACATTTTTGAAAACTAGACACCCAGAGAAATTCAGGATGGGGTGACACGATTGCCTACCACCAGGTTCTGTTACCCAGAATCCTGTGCAAAGCTAATAAATTGACAAACAAAACGCATTTTCCACGTATTTCTGTGGTGGAAAGTTCTAGAATCTGCGTGGATCAACAAATTTTCCCCCACCCAGCGTTCCCCTGGGTCTCCCCAAAAAAATGGTACCTCACTTACCTGGGTCTGCCTAGTGGCTGCGTCAGGAAACAGCGCAAAACGCAACGTGGTCGCACCTCAATTTTGCAGTGAAATGGTGCCCTTTTTGGACAAAAAGACTACCTTTTGTTGTTGAACCCTAGCTCTGCCGGCATCTAGGGAAACCTAGCAAATCTATACATTTTTGAAAACTAGACACCCAGGGGAATTCAGGATGGGGTGACTCGACTGCCTACCACCAGGTTCTGGTACCCAGAATCCCTTGCAAATCTAAGAAAGTGACAAAAAAAACGCATTTTCCTCACATTTCTGTGGTGGAAAGTTCTGGAATCTGTGTGGATCTACACATTTCCACCCACCCAGCGTTCCCCCGGGTCTCCCCAAAAAAATGGTACCTCATTTGCCTGGGTCAGCCTAGTGGCTGCGACAGGAAACAGCGCAAAACGCAACGTGGTCGCACCTCAATTTTGCAGTGAAAAATTGACCCTTTTATGGCAAAGTGCCTAGCTCTGCCGGCACCTTGTGAAACCTAGCAAACCTATACATTTTTGAAAAGTAGACACCCAGGGGAATTCAGAATGGGGTGATTCGACTGCCTACCACCAGGTTCTGTTACCCAGAATCCCTTGCAAATCTAAGACATTGACAAAAAAAATGCATTTTCCTCACATTTCTGTGGTGGAAAGTTCTGGAATCTTCGTGGATCAACACATTTCCACCCACCCAGCGTTTCCGCGGGTCTCTCGAAAAACATGGTACCTCACTTGCCTGGGTCTGCCTAGTGGCCGCGACAGGAAACAGTGCAAAACGCAACGTGGTCGCACCACAATTTCACAGTGAAATTGTGCACTTTTTGGGCAAAGAGACGACCTTTTGTTTTTGAACCCTGTGTCTTCCGGCACCTAGGGAAACCTAGCAAACCTATACATTTTTGAAATGTAGACACCCAGGGGAATTCAGGATGGGGTGACTCGACTGCCTTCCACCAGGTTCTGTTACCCCAGAATCCCTTGCAAAGCTATGAAAGTGACAAAAAAACGCATTTTCCTCACATTTCTGTGGTGGAAAGTTCTGGACTCTGCGTGGATCAACAAATTTCCACCCACCCAGCGTTCCCCAGGGTCTCCCGAAAACAATGGTACCACACTTGCCTGGGTCTGCCTAGTGGCCGCGACGGGAAACAGCGCAAAATGCAACGTGGTCACACCTCAATTTCACAGTGAAATCGTGCCCTTTTTGGACAAAAAGACTACCTTTAGTTTTTGAACCCTAGCTCTGCCGGCAACTAAGGAAACCTAGCAAACCTATACATTTTTGAAAACTAGACACCTAGGGAAATTCAGGATGGGGTGACTCGACTGCCTACCACCAAGTTCTGTTACCCAGAATCCCGTGCAAAACTAAGAAATTGACAAAAAATGCATTTTCTTCACATTTCTGTGGTGGAAAGTTCTGGAAACTGCGTGGATCAACAAATTTCCACCCACCCAGCTTTCCCCCGGGTCTCCAAAAAAAAATGGTACTTCATTTGCCTGGGTCTGCCTAGTGGCTGCGACAGGAAACAGCGCAAAACGCAACGTGGGCGCACCTCAATTTTGCAGTGAAATCGTGCCCTTTTTGGACAAAAAGACTACCTTTTGTTTTTTAACCTTAGCTCCGCCGGCACCTATGGAAACCTAGCAAACCTATACATTTTTGAAAACTAGATACCAAGGGAAATTCAGGATGGGGTGACTCGACTGCCTACCACCAGGTTCTGGTACCCATAATCCCTTGCAAAGCTAAGAAAGTGACAAAAAAATGCATTTTCCTCACATTTCTGTGGTGGAAAGTTCTGGAATCTGCGTGGATCTACAAATTACCACCCACCCAGTGTTCCCCCAGGTCTCCCTAAAAAAATGATACCTCACTTGCCTGGGTCAGCCTAGTGGCTGCGACAGGAAACAGCGAAAAACGCAACTTGGTCGCACCTCAATTTTGCAGTGAAATTGTGCCCTTTTTGGACAAACAGACTACCTTTTGTTTTTGAACCCTAGCTCTGCCGGCACCTAAGGAAACCTAGCAAACCTATACATTTTTGAAAACTAGCACCCAGAGAAATTCAGGATGGGGTGACACGACTGCCTACCACCAGGTTCTGTTACCCAGAATCCTGTGCAAAGCTAATAAATTGACAAACAAAATGCATTTTCCTCACATTTCTGTGGTGGAAAGTTCTGGAATCTTCGTGGATCAACAAATTTCCACCCACCCAGCGTTTCCCCGGGTCTCCCGAAAAAAATGGTACCTCAATTGCCTGGGTCTGCCTAGCGCCTGTGACAGGAAACAGCGCAAAACGCAACGTGGTCGCACCTCAATTTCGCAGTGAAATCGTGCCCTTTTTAGGCAAAGAGACTACCTTTTGTTTTTGAACCCTAGCTCTGCCGGCACCTAAGAAAACCTAGCAAACCTATACTTTTTTGAAAAGTAGACACCCAGGGGAATTCAGGATGGGGTGACTCAACTGCCTACCACCAGGTTCTGTTACCCAGAATCCCTTGCAAATCCAAGAAATTGACAAAAAAAAACACATTTTCCTCATATTTCTGTGGTGGAAAGTTCTGGAATCTGCGTGGACCAACAAATTTCCACCCACACAGCGTTCCCCAGGGTCTCCCCAAAAAAATGGTGCCTCACTTGCCTGGGTCTGCCTAGTGGCGGCGACAGGAAACAGCGCAAAATGCAACATGGTCACACCTCAATTTTGCAGTTAAAAATTAACCATTTTATGGCAAAGTGCGTAGCTGTCGTTTTTGCACCCTAGCTCTGCCGGCACCTAGTGAAACCAAGCAAACCTATACATTTTTAAAAAGTAGACACCCAGGGGAAGTCGGGATGGGGTGATTCAACTGCCTACCACCAGGTTCTGTCACCCAGAATCCCTTGCAAATCTAAGAAATTGACAAAAAAATGCATTTTCCTCACATTTCTGTGGTGGAAAGTTCTGGAATCTTCGTAGATCAACAAATTTCCACCCACCCAGCGTTTCCGCGGGTCTCCCGAAATTTTTTTTACCTCAATTGCCTGGGTCTGCCTAGTGCCTGCGACAGGAAACAGCGCAAAATGCAACGTGGTGGCACCTCAATTTCGCAGTGAAATCGTGCCCTTTTTGGGCAAAGAGACTACCTTTGGTTTTTGAACCCTAGCTCTGCCGGCACCTAGGAAAACCTAGCAAAGCTATACATTTTTAAAAAGTAGACACGCAGGGGAATTCAGGATGGGGTGACTCGACTGCCTACCACCAGGTTCTATTACCCAGAATCCCTGCAAATCTAGGAAATTGACAAAAAAAGCACATTTTGCTCAAATTTCTGTGGTGGAAAGTTCTGGAATCTGCGTGGATCAACAAATTTCCACCCACCCAGCGTTTCCCCGGGTCCCGAAAAAAATGGTACCTCACTTTCCTGGGTCTGCCTAGTGGCGGCGACAGGAAACAGCACAAAATGCAACGTGGTCGCACCACAATTTCACAGTGAAATCGTGCACTTTTTGGGCAAAGAGACTACCTTTTGTTTTTGAACCCTGGCTCTTCCGGCACCTAGAGAAACCTAGCAAACCTATACATTTTTGAAATGTAGACACCCAGGGAAATTCAGGATGGGGTGACTCGACTGCCTTCCACCAGGTTCTGTTACCCAGAATCCCTTGCAAAGCAATGAAAGTGACAAAAAAACGCATTTTCTCACATTTCTGTGGTGGAAAGTTCTGGACTCTGCGTGGATCAACAAATTTCCACCCACCCAGCGTTCCCCATGGTCTCCCGAAAACAATGGTACCTCACTTGCCTGGGTCTGCCTAGTGGCCGCGACCGGAAACAGCGCAAAATGCAACGTGGTCACACCTCAATTTCACAGTGAAATCGTGCCCTTTTTGGACAAAAAGACTACCTTTAGTTTTTGAACCCTAGCTCTGCCGGCACCTAAGGAAACCTAGCAGACCTATACATTTTTGAAAACTAGACACCTAGGGAAATTCAGGATGGGGTGACTCGACTGCCTACCACCAAGTTCTGTTACCCAGAATCCCGTGCAAATCTAAGAAATTGACAAAAAAACGCATTTTCTTCACATTTCTGTGGTGGAAAGTTCTGGAAACTGCATGGATCAACAAATTTCCACCCACCCAGCTTTCCCCCGGGTCTCCAAAAAAAAATGGTATTTCACTTGCCTGGGTCTGCCTAGTGGCTGCGACAGGAAACAGCGCAAAACGCAACGTGGGCGCACCTCAATTTTGCAGTGAAATCGCGCCCTTTTTGGACAAAAAGACTACCTTTTGTATTTTAACCTTAGCTCTGCCGGCAGCTATGGATACCTAGCAAACCTATACATTTTTGAAAACTAGACACCCAGAGAAATTCAGGATGGGGTGACACGACTGCCTACCACCAGGTTCTGTTACCCAGAATCCTGTGCAAAGCTAATAAATTGACAAACTAAACGCATTTTCCACATATTTCTGTGGTGGAAAGTTCTGGAATCTGCATGGATCAACAAATTTCCCCCCACCCAGCGTTCCCTATGGGTTTCCAGAAAAAAATGGTGCCTCACTTGCCTGGGTCTGCCTAGTGGCTGCGACAGGAAACAGCACAAAACGCAACGTGGTCGCACCTCAATTTTGCAGTGAAATTGTGCCCTTTTTGGACAAAAAGACTACCTTTTGTTGTTGAACCATAGCTCTGCCGGCATCTAGGGAAACCTAGCAAACCTATACATTATTGAAAACTAGACACCCAGGGGAATTCAGGATGGGGTGATTCGACTGCCTACCACCAGGTTCTGGTACCCAGAATCCCTTGCAAATCTAAGAAAGTGACAAAAAAACGCATTTTCCTCACATTTCTGTGGTGGAAAGTTCTGGAATCTGAGTGGATCTACACATTTCCACCCACCCAGCGTTCCCCCGGGTCTCCCAAAAAAAGGTACCTCATTTGCCTGGGTTAGCCTAGTGGCTGCGACAGGAAACAGCGCATAACGCAACGTGGTCGCACCTCAATTTTGCAGTGAAATTGTGCCCTTTTTGGACAAAAAGACTACCTTTTGTTGTTGAACCCTAGCTCTGCCGGCATCTAGGGAAACCTAGCAAACCTATACATTATTGAAAACTAGACACCCAGGGGAATTCAGGATGGGGTGATTCAACTGCCTACCACCAGGTTCTGTCACCCAGAATCCCTTGCAAAGCTAAGAAATTGACAAACAAAATGCATTTTCCTCACATTTCTGTGGTGGAAAGTTCTGGAATCTTTGTGGATCAACAAATTTCCACCCACCCAGCGTTTCCGCGGGTCTCCCGAAAAAAATGGTACCTCAATTGCCTGGGTCTGCCTAGTGCCTGCGCCAGGAAACATTGCAAAACGCAATTTCGGTGGCACCTCAATTTCGCAGTGAAATCGTGCCCTTTTTGGGCAAAGAGACTACCTTTTGTTTTTGAACCCTAGCTCTGCCGGCACCTAGGAAAACCTAGCAAACCTATACATTTTTGAAAAGTAGACACGCAGGGGACTTCAGGATGGGGTGACTCGACTGCCTACCACCAGGTTCTATTACCCAGAATCCCTTGCAAAGCTAGGAAATTGACAAAAAAAACACATTTTCCTCAAATTTCTGTGGTGGAAAGTTCTGGAATCTGCGTGGATCAACAAATTTCCACCCACCCAGCGTTTCCCGAAATAAATGGCACCTCACTTGCCTGGGTCTGCCTAGTGGCGGCGACAGGAAACAGCGTAAAATGCAACGTGGTCGCACCACAATTTCACAGTGAAATCGTGCACTTTTTGGGTAAAGAGACTACCTTTTGTTTTTGAACCCTGGCTCTTCCGGCACCTAGAGAAACCTAGCAAACCTATACATTTTGGAAATGTAGACACCCTGGGGAATTCAGGATGGGGTGACTCGACTGCCTTCCACCAGGGTCTGTTACCCAGAATCCCTTGCAAAGCTATGAAAGTGACAAAAAAACGCATTTTCTCACATTTCTGTGGTGGAAAGTTCTGGACTCTGCGTGGATCAACAAATTTCCACCCACCCAGCGTTCCCCAGGGTCTCCCAAAAACAATGGTACCACACTTGCCTGGGTCTGCCTAGTGGCCGCGACAGGAAACAGCGCAAATGCAACGTGGTCACACCTCAATTTCACAGTGAAATCGTGCCCTTTTTGGACAAAAAGACTACCTTTAGTTTTTGCACCCTAGCTCTGCCGGCAACTAAGGAAACCTAGCAAACCTACACATTTCTGAAAACTAGACACGTAGGGGAATTCAGGATGGGGTGACTCGACTGCCTACCACCAAGTTCTGTTACCCAGAATCCCGTGCAAAACTAAGAAATTGACAAAAAAACGCATTTTCTTCACATTTCCGTGGTGGAAAGTTCTGGAAACTGCGTGGATCAACAAATTTCCACCCACCCAGCTTTCCCCCGGGTCTCCAAAAAAAAATGGTACTTCACTTGCCTGGGTCTGCCTAGTGGCTGCAACAGGAAACAGCGCAAAACGCAACGTGGGCGCACCTCAATTTTGCAGTGAAATCGTGCCCTTTTTGGACAAAAAGACTACCTTTTGTTTTTTAACCTTAGCTCTGCCGGCACCTATGGAAACCTAGCAAACCTATACATTTTTGAAAACTAGATGCCAAGGGAAATTCAGGATGGGGTGACTCGACTGCCTACCACCAGGTTCTGGTACCCATAATCCCTTGCAAAGCTAAGAAAGTGACAAAAAAATGCATTTTCCTCACATTTCTGTGGTGGAAAGTTCTGGAATCTGCGTGGATCTACAAATTACCACCCACCCAGTGTTCCCCCAGGTCTCCCTAAAAAAATGATACCTCACTTGCCTGGGTCAGCCTAGTGGCTGCGACAGGAAACAGCGAAAAACGCAACTTGGTCGCACCTCAATTTTGCAGTGAAATTGTGCCCTTTTTGGACAAACAGACTACCTTTTGTTTTTGAACCCTAGCTCTGCCGGCACCTAAGGAAACCTAGCAAACCTATACATTTTTGAAAACTAGACACCCAGAGAAATTCAGGATGGGGTGACACGACTGCCTACCACCAGGTTCTGTTACCCAGAATCCTGTGCAAAGCTAATAAATTGACAAACAAAATGCATTTTCCTCACATTTCTGTGGTGGAAAGTTCTGGAATCTTCGTGGATCAACAAATTTCCACCCACCCAGCGTTTCCCCGGGTCTCCCAAAAAAAATGGTACCTCAATTGCCTGGGTCTGCCTAGCGCCTGCGACAGGAAACAGCGCAAAACGCAACGTGGTCGCACCTCAATTTCGCAGTGAAATCGTGCCCTTTTTAGGCAAAGAGACTACCTTTTGTTTTTGAACCCTAGCTCTGCCGGCACCTAAGAAAACCTAGCAAACCTATACTTTTTTGAAAAGTAGACACCCAGGGGAATTCAGGATGGGGTGACTCAACTGCCTACCACCAGGTTCTGTTACCCAGAATCCCTTGCTAATCCAAGAAATTGACAAAAAAAACCACATTTTCCTCATATTTCTGTGGTGGAAAGTTCTGGAATCTGCGTGGACCAACATATTTCCACCCACCCAGCGTTCCCCAGGGTCTCCCAAAAAAAATGGTGCCTCACTTGCCTGGGTCTGCCTAGTGGCCGCGACAGGAAACAGCGCAAAATAAACCGTGGTCACACCTCAATTTTGCAGTTAAAAATTTACCCTTTTATGGCAAAGTGCGTAGCTGTAGTTTTTGCACCCTAGCTCTGCCGGCACCTAGTGAAACCAAGCAAACCTATACATTTTTAAAAAGTAGACACCCAGGGGAAGTCGGGATGGGGTGATTCAACTGCCTACCACCAGGTTCTGTCACCCAGAATCCCTTGCAAATCTAAGAAATTGACAAAAAAATGCATTTTCCTCACATTTCTGTGGTGGAAAGTTCTGGAATCTTCGTAGATCAACAAATGTCCACCCACCCAGCGTTTCCGCGGGTCTCTCGAAATTTTTTTTACCTCAATTGCCTGGGTCTGCCTAGTGCCTGCGACAGGAAACAGCGCAAAACGCAACGTGGTGGCACCTCAATTTCGAAGTGAAATCGTGCCCTTTTTGGGCAAAGAGACTACCTTTTGTTTTTGAACCCTAGCTCTGCCGGCACCTAGGAAAACCTAGCAAAGCTATACATTTTTAAAAAGTAGACACGCAGGGGAATTCAGGATGGGGTGACTCGACTGCCTACCACCAGGTTCTATTACCCAGAATCCCTTGCAAATCTAGGAAATTGACAAAAAAAGCACATTTTCCACATATTTCTGTGGTGGAAAGTTCTGAAATCTGCGTGGATCAACAAATTTCCCCCACCCAGCGTTCCCTATGGGTCTCCCGAAAAAAATGGTACCTCACTTGCCTGGGTCTGCCTAGTGGCTGCGACAGGAAACAGCGCAAAACGCAACGTGGTCGCACCTCAATTTTGCAGTGAAATAGTGCCCTTTTTGGACAAAAAGACTACCTTTTGTTGTTGAACCCTAGCTCTGCCGGCATCTAGGGAAACCTAGCAAACCTATACATTATTGAAAACTAGACACCCAGGGGAATTCAAGATGGGGTGATTCGACTGCCTACCACCAGGTTCTGGTACCCAGAATCCCTTGCAAAGCTAAGAAAGTGACAAAAAAAATGCATTTTCCTCACATTTCAGTGGCGGAAAGTTCTGGAATCTTTGTGGATCAACAAATTTCCACCCACCCAGCATTCCCCCGGGTCTCCCAAAAAAAATGGTACCTCACTTGCCTGGGTCTGCCTAGTGGCCGCAACAGGAAACAGCGCAAAATGCAACGTGGTCACACCTCAATTTTGCAGTTAAAAATTGACCCTTTTATGGCAAAGTGCCTAGCAGTAGTTTTTGCACCCTAGCTCTGCCGGCACCTAGTGAAACCTAGCAAACCTATACATTTTTGAAAAGTAGACACCCAGGGAAATTCAGGATGGGGTGATTCGACTGCCTACCACCAGGTTCTGTTACCCAGAATCCCTTGCAAAGCTAAGAAATTGACAAAAAAAATGCATTTTCCTCATATTTATGTGGTGGAAAGTTCTGGAATCTTCGTGGATCAACAAATTTCCACCCACCCAGCGTTTCCGCGGGTCTCCCGAAAAAAATGGAACCTCAATTGCCTGGGTCTGCCTAGCGCCTGCGACAGGAAACAGCGCAAAACGCAACGTGGTCGCACCTCAATTTCGCAGTGAAATCGTGCCCTTTTTAGGCAAAGAGTCTACCTTTTGTTTTTGAACCCTAGCTCTGCCGGCACCTAAGAAAACCTAGCAAACCTATACTTTTTTGAAAAGTAGACACCCAGGGGAATTCAGGATGGGGTGACTCAACTGCCTACCACCAGGTTCTGTTACCCAGAATCCCTTGCAAATCCAAGAAATTGACAAAAAAAACCACATTTTCCTCATATTTCTGTGGTGGAAAGTTCTGGAATCTGCGTGGACCAACAAATTTCCACCCACCCAGCGTTCCCCAGGGTCTCCCAAAAAAAATGGTGCCTCACTTGCCTGGGTCTGCCTAGTGGCGGCGACAGGAAACAGCGCAAAATGCAATGTGGTAACACCTCAATTTTGCAGTTAAAAATTTACCCTTTTATGGCAAAGTGCGTAGCTGTAGTTTTTGCACCCTAGCTCTGCCGGCACCTAGTGAAACCAAGCAAACCTATACATTTTTAAAAAGTAGACACCCAGGGGAAGTCGGGATGGGGTGATTCAACTGCCTACCACCAGGTTCTGTCACCCAGAATCCCTTGCAAATCTAAGAAATTGACAAAAAAATGCATTTTCCTCACATTTCTGTGGTGGAAAGTTCTGGAATCTTCGTAGATCAACAAATTTCCACCCACCCAGCGTTTCCGCGGGTCTCCCGAAATTCTTTTTTACCTCAATTGCCTGGGTCTGCCTAGTGCCTGCGACAGGAAACAGCGCAAAACGCAACGTGGTGGCACCTCAATTTCGCAGTGAAATCGTGCCCTTTTTGGGCAAAGAGACTACCTTTTGTTTTTGAACCCTAGCTCTGCCGGCACCTAGGAAAACCTAGCAAAGCTATACATTTTTAAAAAGTAGACACGCAGGGGAATTCAGGATGGGGTGACTCGACTGCCTACCACCAGGTTCTATTACCCAGAATCCCTGCAAATCTAGGAAATTGACAAAAAAAGCACATTTTGCTCAAATTTCTGTGGTGGAAAGTTCTGGAATCTGCGTGGATCAACAAATTTCCACCCACCCAGCGTTTCCCCGGGTCTCCCGAAAAAAATGGTACCTCACTTTCCTGGGTCTGCCTAGTGGCGGCGACAGGAAACAGCACAAAATGCAACGTGGTCGCACCACAATTTCACAGTGAAATCGTGCACTTTTTGGGCAAAGAGACTACCTTTTGTTTTTGAACCCTGGCTCTTCCGGCACCTAGAGAAACCTAGCAAACCTATACATTTTTGAAATGTAGACACCCAGGGAAATTCAGGATGGGGTGACTCGACTGCCTTCCACCAGGTTCTGTTACCCAGAATCCCTTGCAAAGCAATGAAAGTGACAAAAAAACGCATTTTCTCACATTTCTGTGGTGGAAAGTTCTGGACTCTGCGTGGATCAACAAATTTCCACCCACCCAGCGTTCCCCATGGTCTCCCGAAAACAATGGTACCTCACTTGCCTGGGTCTGCCTAGTGGCCGCGACAGGAAACAGCGCAAAATGCAACGTGGTCACACCTCAATTTCACAGTGAAATCGTGCCCTTTTTGGACAAAAAGACTACCTTTAGTTTTTGAACCCTAGCTCTGCCGGCACCTAAGGAAACCTAGCAAACCTATACATTTTTGAAAACTAGACACCTAGGGAAATTCAGGATGGGGTGACTCGACTGCCTACCACCAAGTTCTGTTACCCAGAATCCCGTGCAAATCTAAGAAATTGACAAAAAAACGCATTTTCTTCACATTTCTGTGGTGGAAAGTTCTGGAAACTGCGTGGATCAACAAATTTCCACCCACCCAGCTTTCCCCCGGGTCTCCAAAAAAAAATGGTACTTCACTTGCCTGGGTCTGCCTAGTGGCTGCGACAGGAAACAGCGCAAAATGCAACGTGGGCGCACCTCAATTTTGCAGTGAAATCGCGCCCTTTTTGGACAAAAAGACTACCTTTTGTTTTTTAACCTTAGCTCTGCCGGCAGCTATGTAAGCATGGGCGGAAAATCCGTTACGCTCGCGGATTTTGCGGATTTTTGGGAAATCCGCAATCCGCGAGATTTGCGGATTTCCCGCAAAATCCGCAAATTCGCACGCAGCGGATTTTTTTGGCGGCGCGCGGCGTTGGTGATACAATTTTTGCGGCGCGCGGCGTTTATCATCGTTTGCCGAGTTGTTTTTTTCGATAGTTTGCGAGTGCTGCGCCATTTTGGATCTTGCTGTGTGATCCCGCGGGAATTGGCGAGCGCGATTACGTCATCGCGGCTTGCCAGCGATAGTTTGTCAACGCGAGTACGGCGAGATCACGTCTCGCGGTACTTCGCAATTGCGAGATTTGAGATGCGGCGAGCGAAAATATAAATTTGCAATTCTGCACAAGAAATCCACCAGCAAGCAGCATAAACCTTCTAGAAATGATGATTTTTATGTGAATAACTCCTTAGTTTGACATTTGCCTGCACTTTTTTAGCGAGGAGTCCATTTTGGGGAGGGGGGCAGGGGGGTGGGAGGAAGGAAGTGCCCCATAGTCTTCAACTTCCTGTTCCTGTTCAGCAGGCTCCTCCCAGTGCTTTGTCCATCTCCTGGTCACTTTTCATTTGGATGTGGACCTGGAAGGATTACTTTTTGTGGATGCTGCTGGATCTTTGGATTTGAGGCCTTTTTGACTTTCTTTGGATCACTGTTGGATTAGAAATTTTACAAGTAAGTTTGTTTGGGGCATTACAGTTGCTGCAACTAAAATTTTGGGATTTTCGATTTTTGGGCTGTTTTGGGGCCTTTTGCCCAGGGGTACTCAGTGGTGGGTGGACTGATTCTTTCTGTGGGTTGTCTTGAACTTAAACATCATGGAGGCCATAGATGAATTGGGATTGTGCTGATTTTTCTGTGTTTTTCGATTATTTTTTTTGTAAAATTTTGTGTTTTTCGATTTTTGACCTGTTGTTGGGGCCTTGACCAGGGGTAGTGAGTGGTGCATGGGCCTAGTCTTTCTGTGGGCTGTCTTGAATTTAAACATCATGGAGGGCATGGATGGAATGGGATTGTGCAGATTTTTCAGTGATTTTCGTTTTTTGGGCCTGTACTTGTGGCCTTTTCACCAGGGGTATTTGAGTCTAGCATGGGCCTAGTCTTTCTGTGGGCTGTCTTGAATTTAAACATCATGGAGGGCATGGATGGAATGGGATTGTGCTGATTTTGCAGTGTTTTTCGATTTTTGGGGGTGTTCATGGGGAGGGACATGCCATGTGGCTGGTGGCCATTTTGAGTGCAGCTACAGGCACTGGCCATGTGCTGGCAGGCAAGTGGCCATTTTGAATGCAGGCTTTGTTGTTAGGCCTCCAACCATTTTGCCTACTTTTCAACCTTTATTTATGCCCAGGGGTAGTGAGTCTTGCATGGGCCTAGTCTTTCTGTGGGTTGTCTTGAATTTAAACATCATGGAGGCCATGGATGGAATGGGATTGTGCAGATTTTTCAGTGATTTTCGTTTTTTGGGCCTGTACTTGTGGCCTTTTCACCAGGGGTATTTGAGTCTAGCATGGGCCTAGTCTTTCTGTGGGCTGTCTTGAATTTAAACATCATGGAGGCCATGGATGGAATGGGATTGTGCTGATTTTGCAGTGTTTTTCGATTTTTGGGGGTGTTAATGGGGAGGGACATGCCATGTGGCTGGTGGCCATTTTGAGTGCAGCTACAGGCACTGGCCATGTGCTGGCAGGCAAGTGGCCATTTTGAATGCAGGCTTTGTTGTTAGGCCTCCAACCATTTTGCCTACTTTTCAACCTTTATTTATGCCCAGGGGTAGTGAGTCTTGCATGGGCCTAGTCTTTCTGTGGGTTGTCTTGAATTTAAACATCATGGAGGCCATGGATTGAATGGGGTTGTGCTGATTTTGCAGTGTTTTTCGATTTTTGGGGGTGTTCATGGGGAGGGACATGCCATGTGGCTGGTGGCCATTTTGAGTGCAGCTACAGGCACTGGCCATGTGCTGGCAGGCAAGTGGCCATTTTGAATGCAGGCTTTGTTGTTAGGCCTCCAACCATTTTGCCTACTTTTCAACCTTTATTTATGCCCAGGGGTAGTGAGTCTTGCATGGGCCTAGTATTTCTGTGGGTTGTCTTGAATTTAAACATCATGGAGGCCATGGATTGAATGGGATTGTGCTGATTTTGCAGTGTTTTTCGATTTTTGGGCCTGTACTTGTGGCCTTTTCACCAGGGGTATTTGAGTCTAGCATGGGCCTAGTCTTTCTGTGGGCTGTCTTGAATTTAAACATCATGGAGGCCATGGATGGAATGGGATTGTGCTGATTTTGCAGTGTTTTTCGATTTTTGGGGGTGTTCATGGGGAGGGACATGCCATGTGGCTGGTGGCCATTTTGAGTGCAGCTACAGGCACTGGCCATGTGCTGGCAGGCAAGTGGCCATTTTGAATGCAGGCTTTGTTGTTAGGCCTCCAACCATTTTGCCTACTTTTCAACCTTTATTTATGCCCAGGGGTAGTGAGTCTTGCATGGGCCTAGTATTTCTGTGGGTTGTCTTGAATTTAAACATCATGGAGGCCATGGATTGAATGGGATTGTGCTGATTTTGCAGTGTTTTTCGATTTTTGGGGGTGTTCATGGGGAGGGACATGCCATGTGGCTGGTGGCCATTTTGAGTGCAGCTACAGGCACTGGCCATGTGCTGGCAGGCAAGTGGCCATTTTAAATGCAGGCTTTGTTGTTAGGCCTCCAACCATTTTGCCTACTTTTCAACCTTTATTTATGCCCAGGGGTAGTGAGTCTTGCATGGGCCTAGTCTTTCTGTGGGTTGTCTTGAATTTAAACATCATGGAGGCCATGGATGGAATGGGATTGTGCAGATTTTTCAGTGATTTTCGTTTTTTGGGCCTGTACTTGTGGCCTTTTCACCAGGGGTATTTGAGTCTAGCATGGGCCTAGTCTTTCTGTGGGCTATCTTGAATTTAAACATCATGGAGGCCATGGATGGAATGGGATTGTGCTGATTTTGCAGTGTTTTTCTATTTTTGGGGGTGTTCATGGGGAGGGACATGCCATGTGGCTGGTGGCCATTTTGAGTGCAGCTACAGGCACTGGCCATGTGCTGGCAGGCAAGTGGCCATTTTGAATGCAGGCTTTGTTGTTAGGCCTCCAACCATTTTGCCTACTTTTCAACCTTTATTTATGCCCAGGGGTAGTGAGTCTTGCATGGGCCTAGTATTTCTGTGGGTTGTCTTGAATTTAAACATCATGGAGGCCATGGATTGAATGGGATTGTGCTGATTTTGCAGTGTTTTTCGATTTTTGGGGGTGTTCATGGGGAGGGACATGCCATGTGGCTGGTGGCCATTTTGAGTGCAGCTACAGGCACTGGCCATGTGCTGGCAGGCAAGTGGCCATTTTAAATGCAGGCTTTGTTGTTAGGCCTCCAACCATTTTGCCTACTTTTCAACCTTTATTTATGCCCAGGGGTAGTGAGTCTTGCATGGGCCTAGTCTTTCTGTGGGTTGTCTTGAATTTAAACATTATGGAGGGCATGGATGGATTGGGATTGTGCTGATTTTGCAGTGTTTTTCGATTTTTTGGTGCTCTATAACTGAACTGATGTTCCTCTGTCTTCCATTTTTTTTAGGTGCACAAGACTCAAGAGAACCACCAGTGCCTGGAAGAAGTCCTGCAGCGGTGTGTGTGTGCAGCATAACGTCACGCGACGTCACGTCTGGCCTCAGACAACTCTACAATTCGTGCAACTGCGGCCTGCTGTCTGACCTGCTCTGAAGAAGATGGCCCCGCCCCCAAAGAAAGTTCTCCGTAGCTCCTCTAGCAAGAAAGTTGCTAGTAAGGAGCAGAAGAAGCAAGTTACCAAGGAGGCTGGTGTGCCACCCGCCACTTCTTTTGGGAGCAAAAAAAAAAGTACGCCTGCAGCAGCAGGATCTGCTGGGGACCAAGCTGGGAGCAGCACCCCTGCTCCATTGGGTTCAGTGCCTCCACCACCACGCCAACTTAAGTCAAAGCCCTTGAGTGCTTCAGAGGCAGTCAGTGTACTTCTCCAATCACCATCGACCAGTGATGTTGGCTCATCGCAAGAAAGTAGCAGCAATGTCCCTGAATCAACACAGGTTGTTGTAACTCATCTGACAAGTGTTGAACAACCACAGCCGCAACAACAACACCATGTGCAAGTACATGCCCAAGTACATGTGGAAGGAGAGGCAGCAAAAGGAGATGCGCAAGCAAAGGTGCATGGAGGTTCACAAGTGCCCACAATAGTTGTTCCTCCCGAAGTAGGGGCACATTTGGAAATCGACAATGAAGCCGAGGTATCATTGGAAGCCACTCCTCCTGATGATCATTCATTGTCTTCCACATCCCTAGCAAGGAAAAGATCAAGGGGGGTGTCTACATCTTCTTCAAGCCCACCTCCTTCTGATGCAAGTGATCCGTCTTGGGAACCACAACTGCGGTCTGACAGTGAGGCACACCATGATCTGACACCGGTACCTAAGCGTAAAAGGAAGGTCGTCCAAAAACTCAAACCTATGGAGTGTGATGAGGCTCAACAAGAAGTGACAGATACTGCTGGTGATGAAGCCTCTCACGATGACGACGAGCCAGTCATCACAAAGGTCACTGCAGCCCCACCGGGCATGCAGCAAAGAGATATTTTGACCCTATCCCGAGAAGCTGCTGAGCGTGATGATGATGTCGGCGAGGAGGCAATGGAAATGGAATCATTAGATTTGGAGTTAAGTAGTACACCAAAACCTACCGCTTCCATATTTCTTCCTCGCAAGAAGGTACCCACCTCGTCCTCGACCTCAATTCGTGGTGGTGAAAGTGCAAAACGTACTGAAGTTCGGCAATCCACATCCTCCACTTCATCTGGCATTAGCAGCAGGACCACCACCACCAGTATCGCCGCCTCCTCCGGCCCCCGAAGACATTTCAAGTCTCCAGTTTGGGACTTCTTTAGTGTTTGCCCAAAAAATGAAAACGTAGCCATTTGTAGCATTTGTAAGCTTCGAGTTAGTCGTGGTAAGTTGGGTTCCAACTATGGTACCGGAGGCCAGAGAGGTCATCTTAGGAGAACGCACGATGTCCAATGGTTTGCGCACCTACACACGATCAAGGAAGCCGCAATTGCACGCAATGAAAACGTTGTTTTTTCATCTGGTGATGACGAGGAGGTAGAAGACGATTCAAACACTTCACTTACACCCAGTTCCCCTGTCAGCAGCACACCCCATGGGAGCCACACTAAGAGTGTGGGAGAGAGTGAGACATCAATGCGGAAAAGTTCATCAGCGAGCGTAACTGGGTCGAAGAGATCATCATCATCCCGTAAATCCTTGGTCCAGGGCAACATTAAAAAGATGTTGTTTACAGAAGCGCAATATGAACGCAACCACCCAATGACCCGTCTGTATAACACTAAGCTGGCTAAAATGCTAGCTCTGGACCTTCTCCCTTTTTCTTTTGTAGAAGGGGTTGGTTTTCTAGAATTAGTGACAGCGCTCTGCCCTAAATGGAAGGTTCCTAGCCGGTTCTATTTTGCACGAGTTGCGGTTCCAGCACTACATGAAGATGTTCTGAAGGTGATTGGGGCAGCTTTGCAGAAGAGTGCTGTTCACACTATACATCTGACAACAGACATGTGGACCAGTGGCGCAGGCGCTGATTACATGTGCATCACTGCACACTGGGTCTCTTTTTCAGGGGCTAAAGCAAAGCTAAACTCAGGTGTTGACACTAACATTGTTTTTAAAGGTGCTCGGAAACATGCAACACTAGCCATGTTTGGTTTGGAGAAACGTCACACAGCAGAAAACATTTTGGATGTCTTTAACACAAAGGTCCTTAACTGTCTGTCCCCACTAAAACGCAAGGTTGGTTATGTTTCCACGGACAATGGCTCCAATATAGTTAAGGCCATGAGGGACGGTTACTATTTCAGAGTGCCGTGTTTGGCGCACTGTATAAACCTGGTTGTCCAAAAATTCTTGGGTAATAAAGGCAGTGCAGCGTACGGTGTATTGGACACCTGCCGAAAAATGTGCAAGCATTTCAGCCATTCTTTTAAGGCCCGGAAGCAGCTGAGGAGCCTGCTATATCAACATCAAATGCCAGTGAAAGCACTCATCCAGGAGGTGGTAACACGTTGGAACTCAACCTTCTACATGCTTGAGCGTCTGTATGAGCAGTATACGGAACTCGATCAATATTTCCTTAAAGAGGGTGCAGAGGAGCTGAGGATGGGTGGGCCGCAATGGAACATAGTTGAAAGCCTGACACGCATGCTTCGTCCTTTTGAGTTCTTCACGCGTGCAGTCAGCAAGGAGGACTCTAATTTGGGAAAAGCTATCCCATTGTTGTACATGCTGGAGGACCAACTGAAGGAGGTGTGTTCTGTGTTTAGAAAAGATAAAAACCAAGACTCTTTGCTTCTGGCCGAGCAATTATTAGAGCTCCTACAAGGTGATGAACGTCTTAAAAAGATCCACTCAGAACAGCATTACATTTGTGCTACTATTCTGGATCCACGCTACAAAAAGGCGCTGGCAGGCCAAGCATTCTTTCCTTTTGATGATGAACATGTTCTAAAGTACAAACGTTGGCTAGCCTTGTCAGCCAAGAAGTTTGAAACAGAACGGCTGGAAATTGAAGGAAATGGCAGTACATCAGCAGGCCATCCCCAGTCAAAACAATCCACTTCTGCACCTGTGGCTGTGGCACAAGTGACCTCTCAGCCGTTAAAGACACCGGCAACCGGATCATCTGCACGAAAGACAACAGAAACATTGGAGGCTGAAGAGGATTGGCTAGCTCTGCGTGGGTTTGGTTCTCAAAAGGTCAGAGGCACAGCAAGAGCTAAGCAAAGTGGAGGAACCTTGGATGAGGACCTTGAGTCGATGGTGAAGGACTATCTGAATGACTCAACAGAGGTCTATGTTAATTCTGACCCATTGGCGTATTGGCATGGGAAAAAAGAATTGTCGCCACAGCTCACCAACCTGGCTTTAAACTACTTGTCTTGCCCACTCGCAAGCGTGTCTTCTGAACGGGTTTTCAGTGCGGCTGGTGGGATTGTAACTCCCAAACGGAGCCGCCTCTCGCCCAAAAATGTGGAGAGGTTAACAATGATCAAGATGAATCAGCACCTCATACCACCAGATTTCAGAGTACGAGAGAGCGTGCCGGATGAAGAGGAGGTGGCCAGCAACATAGATGAGGGAATTTCTACTCTGTCAGGTGACACTGAGCTCTCCCTGTCTGAATTTGCAGAGTATGATGACGAAGCCTTATTCTTATTCCTGGACCGTGATACCGACTTCGAGCCCTGAAAATGAGACAACGAATCAATAACTTTCTTTTTCATCCTTATTCACTTTTATTCCTGTGTGTCTGTCTTTCTTTGTTGTGCACAGTTAATATAATTCAAACTTTAATCAGATAATCACAAAAACAAGCCCATCAGCAGAACTGTCTTCACTTGTTTGCTAATTTATTTGAAGGTGCCGCAGTCTGCATTCCTCAGGTTCACAAGTTCAGAAGAACATGCTCCTCTATCCTCCTCCTCCAGACTCCTATTTCCATCAAAGCAGAGGGCTGGTTTACGCCCAATGAAGAAAGACTCAGCACTTGTGGGGGTGTTGTTCTACCTCTTTGCAGGTGAGTTGACGGGTCTGGGGCCATTGCTGGGAAGCACTAAAAGTGGTTTGGACCAAATCCGAGGCGGAAAATTTTTTGTGTTTTTGATGACTTGCTTGCCTTTGAGGTGCTCTTAGGGGGGGTTCCGTCTGTTTGTGGGTGAGTTTCGTGGTCTGGGAGCATTGCTGGGACACTCTAATCTTGATTGCATTTGCTTTTCAGGAAATCCGTCGTGCCAACCCCGACTTATGGCCTAGCTACGCAGCGCGTTTGGACCGAAGGCCCAGAAATATTGCAAGTATGAGATTTTGCTTTTGGCCTGTTTGGGGGTGTTATGCTTCTTGGCGGGTGGGTTGACGGGTCTTGGGGCATTCCTGGGAAGGTCTAATACCGGGTAGAAGTGGTTGGGACAAAATCCAGGCCGATTTTTTTTGTGGCTATTTCTGACATTTTGCTCTATGTAGCGTTTTCGGGGGTCCTGTTTGGGGGGCTTCCTGGTGTTTGTGGGTGAGTTTCGTGGTCTGGGAGCACTGCTGGGACACTCTAATCTTGATTGCATTTGCTTTTCAGGAAATCCGTCGTGGCAACCCCGACTTATGGCCTAGCTATGCAGTGCGTTTGGACCGAAGGCCCAGAAATGTTGCAAGTATGAGATTTTGCTTTTGGCCTGTTTGGGGGTGTTATGCTTCTTGGCGGGTGGGTTGACGGGTCTTGGGGCATTCCTGGGAAGGTCTAATACCGGGTAGAAGTGGTTGGGACAAAATCCAGGCCGATATTTTTTTTTGCTATTTCTGACATTTTGCTCTATGTAGCGTTTTCGGGGGTCCTGTTTGGGGGGCTTCCTGGTGTTTGTGGGTGAGTTTCGTGGTCTGGGAGCACTGCTGGGACACTCTAATCTTGATTGCATTTGCTTTTCAGGAAATCCGTCGTGCCAACCCCGACTTATGGCCTAGCTACGCAGCGCGTTTGGACCGAAGGCCCAGAAATATTGCAAGTATGAGATTTTGCTTTTGGCCTGTTTGGGGGTGTTATGCTTCTTGGCGGGTGGGTTGACGGGTCTTGGGGCATTCCTGGGAAGGTCTAATACCGGGTAGAAGTGGTTGGGACAAAATCCAGGCCGATTTTTTTTGTGGCTATTTCTGACATTTTGCTCTATGTAGCGTTTTCGGGGGTCCTGTTTGGGGGGCTTCCTGGTGTTTGTGGGTGAGTTTCGTGGTCTGGGAGCACTGCTGGGACACTCTAATCTTGATTGCATTTGCTTTTCAGGAAATCCGTCGTGGCAACCCCGACTTATGGCCTAGCTATGCAGTGCGTTTGGACCGAAGGCCCAGAAATATTGCAAGTATGAGATTTTGCTTTTGGCCTGTTTGGGGGTGTTATGCTTCTTGGCGGGTGGGTTGACGGGTCTTGGGGCATTCCTGGGAAGGTCTAATACCGGGTAGAAGTGGTTGGGACAAAATCCAGGCCGATATTTTTTTTTGCTATTTCTGACATTTTGCTCTATGTAGCGTTTTCGGGGGTCCTGTTTGGGGGGCTTCCTGGTGTTTGTGGGTGAGTTTCGTGGTCTGGGAGCACTGCTGGGACACTCTAATCTTGATTGCATTTGCTTTTCAGGAAATCCGTCGTGGCAACCCCGACTTATGGCCTAGCTACGCAGTGCGTTTGGACCGAAGGCCCAGAAATATTGCAAGTATGAGATTTTGCTTTTGGCCTGTTTGGGGGTGTTATGCTTCTTGGCGGGTGGGTTGACGGGTCTTGGGGCATTCCTGGGAAGGTCTAATACCGGGTAGAAGTGGTTGGGACAAAATCCAGGCCGATTTTTTTTTGGCTATTTCTGACATTTTGCTCTATGTAGCGTTTTCGGGGGCCTGTTTGGGGGTCTTCCTGGTGTTTGTGGGTGAGTTTCGTGGTCTGGGAGCACTGCTGGCTATATATACTTTACTTTGCAAGAGGTTTGAAGCAAATCCATGGTGGCAGAGGGGACTTAGGGCCTAGCTGCAGAGCGCGCGCGGAGTGATTTGGGAAATTTGTGAAAAATTGACTAAGTCCCCATTTTTGTACTTTTGCTCTTTGGCTGTTTGGGGGTCTTCTACTCGTTTTCTCCTGGGTTGACGGCTCTGGGGCCATTGCTGGGAAGCTCTAATACCGGATAAAAGTGTTTTGGACCAAATCCCAGGCGGAATTTTTTTTGTGTTTTTGATGACTTGCTTGCCTTTGAGGTGCTCTTAGGGGGGGTTCCGTCTGTTTGTGGGTGAGTTTCGTGGTCTGGGAGCATTGCTGGGACACTCTAATCTTGATTGCATTTGCTTTTCAGGAAATCCGTCGTGCCAACCCCGACTTATGGCCTAGCTACGCAGCGCGTTTGGACCGAAGGCCCAGAAATATTGCAAGTATGAGATTTTGCTTTTGGCCTGTTTGGGGGTGTTATGCTTCTTGGCGGGTGGGTTGACGGGTCTTGGGGCATTCCTGGGAAGGTCTAATACCGGGTAGAAGTGGTTGGGACAAAATCCAGGCCGATTTTTTTTGGGCTATTTCTGACATTTTGCTCTATGTAGCGTTTTCGGGGGCCTGTTTGGCGGGCTTCCTGGTGTTTGTGGGTGAGTTTCGTGGTCTGGGAGCACTGCTGGGACACTCTAATCTTGATTGCATTTGCTTTTCAGGAAATCCGTCGTGCCAACCCCGACTTATGGCCTAGCTACGCAGCGCGTTTGGACCGAAGGCCCAGAAATATTGCAAGTATGAGATTTTGCTTTTGGCCTGTTTGGGGGTGTTATGCTTCTTGGCGGGTGGGTTGACGGGTCTTGGGGCATTCCTGGGAAGGTCTAATACCGGGTAGAAGTGGTTGGGACAAAATCCAGGCCGATTTTTTTTTGGCTATTTCTGACATTTTGCTCTATGTAGCGTTTTCGAGGGCCTGTTTGGGGGGCTTCCTGGTGTTTGTGGGTGAGTTTCGTGGTCTGGGAGCACTGCTGGCTATATATACTTTACTTTGCAAGAGGTTTGAAGCAAATCCATGGTGGCAGAGGGGACTTAGGGCCTAGCTGCAGAGCGCGCGCGGAGTGATTTGGGAAATTTGTGAAAAATTGACTAAGTCCCCATTTTTGTACTTTTGCTCTTTGGCTGTTTGGGGGTCTTCTACTCGTTTTCTCCTGGGTTGACGGCTCTGGGGCCATTGCTGGGAACCTCTAATACCGGATAAAAGTGTTTTGGACCAAATCCCAGGCGGAATTTTTTTTGTGTTTTTGATGACTTGCTTGCCTTTGAGGTGCTCTTAGGGGGGGTTCCGTCTGTTTGCGGGTGAGTTTCGTGGTCTGGGAGCACTGCTGGGACACTCTAATCTTGATTGCATTTGCTTTTCAGGAAATCCGTCGTGCCAACCCCGACTTATGGCCTAGCTACGCAGCGCGTTTGGACCGAAGGCCCAGAAATATTGCAAGTATGAGATTTTGCTTTTGGCCTGTTTGGGGGTGTTACGCTTCTTGGCGGGTGGGTTGCCGGGTCTTGGGGCATTCCTGGGAAGGTCTAATACCGGGTAGAAGTGGTTGGGACAAAATCCGCGCGGAAAAGCCTTTAGTTTTGGCACTTTTTGTAACTTAGGGTTCGTTAGGGTTAGCCCTAGCAGCAGGATTGCATGTGTTTCGGGGTGTTCTAGATTTTTCCAACTGAGTTCTGGGGTCTTAGAGCACTCGTGAGAATGTGTAATTTTGGTTGCAAGTCATTTGAAGAAAATCCATGGTGGGAAAGGGGGGATTTGGCATAGTTAAAGAAAGCCTTTGCCACTATTCTTAACTTAGGGTTCGTTAGGGTTAGCAGTATTTCTATTGCATGTGTTTGAGTGGGGGGGATTTCGAGTCTTGGAGCGATGCTGGCTATGGCTACTTTTGCTTGGTTGCTTGCAAGTGGTTTGAATGCAATCCACGGTGGGTAATGGGTAATTAGGAAGGGGGTACTTCGGCCTACTTTTACTTTCAAAGTAAGTTTTGTCACCAGTTTTCTGCTAGGCCTCGTTTTTTGAGATTTGATTGGGGGTCTTCTACATTTTTGCGACTGGCTTTAGTAAGGGTCTGGGTGGGAGCACTGCTAGGAAGATCTAATTTTGTTCTAAAACACAGTTTACAGTACACCTAGCTTGAGGGGCAAGATCCGCTACATTAATTTGCCCATACTTATTTATCCTTCAAAAGGTGACTCAGAGTACGCACTTTCAAAAATATTGTACTGTCTACTAGGAAAAACAAATTGTGACTTTTTGCACTCCACAGCCTACATACCTTATATTTATTTATCAGTGGTGTTGTAATATTATATCACTTCCTGTTTTTCGTTGAATAATTACAGGCCGGGTTTCAGTCTCTGCAATGGGGAAAAAAGGATGGAGTCAGGCTTCACAGTAGCGAGCCACAATTCAGCATCAGGCAGGCAGTGGACAGGGTGTCTTCTGGTGACCAACATCGATGGACGAAGCGTCGGCTGCAATGGAGGAGTGCCGCTAATAGGAGGATTTTTTTTCTGCAGGCAACTTACTTACCACTTCCAACAGGACCACTAAAACCACATAGATACAGTATCCCTTGCCTTTTTCTCTGACTGTGACTGCATTTCTTGGCTCTCTCTCGGCTTCTACATTGATCCCTTAACACATCACTTAGTCCACTCCACTATCACATCTGCACCACACATAGTCATTTGTAAGTGCTCCTACGTAATTCGCAAGTCACAGCACGCCCCAGGCCGTAGAGGACTGGGATGGCCCCAATGATGAAGCATGTCACCAAGGGGCAACCCTGGTGAGTGAGGGGACACCTAGAAAAAAAGCAATTTCTCCTTTTCTATCTACTATACCTTCCAGACCAACCCCACTGAGTGTTGTTGTGAATGGATTTATAGTGACCAGCAAGGCTCTCGGGTATCTGGCTACAGAGACCTTATGTTGAATATCGTTATCAATAATTTACACATAGGCCCTTTACTGTTGCATTCTTTCTTCCACAGTTGTCGAATGTACTACTTACTTTTCACTGACATGCATGCAGTAGTGCATGCACTTTCAAAGATTGATGGATAGGTTTGTACCCAAAGAATTGTTTATGTTCAATTGTTTGTCTATGCTGTGCTTTTTTTTACAGGGTGTCTTCTGGTGACCAACATCGATGGACGAAGCGTCGGCTGCAATGGAGGAGTGCCGCTAATAGGAGGATTTTTTTTCTGCAGGCAACTTACTTACCACTTCCAACAGGACCACTACAACCACATAGATACAGTATCCCTTGCCTTTTTCTCTGACTGTGACTGCATTTCTTGGCTCTCTCTAGGCTTCTAAATTGATCCCTTAACACATCACTTAGTCCACTCCACTATCACATCTGCACCACACATAGTCATTTGTAAGTGCTCCTACGTAATTCGCAAGTCGCAGCACGCCCCAGGCCGTAGAGGACTGGGATGGCCCCAATGATGAAGCATGTCACCAAGGGGCAACCCTGGTGAGTGAGGGGACACCTAGAAAAAAAGCAATTTCTCCTTTTCTATCTACTATACCTTCTGTCAGGTTACGCAGCCCCTAAGCGCCTACCGTACTATGAAACTACATTTCCCATGAGTAGGCGGGAGACTTGCAGGAAGTTTATCTGGGGAACAGACGCGCTTCCTGTTGCGCGTTATTCTGGTTTCTGTTCTGCACCGGCATGAGAGCGGACGCTCTGCATGCTTTTCTATCGTGTCTCCTGTGGACTATCACCTCCCCCCCCCCTGAGGCTCAGTGGGGAGCGCTTCCGTGTTCTGTCCTTGGCGGTAGACGGACTTCACGCGTCTTCAGGTAAAGCCGCTCTAAACTCTTCGGCCGCCCGTGCGGTCAGCTGATTACTGCCTGAACGGATTGTTAAGGGAGGTTCTGTGACTGTTTTCTAACAGAATTCTACCTTTGATGAATTCCTGTTTGGTTGAATTGTGTGTGGCTGAGCACAGTGGCGGTCTATACCACATGTTAGCGTTCACATCGGGGATCGTTTTTGTACTATTAAAACGGAGCGCGGTAGTAAGGACAACTACGCGTCTCCGTTGTATAACTGTGTATTTCAAAGGACCTCCATAACTGGGCATGTAGTGAGGTAACTACAGGCTACCCCAGTTCTCTTTGTGTAGTGCACCGTGGGGTGTGTTGTTGGCAGAATTCAGTGGTGGTCGCAACTACGTTTTTCTGTTTGACCTTCACCAAAGATTCTCTACTGGGTCATTACTTAGAGAGCGCAGTGTTGTAGTTCTTGCTTCCTACACACTACCGTTTCCCTCTTCCTTTTTGTTGGACCATACATCTTTGCTTTGACTATTTGGAACCCCCTTTGTACATTGAGTCCTCTACCAAGTTTGTGGTATGTTGTGAGTAGTGGGTTTGATGTCTTAGTATAACGCGAGTGTGTTTGGTGCGACAGGAGTGTGTTCGTTAACTATATGTTTATGTGTTTCTTAGGCCTTCCTCACAGATTGTGGCAGAAGGGCTATAGTATTTCCTATCCAAGGTCATGTTTTCTTGGTGCTCAGGTACTTGTCTACTTCCTTGGTTATTTAGTGAGACTATATGAGAGTACCCTTGTATGTTAGGACAGCACTTCACTGATGCCTGTCTTGTCTTCTGTTACAGGTATCCTTTCCCTGCTGACCCTACCTTTACCCATCCCACATTTTTTATTTTAGTTTGTTATTTTTCTCCCCCGCCTAATGGCTCGAACACCCTGTGTTTACACTTCTGGGTGTTGGTGACATTTGGAGGTGGAACCATATTTGCATCGACTGGATCACGGGGAGTAAACCTGACACCTTCCAGACCAACCCCATTGAGTGTTGTTGTGAATGGATTTATAGTGACCAGCAAGGCTCTCGGGTATCTGGCTACAGAGACCTTATGTTGAATATCGTTATCAATAATTCCACACAGGCCCTGTACTGTCGCATTCTTTCTTTCCACAGTTGTCGAATGTACTACTTACTTTTCACTGACATGCATGCAGTAGTGCATGCACTTTCAAAGATTGATGGATAGGTTTGTACGCAAAGATTTGTTTATGTTCACAATAGTTTGTCTATGCTGTGCTATTTTTTCTTGTCTCCCAAAACCTTTCCCAAAAACCCCCGTACCCATCCATTTTTCAAACCCTAACCCTCTTCCCCCGGGCTGTGTGGTTTTGATTGATGTGTGACTAAATTATTATTACAGCAATAAATCCACACACTTGCTGGGTGGGGAGGATAAGGTGATAGCAACAGGCTGGTGAAGAAATCCGAGGATATATTCTTACTCTGCTTGACAAAGAACCATTGCTAATGTGAAAGAACTTCAACCGAATTAGTACTTATACTTTACCATTTGTTAGGCTACAATGTGGCACTGCTCTACTGTACTTCTGTCACCTGCTATATTCTCAGTTGTACCGTTGAATTGCTCAGGAGGACAAACCAGATTTCATTTTCTTTTTTTTCATAGGCATGCAACTGCCACTGTGTCACACCACTAGTACCACCGCTATGAGGAAATTTTATCCAACCAAGATTGCCAACGTTATTCGGTGTTTCCCGTGGAGCCAGCCCTGGGTCTAGCCCTACTTTCAAACACAAATTACAGGTAAGATAAGCGTTTGGTGGTTTGGGGGTATAATGGAGTATTAGTACGAGAGACGAGAGACTGAAGGTAGTACTACTAAAGTCCTAGGACTCTTGGATTCACTTCACTTAGTCTGTGAGAGGCACTTAGTGTTGAAAACATTTGGGCATTTACACTTAAAGGAAGAAAATGGAACTAAACTTTCAGGAAAACAGTCAACGTTAAACCCCCACCCACCAGGCAAGCAGTAAAAAACAGGTATGCTCAGATAAAGTTTGAAAAAGTATATTTATATCCCTAACAAAATAATCTCCCGCAAGACCCTCCCTAACCCCAACGATTGTCCTTCAAAAGTCCCCAAAAACCCAACTCCCAATTCCCACCCCCCAAAAGTCTCTAAAAAAGGGGCAAGGGACACTATGGGTGGATGCTGTTAACTTTTTGGGCCAGGGCATCATGCTCCTCGCGGAGCAAGGCGAGCTCCTGCTGAAGGCGGGACACCATCAGGGTAGTGCGGCGCAGGTGTGCCTTCACTGCCTTGCAGGTGCAATGCCTGTGAGAGGCAGCTGTTGGCCTTGCTGCTCGGCGGTGGCGTTTGCCTTTGGCAGCCCGGCTCAGTCTGGGTGGACCACTGTGCTGGGTGGCAGCCCGTGGGGCCACGGAGGCCGATGCAGACGACGTTGTTGTAGTTGTCGACTGCACACTTTCCACGTCCTCCAGGGCCACCAGCCGCCGATATTCCGCAACAGTGGCCTCGATCCTCCGTTGCCGGGCCGCTCTAGCCAGCTCCTTCCTCCTTGTTCGTTTGGAAGGAGAACCTATATGAAGAAAGAAAGACATAGTCTGTAACCAATGCTCTTTAAGATTAACTCAATCATTCAGCAGAAATTTGTGTTGCAGTACAACTAGCAACTTGCAAGCGCATTACATAACTATTGAGGCCAGTATCTATCTAACCTCACACTTCTTCATCCTTGCTCTAACATTAGTGGGAGTTTAAGGAACAAATTCTACGAGCACTGTGGACTTCCATTGGAGTCGACTATGAAAGTACACCAGTCTTATTCTTCTTCTTATCTCTTGTTTTGGAAAATTGGTACGTTATTTTCTGCAAGCCGGCATAATGCCAGCGCAGTAAACTTGCACCCGAGAAAAAGAGACGCACGCCATGAGGAGTGACCTAGACTTGCGTTGCCGTTGCGTTACTGTACCCGTCCAGTACATGCAGGTGGTGAAGCTCTTACTTTTCTATTACGGGTGGCACTGAGAATACTCTGTTACAACTCAAGGGCTACTGCTTAATTAATTTAACTTTCACCCTACAGTGGAAATGAGTACTAGAAATGGAAAATTGAAGAAGATAAATAATCTGATTATCTATCACTTCACTTGGGATGTTTTTGCTTATATATGGGATGACTTTAGGTGCTTTGCTTTTTATTGAGTGACCACTGATACATCCACACATGAATGACTGAGTACTACTAAACTTAATAAGAGAGGTAGGGAGTGGCCACCATAATAACCGGATCTATGCAGTGCTTGCAATACAAACTACTGCTACTATTTATGGTAGTATTTGGACAAAATTAAAAGTTCTTTTCCTTGCCTTTCCTACACTGGAACGGACGTGCGGGTGCAGTGTTACATGCTCTTCAAAGTTACACTTAGTTCATCCACTGACCGTCTACTCTCTCTAGATCATGGGTACTCACAAACTTTCTCTCAGGGGCTACATTTACAGTGTAGTTTGGGGCCGAGGGCCGCACTGGTGGGGGCGGAGTCAGAGGGGGCGGGGCTAAAGCAAAACGATAACTTGTGACCATGAGGTTGCACACCGGTCCCTGCAGCAGATGCCCTCATCCACTGAGCCACCAGACCCAGCATTTACATACATCTCTCTCCCTCCTGCTCTCCCTCCTGCCCTCCCTCCATCTCTCTCTCCCTCCTGCCCTCCCTCTCCCTCCCCCTCTGTCATCTCACTGTGTGTGTGTCTATCTGTGTCAGCCTTCAGCCCGGGTTGAGACCGCTTCCTCAACGCGCACACACAGACAACAACACCAAAGTACTTAACAGGTCTTTAAAAGACCATTAACATATTATTGAGGCTTTGTTTGTTTTAGCTCCCCTGCTTCTCCACCCTGACAATCACTGCTTGCCCGGCCCCACAGAGCAGAGGCTTTGTTCTATTTCACCTCTTTGTGGCCTTGCATCTCCACTCTGCTCTGTGGGGGCCGGGGAGCAGTGATTGTCAGAGTGGAGATGCAGGGGCGCTAACAGGTGAAATACAAAAAAGCCTCTGCTCTGTGGGGGCCGGGGGAGCAGTGATTGTCTGCAAGGTCTGCGCACCGCCAAGGAAGGCTTGCCGGGCCACCACCGGCCCGCGGGCCGTACTAGGAGTACCCCTGCTCTAGATACACATATGCTATCTAAGAGTCAGATAGTAGCATGATCCAGGTATATGGACACATACAGTTTCTGTGTCACCCACCCAGGCTGTTGTCCTTCCACCCATCATTGCTTCATCATTCACCCAGCCATGCATCTCATATTCTTGCCTTCCCAGCTAGTCTTCAATCTCAATAAGTAAGGAATATATAAGAGCTTACCTCTGGCCGCCACCACCACAGTCTCAACTCTCACAGCCGCCGCCGCCGCCTCCTCCCCTGAAGAATCGCCCTCCGCCTCCGTGTCGAGCACCACCACCTCCACACTGGCCCCGCCACCAGATGTTCCACCTACAAAGTACATTTAAGAATGTTAGAATAAAGCACTCACTAGTCACTAGTATTTGGTCTAGGAATGAAGACATGTGAAAACAATGTAATTTGGGACTGTCTACGTTAAAGTTAAAAAAAATGTCCCTTTTTCCAGGGAAGGTTGTCTTGCTGCACTTTTTGGCACAACTGATGAAGGCTGTTTTTTTAACACGCACCATTTTTCTCCACACAGACAGAAGATGGACTTCTAACAACAAGATCAAGTTGAAACCAGGTGAGAGCTCGGCTCGACCACAAGAAATGTCTTCAATTAATCGTCAGCACTAACCACTTTTCCATTATCAGTTAAACGTTTAGTTTTATTATGACTTCATTTTAATAAATGTGTTTACTTTTAATAAAGCTTTTAAACTTAAATACAATCTGTGTTTTTTGGTCCAGACTAGAGTGACTGAGCGAAAGGTTTTGCAATTTTTGCAAGCATGAGTCCAGATAGAACACTTCAAAAGACATTATGGACAATCCCAGAGGACTGCACTAAGTTGATAGAGCTATTGCTGACTAGAATCATGGGAGTTTCGCCAACCGTGCAATCTTAGTTAGCTACACAGACAGACTAATAAGAATAATCTAGTAATACCACAGGGAGTCATAGTAGAGGCAGGATAAGAATTTAGATACAGTCTACAAGAAGAGCAAAGACAATTTTGAAAAAAGTCAAATGAGGAACGCTAGGAAAAATAGGTACTAGTCTAAAATGAAAACTTACTGGGGCCAGCAGAGGAGCCCTCGCCTGCCCGATCCTGGCCCTGTTGAACAGCATCCGCCGCCTGCTGCTCCTGTGTCCTCCTCTCGCCCCTGGGGGGAGCTGACGTACAACATGAAAGAAAGAACAGAAAACATGGATGATTGTTGCTTGTCAATGTCAACCAAATCAAACATTTCAAAAGAACAATAACAAAATATTTCTGCGAAATTATATTGATTATGGTTACTTTTCATTTATTTGCGGACCTGTGACTTCGAAAGTCACGTAACTCACTAAACAAAGTACTGAAACGTTCACCTAGGACTGGCAGGCAGCAGTCCGCAGGCAAGACGCAAAGTGACAGACAAACTCCATTGTGATTTCAGTCAGATCAGTGACAACACTAACAGTTGCCTGCTACATTACCAGTCATTTAAATAGTCAAACTATCAATCCAAAGCCACTATTTTTCTTATTGTCAGGGTTACAAAGGAAGGGGCAGATTTAAGCCCTTGCGGCTCTTTTGCGCCGTTCTTACGTGACTTTTGTGACGCAGCAGCTAAACAAAAAAGGGCGCCATGGTGCGGCGTATAATATTATAACAACGTGACGCATTTGGGAGATGCATCCCGTTATAAAGCCCTGCGCCATCAGGGGGCGTTCCGGCGCAAGGGAGGGCATTCCTGCGCTGGAACACATCCTAATAGTGGCTGAGGGAAATCTACAAAATATCAATCAGTCACCTTTAGGACAATGATGCGTCACACAAACCCTGCACCTGCTTGAAGCAGACGTACGGCTTGACCCAGCATTGGGGAGATAGGGTACCCCAGAGCATTGATGGAGCTGCGCCATCGTTGCGACGCAACTCCAGCAGTAAAGCTTCGGTGACGTTTTGGGCCCATGGTGCGCCGCATTGCAAATACGGCGCACCATGTTTGGTGGTGGTAGCGGGCCGCACAATTAATGGCGCATCCCTGCTACTTTGCAGGGATGCGACGGTAATTGCAATTCTGCCCCTTAGGGGCATACTTACTTACGCGTTCTGGCGCATCTCCAGAGATGCGCCAGATCAAATGCGTCACGCAAAACTACCCTTGCGACACGGCAGATGTGCCTCATTTACAATGCGGCGCGCCCTGGCGCAAGGGTAGGCACTTGCGTGACGCATCTCGTCACGTAAGAGCGGCGCATCGCTGGAGTCACGTCGCCAACGCAATGCAACTCCAGTAATGCTCAGGGCCACCCAATACTTAACATGCTGTGTCAGTCCTTTCGCCTGCTTCGAGCAGACATAAGGAATTGAATTGACGTAGCAGCGTCGCAGAAGTGCCTGCGTTAAATCTTGTACATTTCACGCAGGCAATTTTGCGAGGCGCACAGCCGCTGGACCGCCCACCCTGCGTACTAGGAACGCACCCATTGTGGTGCAGGCCCATGGCTTTATAACGTGACGCATCTCCCTAGATGCGTCATGCTGTAAATGACTCGCAGGGATGCGGCACGTTTACGCCGCTGTTGCGTCACGCAAGGCAACGTAAACGTGGCGCAAGGGGCTTGTAAATGTAATCTGCCCCCTAGTGTCTAGCATTACGCAGTTCTGTAAAGTACACTCATACATAATAGTTACTCAGGCCAATGAGACCACGAAATAGAAAACAAATAAGCATAGTAGCAACGCCACTGAGAAGGAGAGCAGTGCACCTGAAATGCACAGAAGATTTTGAAATATAATTTAACTACAATGTAATCGTCATCAGCGGCATTATTGGCTTGCTCCATGTAAAAAACAAATATTTGCAATACAACAACACAGAGCAGGAGAAAACATCATAGTAGTGAGTGATTAAATGGCTACTACTACTCACCAAGCCCGGGGATCTCCAAGCCGAGCTGGTCCAGCAGGTCGCGCTCGCGGTCCAGGAGGTCCGTCCAGCGATGGGTGACCTGGCTGTAGGTGCGCTGGACCCCGTAGAGGTGGGATATGGCCCAGCACACCTTCTCCCACCGCTTCCGGCGCTCCCGCATGTTGTAGCCGCCGGCCGCGATCCTGCCGCCTCCCGCGATGGTCCTGGGCAGGCGGCGCTGGACGAAGTAGACCAGCGCGCCCACTTCCTCCGGGCTGAATATCTCCCGTCGCGTCACCTGCTCCCCCCTCAATCTCCCGCATGCTGTCCTGCCACTGGGTCCAGCACTACTCCCCGCCGCCGCTGCGGCCCTCAAGTGCCTGGGCAGCTTCACGGCGCCTGGCTTGACCATGGTCTGGGCAGGTAAGGTAGGAAGAAGTAGAAAATTAAGAAAGAATAGGATAGGGAAGAAGAAAAGAAAAGAGTTTAAAAAAGTAGTTTAAAAGTAAAGAAAAATAGCAGAAAAGACAAAAATATACAGCTAGGAAAAGAGAGGGATAGATAAGAAGCAAAATCGTAAAAAAAAAACTGAAAACAAGCAAAGGATGGCAAAGATACCAAGAGGATTAAACACCATGCCCAGACACAGGAAATGAATGAAAAACAAGATGACCGGCGCCCGTTCACGAGCGCGAAAGAAAGTTCGCGCGAGATTTTCCTCGCGATCTCGTGCGAACCTGTAGATTTCCCGCGCGATCTCGTGCGAACCTCTACTCGCAATGCGCTTACTGCGCGAGATTATACATAGCGGGCAGAAACGGAAATACGTCACGGAAACAAAATGGCCGCGCCCGTACTCGACCTTGGGGTAAATTCGCGTGTTGCGCTGCAAGCGGCTCGCGAATACTGCAAAAAAACTCGCGAAACAACAAGCCGCAAAAAAAATAAAATGCTCATTCGCACGAATTGGCGGCTTCCGCGGTCGGTTTCGCACGACGCCGCGCCCCGCGAATAGCGCGAAAAAAAACGAAAAACGATTTCAGCAAAAGCAAAAGCAATGAGCAGGTGCAAAAGGTCAACCTCATGATTTGTAACGATTCTTTGTAGTGCTTCCTGAGGGGGCCCTCCAGAATTCGGTTGCCTGCTTGCAACTATTTTGTGTGACCCTGCTCTGACCTTAACTGTATGCCACAAAGGTCCTGATTTACAGCTAAAGGAGCAGACAAGCAGGTGCCAGGCTGGAACTTTAAATTCTTTCAGTGACACATTAATTAGCCCCTAATTCATTATTGTCAGTTGGGGCAGGGCAGGTGTTGTTAATAAACTAACCCCAAATTAATTCATGTCAGTTCAAGCAGGGCAGGTGGGCTTGCTTTTCCCCCCCATCTTCTACAGTGATGATGAACCAGAGGGTGGCATTGATGTAACAGAGGGTGGCATGGGTCAAAGAGAGGGTGCCAGTGGTAAAACAGAGGGTGCTGGGAGGCTGTGATGATGAACCAGACGTAGAAACAACATAGTCGCGACCGTTGCGAGCCGACAAGTAAGTTCGCAATTGCGAACTAGTACCAAATCCTCGCGAACTGGCAGAAACAATTGCGAACACACAAAAAAAAAAAATCCGCAAATTCGCGGGAATTCGCGGATTTTGCGGATTGCGGGTTCGCAAATCCGCAAAATTCGCGAACCCGAGATCCGCAAAATTCGCCCATGCTTACAGCTATGGATACCTAGCAAACCTATACATTTTTGAAAACTAGACACCCAGAGAAATTCAGGATGGGGTGACACGACTGCCTACCACCAGGTTCTGTTACCCAGAATCCTGTGCAAAGCTAATAAATTGACAAACTAAACGCATTTTCCACATATTTCTGTGGTGGAAAGTTCTGGAATCTGCATGGATCAACAAATTTCCCCCCACCCAGCGTTCCCTATGGGTTTCCAGAAAAAAATGGTGCCTCACTTGCCTGGGTCTGCCTAGTGGCTGCGACAGGAAACAGCGCAAAACGCAACGTGGTCGCACCTCAATTTTGCAGTGAAATTGTGCCCTTTTTGGACAAAAAGACTACCTTTTGTTGTTGAACCCTAGCTCTGCCGGCATCTAGGGAAACCTAGCAAACCTATACATTATTGAAAACTAGACACCCAGGGGAATTCAGGATGGGGTGATTCGACTGCCTACCACCAGGTTCTGGTACCCAGAATCCCTTGCAAATCTAAGAAAGTGACAAAAAAACGCATTTTCCTCACATTTCTGTGGTGGAAAGTTCTGGAATCTGAGTGGATCTACACATTTCCACCCACCCAGCGTTCCCCCGGGTCTCCCAAAAAAAAGGTACCTCATTTGCCTGGGTTAGCCTAGTGGCTGCGACAGGAAACAGCGCATAACGCAACGTGGTCGCACCTCAATTTTGCAGTGAAATTGTGCCCTTTTTGGACAAAAAGACTACCTTTTGTTGTTGAACCCTAGCTCTGCCGGCATCTAGGGAAACCTAGCAAACCTATAAATTATTGAAAACTAGACACCCAGGGGAATTCAGGATGGGGTGATTCAACTGCCTACCACCAGGTTCTGTCACCCAGAATCCCTTGCAAAGCTAAGAAATTGACAAACAAAATGCATTTTCCTCACATTTCTGTGGTGGAAAGTTCTGGAATCTTTGTGGATCAACAAATTTCCACCCACCCAGCGTTTCCGCGGGTCTCCCGAAAAAAATGGTACCTCAATTGCCTGGGTCTGCCTAGTGCCTGCGCCAGGAAACAGTGCAAAACGCAACGTGGTGGCACCTCAATTTCGCAGTGAAATCGTGCCCTTTTTGGGCAAAGAGACTACCTTTTGTTTTTGAACCCTAGCTCTGCCGGCACCTAGGAAAACCTAGCAAACCTATACATTTTTGAAAAGTAGACACGCAGGGGACTTTAGGATGGGGTGACTCGACTGCCTACCACCAGGTTCTATTACCCAGAATCCCTTGCAAAGCTAGGAAATTGACAAAAAAACACATTTTCCTCAAATTTCTGTGGTGGAAAGTTCTGGAATCTGCGTGGATCAACAAATTTCCACCCACCCAGCGTTTCCCGAAAAAAATGGTACCTCACTTGCCTGGGTCTGCCTAGTGGCGGCGACAGGAAACAGCGCAAAATGCAACGTGGTCGCACCACAATTTCACAGTGAAATCGTGCACTTTTTGGGCAAAGAGACTACCTTTTGTTTTTGAACCCTGGCTCTTCCGGCACCTAGAGAAACCTAGCAAACCTATACATTTTGGAAATGTAGACACCCAGGGGAATTCAGGATGGGGTGACTCGACTGCCTTCCACCAGGTTCTGTTACCCAGAATCCCTTGCAAAGCTATGAAAGTGACAAAAAAACGCATTTTCTCACATTTCTGTGGTGGAAAGTTCTGGACTCTGCGTGGATCAACAAATTTCCACCCACCCAGCGTTCCCCAGGGTCTCCCAAAAACAATGGTACCACACTTGCCTGGGTCTGCCTAGTGGCCGCGACAGGAAACAGCGCAAATGCAACGTGGTCACACCTCAATTTCACAGTGAAATCGTGCCCTTTTTGGACAAAAAGACTACCTTTAGTTTTTGAACCCTAGCTCTGCCGGCAACTAAGGAAACCTAGCAAACCTACACATTTCTGAAAACTAGACACGTAGGGGAATTCAGGATGGGGTGACTCGACTGCCTACCACCAAGTTCTGTTACCCAGAATCCCGTGCAAAACTAAGAAATTGACAAAAAAACGCATTTTCTTCACATTTCCGTGGTGGAAAGTTCTGGAAACTGCGTGGATCAACAAATTTCCACCCACCCAGCTTTCCCCTGGGTCTCCAAAAAAAAATGGTACTTCACTTGCCTGGGTCTGCCTAGTGGCTGCGACAGGAAACAGCGCAAAACGCAACGTGGGCGCACCTCAATTTTGCAGTGAAATCGTGCCCTTTTTGGACAAAAAGACTACCTTTTGTTTTTTAACCTTAGCTCTGCCGGCACCTATGGAAACTTAGCAAACCTATACATTTTTGAAAACTAGATACCAAGGGAAATTCAGGATGGGGTGACTCGACTGCCTACCACCAGGTTCTGGTACCCATAATTCCTTGCAAAGCTAAGAAAGTGACAAAAAAATGCATTTTCCTCACATTTCTGTGGTGGAAAGTTCTGGAATCTGCGTGGATCTACAAATTACCACCCACCCAGTGTTCCCCCAGGTCTCCCTAAAAAAATGATATCTCACTTGCCTGGGTCAGCCTAGTGGCTGCGACAGGAAACAGCGAAAAACGCAACTTGGTCGCACCTCAATTTTGCAGTGAAATTGTGCCCTTTTTGGACAAACAGACTACCTTTAGTTTTTGAACCCTAGCTCTGCCGGCACCTAAGGAAACCTAGCAAACCTATACATTTTTGAAAACTAGACACCCAGAGAAATTCAGGATGGGGTGACACAACTGCCTACCACCAGGTTCTGTTACCCAGAATCCTGTGCAAAGCTAATAAATTGACAAACAAAATGCATTTTCCTCACATTTCTGTGGTGGAAAGTTCTGGAATCTTCGTGGATCAACAAATTTCCACCCACCCAGCGTTTCCCCGGGTCTCCCAAAAAAATGGTACCTCAATTGCGTGGGTCTGCCTAGCGCCTGCGACAGGAAACAGCGCAAAACGCAACGTGGTTGCACCTCAATTTCGCAGTGAAATTGTGCCCTTTTTAGGCAAAGAGACTACCTTTTGTTTTTGGACCCTAGCTCTGCCGGCACCTAAGAAAACCTAGCAAACCTATACTTTTTTGAAAAGTAGACACCCAGGGGTATTCAGGATGGGGTGACTCAACTGCCTACCACCAGGTTCTGTTACCCAGAATCCCTTGCAAATCCAAGAAATTGACAAAAAAAAACACATTTTCCTCATATTTCTGTGGTGGAAAGTTCTGGAATCTGCGTGGACCAACATATTTCCACCCACCCAGCGTTCCCCAGGGTCTCCCAAAAAAAATGGTGCCTCACTTGCCTGGGTCTGCCTAGTGGCCGCGACAGGAAACAGCGCAAAATAAACCGTGGTCACACCTCAATTTTGCAGTTAAAAATTTACCCTTTTATGGCAAAGTGCGTAGCTGTAGTTTTTGCACCCTAGCTCTGCCGGCACCTAGTGAAACCAAGCAAACCTATACATTTTTAAAAAGTAGACACCCAGGGGAAGTCGGGATGGGGTGATTCAACTGCCTACCACCAGGTTCTGTCACCCAGAATCCCTTGCAAATCTAAGAAATTGACAAAAAAATGCATTTTCCTCACATTTCTGTGGTGGAAAGTTCTGGAATCTTCGTAGATCAACAAATTTCCACCCACCCAGCGTTTCCGCGGGTCTCCCGAAATTTTTTTTACCTCAATTGCCTGGGTCTGCCTAGTGCCTGCGACAGGAAACAGCGCAAAACGCAACGTGGTGGCACCTCAATTTCGCAGTGAAATCGTGCCCTTTTTGGGCAAAGAGACTACCTTTTGTTTTTGAACCCTAGCTCTGCCGGCACCTAGGAAAACCTAGCAAAGCTATACATTTTTAAAAAGTAGACACGCAGGGGAATTCAGGCTGGGGTGACTCGACTGCCTACCACCAGGTTCTATTACCCAGAATCCCTGCAAATCTAGGAAATTGACAAAAAAAGCACATTTTGCTCAAATTTCTGTGGTGGAAAGTTCTGGAATCTGCGTGGATCAACAAATTTCCACCCACCCAGCGTTTCCCCGGGTCTCCCGAAAAAAATGGTACCTCACTTTCCTGGGTCTGCCTAGTGGCGGCGACAGGAAACAGCACAAAATGCAACGTGGTCGCACCACAATTTCACAGTGAAATCGTGCACTTTTTGGGCAAAGAGACTACCTTTTGTTTTTGAACCCTGGCTCTTCCGGCACCTAGAGAAACCTAGCAAACCTATACATTTTTGAAATGTAGACACCCAGGGAAATTCAGGATGGGGTGACTCGACTGCCTTCCACCAGGTTCTGTTACCCAGAATCCCTTGCAAAGCAATGAAAGTGACAAAAAAACGCATTTTCTCACATTTCTGTGGTGGAAAGTTCTGGACTCTGCGTGGATCAACAAATTTCCACCCACCCAGCGTTCCCCATGGTCTCCCGAAAACAATGGTACCTCACTTGCCTGGGTCTGCCTAGTGGCCGCGACAGGAAACAGCGCAAAATGCAACGTGGTCACACCTCAATTTCACAGTGAAATCGTGCCCTTTTTGGACAAAAAGACTACCTTTAGTTTTTGAACCCTAGCTCTGCCGGCACCTAAGGAAACCTAGCAAACCTATACATTTTTGAAAACTAGACACCTAGGGAAATTCAGGATGGGGTGACTCGACTGCCTACCACCAAGTTCTGTTACCCAGAATCCCGTGCAAATCTAAGAAATTGACAAAAAAACGCATTTTCTTCACATTTCTGTGGTGGAAAGTTCTGGAAACTGCGAGGATCAACAAATTTCCACCCACCCAGCTTTCCCCCGGGTCTCCAAAAAAAAATGGTACTTCACTTGCCTGGGTCTGCCTAGTGGCTGCGACAGGAAACAGCGCAAAATGCAACGTGGGCGCACCTCAATTTTGCAGTGAAATCGCGCCCTTTTTGGACAAAAAGACTACCTTTTGTTTTTTAACCTTAGCTCTGCCGGCAGCTATGGATACCTAGCAAACCTATACATTTTTGAAAACTAGACACCCAGAGAAATTCAGGATGGGGTGACACGACTGCCTACCACCAGGTTCTGTTACCCAGAATCCTGTGCAAAGCTAATAAATTGACAAACTAAACGCATTTTCCACATATTTCTGTGGTGGAAAGTTCTGGAATCTGCATGGATCAACAAATTTCCCCCCACCCAGCGTTCCCTATGGGTTTCCAGAAAAAAATGGTGCCTCACTTGCCTGGGTCTGCCTAGTGGCTGCGACAGGAAACAGCGCAAAACGCAACGTGGTCGCACCTCAATTTTGCAGTGAAATGGTGCCCTTTTTGGACAAAAAGACTACCTTTTGTTGTTGAACCCTAGCTCTGCCGGCATCTAGGGAAACCTAGCAAACCTATACATTATTGAAAACTAGACACCCAGGGGAATTCAGGATGGGGTGATTCGACTGCCTACCACCAGGTTCTGGTACCCAGAATCCCTTGCAAATCTAAGAAAGTGACAAAAAAACGCATTTTCCTCACATTTCTGTGGTGGAAAGTTCTGGAATCTGAGTGGATCTACACATTTCCACCCACCCAGCGTTCCCCCGGGTCTCCCAAAAAAAAGGTACCTCATTTGCCTGGGTTAGCCTAGTGGCTGCGACAGGAAACAGCGCATAACGCAACGTGGTCGCACCTCAATTTTGCAGTGAAATTGTGCCCTTTTTGGACAAAAAGACTACCTTTTGTTGTTGAACCCTAGCTCTGCCAGCATCTAGGGAAACCTAGCAAACCTATACATTATTGAAAACTAGACACCCAGGGGAATTCAGGATGGGGTGATTCAACTGCCTACCACCAGGTTCTGTCACCCAGAATCCCTTTCAAAGCTAAGAAATTGACAAACAAAATGCATTTTCCTCACATTTCTGTGGTGGAAAGTTCTGGAATCTTTGTGGATCAACAAATTTCCACCCACCCAGCGTTTCCGCGGGTCTCCCAAAAAAAATGGTACCTCAATTGCCTGGGTCTGCCTAGTGCCTGCGCCAGGAAACAGTGCAAAACGAAACGTGGTGGCACCTCAATTTCGCAGTGAAATTGTGCCCTTTTTGGGCAAAGAGACTACCTTTTGTTTTTGAACCCTAGCTCTGCCGGCACCTAGGAAAACCTAGCAAACCTATACATTTTTGAAAAGTAGACACGCAGGGGACTTCAGGATGGGGTGACTCGACTGCCTACCACCAGGTTCGATTACCCAGAATCCCTTGCAAAGCTAGGAAATTGACAAAAAAACACATTTTCCTCAAATTTCTGTGGTGGAAAGTTCTGGAATCTGCGTGGATCAACAAATTTCCACCCACCCAGCGTTTCCCGAAAAAAATGGTACCTCACTTGCCTGGGTCTGCCTAGTGGCGGCGACAGGAAACAGCGCAAAATGCAACGTGGTCGCACCACAATTTCACAGTGAAATCGTGCACTTTTTGGGCAAAGAGACTACCTTTTGTTTTTGAACCCTGGCTCTTCCGGCACCTAGAGAAAACTAGCAAACCTATACATTTTGGAAATGTAGACACCCAGGGGAATTCAGGATGGGGTGACTCGACTGCCTTCCACCAGGTTCTGTTACCCAGAATCCCTTGCAAAGCTATGAAAGTGACAAAAAAACGCATTTTCTCACATTTCTGTGGTGGAAAGTTCTGGACTCTGCGTGGATCAACAAATTTCCACCCACCCAGCGTTCCCCAGGGTCTCCCAAAAACAATGGTACCACACTTGCCTGGGTCTGCCTAGTGGCCGCGACAGGAAACAGCGCAAATGCAACGTGGTCACACCTCAATTTCACAGTGAAATCGTGCCCTTTTTGGACAAAAAGACTACCTTTCGTTTTTGAACCCTAGCTCTGCCGGCAACTAAGGAAACCTAGCAAACCTACACATTTCTGAAAACTAGACACGAAGGGGAATTCAGGATGGGGTGACTCGACTGCCTACCACCAAGTTCTGTTACCCAGAATCCCGTGCAAAACTAAGAAATTGACAAAAAAACGCATTTTCTTCACATTTCCGTGGTGGAAAGTTCTGGAAACTGCGTGGATCAACAAATTTCCACCCACCCAGCTTTCCCCTGGGTCTCCAAAAAAAATGGTACTTCACTTGCCTGGGTCTGCCTAGTGGCTGCGACAGGAAACAGCGCAAAACGCAACGTGGGCGCACCTCAATTTTGCAGTGAAATCGTGCCCTTTTTGGACAAAAAGACTACCTTTTGTTTTTTAACCTTAGCTCTGCCGGCACCTATGGAAACCTAGCAAACCTATACATTTTTGAAAACTAGATACCAAGGGAAATTCAGGATGGGGTGACTCGACTGCCTACCACCAGGTTCTGGTACCCATAATTCCTTGCAAAGCTAAGAAAGTGACAAAAAAATGCATTTTCCTCACATTTCTGTGGTGGAAAGTTCTGGAATCTGCGTGGATCTACAAATTACCACCCACCCAGTGTTCCCCCAGGTCTCCCTAAAAAAATGATACCTCACTTGCCTGGGTCAGCCTAGTGGCTGCGACAGGAAACAGCGAAAAACGCAACTTGGTCGCACCTCAATTTTGCAGTGAAATTGTGCCCTTTTTGGACAAACAGACTACCTTTTGTTTTTGAACCCTAGCTCTGCCGGCACCTAAGGAAACCTAGCAAACCTATACATTTTTGAAAACTAGACACCCAGAGAAATTCAGGATGGGGTGACACGACTGCCTACCACCAGGTTCTGTTACCCAGAATCCTGTGCAAAGCTAATAAATTGACAAACAAAATGCATTTTCCTCACATTTCTGTGGTGGAAAGTTCTGGAATCTTCGTGGATCAACAAATTTCCACCCACCCAGCGTTTCCCCGGGTCTCCCAAAAAAATGGTACCTCAATTGCCTGGGTCTGCCTAGCGCCTGCGACAGGAAACAGCGCAAAACGCAACGTGGTCGCACCTCAATTTCGCAGTGAAATCGTGCCCTTTTTAGGCAAAGAGACTACCTTTTGTTTTTGGACCCTAGCTCTGCCGGCACCTAAGAAAACCTAGCAAACCTATACTTTTTTGAAAAGTAGACACCCAGGGGTATTCAGGATGGGGTGACTCAACTGCCTACCACCAGGTTCTGTTACCCAGAATCCCTTGCAAATCCAAGAAATTGACAAAAAAAACCACATTTTCCTCATATTTCTGTGGTGGAAAGTTCTGGAATCTGCGTGGACCAACATATTTCCACCCACCCAGCGTTCCCCAGGGTCTCCCAAAAAAAATGGTGCCTCACTTGCCTGGGTCTGCCTAGTGGCCGCGACAGGAAACAGCGCAAAATAAACCATGGTCACACCTCAATTTTGCAGTTAAAAATTTACCCTTTTATGGCAAAGTGCGTAGCTGTAGTTTTTGCACCCTAGCTCTGCCGGCACCTAGTGAAACCAAGCAAACCTATACATTTTTAAAAAGTAGACACCCAGGGGAAGTCGGGATGGGGTGATTCAACTGCCTACCACCAGGTTCTGTCACCCAGAATCCCTTGCAAATCTAAGAAATTGACAAAAAAATGCATTTTCCTCACATTTCTGTGGTGGAAAGTTCTGGAATCTTCGTAGATCAACAAATTTCCACCCACCCAGCGTTTCCGCGGGTCTCCCGAATTTTTTTTTACCTCAATTGCCTGGGTCTGCCTAGTGCCTGCGACAGGAAACAGCGCAAAACGCAACGTGGTGGCACCTCAATTTCGCAGTGAAATCGTGCCCTTTTTGGGCAAAGAGAGTACCTTTTGTTTTTGAACCATAGCTCTGCCGGCACCTAGGAAAACCTAGCAAAGCTATACATTTTTAAAAAGTAGACACGCAGGGGAATTCAGGATGGGGTGACTCGACTGCCTACCACCAGGTTCTATTACCCAGAATCCCTGCAAATCTAGGAAATTGACAAAAAAAGCACATTTTGCTCAAATTTCTGTGGTGGAAAGTTCTGGAATCTGCGTGGATCAACAAATTTCCACCCACCCAGCGTTTCCCCGGGTCTCCCGAAAAAAATGGTACCTCACTTTCCTGGGTCTGCCTAGCGGCGGCGACAGGAAACAGCACAAAATGCAACGTGGTCGCACCACAATTTCACAGTGAAATCGTGCACTTTTTGGGCAAAGAGACTACCTTTTGTTTTTGAACCCTGGCTCTTCCGGCACCTAGAGAAACCTAGCAAACCTATACATTTTTGAAATGTAGACACCCAGGGAAATTCAGGATGGGGTGACTCGACTGCCTTCCACCAGGTTCTGTTACCCAGAATCCCTTGCAAAGCAATGAAAGTGACAAAAAAACGCATTTTCTCACATTTCTGTGGTGGAAAGTTCTGGACTCTGCGTGGATCAACAAATTTCCACCCGCCCAGCGTTCCCCATGGTCTCCCGAAAACAATGGTACCTCACTTGCCTGGGTCTGCCTAGTGGCCGCGACAGGAAACAGCGCAAAATGCAACGTGGTCACACCTCAATTTCACAGTGAAATCATGCCCTTTTTGGACAAAAAGACTACCTTTAGTTTTTGAACCCTAGCTCTGCCGGCACCTAAGGAAACCTAGCAAACCTATACATTTTTGAAAACTAGACACCTAGGGAAATTCAGGATGGGGTGACTCGACTGCCTACCACCAAGTTCTGTTACCCAGAATCCCGTGCAAATCTAAGAAATTGACAAAAAAACGCATTTTCTTCACATTTCTGTGGTGGAAAGTTCTGGAAACTGCGTGGATCAACAAATTTCCACCCACCCAGCTTTCCCCCGGGTCTCCAAAAAAAAATGGTACTTCACTTGCCTGGGTCTGCCTAGTGGCTGCGACAGGAAACAGCGCAAAATGCAACGTGGGCGCACCTCAATTTTGCAGTGAAATTGCGCCCTTTTTGGACAAAAAGACTACCTTTTGTTTTTTAACCTTAGCTCTGCCGGCAGCTATGGATACCTAGCAAACCTATACATTTTTGAAAACTAGACACCCAGAGAAATTCAGGATGGGGTGACACGACTGCCTACCACCAGGTTCTGTTACCCAGAATCCTGTGCAAAGCTAATAAATTGACAAACTAAACGCATTTTCCACATATTTCTGTGGTGGAAAGTTCTGGAATCTGCATGGATCAACAAATTTCCCCCCACCCAGCGTTCCCTATGGGTTTCCAGAAAAAAATGGTGCCTCACTTGCCTGGGTCTGCCTAGTGGCTGCGACAGGAAACAGCGCAAAACGCAACGTGGTCGCACCTCAATTTTGCAGTGAAATTGTGCCCTTTTTGGACAAAAAGACTACCTTTTGTTGTTGAACCCTAGCTCTGCCGGCATCTAGGGAAACCTAGCAAACCTATACATTATTGAAAACTAGACACCCAGGGGAATTCAGGATGGGGTGATTCGACTGCCTACCACCAGGTTCTGGTACCCAGAATCCCTTGCAAATCTAAGAAAGTGACAAAAAAACGCATTTTCCTCACATTTCTGTGGTGGAAAGTTCTGGAATCTGAGTGGATCTACACATTTCCACCCACCCAGCGTTCCCCCGGGTCTCCCAAAAAGAAGGTACCTCATTTGCCTGGGTTAGCCTAGTGGCTGCGACAGGAAACAGCGCATAACGCAACGTGGTCGCACCTCAATTTTGCAGTGAAATTGTGCCCTTTTTGGACAAAAAGACTACCTTTTGTTGTTGAACCCTAGCTCTGCCGGCATCTAGGGAAACCTAGCAAACCTATACATTATTGAAAACTAGACACCCAGGGGAATTCAGGATGGGGTGATTCAACTGCCTACCACCAGGTTCTGTCACCCAGAATCCCTTTCAAAGCTAAGAAATTGACAAACAAAATGCATTTTCCTCACATTTCTGTGGTGGAAAGTTCTGGAATCTTTGTGGATCAACAAATTTCCACCCACCCAGCGTTTCCGCGGGTCTCCCGAAAAAAATGGTACCTCAATTGCCTGGGTCTGCCTAGTGCCTGCGCCAGGAAACAGTGCAAAACGCAACGTGGTGGCACCTCAATTTCGCAGTGAAATCGTGCCCTTTTTGGGCAAAGAGACTACCTTTTGTTTTTGAACCCTAGCTCTGCCGGCACCTAGGAAAACCTAGCAAACCTATACATTTTTGAAAAGTAGACACACAGGGGACTTCAGGATGGGGTGACTCAACTGCCTACCACCAGGTTCTGTTACCCAGAATCCCTTGCAAATCCAAGAAATTGACAAAAAAAAACACATTTTCCTCATATTTCTGTGGTGGAAAGTTCTGGAATCTGCGTGGACCAACATATTTCCACCCACCCAGCGTTCCCCAGGGTCTCCTAAAAAAAATGGTGCCTCACTTGCCTGGGTCTGCCTAGTGGCCGCGACAGGAAACAGCGCAAAATAAACCGTGGTCACACCTCAATTTTGCAGTTAAAAATTTACCCTTTTATGGCAAAGTGCGTAGCTGTCGTTTTTGCACCCTAGCTCTGCTGGCACCTAGTGAAACCAAGCAAACCTATACATTTTTAAAAAGTAGACACCCAGGGGAAGTCGGGATGGGGTGATTCAACTGCCTACCACCAGGTTCTGTCACCCAGAATCCCTTGCAAATCTAAGAAATTGACAAAAAAATGCATTTTCCTCACATTTCTGTGGTGGAAAGTTCTGGAATCTTCGTAGATCAACAAATGTCCACCCACCCAGCGTTTCCGCGGGTCTCCCGAATTTTTTTTTACCTCAATTGCCTGGGTCTGCCTAGTGCCTGCGACAGGAAACAGCGCAAAACGCAACGTGGTGGCACCTCAATTTCGCAGTGAAATCGTGCCCTTTTTGGGCAAAGAGACTACCTTCTGTTTTTTAACCCTAGCTCTGCCGGCACCTAGGAAAACCTAGCAAAGCTATACATTTTTAAAAAGTAGACACGCAGGGGAATTCAGGATGGGGTGACTCGACTGCCTACCACCAGGTTCTATTACTCAGAATCCCTTGCAAATCTAGGAAATTGACAAAAAAAGCACATTTTCCACATATTTCTGTGGTGGAAAGTTCTGGAATCTGCGTGGATCAACAAATTTCCCCCACCCAGCGTTCCCTATGGGTCTCCCGAAAAAAATGGTACCTCACTTGCCTGGGTCTGCCTAGTGGCTGCGAAAGGAAACAGCGCAAAACGCAACGTGGTCGCACCTCAATTTTGCAGTGAAATAGTGCCCTTTTTGGACAAAAAGACTACCTTTTGTTGTTGAACCCTAGCTCTGCCGGCATCTAGGGAAACCTAGCAAACCTATACATTATTGAAAACTAGACACCCAGGGGAATTCAAGATGGGGTGATTCGACTGCCTACCACCAGGTTCTGGTACCCAGAATCCCTTGCAAAGCTAAGAAAGTGACAAAAAAAATGCATTTTCCTCACATTTCAGTGGCGGAAAGTTCTGGAATCTTTGTGGATCAACAAATTTCCACCCACCCAGCGTTCCCTCGGGTCTCCCAAAAAAAATGGTACCTCACTTGCCTGGGTCTGCCTAGTGGCCGCAACAGGAAACAGCGCAAAATGCAACGTGGTCACACCTCAATTTTGCAGTTAAAAATTGACCCTTTTATGGCAAAGTGCCTAGCAGTAGTTTTTGCACCCTAGCTCTGCCGGCACCTAGTGAAACCTAGCAAACCTATATATTTTTGAAAAGTAGACACCCAGGGAAATTCAGGATGGGGTGATTCGACTGCCTACCACCAGGTTCTGTTACCCAGAATCCCTTGCAAAGCTAAGAAATTGACAAAAAAAATGCATTTTCCTCATATTTATGTGGTGGAAAGTTCTGGAATCTTCGTGGATCAACAAATTTCCACCCACCCAGTGTTTCCGCGGGTCTCCCGAAAAAATGGAACCTCAATTGCCTGGGTCTGCCTAGTGCCTGCAACAGGAAACAGCACAAAACGCAACGTGGTCGCACCTCAATTTCGCAGTGAAATCGTGCCCTTTTTGGGCAAAGAGACTACCTTTTGTTTTTGAACCCTAGTTCTGCCGGCACCTAGGAAAACCTAGCAAACCTATACATTTTTAAAAAGTAGACACCCAGGGGAATTCAGGATGGGGTGACTCGACTGCCTACCACCAGGTTCTATTACCCAGAATCCCTTGCAAAGCTAAGAAATTGACCAAAAAAACGCATTTTCCTCAAATTTCTGTGGTGGAAAGTTCTGGAATCTGCGTGGATCAACAAATTTCCACCCACCCAGCGTTTCCCCGGGTCTCCCGAAAAAAATGGTACCTCACTTGCCTGGGTCTGCCTAGTGGCCGCGACAGGAAACAGCGCAAAACGCAACGTGGTCGCACCACAATTTCACAGTGAAATTGTGCACTTTTTGGGCAAAGAGACTACCTTTTGTTTTTGAACCCTAGCTCTGCCGGCACCTAAGGAAACCTAGCAAACCTATACATTTTTGAAAACTAGACACCCAGAGAAATTCAGGATGGGGTGACACGATTGCCTACCACCAGGTTCTGTTACCCAGAATCCTGTGCAAAGCTAATAAATTGACAAACAAAACGCATTTTCCACGTATTTCTGTGGTGGAAAGTTCTAGAATCTGCGTGGATCAACAAATTTCCCCCCACCCAGCGTTCCACTGGGTCTCCCAAAAAAAATGGTACCTCACTTACCTGGGTCTGCCTAGTGGCTGCGTCAGGAAACAGCGCAAAACGCAACGTGGTCGCACCTCAATTTTGCAGTGAAATTGTGCCCTTTTTGGACAAAAAGACTACCTTTTGTTGTTGAACCCTAGCTCTGCCGGCATCTAGGGAAACCTAGCAAACCTATACATTTTTGAAAACTAGACACCCAGGGGAATTCAGGATCGGGTGACTCGACTGCCTACCACCAGGTTCTGGTACCCAGAATCCCTTGCAAATCTAAGAAAGTGACAAAAAAAACGCATTTTCCTCACATTCCTGTGGTGGAAAGTTCTGGAATCTGTGTGGATCTACACATTTCCACCCACCCAGCGTTCCCCCGGGTCTCCCCAAAAAAATGGTACCTCATTTGCCTGGGTCAGCCTAGTAGCTGCGACAGGAAACAGCGCAAAACGCAACGTGGTCGCACCTCAATTTTGCAGTGAAATTGTGCCCTTTTTGGACAAAAAGACTACCTTTTGTTTTTTAACCTTAGCTCTGCCGGCACCTATGGAAACCTAGCAAACCTATACATTTTTAAAAACTAAATACCAAGGGAAATTAAGGATGGGGTGACTTGATTGCCTACCACCAGGTTCTGGTACCCAGAATCCCTTGCAAAGCTAAGAAAGTGACAAAAAAATGCATTTTCCTCACATTTCTGTGGTGGAAAGTTCTGGAATCTTCGTGGATCAACAAATTTCCACCCACCCAGCGTTTCCCCGGGTCTCCCAAAAAATATGGTACCTCACTTTCCTGGGTATGCCTAGTGGCCGCGACAGGAAACAGCACAAAATGCAACGTGGTCACACCTCAATTTTGCAGTTAAAAATTGACCCTTTTATGGCAAAGTGCCTATCTGTAGTTTTTGCACCCTAGCTCTGCCGGCACCTAGTGAAACCTAGCAAACCTATACATTTTTGAAAAGTAGACACCCAGGGGAAATTAGGATGGGGTGATTCGACTGCCTTCCACCAGGTTCTGTTACCCCATAATCCCTTGCAAAGCTAAGAAAGTGACAAAAAATGCATTTTCCTCACATTTCTGTGGTGGAAAGTTCTGGAATCTGCGTGGATCTACAAATTACCACCCACCCAGTGTTCCCCCAGGTCTCCCTAAAAAAATGATACCTCACTTGCCTGGGTCAGCCTAGTGGCTGCGACAGGAAACAGCGAAAAACGCAACTTGTTCGCACCTCAATTCTGCAGTGAAATTGTGCCCTTTTTGGACAAACAGACTACCTTTTGTTTTTGAACCCTAGCTCTGCCGGCACCTAAGGAAACCTAGCAACCTATACATTTTTGAAAACTAGACACCCAGAGAAATTCAGGATGGGGTGACACGACTGCCTACCACCAGGTTCTGTTACCCAGAATCCTGTGCAAAGCTAATAAATTGACAAACAAAATGCATTTTACACATATTTCTGTGGTGGAAAGTTCTGGAATCTGCGTGGATCAACAAATTTCCCCCCACCCAGCATTCCCTATGGGTCTCCCGAAAAAAATGGTACCTCACTTGCCTGGGTCTGCCTAGTGGCCGCGACAGGAAACAGCGCAAAACGCAACGTGGTCGCACCACAATTTCGCAGTGAAATCGTGCACTTTTTGGGCAAAGAGACGACCTTTTGTTTTTGAACCCTAGCTCTGCCGGCACCTAGGGAAACCTAGCAAACCTATACATTTTTTAAATGTAGACACCCAGGGAAATTCAGGATGGGGTGACTCGACTGCCTTCCACCAGGTTCTGTTACCCCAGAATCCCTTGCAAAGCTATGAAAGTGACAAAAAAACGCATTTTCCTCACATTTCTGTGGTGGAAAGTTCTGGACTCTGCGTGGATCAACAAATTTCCACCCACCCAGCGTTCCCCAGGGTCTCCCGAAAACAATGGTACCACACTTGCCTGGGTCTGCCTAGTGGCCGCGACAGGAAACAGCCCAAAATGCAACGTGGTCACACCTCAATTTCACAGTGAAATCGTGCCCTTTTTGGACAAAAAGACTACCTTTAGTTTTTGAACCCTAGCTCTGCCGGCAACTAAGGAAACCTAGCAAACCTATACATTTTTGAAAACTAGACACCTAGGGAAATTCAGGATGGGGTGACTCGACTGCCTACCACCAAGTTCTGTTACCCAGAATCCCGTGCAAAACTAAGAAATTGACAAAAAACGCATTTTCTTCACATTTCTGTGGTGGAAAGTTCTGGAAACTGCGTGGATCAACAAATTTCCACCCACCCAGCTTTTCCCCGGGTCTCCAAAAAAAAATGGTACTTCATTTGCCTGGGTCTGCCTAGTGGCTGCGACAGGAAACAGCGCAAAACACAACGTGGGCGCACCTCAATTTTGCTGTGAAATCGTGCCCTTTTTGGACAAAAAGACTACCTTTTGTTTTTTAACCTTAGCTCTGCCGGCACCTATGGAAACCTAGCAAACCTATACATTTTTGAAAACTAGATACCAAGGGAAATTCAGGATGGGGTGACTCGACTGCCTACCACCAGGTTCTGGTACCCATAATCCCTTGCAAAGCTAAGAAAGTGACAAACAAATGCATTTTCCTCACATTTCTGTGGTGGAAAGTTCTGGAATCTGCGTGGATCTACAAATTACCACCCACCCAGTGTTCCCCCAGGTCTCCCTAAAAAACATGATACCTCACTTTCCTGGGTCAGCCTAGTGGCTGTGACAGGAAACAGCGAAAAACGCAACTTGGTCGCACCTCAATTTTGCAGTGAAATCGTGCCCTTTTTGGACAAACAGACTACCTTTTGTTTTTGAACCCTAGCTCTACCGGCACCTAAGGAAACCTAGCAAACCTATACATTTTTAAAAACTAGACACCCAGAGAAATTCAGGATGGGGTGACACGACTGCCTACCACCAGGTTCTGTTACCCAGAATCCTGTGCAAAACTAATAAATTGACAAACAAAATGCATTTTCCACATATTTCTGTGGTGGAAAGTTCTGGAATCTGCGTGGATCAACAAATTTCCCCCCACCCAGCGTTCCCTATGGGTCTCCCGAAAAAAATGGTACCTCACTTGCCTGGGTCTGCCTAGTGGCTGCGACAGGAAACAGCGCAAAACGCAACGTGGTCGCACCTCAATTTTGCAGTGAAATTGTGCCCTTTTTGGACATAAAGACTACCTTTTGTTGTTGAACCCTAGCTCTGCCGGCATCTAGGGAAACCTAGCAAACCTATACATTATTGAAAACTAGACACCCAGGGGAATTCAGGATGGGGTGATTCGACTGCCTACCACCAGGTTCTGGTACCCAGAATCCCTTGCAAAGCTAAGAAAGTGACAAAAAAAATGCATTTTCCTCACATTTCAGTGGCGGAAAGTTCTGGAATCTTCGTGGATCAACAAATTTCCACCCACCCAGCGTTCCCCCGGGTCTCCCCAAAAAAATGGTACCTCACTTGCCTGGGTCTGCCTAGTGGCCGCAACAGGAAACAGCGCAAAATGCAACGTGGTCACACCTCAATTTTGCATTTAAAAATTGACCCTTTTATGGCAAAGTGCCTAGCAGTAGTTTTTGCACCCTAGCTCTGCCGGCACCTAGTGAAACCTAGCAAACCTATACATTTTTGAAAAGTAGACACCCAGGGGAATTCAGGATGGGGTGATTCGACTGCCTACCACCAGGTTCTGTTACCCAGAATCCCTTGCAAAGCTAAGAAATTGACAAAAAAATGCATTTTCCTCATATTTCTGTGGTGGAAAGTTCTGGAATCTTCGTGGATCAACAAATTTCCACCCACCCAGCGTTTCCGCGGGTCTCTCAAAAAAAATGGTACCTCACTTGCCTGGGTCTGCCTAGTGGCCACGACAGGAAACAGCGCAAAACGCAACGTGGTCGCACCACAATTTCACAGTGAAATCGTGCACTTTTTGGGCAAAGAGACTACCTTTTGTTTTTGAACCCTGTGTCTTCCGGTACCTAGGGAAACCTAGCAAACCTATACATTTTTGAAATGTAGACACCCAGGGGAATTCAGGATGGGGTGACTCGACTGCCTTCCACCAGGTTCTGTTACCCCAGAATCCCTTGCAGAGCTATGAAAGTGACAAAGAAACGCATTTTCCTCACATTTCTGTGGTGGAAAGTTCTGGAGTCTGCGTGGATCAACAAATTTCCACCCACCCAGCGTTCCCCAGGGTCTCCCAAAAACAATGGTACCTCACTTGCCTGGGTCTGCCTAGTGGCCGCGACAGGAAACAGTGCAAAATGCAACGTGGTCACACCTCAATTTAACAGTGAAATCGTGCCCTTTTTGGACAAAAAGACTACCTTTTGTTTTTGAACCCTAGCTCTGCCGGCACCTAAGGAAACCTAGCAAACCTATACATTTTTGAAAACTAGACACCCAGGGAAATTTAGGATGGGGTGACTCGACTCTCTACCACCAGGTTCTGTTACCCAGAATCCCATAAAAAGCTAGGAAATTGACAAAAAAAACGCATTTTCCTCAGATTTCTGTGGTGGAAAGTTTTGGAATCTGCGTGGATCAACACATTTCTACCCACCCAGCGTTCCACCGGGTCTCCCGAAAAAAATGGTACCTCACTTGCCTGGGTCTGCCTAGTGGCAGCAACAGGAAACAGCGCAAAACACAAAGTGGTCGCACCTCAATTTCGCAGTGAAATCGTTCACTTTTTGGACAAAAAGACTACCTTTTGTTTTTGAACCCTAGCTCTGCCGGCACCTAGGGAAACCTAGCAAACCTATACATTTTTGTAAACTAGACACCTAGGGGAATTCAGGATGGGGTGACTCGACTGCATACCACCAAGTTCTGTTACCCAGAATCCCATGCAAAGTTAAGAAATTGACAAAAAAAACGCATTTTCTTCACATTTCTGTGGTGGAAAGTTCTGGAATCTGCGTGGATCAACAAATTTCCACCCACCCAGCTTTCCCCCGGGTCTCCAAAAAAAATGGTACTTCTCCTGCCTGGGTCTGCCTAGTGGCCGCAACAGGAAACAGCACAAAATGCAACGTGGTCACACCTCAATTTTGCAGTTAAAAATTGACCCTTTTGTGGCAAAGTGCCTAGCTGGAGTTTTTGCACCCTAGCTCTGCCGGCACCTAGTGAAACCTAGCAAACCTATACATTTTTGAAAAGTAGACACCCAGAGGAATTCAGGATGGGGTGATTCGACTGCCTACCACCAGGTTCTGTTACCCAGAATCCCTTGCAAAACTAAGACATTGACAAAAAAATGCATTTTCCTCACATTTCTGTGGTGGAAAGTTCTGGAATCTTCGTGGATCAACAAATTTCCACCCACCCAGCGTTTCCGCGGGTCTCTCGAAAAAAATGGTACCTCACTTGCCTGGGTCTGCCTAGTGGCCGCGACAGGAAACAGCGCAAAACGCAACGTGGTCGCACCACAATTTCACAGTGAAATCGTGCACTTTTTGGGCAAAGAGACTACCTTTTGTTTTTGAACCCTGTGTCTTCCGGCACCTATGGAAACCTAGCAAACCTATACATTTTTGAAATGTAGACACCCAGGGGAATTCAGGATGGGGTGACTCGACTGCCTTCCACCAGGTTCTGTTACCCCAGAATCCCTTGCAAAGCTATGAAAGTGACATAAAAACGCATTTTCCTCACATTTCTGTGGTGGAAAGTTCCGGACTCTGCGTGGATCAACAAATTTCCACCCACCCAGCGTTCCACAGGGTCTCCCGAAAAAAATGGTACCTCACTTGCCTGGGTCTGCCTAGTGGCAGCAACAGGAAACAGCGCAAAACGCAAAGTGGTCGCACCTCAATTTTGCAGTGAAATCGTTCACTTTTTGGACAAAAAGACTACCTTTTGTTTTTGAACCCTAGCTCTGCTGGCACCTAGGGAAACCTAGCAAACCTATACATTTTTGTAAACTAGACACCTAGGGGAATTCAGGATGGGGTGACTCAACTGCATACCACCAAGTTCTGTTACCCAGAATCCCGTGCAAAGCTAAGAAATTGACAAAAAAAACGCATTTTCTTCACATTTCTGTGGTGGAAAGTTCTGGAATCTGCGTGGATCAAAAAATTTCCACCCACTCAGCTTTCCCCCGGGTCTCCAAAAAAAAATGGTACTTCTCTTGCCTGGGTCTGCCTAGTGGCTGCGACAGGAAACAGCGCAAAACGCAACGTGGTCGCACCTCAATTTTGCAGTGAAATCGTGCCCTTTTTGGACAAAAAGAATACCTTTTGTTTTTTAACCTTAGCTCTGCTGGCACCTATGGAAACCTAGCAAACCTATACATTTTTAAAAACTAGATACCAAGGGGAATTCAGGATGGGGTGACTCGACTGCCTACCACCAGGTTCTGGTACCCAGAATCCCTTGCAAAGCTAAGAAAGTGACAAAAAATGTATTTTCCTTAAATTTCTTTGGTGGAAAGTTCTGGAATCTGCGTGGATCTACAAATTTCCACCCACCCAGTGTTCCCCCAGGTCTCCCTAAAAAAATGATACCTCACTTGCCTGGGTCAGCCTAGTGGCTGCGACAGGAAACAGCGCAAAACGCAACGTGGTCGCACCTCAATATTGCAGTGAAATTCGTGCCCTTTTTGGACAAACAGACTACCTTTTGGTTTTGAACCCTAGCTCTGCCGGCACCTAAGGAAACCTAGCAAACCTATACATTTTTGAAAACTAGACACCCAGAGAAATTCAGGATGGGGTGACATGACTGCCTACCACCAGGTTCTGTTACCCAGAATCCTGTGCAAAGCTAATAAATTGACAAACAAAACGCATTTTCCTCATATTTCTGTGGTGGAAAGTTCTGGAATCTGCGTGGATCAACAAATTTTCCCCCACCCAGCGTTCCCCTGGGTCTCCCGAAAACAATGGTACCTCACTTGCCTGGGTCTGCCTAGTGGCTGCGACAGGAAACAGCGCAAAACGCAACGTGGTCGCACCTCAATTTTGCAGTGAAATCGTACCCTTTTTGGACAAAAAGACTACCTTTTGTTGTTGAACCCTAGCTCTGCCGGCATCTAGGGAAACCTAGCAAACCTATACATTTTTGAAAACTAGACACCCAGGGAAATTCAGGATGGGGTGACTCAACTGCCTACCACCAGGTTCTGGTACCCAGAATCCCTTGCAAATCTAAGAAAGTGACAAAAAAATGCATTTTCCTCTTATTTATGTGGTGGAAAGTTCTGGAATCTGCGTGGATCTACACATTTCCACCCACCCAGCGTTCCCCTGGATCTCCCGAAAAAAATGGTACCTCATTTGCCTGGGTCATCCTAGTGGCTGCGACAGGAAACTGCGCAAAACGCAACGTGGTCGCACCTCAATTTTGCAGTGAAATCGTGCCCTTTTTGGACAAAAAGACTACCTTTTGTTTTTGAACCCTAGCTCTGCCGGCACCTAAGGAAACCTAGCAAACCTATACAATTTTGAAAACTAGACACCCAGCGGAATTCAGGATGGGGTGACTCAAATGCCTACCACCAGGTTCTGTTACCCACAATCCCTTGCAAATCTAGGAAAGTGACAAAAAAATGCATTTTCCTCACATTTCTGTTGTGGGAAGTTCTGGAATCTACATGGATCAACAAATTTCCACGCACCCAGCGTTCACCCGGGTCTCCCGGAAAAAATGGTACCTCACTTGCCTGGGCCTGCCTAGTGGCTGCGACAGGAAACAGCGCAAAACGCAACATGGTCGCACCTCAATTTTGCAGTGAAATAGTGCCCTTTTTGGACAAAAAGACTACCGTTTGTTTTTGAACCCTAGCTCTCCCGGCACCCTGGGAAACCTAGCAACCCTATACATTTTTGTAAACTAGACACCCAGGGGAATTAAGAATGGGGTGACTCGACTGCCTACCACCAGGTTCTGTTACCCAGAATCCCTTGCAAACTAAGAAAGTGACAAAAAAACACATTTTCCTCACATTTCTGTGGTGGAAAGTTCTGGAATCTGCGTGGATCTACAAATTTCCACGCACCCAGCGTTCCCCCCGGGTCTCCCGAAAAAATCTTTGGAAACTACCAAACCCAAACAGTTCTGAAAACTAGACACCCGGGGAGTCCAGGGAGGTATGGCATGCGTGGGTCCTCCAATGTTTTCCTACCCAGAATCCCTTGCGAACCTTAAAATTTGGTAAAAAAATCACTTTTCCAAACTTTTTTGCGTAGGATCTCCGTGCCGGCAAAAATGTCCTACCACCCAGCATTCCCCTTGTTCTCCAGAGTTAAATGATACCTCACTTGTGTGGGTGCCCCAAAGCAGAACAGGCTAAAAATGAATTTTAAAAAAATCTAGTACATAGGTTTGAGAAATTAAGCACCCCAACCTTAGTCACAGGGCTTTGGCCCACCCACACAAGTGAGGTATCATTTTACTCGGGAGATCAAGGGGAACGCTGGGTGGCAGGACATTTGTGCCGGCAGGGAGATCCCACCCAAAAATGTATGGAAAAGTGTTTTTTTTAACCTAAATTTAAGGTTTGCAGGGATTTCTTCAAAGAGAAGAAAACTGTTTGGACTGCACGCGGGACGCCTCAAGCCACTAAATGAAAGAAGCTGAGGCTAAAATCTTCTTATAAAGCGGACAGTGGATCCAGTATCGATCTATTGAAGCTCTCTGAATTGATTTAAGAGGGGCTACGGTACCGCGTGCAGAAACATTCTGTTGTTTTTATATAAATTATATTTTCTAGGCTTAGTTTTTGGATAGACAATCTCCAAATCTACTGACTCCACATTGCTGTTTAGCAAGGGATATATTTATATTGATACATTTTCTTCTACGGCTGATAAATCTACAGCGTAGGCCTATTACTACAAGGATGATAACCTCTATATATGACTAATAAAGAATTAAGACAATACCTCAAGTAATAGCCGATCACTCTTGTGTGGACGACAATCGTCATAGAAAGACTCGCGAGTATTGGAATAAGAAATTAACTTTGGGAAGACAGCCAATATACTCCTGATGAAGGCGGCTGTATTTTAATGTCCATTGAAACGCGTTGAGCTAAGGGGAGAAGTGCAATATACAATGAACAAGGATTACTCTAACTGTTGTAGAATTTTTACCTTGATTTTGCAACTCCCTTATTACTTTTAGGAATTGCTTAGGTTTAGTTCTAGAATGTGTATTTGATTTGTTTTCCCAAATTCTAATTCTTTCAAAAGAAAAAAAAAATTATATTTGTTTTTAACTTGGTTTTTATATGAATAAATTGTCACATTGAATCCATTTTGTTTTTATAGAACTGTTTTTGTTGTATTTTGCATTGCTCCAACTGAAAGGTCCTAAAGAGTGAATGATATTTGTTTAGTAGTCTGTAAGAATTGGTGTTTTCTTCTTAAAACAACCCAAAGGGAATTTATTTTGACATATAGTCAGTTTTGGTACCCGATCCCTTTGGTGTGGGGTCCCTCTCTCTTTTACTAGAGAGTCTAGTGGGGCATTCCTGGTGCACGATCGCGACGCTGTGTGCGATCGTGCACCAGGAATGCCCTGCATTGGGACATCAGGGGAGAGGAAACACAGTTTCCTCCCCCCGATGCCTCAAGGCACCGAAAACCGCCCCCCCCCCGCCCCACCGGAGCACCAAACACCGACCTGTCTGCTGGACGAGCTGGAAATAAATGGCTTCCAGCCCGTCCAGCGCTTCCTGATGACGTCGGCGTGCGCTGTGCGCGCTGACGTCACCAGGAAGTGTGGGGGGGGCCAGGGGGTGGCAGCGGAAAGTCTTCTGCTGCCACCCCTGCAAAAATAACTAAGATCGCTGCACAAGGGGGGAGCGGTTCCGTCATCAGCACAGCCCAACCGATGCTGATGATGGAAACGCTCCGTCATCAGCATCGAAGGGGTTAAAGGCAAGTACGTATGCAGCACCCAAACAGCAATAAAGCGAAAACACACCTCAAGAACAATCCCAAACCAATATAGAACTCTTCATAAATCAAATGACATCAAAAGGAGAAAAATGCAATACATAGAACCATAGTTAGACATTTTTTTAAGGTTTAAGTAAAAATAGCACAAAGAAGCACAAAGCACCAATAGCGTTTACTTGGTCACACGACCAGTTCAATGTCAAAAGTTCAGGCAACAACAATGGTGCACATTTCGGATACAGCGACACAGTTAGGAAATCACTATTCCTAATGTATGAAACTCTTTTGAGTTTCATTAGTGATTTGCAGTGGGTTAGACCTATGTCATTAATATAAATAATATAGGTCGCAATTTCTGACTCACTACCTTTTTGATTCCATCACAGAGATGACCACCATGTCTGTGATTGATTTTGATAAAGCGTTTTTTTTAACACGGCCCGTTATCCTTTATCAAAAACATGTTGCAATTACAAAAAAAAGTTTGATGTTTCATTTTTTAAGTCCATTGCCTTCTCTTAAAAAATAGTTTTCAAGCCATCTTCAAAGGGGAAGAGGCCCCTTTGGGACCTCTACCCATTTGCGAATGGGTTACTACCAACTTAAATTGATGGTAAATTGCGAATGTTTTGTGACCGCATTTTGGTCACAAAACATTCTTACATACCATTGCAATTTGTTATAAGGAAGGGACGCCATCAACACGCCACTTCCAAATACCAAATTGCAAAATCCAAATTGTGATTCGGTAACAAGTGACCGAACAGCAACTAAGGCTTTGTACATCCCAAAAAGCATTTTGGAGCCTAGTTTTGCCCTGGAGCAGCTGTGGAGCCTAGTATGGTACTGAAGCAGATGTGTAACTTGGTTTAGTCAGGGAGGGGCAGATGTGGAGCCTAGCATTGTAACAGAGCAGATGTGGAGCCTAGTATGGTCCTTAAGCAGATGTGGAGCCTAGCATAGTGCTGGAGAAGATGTAGAAATGAGGGTGCTATTACGATGGCGGGCGAACTTTCGCAAGGGAGTCAGGGACCGACTTCCGAAGATGCGACGGTCCCACCAGTGGCATTAGGATGCACCCGCCACCCTGGCGGGAGCATCCTGCATTTCTTACATTGCGGCGGGCAGTGCTGCAAGCAGCACCAGCCGCAATGTAACAAATTTTTCAAGCACAACGTGACAGGCACCACACATTGCCTGCCACCCTGTGCATGCAAATGTAGGGGGTACCATGAGTACCCAAGTGTACCCCCCACACCCCAAACACCCCGGGGGCCTGCAACAGGCCCCCAACACAAAAGACCGCATGCCTTTCCATGGCGGCATCGCCCCAATGAAAAAGCCAATTGCCACCTGCATCATAATATGGATGGCAGTGTCTTGCAGACACCACCACCTTATTATGCCCCTTTTCCACCCGGTCAACGGAAAAGCAGTGGACGGTCTTTCCATCCGCCATGGATCCCCCAGCCACACTAATGTGGCTGGGGGTCTTTCAGGTATGGATGGCTGGCGGTCCGCACACCATCCTAATGGGCCCCTTAGTTTGGTGAGGGAGCCACAGATGTGGTACCTAGCATGGTACTGGAGCATATGCAGATCCTAGTATTTACTGGAGCAGCTGTGGAGCCTCGTAATGGACCGGAGTAGATGTGGAGCCTAGTATGATACTGGAGCAGATATGGAGCCTAGTCTGGTACCGCAGCAGTTGTAGAGCATAGTATTGTACCTGAGCAGATGTTGGGCCTAGCATGCTACCAGAGAAGCTGTGGGGCCTAGTATGGTACTGGAGAAGATCTGAAGACTAGTAGTGTACCAGAGGAGACGTGGAGGCTAATACTGTACTGGAGAAAATGTGGAGCCTAGTATGGTACTGGAGAAGGTGTGGAGCCTGGTATGGTACTACAGCAGATGTAGAGCCTAGTATGGTACTGAAGCAGATGTGAAGCCTAGCATTGTACCGGAGCAGATGTGGAGCCTAGAATTGCACTGGAGAAGGTGCGAAGCCAAGTATGGTACCAGAGCAGATGTGGAGCTTAGTATGGTACTGGAGCAGATGTGGAGCCTAGTTATATACCGGAGTAGACTTGGAGTCTAGAATGGCATTGGAGAAGGTGTGGAGACTAGTATTGTACTGTTGCAGATGTGGAGCATAGAATGGTACCGGAGGAAATGTGGAGCTTAGTGTGGTGAGGGAGGTGCAGATGTGGAGCCGAGTATTGTCCGGTAGCAAATGTGGAGCCTAGTATGGTACCAGAGCAGATGTGGAGCCCAGTATTGTCCGGGAGCAAATGTGGAGCCTAGTATGGTACCAAAGCAGATGTGGAGCCTAGTATGGTAAAAAAGCAAATATGGAGTCTAGCATGGTACCAGAGCAGATGTCTAAGCCGTACCACGACCTCCGTGACCACCAGAGCCTGACCGCCAGGCTGCATCTGCTCTCGACTGCAGCACTGCAGCTAAAGAAGATGCCACTGCTGGGCCCAAATCTGTATCTGCTTCAGCACCACAACCCTGACACAAGACATCAAACTTGTATGCTCACTGCAAACCCCATGAGAAATGTGGCTTGGCCAGCTTGGATGTAAGGGAGTGAGTGAGGACACTAATCTTGTCATCCTTCCTTAGAAGGGCTTAGGACCGAAGAAAGACCGAGCATGAATGAGGCAAATAAAATCAGCCCCATAGCTATATACATGCTAACTCCTGACTTGTGCGTGGTGGGCCCAGAGTTTTGGGAGACAGTAGCAGAGGGAGAGGGTGGGTGTAGTTCCTTCAGGCAAGTGCTAAGAAACACTGTGTAGCATGATCATTACATTTATGTAGTCTTAAAACAGAAGCACTGGGATTTACATTAAAGTTATTGTATCTGTTGTAAGGGTGGGCGTAAAATCCGTTTCGCGGGCGAATTTGCGGATTTTCCGCGATTTCGCGATCCGCGAATCTCGCGAAATCGCGGTAAAATCCGCGAATCAGAGGGGACGAATTTTCAGCCAAGCAAGGGTTACAGCAGCAGGTGCAAAAGTTGAACCTAATTTCTTTGTAACCTTTTACAAAAGGGTTACGAACAAATTAACTTCAACTTGGACACCTGCTGCTAATTGCTTCCTGGCGCCTCGTTGCCTATTTGCAACTATTCTCTGACCCTGCTCTGACCCTTGAAGCAGGGTCAGAGCATAGTTACAAGTAGGCAACGAGGCACCTGTCCAAGGAATTACACCTCATCAGGAAGCACTTACAGATATAAAAAACAGGAAGAAGGGAGAGGATGGCAAATACACCCATTTTGAGTTGTCAGGAGGGGTTAAACTAAAAGAGACCTTTACAGCACAATTTTCATATGCATTTTGCTAAAAATAAAAAGCTGTATGTTCTGTAGGGGCAACTCAGGAATCTGGCCCTTCAGAGATCCGGCCTCTCTTTCTTTTTCTCGTTCTCTCTCTCCCTCTCTCTTTCCCTCTCTTTCTCTCTCTTTCTATCTATCTATCTATCTATCTCTCTCTCCCTCCCTCTCCCATAAACAATTGCATGGGTAACTTCGCTATGCAAGCGGCTCGCAAAGACGCAAAAAGCCCCGCGAACATGCAAAAAACCCAGCGAACATGCAAACAAACAAAAATCCGCAAATTCGCACAAATTCGTGAATTTTGCGGATCGCGAATTCGCAAATTTGCAAATTCGCGGATCGCGAATTCACAAAATTCGCCCATGCTTAATCTGTTGGTTGATTTTTGATTGTTGTGTACTGTGCTCAAGCAACCCCCCTACTTACGAGTCTGTGATTGCTCATCCTCGCTACTGTGAGAGCTCCTTGCTCTGCTGGAGCATCACTTTTTGTGACGCTCCGGTGCTGCAAACAATGAATTCATATCTATGATGTTGCAGAGACTAAATATCAAATCACAAATATCGACTTTCCTGAATATCGTTGGAAAAATATCATGACTCAAGAATATCAAGAGACAAAATATCATGGTGAAGAATATCGTCTTTGGGTAAGTAATATCAATGTGAAAAATATCAAAGTGTTTAATATCATTTGCAAAAATATAGATGTTAAAAATTTCGATTTTGTATTAATGTTATGTATGTTAGTATGTATTTTTATATGGGTGTGATGCATTTATTTTTTGTACAAGATTTGTTTGTATTTTTATTATATGTGTAAAACGTTTAGTAGTTATTAAAAAAAATTGTTTGAATTTTGCGTTCTTAGTTCTGCAGTGGGTTGTGGGTTTATAGAGAAATAGGGTGGGAAGTAATTTAATTATATGAAATGAATTAATTGTTTTTTATATGAGTTTTGTGTTTTTAGTACTGTAGCAGGTTGCAGGTTTATAGGGTAATAGGGTGGAAAGTAATTTAATTATACACAATTTTTATAAGAATTTTTATGTATTAATAATTGTTGAATTGAGATGTTATAGTGTCAAATGTGTAAATTAATTTTTTATCAATTATGTAATAATTAGTTGTTAATTAATTTTTAATAATTATTTGGCAATTAGTTATGTTAATTTTGTAAACATTCTAGGTGTGTTGGGGTGTTCATAGGTTAAAATGGTGGGAAGTATTTTATTCTTAAATGTTAGTTAATTAATTAAAAATAATTAATTAGTAATTAATTATTGTATTTGTATACTTCATTTTTAGGTGTGTGTTGTGAATATTGTAGTCTTAAAGAGTACATAATAAATCAATATTTAATAATTATTTGTATTAATCATAATTTTTCAAATGATTAATAATTATCTATCTATCTATCTGGCCTTTATGGATTTGACCTCTCTCTGCTTTTGACCTTGTTAATAGTTCAAAGCTCTGGTTTATCCTTTTGGCCCCTGGTGCACTTCTTCGCACATCTTCATAAAGAAGACCTTAAAGCTCTGGTCAGGATTGGCTGTGGGGCCGAGGTCACTGAAGTCATTAAGGTAGGCAAGGGGTGTCAGGCAGGGCTGTGTTCTGGCCCCCCTCATTTTTATCTACCATAATGGACTGAATATAACATTAAAACCATTGATCCAAGATGTCCCAAAAATTAACCAAAAATCACTCCCCATACTACTCTTATGGGCCGCACTCCGAACTCCTCACGCACTTTAGTGCAGGGCTTTGATAACTATATGGACAGTTTGACTTATGTACCAATTTTAAAAAGTCTTTTATAATGTCTTGTGGTCCTAGGAAATGCCAACTCCGTTTTATATCTGTGGGTAATCAGAAGCTGATGAGCTCTAGCTCCTTTCCTTATCTTAGAGCGGTCTTTGCTGCGAGCGGCTCCTGGACTGAGCACATGGCTCACTTCAGGAAAAAGTTCTCAAAGGCCGCCAACTTGATTCTTAGTTTTCAACGTCCAAAGAGAACAGGTGCCGTTTTTGCTATTTTATTTTTTTTTAAATCTCAAAGTGTGCCAATAGCCACCTATGGCGCTGAGGTTTGGGTTATTGCTAAGAGTCCCTGCATTTAACAGGAAGAGAACAGATTCTGCAGGAAGCTACTAGCCGTCCCAATCTCCACACCTTAATATACTTGCCGTAGGGAACTCTACCTAAGTTTTATTGAATATTTTATTAGGGCCCTCCCCGCCCTCTTCAGGCTATCCGTTTGGAAAAACCCGGCCGCATCCCTTACGAGAGAGCTCATCAGTGATTGTATAGGATGCGAGAAAGGGAAGGACATCCCTTGGTTGTCAGGGGTGTATGAGAGCCTGTGCAGCGTTAACAAGGGAAGCATCTTCACAAATTCTAGTACAGCAGTGACAATGAATTAAAACGATCTTCGGAGTGCGCTCTATTTGCTATATAAAGCCAAAAGGATTGAAAAGGAATAAAAAAAATCCCTTGTCTATAGCTATATGGCTATTGAGCAACCTATAACCCAATGGCTAACTACCTCACTCTGTTTATGAGTCATTGGGAGAGGAGCCTTTTAATCTGCTTACGGGCAGGTACTATTAAATTTGCATTAAGTTTTCCCCTGGGGCACCACTATGACCTTGATCAACTACCCTGCCCGTGTGATGGTCAGAGTGGCCAATCTATATTGCACTTTTGTAAATACTATTTAAAGTACATTAAGCAGCTTTTAACCCTGTATTTTAAAAAGTTCACGCCCATCAGTTTGGAAAATGCTTATTTGAGGTTGCTTATCTTGGATGATGAAGAGCTGTTTTTTCACATAGGCACTTTTATGAGAATTGCTGTTTGAGCACGTCAGATGATGTCTAATCTTTGAGCTTTTACATTATTTATTTATGAATTTTTGCATGAATTTGAAAGATTACTATATATAGTATGTTGCTAACGGATTTTTTGATGACTCTTTTATCTGTATATTTTTAACTTTGTTGTTGTGCTTTTATGGATATGACGTTATCCGAATAAAAGGGACCATTATGATAACGGGCGGATCGCCACCGCCTTTATGGCAGTGGAGATCCGTCCGCTGAAAACCACCGTCCGCTCCCGAAATTTCCCCCGCCAGATTACAATGGCGGGGGGACCTCGGTGGATGTACAGACCGTCTGCCGGTTTTCCGCCCAGTCGCAAAGTCGACCAGACAGAAAAGCAGCTAACATGGTGGTGTTGTCTGGGAGACACAGCCATCTATATAAGCATGTGTGCGGGGATGTGCCATGGAAAGGCAGGCGGTTTCTGCTATTGGGGGCCTATTGTGGGCCCCCAGGGACTCGGGGGAGGGGGGTGCACATGGGGGTACCTATGGTACCCCCAGCAAATCCATGCACAACACGGCAGGCACCACGCGTTGCCTGCCATGTTGTGCATGGAAGTGCACAACATGCATTCCTGGCATTGTGGCGGGCAGTGCAGAGTGCACCGCCCGCCACAATGTCAGGAATGCTGGATGCGCCTGCCACATTGGCGAGCGCATCCGAATGTCCCCCATGGGACCCCCGCCCTTATGGCAGGTGGTCCCTTTTTGCATCGGGATGCCGGACGGACAAAGTCCGCCGGCCATCCTAATGTGCCCCAAAGTGTCTTTGAACCTTGAACCTAATCATTATGTTAATTATGGAAATTAATTATAATGAAAATGTTGACTTGTTTACTGGTGTGGTGTTATAGGCCAGGAAAAAAAAGTAATGTTGGTTAATATTTGCTTATTTTAAATAAATATTGTTTATAAATGTATTTATTTTAGATAATAGTTCTACTTATGTGATACATGTAATTAATATATTTAATGGTAATGTTTAATATATTTATCTGCTATTTGTAAAATATTGTCTATTCATTTTTTATATTGTTTAATTTTTTTTAATATTTAAATGTTCTTCAAATTCAAATTCAAAGATAGCTTTATTCGGTATTAGTTAAAAGACCATAAAAGCATACAGAGAAAATTTGTTTAAAAACAGTTCATCTTCAATCTACATTAATACAATTTTATACATTATTTTATATAAAAACATAAACACATTAAAAACCATCATTGGAACGCTTTATAAGACCTAAGATATTGACATATGTAATTAAGTGAGAGGAAGTTCATTATGATATCGTCATATAGGCAATTAAACCATCGAGCCTCTACAACCGACAATGTATTTCAAAAATTTAACGGCTACGGCCCTGGTCAATTCATCTTGTAGCATGTATAGTCTAATCAACGCTAGTTTACATTGTCTCAGTCCCCACTTCTTTATGAGGGGTATCAAGTGCCTCTTTCTGCCCCACTCATAATATTTACAAAAAATGATACAATGAATGTTTGACTGAGTGGATAGATCATCACACGGGCACTTTGATAGTGTAGGAGACCAGTCATTTTGGGTAGGGAATGTTATCATCCTGTAGAAACAATCAGTCCTCATCCTTGTCAATAACATCCTAGAATAACTTGAAAGATCCGGAGCCAGGTAAGGATGTAATCCCGGGCCGTGTAGGATGCAGCCGTGAGCTATGACCGTGGATTTATTGCCATCCAGATACCAGTGTCTATCTTCGAGTAGTTCAAGGCAGGTTTCTTTTAATGTTCTTTTCGACACTAGAGCACCTGAGCTGGGAGTAACAGAGTTCTGGATGGCCGATGGAATACAAGAATTTTTTGACGTAAGAAAGCCAAGTAAACTTCCCTACTGCTGATTGGTTCATACAGTCTTGGATAACATCCCTACTGAAAGCTGTGTCCTTAGAGGACCAAATCTTATGCCACAACATGACAGGCGTTATCTTTATTATGTCTGTTATATGGACTCTATCTAACTCTTTGTGGCATATGGTTGTGGAGGTTGATCTTGGGACAGCTAACAGATACCTAAAAAAAGCGTTTTCTACTAATTGAATTTGAGAGCAGTCGTCCGTCCCCCAAATACCTGCCCCATAGGTCGCAGTAGAGACACATTTAGCTGCATAGATTTTAAGCAGAATGTCTATGGGCTTTCCACCCAGTCTTTTGGCAAATTGTTTTACTGCGCCGATGGTGCGGGAAAAAGCCAGGTTGCGTGTGGCAATAGCTGTGGTCCAAGTTCCTCTGTTATTTAAAATGATTCCTAAATATGAAAATGTTTTGGTCACAGCTATCTTTGTCTGATTAACAAATGTTTTGCAGTCTGTTTTGGATTTATTTTTTGTGGTGCTACACATAGTGAAGGTTTTTCCTACATTTATCTTCAAACCCCTAGAGCCCATAAAATTTGAAAAACCGGTGAGTGCTTTTTGAAGGCCCACCTGGGTTCGTCACATTATTACGGCGTCGTCGGCATAGAGTAATATTGGGACCGATGAGCCGTTTATTTTAGGATAATCAACTTCCAAACTAATCAAATAGTCTGCCACTTCGTTAATATACAAATTAAAAAGAAAAGGTGCAAGGATACAACCTTGTCGAACGCCCTTTTCTATAGGGAACTTTTTAGTACGTTCTCCATTTTTGCCATATCTGACCGTTGCTCCTGCACCCCTGTAAAGTTCTTTTATAACATTCAGCATATGTGGGTCTATCCCAATCTTGGTCAAGGTTGTCCATAACAGTTTGTGGTTCAAGCAATCGAAAGCCGAGCTTAAATCGACAAACGTCATGTATAAATTTCCTTGTTTTACCACCATATATTTACTAGTTATTAATGCCAGATTGAGACCCTGCTCAACTGTGCCGAGCCCACTCTTAAACCCATATTGAAATTTGGAGAGAACCCCTTCAGTTTTGGCCCAGACTTGCAATTTTGTAAGTAGAACTCTCCCAGCTACTTTCATCAAGGAGTCAAGCAAAGAAATAGGCCTGTAGCATTTTGGGTCCTGCCTATCTCCTTTTTTGAAAATAGGAATTACAATGGCTTCCTGCCATGTAGTGGGGAAACCAGTTTGGCTATAGGCATTTAAAACGTTTGTGAGAAGCGGGGCCCAGAGTTCCATGTTATCTTTAAAAAGATCAATGGGAATTCCATCTGGCCCTGGAGCTTTGGAGTTAGCGCTTTCTCGGATTGCTTGCTCAACCTTTATAGGGGAGAAAACTACATTCAGTGGAAAGGTGTCTAAGGAATGTGGTGAATCAGACTGTGATACATTGTCGGTATGTAATGATGACACGCGAGGATTTATTTCCGGTAAGTCATCATTTTTGTACAGTGCTGTAAAATAACTGACCCTCACGTCTTCAGCTATGGCTACCTCCAGTGTATCATTTTTTCTCTCTACGAAAAACGGAGCATTGACTTCTTTCCAGAATGCAATATTATCCCGAAGGGCACTAGCCTTGATTAGTGCCTCCCAGGCAAGATTTTTAAGTTCGGTCTTTCTTTTTTGGAGTGCCTGTTTGTAATCCAGCCTAGCGACCCTAACCAGCTGAATGTCCTTCGGGAGAGTTTTTATTGCCTGTAGGAGAGCTTTGTGGGCTCTGGTGCAGGCAGAATTCAACCAGCCATTTGATCTGGCCATCCCACCCTCTTTTCGTTTCCTTGTCAATTTGTCATTTATTGTGGAGACTATCTTTTCATATGCTGCGCTAATCAATTGGGGGTTGGGGTGTTGTTCCAAGCAAGTCAGAAAATGAACATGGTCTTTCATGATTACCTCCTTTAAAAAGTTATTAGAGTCAACCTTGGCCCACTTAATGGCATACCCGTTTCTTCTAGTCAGGGAGATGGAGTGGCAATAAAGTTTTTCAGATAAACTTGTTTTATGGCTATCATAATTGCCTCCATTGAGGCTAATACTAATTGGAAAATGATCGGTCATTGCTAAGTCTTCTGTATTAAAACCCTGTACGGACCCCTGTGTGTTGTTTGACATCAACATGAAGTCTATAGTGGTACCTGCCCCTCGGCCGTGAAAAGTTGGTTGGAAGTCGGCCAAGGGTTCACAGAGTTCATTTGCAAATCCTAAGTCCCATTCATGAATTAGCTGATTTAGCATGTTGCCAAAAGTGATATGTTCAAAGTGCGTGCTTGGTTCCCCTTTTAGATTTGTTATACCACAGATGTTGGAGCCACTATGAATACATAAATTACAATTCAAGTCTCCCACTATGAGGATATAATCAGCCTCGCCCGTTCCTTTCTTTAGGAGATTAGTTATGACATCTGTTATAGCTTTAGGATCGTCTTTCAGAGTATTGTTATATGAGTTGATCAGAATAAAACTTAAACCTTTCCCATTAACAGAAAAACCCTGGACGGATTTACGCTCCTTGTTATTAATCCCCTCATTTTCAAATCTCTTTACAGTCAGATTTGCTAGGTTTGAAACGTATGTGCATAAGCCTCCAGACCCCCTGCCTCGATTGCCCTGAGTGGATGGGGTGAAGAGGGTTTTAAATCCCTCTATGTGGGACTCCTCCTTGTCCCAACATTCCTGGAGGCATATGATGTCAAAGTTATCAGCGAAGGATAGGAATGTTTGGTCCTTCGATTTCTTGGAGAGCCCCGCTATGTTCCACGATGTTATGGTCATACTAGTTTTACTCTCTGATAGTAGTAGATCTTTTTTCTGTGGGTATAGGCTCATATTAGCAGCTATGCTGTGCCCTGACATATTCATCATTCCTATATTAGTATCGTATTGGTGAGAGGTGTCATGTTCCTTATTGACATCTATGTCGTCAGATCTCTCTAATGTGGAGCCCGGAACTAAAGGGTGTGAGGGTGACTGTGAAGGGGCAAAAATGATATTTGGCAGGGCTTGTCTGGTGAGACAGGGGGAATGTTTATTATTGCATGAGTTGGGTACTTTTCCTGGGATTGGAGAGGTGAGTAAGATACTATGCTGAATAATAGTGAAACTAGAGGATCTCTAGTTTCATCCCTTTAGAGCACACGGTGTGTTGTCTTCCTATTTGAAAAAAGACTTCCACTCCTTTATTTGCTGTTACATGTGTGTTTGTTTAATTCATTTATACTTGATTACAGTTTCCTTATCATCGTAACATTTTCAAGTGGGTTTTAACCAAATAACCTTCAGGCAATGTCTTTTCATAATATCCAATGCATTTCGGGCATTATATGCATGCCCTTCATCAGGGAATCGACACAGTCTGTACATTTTCTCTTCCCCGGCCCCTACGGCTCCGGCCTTTGGGGTCCTCCTGGTCGTGCGCGCTGGAAGACCTCAGGCGTGGTTTACTGTTATCCTCAGAGCGGACGCTGGGATCCTGTGTGTTACGTTTACCAGGAGGACCCCAAAGGCTGGAGCCGTAGGGGCCGGGGCAGAGAAAATTTACAGACTGTGTCGATTCCCTGATGAAGGGCATGCATATAATGCCCAAAATGCATTGGATATTATGAAAAGACATTGCCTGAAGGTTATTTGGTTAAAACCCACTTGAAAATGTTACGAAGATAAGGAAACTGAAATCAAGTATAAATGAATTAAACAAACACACATGTAACAGCAAATAAAGGAGTGGAAGTCTTTTTTCAAATAGGAAGACAACACACCGTGTGCTCTAAAGGGATGAAACTAGAGATCCTCTAGTTTCACTATTATTCAATGTTTCAAAGACGCCGACGGACCCTCGTCGTCACCTTTAGGAGCACCGAATAACATTAACAAATCTTTTCCATGAGCATCGCTACAAAGCCAGCTGTGCATCTATCCGATATCATATCATTGTTAATATTAAGATACTATGCTCCCATTTGACCCCCATGGGGTCCCCTGGTGGTCAGTCGACCATGTCTAAGCAGTCGTATCTATTTCTTGTTGGGATCCCCCTCCAGCCTTCCGGGTTGAACTGTTCTCTTCTGGGATACCAGGACCGTGGCTCCCATTCTCTAAGCCTATTCCTGTTCCTATTCCATTGACCCACTTGGTTCCAGGACCAATCCGGGCCCTCCTCCCAACTTGGAGGTTCTCCGTAGTCAAAAATATTCGATGGTGGGTAAAAAAAGGAGAGACGATAAGCATCGATCCCCCCCTTTTTTGCCAAGGCCGGCCAGGAGCAAATATACTCAACCGTAGAGGGATCCTCACAGTTGACTATAACACAATCACCTTGTATACTTTTTCTTAAATCGCCTATCCAAGATACTCTCCGTACCGACGAGATTCTACTAGAATTTCGTGATTGGAGAGGTCTATTTATGCTCAGCCACTGGAGCACCTTGTTTCGAAGGGACCAAGGAGGTTCATCAGTGTTTTCTGGTAACTCCGGGACCCCAGTAAGTATAACAGTGAATGGGGACGCCTCGGGTGGCAAGTGTGTCGGGCACCTAAATCTCGTTCCCTTCTTTCCATCACCCAGTGGTTGCGAGTCTAGCCCTTTAGGGGTTGTGAATGATGTAACTTTCGGCTTAGCCGACTTAGTTGGGCCTTTTGACGGACCCGGGGTAGCCTGAGAAGTGTCTTGAGTGGTGTTGGGTGCAGCCTTCCCGGCTCCTGACGTGTTCTGAGTAGTATCTTGTGTACTTTTTTGCTCAGGTTGCGCATTAACAACCTTAGGGGCTGGAGTAGATTTTATGCGCGGGTCAGGTTGAACTGATTGGGCTTGTGTGTTAACAGCTTTAGGTTTCCCACCCCCTACGTTTGATGGGCCTAGTGTTTTCTGGGTGAAAGGGGGTGTTTTCAGTTTCGCTAATAATTTTTCGATGTTCATTAGACTTCGTTCCACTGGGTGCAAATGGCGTTTTAAAAGCTCCCCCATGCTTTTTAACAAGTAGTTGTTATTGGATGTACATGAGTTACAAGTGTTACACATGCCCTCCACCGCCCTCGTGCTATTTAGTTTTTCGGGCGCTTCTGACATGTTGATCAAGGGGATGTTGCTATCAATTGGTAAACTCTGAATAGGCTGGTTTGAGTCTAGTGTGTGAGTGTTTAGGGGAGATATAGTATTATTTGCGTCATGGTTGATCTTTTTATTCTTGGCCCTCCCTCCTCCCTTTAGCCTTTTTTTCCTGTATATCGTCCTGGGTTTGACTTTGGTGTAAGATAGGTGTTTTTTCTAAGTCGTCAGTTGAGTGTGTGTCGAATGACAGCTGAGTGGCAGAAAGATCCACTGTATTGGGAACAGTATGGATCTCGGCTGTCGTTACAGGTGGCAATAGCAAGGGAGTGATCGACACTGGCTGAGTTGGAGTTTGGGCAGAAGCAAGTAGTCCCATAGAGGACCTTCTGGCTGTTGCCAGTTCTTGTGATACCCTCCGCTCCAGCATGATTATGCTCTGATCTATCGCCTCATTTGTCCTGGTAATAAAGAGATCTATTGGGCCCGTGATCTGAGCAGCATTCAGCGCTGTTTTGCTTCTGGTCCCTCTAGTCATGTCTAAACACAGATGGTAATTCGGCAGGTGTATTTTTAGCCAGTGATAAAATGACAATGATTAAATAAACTGGGAACCAGGAAACAAAAGACAAATAACGTGGCCCAGTCCAGTCTTACCCGGTCTTTAACGGGCTTAAACGGGCCCGCCCTTGGCCCGGGCCCATTTAACGGGCCCGCCCTTGGCCCGGGCTTCGCCCGGTGTCCCGCGAGACGGGTCTGGAAACGTTTTTATGCGCCTCCTGGCGCTTACACGTGATGCGGCACACCGCAAGGGCTGCTGGATAGTGTGGTCCGCCCCTCGCCGGTCTCCTCTCGGCGGCCCCGCTCTGGGTGTCAATTGAGCGGTAGGGCGGCGGGAGACAGGCGGGCGGGTCCGCGTTAGGTTCAGCGAGTCAGAAAAAGGTTCGTGGGCATAAGAAAACTGCAGGCAGCAACAAGGCAAAAGAGATTCTTGTTCTTATAAATTTTTGTTTCTCTGCTATACAACACTTTACTTCCTGTTGCACTCACTGGAGTGGGAATAGTAATTTTTACCCCTTTGCTATCTAACACGTTCCCTACTGTTGAACTCACTGAAGTGGGAATAGTAATTTTTACCCCTTCACTATCCTGCATTCTCCCTACTGTTGCAGTCACTGGAGTGGGAATAGTAATTCTTACCCCTCCACTATCCAGCATTTTCCCTACTGTTGCACTCACTGGAGTGGGAAAAGTATTTTTTACCCCTCCGCCATCCTGCACTTTCCCTACTGTTGCACTCAATGGAGTGGGAATAGTAATTTTTACTCATTCGCTATCCAGCTCTTTTCCTACTGTTGCACTCATTGGAGTAGAAATAGTAATTTTTACTCCTCCACTATCCAGCACTTTCCCTACTGCTGCACTTACTGGGGTGGGAATAGTCATTTTTACCCCCCGCCATCCAACACTTTCTCTACTGTTGCACTCACTGGAGTGAGAATAGTTATTTTCACTCCTTTGCCATCCAGCATGTTCCCTACTGTTGCACTCACTGGAGTGGGAATAGTAATTTTTACTCATCTGCTTTCCAGCACTTTCCCTACTGTTGCACTCACTGGAGTGGGAATCGTAATTTTTAACCCTCTGCCATTCAGCACTTTTCCTACTGTTGCACTCACTGGAGTGGGAATAGTAATTGTTCCACTTCTGCTATCAAGCACTCTCCCTACTGTTGCACTCACTGGAGTGGGGGAATAGTAATTTTTACCCCTACGTCTTCCAGCACTTTCCCTACTGTTGCACTCACTGGAGTGGGAATAGTAATTTTTACTCATCCTCTATCCAGTTCTTTCCCTACTGTTGTACTCACTGGAGTGGGAATAGTACATTTTTTCTCATCCGCTATCCCGTTCTTTCCCTACTGTTGCAATCACTGGAGTGGGAACAGTAATTTTTACTCATCCTCTATCCAGCTCTTTCTCTACTGTTGTACTCACTGGAGTGGGAATAGTATTGAAGTCTTTTTTCAAATAGGAAGACAACACACCGTGTGCTCTAAAGGGATGAAACTAGAGATCCTCTAGTTTCACTATTATTCAATGTTTCAAAGACGCCGACGGACCCTCGTCGTCACCTTTAGGAGCACCGAATAACATTAACAAATCTTTTCCATGAGCATCGCTACAAAGCTAGCTGTGCATCTATCCGATATCATATCATTGTTAATATTAAGATACTATGCTCCCATTTGACCCCTATGGGGTCCCCTGGTGGTCAGTCGACCATGTCTAAGCAGTCGTATCTATTTCTTGTTGGGATCCCCCTCCAGCCTTCCGGGTTGAACTGTTCTCTGCTGGGATACCAGGACCGTGGCTCCCATTCTCTAAGCCTATTCCTGTTCCTATTCCATTGACCCACTTGGTTCCAGGACCAATCCGGGCCCTCCTCCCAACTTGGAGGTTCTCCGTAGTCAAAAATATTCGATGGTGGGTAAAAAAAGGAGAGACGATAAGCATCGATCCCCCCCTTTTTTGCCAAGGCCGGCCAGGAGCAAATATACTCAACCGTAGAGGGATCCTCACAGTTGACTATAACACAATCACCTTGTATACTTTTTCTTAAATCGCCTATCCAAGATACTCTCCGTACCGACGAGATTCTACTAGAATTTCGTGATTGGAGAGGTCTATTTATGCTCAGCCACTGGAGCACCTTGTTTCGAAGGGACCAAGGAGGTTCATCAGTGTTTTCTGGTAACTCCGGGACCCCAGTAAGTATAACAGTGAATGGGGGCGCCTCGGGTGGCAAGTGTGTCGGGCACCTAAATCTCGTTCCCTTCTTTCCATCACCCAGTGGTTGCGAGTCTAGCCCTTTAGGGGTTGTGAATGATGTAACTTTCAGCTTAGCCGACTTAGTTGGGCCTTTTGACGGACCCGGGGTAGCCTGAGAAGTGTCTTGAGTGGTGTTGGGTGCAGCCTTCCCGGCTCCTGACGTGTTCTGAGTAGTATCTTGTGTACTTTTTTGCTCAGGTTGCGCATTAACAACCTTAGGGGCTGGAGCAGATTTTATGCGCGGGTCAGGTTGAACTGATTGGGCTTGTGTGTTAACAGCTTTAGGTTTCCCACCCGCTACGTTTGATGGGCCTAGTGTTGTCTGGGTGAAAGGTGGTGTTTTCAGTTTCGCTAATAATTTTTCGATGTTCATTAGACTTCGTTCCACTGGGTGCAAATGGCGTTTTAAAAGCTCCCCCATGCTTTTTAACAAGTAGTTGTTATTGGATGTACATGAGTTACAAGTGTTACACATGCCCTCCACCGCCCTCGTGCTATTTAGTTTTTCGGGCGCTTCTGACATGTTGATCAAGGGGATGTTGCTATCAATTGGTAAACTCTGAATAGGCTGGTTTGAGTCTAGTGTGTGAGTGTTTAGGGGAGATATAGTATTATTTACGTCATGGTTGATCTTTTTATTCTTGGCCCTCCCTCCTCCCTTAAGCCTTTTTTTCCTGTATATCGTCCTGGGTTTGACTTTGGTGTAAGATAGGTGTTTTTTCTAAGTCGTCAGTTGAGTGTGTGTTGAATGACAGCTGAGTGGCAGAAAGATCCACTGTATTGGGAACAGTATGGATCTCGGCTGTCGTTACAGGTGGCAATAGCAAGGGAGTGATCGTCACTGGCTGAGTTGGAGTTTGGGCAGAAGCAAGTAGTCCCATAGAGGACCTTCTGGCTGTTGCCAGTTCCTGTGATACCCTCCGCTCCAGCATGATTATGCTCTGATCTATCGCCTCATTTGTCCTGGTAATAAAGAGATCTATTGGGCCCGTGATCTGAGCAGCATTCAGCGCTGTTTTGCTTCTGGTCCCTCTAGTCATGTCTAAACACAGATAGTAATTCGGCAGGTGTATTTTTAGCCAGTGATAAAATGACAATGATTAAATAAACTGGGAACCAGGAAACAAAAGACAAATAACGTGGCCCAGTCCAGTCTTACCCGGTCTTTAACGGGCTTAAACGGGCCCGCCCTTGGCCCGGGCCCATTTAACGGGCCCGCCCTTGGCCCGGGCTTCGCCCAGCGTCCCGCGAGACGGGTCTGGAAACGTTTTTATGCGCCTCCTGGCGCTTACACGTGATGCGGCACACTGCAAGGGCTGCTGGATAGTGTGGTCCGCCCCTCGCCGGTCTCCTCTCGGCGGCCCCGCTCTGGGTGTCAATTGAGCGGTAGGGCGGCGGGAGACAGGCGGGCGGGTCCGCGTTAGGTTCAGCGAGTCAGAAAAAGGTTCGTGGGCATAAGAAAACTGCAGGCAGCAACAAGGCAAAAGAGATTCTTGTTCTTATAAATGTTTGTTTCTCTGCTATACAACACTTTCCTTGCTGTTGCACTCACTGGAGTGGGAATAGTAATTTTTACCCCTTTGCTATCTAACACGTTCCCTACTGTTGAACTCACTGAAGTGGGAATAGTAATTTTTACCCCTTCACTATCCTGCATTCTCCCTACTGTTGCAGTCACTGGAGTGGGAATAGTAATTCTTACCCCTCCACTATCCAGCATTTTCCCTACTGTTGCACTCACTGGAGTGGGAAAAGTATTTTTTACCCCTCCGCCATCCTGCACTTTCCCTACTGTTGCACTCAATGGAGTGGGAATAGTAATTTTTACTCATTTGCTATCCAGCTCTTTTCCTACTGTTGCACTCATTGGAGTAGAAATAGTAATTTTTACTCCTCCACTATCCAGCACTTTCCCTACTGCTGCACTTACTGGGGTGGGAATAGTCATTTTTACCCCCCGCCATCCAACACTTTCTCTACTGTTGCACTCACTGGAGTGAGAATAGTTATTTTCACTCCTTTGCCATCCAGCATGTTCCCTACTGTTGCACTCACTGGAGTGGGAATAGTAATTTTTACTCATCTGCTTTTCAGCACTTTCCCTACTGTTGCACTCGCTGGAGTGGGAATCGTAATTTTTAACCCTCTGCCATTCAGCACTTTTCCTACTGTTGCACTCACTGGAGTGGGAATAGTAATTGTTCCACTTCTGCTATCAAGCACTCTCCCTACTGTTGCACTCACTGGAGTGGGGGAATAGTAATTTTTACCCCTACGTCTTCCAGCACTTTCCCTACTGTTGCACTCACTGGAGTGGGAATAGTAATTTTTACTCATCCTCTATCCAGTTTTTTCCCTACTGTTGTACTCACTGGAGTGGGAATAGTAATTTTTTCTCATCCGCTATCCCGTTCTTTCCCTACTGTTGCAATCACTGGAGTGGGAACAGTAATTTTTACTCATCCTCTATCCAGCTCTTTCTCTACTGTTGTACTCACTGGAGTGGGAATAGTATTGTTTACTCATCCGCTATCCTGCACTTTCCCTACTGTTGTATTTATTGTATTGCAAAATGTATGTTTTCCTTTTTTTAACAGTTAAATCTTTGAATTCATTATAAAATATTTTTTTTTAATTTAAATTATTGATTTATGTATATATTACATGTGTATATATTTAAAAGTTTAATAATTAAATAAAGATAATAGTTAATAAATTATATGTAAGTAAATCTATGTATATGTATATATTTCTATGTTTGTGTGTTTATATTTTTTTAATTAGGTTTATTTGTTATAGTTAGGTAAAATGTATATCAAAAGGTATTTATTTTGGTAAAAATATTAATAATAATTGATATATTTATTTTATGTTGTATATATTTCTAAGTCGATATTTTGTACATCTATATTTTTTACTTCAATATTTTTTATTCGATATTCTTGTACTTACCTGTTTAAATATAGGGAGTTGATATTTTTGTAGACTATCTTTATGCATCAATAGTTTTGTATATCGATATTTTGTACATTGATTTTTCATCAGTGAACCTAGAGCAAAGACATTTTGCGTGGCTTTCAATGGTCTCATAATTATGGAGTAAGGCAAGGCAGTGCCAATCGCTATGTTGTGTTACTCTGCTCTAGGGCAGCGTTCCATTGGTGTTGCGGTGGGTGTTCGCATGCAACAGACATAGATTTTGATGCATCCCCAGATTTACAAAGCTATGTAAGCCTGGGGATGCGCCAAAAGTTTACGCCTCCCGAGGTGAGGCGTAACGAGGAGAAATTACTTTATTTCTCCTCGTTATTCCTATTTCCATGTGTGCAGCATTCTGCAGCCCACATCGAAAGAAGAAAATGCCTCTCATGAATGTGTTTGTGCCATAAGATGCCCCTTCCTGCAAAAAAAAACAATCCTGCCGACAACTCAGGCCCATTGGTGCAAGGATGACTGCTCTGGCATTAGGCTGCCGAAATTGCACCAGTGCTGGGGGATAGGACAGGAGTGACCTATGTGAAATCCCCAAATGAGGCCCCAAGTGCAGAAAGGTTTGTACCTGGCCAAGTTTACTGGACCTTAGCAGGGTGAAGCGCAGAACATTAGTGGCAAACAACCCCAAACCTTGAGTTGAGGCCTAGTCACTCTTGTGCATCCTGTAGCCTTTGGTACGGGGTATAAAATGTTGGGGGTGCTGAGGAAATGCATGTGAGGAAGGTAATGGCCGTCTAACTATTTTGATGTGCATTCATACAGAATTGGTGCAGCAACAGACAGAAGTATATGGCTCACTGTCTGGAGACGATGGACTGGTGAGTTTGGGAAGCTCAAGGGTAGCCACTGTAGGGGAGAATGTAAGGCCCAGGATGTCACCTGGGTCATCTGATTTTGTTTCTTTGAGGAAATGGAAGTGATGTGAATTGGAGAAGGGTGACTTGGATGTGTGGTCACCCCACAGTAAAAGCAGGGGACCGAGAGGCGTGGACAAAGAAAGGGCTTTTGGTGGTGTGTCTTGTATTTAGGGGAATAAGGTGAGGCCTCTGAGTCCTCAGCGAGTTGAAGCCCAGACCACAAATTATATTGGTCTATCATTGGTGCTGCTGATGGGTTAGAAACTACTGAAAATGAATAAAATACATTTCAAGTAATTACAGGGAAAGTGAACGTGCACAAAAAGATTTTGAGTTCAGTTGCTCGAAAGAGGGTCTGCCAGGAAGACCTCAAACTGGCAGCCAGGACATGCAATAAGGTCAACAGTGAGGTATCTGGATTTTGCAAAGCCAGGAATATTGGAGTGGTTTGTTATGTGAACATAGGGTACACGTGTCCAAAGTTGTTTCAGCCGGATGGGGTGATTTGGGGAACAGGAAATATTGTGTGAAGTTGATGGAGGTGCTTGGAGACTGTTAGGAAAGGAAGGCCTTAAGGAAGCAGGACAGGAGGAAAACCTCAGGGGTCAGTGTTTCTGGAGGAGGAAAAAGAGAGCTCAGACTCAAGCAAAGGATGGAAATTTATTCTTGAGGATCAGCAGTTTATTATGGAAACCTGAAAGAAGGAGAAGGGTGGGACGTATACAAGAAGGGTAATGTTTAGGGGCAAGGAATTGGTGTAGAGTTCAATTGTTAACACCGTCTTAGGAACCTAAGGATGATGTATTGTAAGTTCTGCCTGCTTCTCAATAAAGCAGCATTTCCACAACATAGCCAGAGAGCTGTTCTTCCCCAAAGCAGACATTGGCATGCATGTCCACCTCAATCCAGCAGCATGCCAGCCCTGGGCCTCTCTAGTCCTCCACCAGCCCAAGAGCATGCACTGGCTCCCCAGGGCTTCACCTGTGTTATCACAACACCAGCACAGCCTGCTCTTCCCTGCTCCCTCACTGTCTATAGCTGTGTTTTTATTTAAAGATCTTACTCACTTTATCATATCAGACTCCATGAATGAGACGAGGAGGGAGGCATCAAGGCCACCTTTAGCAGCAAACATTGGGCTTCCCTCATTATTAAAATACTCTTTATGAGTGAACAGGTGGATGACGTCAGTGCTACTGGTTATAAAATCAACATATAAGGCAGTTGAACATTCTAAAACAGGCAGATGGAGGATGGGATTTTACTTTTTCTTTTTGGACAAGGGGTGTCAAAGTGAGAAACTCCTACACTGTGATATTTAGGGAACTAACCTTTAACACGAGCGCCAAACAACGCGCTGCAGTTACAATGCGGGTGTTACAACGAATGCATCTTTACCACGCATTTCTTTATCAGGCATGTCATTACAACCACATGCCTTAGGGAAAGCAGTATTGGACTTTAAAGTCCAGCGCTTTCCCTACTGTTGCATGGCCTGGAGGTGGAATAGTAAATGATGCCGCTCCAAAGTCCAGCGCTTTCCCTACTGTTGCATGGCCTGGAGGTGGAATAGTAAATTATGCCGCTCCAAAGTCAAGCGCTTTCCCCAAAGTCTGTTGTTGTAATGATATGCGTGGTAAAGATGCATCTGTTGTAAAGACTGTGGAGTAACAGCATGTGTCGTAAAGTAATGCTTTGTTCTGAATTACAACCCGATATTTACTGTCTCATTGATGTCTCTCATAGCTTAACATGTTTTGGGTAAACCTGCATTAACATTGGGATTATCGTCCCTGTAAATTTTAATATGTTACCTAGAATTTCCATATGTGATCTTGCAATTTGGGCCTGAAAAACCATTTTGTGGAGGGGAAAGAATGGTTTGAACATTTCTCAAGAGTGAGATGGCAGACTAAGAAAACAGAATGGCATTTTATGGACTCCAGCGCTATCACACATAGGGCACCATCAGGATGACGGGTGGACTTCCCTCTGTCCGCCACCCTATTGGTGCTGGGATCGTCCGCCAGCAGTGGGGCGGTCCCGCACCACTGATTAGGATGCTGTGGTACTGAAAATTCTGGATCCGTGTTATAAACATCGTCGTACCATGACGATTTTGGTATCGGCAGACCGGTAATGATTGGGATACTATGTATAAGCATTTCCGCCACATTCGAGTGACGAAATAACCCGGAAATCGGAGTTTCCGTCCTGAACCCTCTGGATCCATTTTGTGAACGGCAGCCATTTTGTGATTGCCCTCACCTAGGCTCAATGACTAAAGCCAAAATCGAGCCAGAAGGACACGTATACCTTCGCTGACTCCTCTGTGACCTGGGCGAGCTGAGTCCACTGCCTGAAGCCAAACCTGTTCAGCCAGTCCCTCTCCCAGTGGCCGAATGAGATTAGTATCAGGGCACAACATATCATAAACCTTTCATCGCACTGAAACCACGCCTAATCTCACACACACCTGTCCCTGTTTCTTTCTTTACGACTTACTTTACGAGGAGGAGGTGCCCGTTTTTATTAGGGGTCCGTCGATATCTGATGGAAATACTGGGCCTTGCCAGATAATTGATTATGGGCTGAACAAACTGAAATATGGGCTTGTCACCATGACTCTGCTTTTTATTTGTAGTGAAAATATGTGAATGGTCAACTGTAAAATAAGGAATGTTTGCCTAAAGCATAATATTTTGTATAAAAAGAGAAGGCTGGCTTTGTAAGATTGAGCAGTCTCCTGAGAACATACACCGTGTTGTACATCTAGGATACCTGTTACTGGTTGCAGTTGGGTGTGTCCCCTGGCACCGCTGGGTTCCGAAAAACCCAGTACTTCATTTGGCGCCCAACGTAGGGCGGTGTCAGCGGTACCGGTCCAAGCCAAAAGTTCGTGAGGAGCTTCGTGTGAAAATTCTGGAGGAAGGCAAGCCACTTCATCGACCCCTGCATGTCGACGTGGTCCGAAAGTCTTTGCTGCGAGGTTCACCGCTTCCCGATGGCTATGAAGGACGGCTTCCCTGACCATCGCCCTGTTTTGGACCCTTGATGATTTGGTAGAGCGAAACGATAGACGAGTCTTCTGGTGACGTCATCGATCATCGATACCTCAGTTAAGTATAAGTGGAGCGTTTCCCAGTCCTTAGTTTGGTTCTTAGTGTTGGTATGCCCTTGGGATCGCTTTGATTTGGGACTTGCAAGCTCCAAAGCCGAAGGACTCGTGTATTCACAAGACTATTGTATTCGATAATCCTTTGAAGTTTGAAGCTAGACTAGAGAGCGAAGATGCCTGGTCTTAGCAGATTTGGAAATTTGTTTTGTCTTAGTTGTAATAGGGATTCCCGATTGGAGGACTCGTGTCCGGTTCCTCCGATTGGAACTCCAACCTATGAATTATATGTGAAGCATGGCGTAGGCCCTATCGCATATAACAAAGTATGGATCCGATACACCAGGAAAGATGGTGTTTTAAAATGGCCCCAAAATGGTAGTTTCGACACAAAGATTCTGGATAATCTGGAGGTTAAACTTTTTAAGAAGAAAGCCCGGCCGGCAATGTTTGACTCTTTTCGCATTTGGCGCAAAGAAGCCAAACAGAGAGAAATGAAATTAGCGAAGAAAAATAAACGAGAACGAGGTATGTCAATGGTACAAGCTGCTGTTGCGTTTAGGGATAATGAGGAGGAGCAAGAAAGCGAACAGATGCTTAGGGTGTAGAAGTTAGCGGTAGATAGATGCTACCCAGTTTTGCCAACTAAAGGGCAGGAAGCAAAGAAAGATCTTGAGAAAGATCCTTTAATATCGCACCTCTTGAGTTCGCCACCTCCTTATGCACAGAGTGCTACGGCACCACCGCCACCAGTTGTTATTGCACAACCCCCAGTTGTTGTGCTTCCTGTGATTCCTCCACAGCCAGTTCCTTTTCCGTTGGCTACTATTCCTTTGGCGTAGCCTCCTCAGGGGCTGCCGCCACCTTTGCCTTCTACTTGTCTGTTACTCCTACGCCTGATCCTAATACTCCTCCTGCCCCGACTTTAGATCCTTCTACTATTGCTCCATCTTCACTTGCTTTTCCATCTTCTCCTTCTACTAGACAGCGAATGACTGCTGCTGTTTCTGGTTTCTTTTCTCCTCTGTTGGGACAATTGGGTATGTCCACTGCTACCGGGTGTAGACAGTCATGTAGTCAGTTGCCGAATATGGATAAGCGTACGATTTTGGGCCACATGGCACGTAAATGGGTTATGTACGATACACATTATGATCTTGAGGGTGTTATGCATGTTTTCCTTCAATGGGAAGCGCCGAAGCAACGGAACGTTTTCGATACGATGTGTGCTTTTCTTTTTGAAAAGTGGGATGAGGAAGTGGGATAAGCTCCTGACGAGTTGTACCGCATACGTTCCGAGTTTTCGAAGGGAACTATTGTAAGTCCATCTGATGTTGGGAAAGCGGTCGCGATGTTGTTGTCATTGAGAAGTGAGTCTCCTTCTCAACAATTGTTTGGGCCTAATTCTTCAGTTGGGAGAAAGGTACGACTATATCCAATGAAAGAGGTTCCTCCGGTGTGGAAGGAAGAAGTGCCTGCTGGGGCAGGTAATAATCCGCCACTTGTACCGGCTCATTTTCAGCGTGTCTGGGTGCATGTTCCATGGAAACGCGCTGAAGTTCTAGCTATTAAGCAGTCTTTACCTGATCCACGCAAAAATCCAGCAGGGTACTATAAAGAATTGACTCAGACTGTGGGTTCATGTATTATGAATTTGGCGGACATTGACATGTTGTTTGGTAATGTTGTTCCACAACCTATTTGGAGTAAGATTCGTCATATGGATCATGCGGTTGAATTGGGTGATACATGGGTTAATCTTAGAGACGCTGACAATAGACAAGTAGGCGGTGCTAAGCCTGAGGATTTGATTACTGAACTTCCTGATAAGATTATTATGTATATGAAGACTCTAATGCCCGAATTGCGTGTCAATTGGGACAAGTTGTCTGCATGTAAGCAGAAGAAAGACGAAACGGTGTCTGACTTTTTCACGAGGTTCGAAGAGACCTTCGTCGATCATAGTGGTCAGGATATGGCTACCGAGGGTGGCCAGAGATTGTTTGTTGACAAATTTGTGCATAATTTGCTTCCTGAATTGTGCAATAAGTTGAAGGATTCTGAAAGTGCTTGGGCCGTTTCCACATCAGCACAAATTTTAGCTACTGCCCAGTATTATGAAAATAGGCGCAAAGATGAGTTAGATAAAGTGGATAAGAAGACTAAGGAATTGAAGACGAAAGTTCTTCTACAGCAAGCTTATCCACCCCGTACTAATAGTCAGCGCGATTACCAGCAGCCTCAGCAATATTCGAGAAACTCGCAAAGCAACGAGTCTTCTCAACAGCGTTTTCCGTATGGGCCTAACCAGTGTGCGTATTTCAAAGAAGAGGATCATTACAAGAATAGTTGTCCGGTTCTGTTACAACGCACAAGTGGTGCTTCTGGTGTGAGAGGTAGAGGTGCTCAGCAAGTGTCTAGAGGTAGAGGTCGCGGACAGAATGTACGTTCTTTGCCTCCACAGAACTCAATGAATAGTTTTGATCAGCAACAGGGTTCATCTGTTAGGACCGCTCAGTACTATACGGACGATTACTATGTTGAAGGTGACGAAGCTAATGGTAATGATTGTTAGGACAGCCATGGACAAAGAGAGGGAGTTGTTTCAGTTTCAGTAGATCAGAATGGACCTTATGTTGAGGTGATTACATCAGGTGTGTCAGAGCCTTTTCTGTTGGATACTGGTGCTACAAAGAGTTCTATTATGCACTCGAAACTCCCTGGCGCACCTTTGTCTGGCAAAATGAATGTTTCAGTAGGTTTTTCTGGCGCCCCGGTTAGGAACCCGATTTCTAGTCCTATGTCTCTGTCTGTTGGACCTTATCAATTCGAAACACCCCTTATTCTGACGGCAGGTTGTGAGGAGAACCTTTTAGCATTGGATCTGTTAAAAAGACTATATGCGATGTTGTATTGTTCTCCTTCGGGAGTACAACTTACACTGGGTAAGAAAGTGATCTCACCGATGTATTTGTCGAAGGATACACTTCCGACAGAAAATTCTTCTCTTCCAGATACTCTGTGGGCCACTAGTCCTAATGATGTGGGTCTTTTGGAAATACCTCCATATGTTGTGACATTGAAAGCCAATGTTAAAATGCCTCGCATTCCCCAATACAAGATCTCTAGCGAAGGTGAAAAGGCGTTGTTAGCGATCATTTATGACCTGATTGAAAAAGATGTAATTGAAGAGACAAGAGGCAACGTCTGTAATAGTCCTGTTCTGCCGGTTTTGAAACGTACTGACCCTTCTCAGCCACCTGTTTACAGGTTTGTGATTGATCTTAGAGAGGTAAAAAAAATAGTTGTGCCACAGTTTCCCGTTGTCCCCGATATCACTGCCCTATTGACTATGATTCCACCTTCAGCCACTTGGTTCTAGGTGATTGACTTGAAGAATGCTTTCTTCAGCATCCCGATTGCCGAGGAGAGCAGGGATATTTTTGGCTTCAGTTTAGGAGGCCGAAGTTTCCGTTTCAAACGCGCTCCTCAAGGCTACTGTGAAAGTCCATCAATATATAGTCAGGCTTTAAAGACACAGCTTGATACAATTGTTTTTCCTGATGGCGCTACCCTTATTCAGTACGTTGACGATTTACTGGTCGCTGCAGATACTGAGGAGATTTGTAAAGAAGCCACGTTGTCGTTGTTACGTCATTTGTCTGATCTGCACCACAAAGTGTCTCTTTCGAAACTGCAATATTGTCGACAAGAAGTGGCCTACTTAGGTCATCTCTTATCGAAGAAAGAAGGAAACTGACCCCAGAAAGAATTCAGGCAATTGCAAAATTGAGTGTGCCAAGAACACAGAGAGAAGTACGTGCTTTCTTGGGCATTACATCTTATTGCAGACAGTGGATACCAAATTTTTCTTTATTGGCCAAACCTTTGGTGGCATTAACTTGTAAAGATACACCGAATCCCATTCTGTGGTCTGAAGATTGTCAGAAAAGTTTTTCCGAATTGCGTAGCGCATTGTGTTCGGCTCCTGTGTTGGGTTCCCCCATCACTACAGTAATCCCTTTACACTGTATGTCTATGATAGAGAAGGTTGTGCATTGTCAGTACTGACACAGTCTTTTGGAGACAAACAGCGTCCATGCGCGTATTTTTCGTCGACTTTGGATCCGGTAGCTAAGGCATTGCCAAGTTGCTTGAGAGCCGCAGCAGCTGTTTCTATTCGACAGTCTGCTGGGTTAGTGATGAATAACATGCTGATTGTGATGGTTCCACATCGGGTGGATACCTTATTAAACAGAACCAAGACACAGCACTTAACTAGTGTTTGCTTGTCAGGTTATGAGTTGACCCTGTTAGCGAGTCATGTACACATAAAGAGGTGCAACACGTTGAACCCAGCCACGTTGTTGCCGATTTCAGTTGAGACAGATGATGATAGTAAAGAGCAGCATGACTGTTTTCTGAGAACTGAAGAAGAGACGAAAGGGAGAGTAGACCTTAGGGACACTCCTCTTCCTGAGTGTGATGGTACTTTGTGGGTTGATGGCTCGTGCTTTAAGTTGCCGAATGGTGATACGACTGCGGCATATGCTGTCACGACTTTGCATACGATTCTCGAAACTGCACGTATCCCACATAATTCAGCTCAAGCAGCAGAGTTGATTGCACTTACGAGAGCGTGCGTGTTGTCGAAAGGAATGAGAGTGACCATATATACTGACAGCCAATACGCATTTGGCGTGGCTCATAGCTTTGGATGTTTGTGGCGTGAACGTGGGTTCCTGACTTCACATGGAGCTAAGATTCAGAATGGTCAGTTGGTGAATGAGCTTCTTGAGTCACTGACCTTGCCGTTACAAGTTGCGATTGTGAAATGCAGTGCACACAAAAAGGTTACGGATGATGTTGGTCGTGGAAATGCGTTTGCGGATGAAGTTGCGAAAGAAACTGCGAAAGATGTGATGAATCGAATGTATGTTGCAGGCCCTGCAAGATGGATTGGTGACGTTGGAATGTGCGAAGATACGATAGAGAGTGTGAAGTCTATTCAAGCTGAAGCTTCGGAGAAAGAATTGAGTGTCTGGAGAGAAAGTACGGGTAAATTGGATGCAAATGGTTGCTGGACTGATTTGTCAGAGCATCAGAGATGGTTGTTACCTGATGCGTATGTGCTTGCAGTGGTGACAATGGCTCATGGAATGGCACATATTAGCGTGAAAGGGATTTGCAAGTTGTTGGCTCCGGTTTGGCAGAAGGCAGGAATTCCAAAGTGCGCAGAGAAATTGGTGAAGAACTGTATGGTGTGTTTGAAATACAATCCTGGTAGGGGAACTCCAACTCCAGCTGGTCATTTTGCGCCTCCAACGTATCCGTTCGAGGTTTTGCAGCTAGATTTCATCCACATGGAAAGGTGCAACAATTTGAAATACGTACTCGTTGTTGTTTGTGCCTTTTCAAGATGGGTAGAAGCATATCCCTTAAAGGACAACACTGCCATGTCCACAGCTAAAGCCCTTGTCAAAGAATTTTTCCCTAGGTTCGGAATGCCGAGAATGGTCTGGAGTGATAATGGGAGCGAATTTGTGGGTCGAGTGATGAAGAAAGTATGTGAGGGGCTAGGCATCCACCAAAAATTTCATGCTGCATATCAACCCCAATCAGCTGGACTAGTAGAGTGCTACAATGGCACATTAAAACTAAAATTGGCCAAAATCCAAGCTAGTTCTGGTCTTAAATGGCCTGACGCTCTGCCTTTGGCACTCCTATCAACGAGAATGACTGTGCATTCACGTGTAGGACTTAGTCCCTATGAAATTGTGTTCGGCCTTCCGGCCAACATATGAGGAGTGCCAAGGCCGACAAAATTCAGCGAGATCGAACACCCTGTACTGCTTGATTATTTGTATGAATTGACAGCTAAATTGCGTGTTTTACACCAACAGGTTCACGACACCCATCCTCAGGTCTCTGAAACTCCAGGACATCCTATCGATCCTGGATCGTGGGTGCTGATTAAGAACTTCCAGCGGACAAAGAATGACCAGCCCCGTTGGACCGGACCTCATCTTGTCCTTCTCTCAACGAGATCAGCTGTTCGAGTAGAAGGGAAAAAGCACTGGATCCACGGCGTGCACTGTATGAGGGTCCCACTGCCTCTTCCGTACGACCGCGTGGTTCTGCTGCTAGGGTCGTGATTGATTAAAGTCTTTGGAGTGCAGCTGAAGACGTTAGGTCAACAGTTCTGGTTGGTCTAAGGGAGTTGCCCTGGACTGACAGAAGCATTCTTTAGCATAGAACACCCTACCGCCGCGGGCAGCAATTTAGAGAGGATGGAGTTTTTCAAGATAGAGAGAATTGAACTTTAAAGCCAGAATGTGTACATTGATGACAAAGAAAAGATTTTTGATATTATGCATTCTTATGTTGTTTAGTGTAATGATGTTTTTAATAGGATATGTTTTATTTTATTTTCAAGTGACCTTTGCACCCACTACACAGCCCATACCTCCTTCTACTGTTTCCTCGCATTCTTTTCCCCCTCTGCCTGAGCATGAGTCTACTAGAAGATTAGAGTTTATCAATAACTCTTTCATCCAGCTTCTGCATCAACACCAATTAGTGGTGAACACAACAAATTGTTGGGTATGTGGCCTTATGCCACATACAACAGATAAGGGTATCCCATACTTGGTCTTACCATTTAGCTACAATGGTTCTTTGTGGGCGTTTCAAACGATGTTCATATATGCCATCGAACCATATCGCCCGCGTTCCACAAGAAGTAACTCGAGCAACAAAGCATTGGTAGTAGCAATCACAAATATGAGCAGAACATTTGACTCGTATAGAATGATTCCCAGAGATGAGTTGCGAGCTTACGATAGATGGAATGTAACAAAAAATAGAGTTACTCTGAGTGAGAACCAGCGAGCAAAGAGATCCTCTTTGATTTGGATTGTACCCCATCAGGGTCACCTATGTCTGCAAGGTAATGGCAAGAATCCCAGAGCTCAGCTAGGGAAAAGTATCTGCACTGAAACATACGTTTTTGGTTCTCAGACTTCCCCTCCGTTCCTAGCAGCTGAGGGCACCTATTTCATCTGCCATGATAGAGCCTATGCATGGTTGCCCCCTGACTTCTCGGGCACATGTTTTGTTTCGTTCCTGTTGCCTCCCACCTACACGGCTGTGGCAGATTACCACAAGACAAGGATAGTAAGAGGTGTCATCAGCAAGGAAGACACTGCAGGACAAGAATTTGGAGATTTTGTAAAGGGTTTTCTGTCATTTTGGGGGCCTATGGTGAACAGCAGGAACATAAGGCAATTGACAAGGGTGGTTGAATCCTCTGTGATTGAAACTGCCGGTGCCCTTAGTAATTTGACTGCTGAGCTCCAGTCGGATCGCCTTATGACTCTTCAGAACAGGGTCGCGTTAGACGTCATACTTGCAGACCGAGGTGGGGTATGTAAAGTGATCCAATCAAGTTGTTTTATTTTTATCCCGACAACACTCCGACAGTTTACCAGGCCATTTCCAAATTGCATAAGATCTCTGAATCTATCCACCTGGATAAAGGAGATTGGTCATTGATGGGGTGGTTCTGGGAACTGATATCTGCCTGGGGATGGAAGATTCTGATAGTCATTGGGATGATCTGAGCCATTCTTTTCCTGTTCTGTCTATGTATACAGTGTGCTCCTGCAATATGTGGCCTCTGTGCTACATCGTGTGTAAGGAAACCTGTGTCAAGAAACGAGCTAAGTAATAGGATGATGCTACAGCAACATCTCAATGACTTTATGAATATAGACCTGGACTCAGATTAGCGTGAGTATAGGTTATTGCCTATGTAAGGGTAAAAGGAGGTTCGTGGTACTGAAAATTCTGGACCCGTGTTATAAACATCGTCGTACCATGACGATTTTGGTATCGGCAGACCGGTAATGATTGGGATACTATGTATGAGCATTTCCGCCACATTCGAGTGACGAAATCACCTGGAAATCGGAGTTTCCGTCCTGAACCCTCGGGATCCATTTTGTGAACGGCAGCCATTTTGTGATTGCCTTCACCTAGGCTCAATGACTAAAGCCGAAATCGAGTCAGAAGGACACGTATACCTTCGCTGACTCCTCTGTGACCTGGGCGAGCTCAGTCCACTGCCTGAAGCCAAACCTGTTCGGCCAGTCCCTCTCCCAGTGGCCGAATGAGATTAGCATCAGGGCACAACATATCATAAACCTTTCATTGCACACAAACCATGCCTAATCTCACACACACCTGTCCCTGTTTCTTTCTTCACGACTTACTTTACGAGGAGGAGGTGCCTGTTTTTATTAGGGGTCCATCGATATCTGATGGAAATACTGGGCCTTGCCGGATAATTGATTATGGGCTGAACAAACTGAAATATGGGCTTGTCATCATGACTCTGCTTTTTCTTTGTAGTGAAAATATGTGAATGGTCAACTGTAAAATAAGGAATGTTTGCCTAAAGCATAATATTTTCTATAAAAAGAGAAGGCTGGCTTTGTAAGATTGAGCAGTCTCCTGAGAACATACACCGTGTTGTACTTCTAGGATACCTGTTACTGGTTGCAGCCAATAAACTCGATCTTTGACTTCACCAAGAAGACTCTGTGTTTCTGTAGTCTGAAACAGGAAGGACTCGAATTCTTTGGGTGTGTCCCCTGGCACCGCTGGGTTCCGAAAAACCCAGTACTTCAATGCGACCACCACCCTGTTGGTCGCATTCCGCATCTTTTACATTGCGGTGGGTGCTGCTGTAAGCAGCACCCGCCGCAATGCCAAAGAGGCATGTTGTGCATTGCCATGCACAATGTGGCTGGCACTGCTTGTGCATGGTAATGGAGGGGGGTACACAGTGCACAGTCGACCCCCCCTCGACCCCGGGGGGCCAACAACAGGTCCCCTAAGCCAGTCTCCACCTGCCTTTTTGAGGCGAAGAATCCGCCGCAAAAAGGAAGGCGGAGAGGCCCATGGTAATCACTATGGCGGTGCCTGCACGGCACCGCCACAATGATTGTCTGCTTCCGGGTTCCGCAAGGGGGGGCAGAAAAGGACTGCCTTGAGGAACCATGGCGATTGGTCTTTCTGACTGCCGCGGAACAATAGTGATTCCCACGGCCATCCTAATATGGCGATGGGTAAATCACCTCTTGATGGCGATCCACACGCCATCATAATCACCCCCATAGTGAGGCCTTTCCACCCCTCACCTCTTGCTTTTCTGTGCCAATGAAATCTGATGAGATGGAGCGACAGCTTGTGTACCTTCCAACTGAACAGCTCCCAGCTCCAGCAGCTGGAGGGGTCCAGCTGTGGCCGTCTGCAGGCAAGCACAGCAGGCGCAATGTCTACAAACAATATGTCTATATTTAGGTTTGACTTCAGCTGTCTGTTGTCAAAGACCTATTATCTTCAAAACAACATTCATAGAGCCGGCTTAGGGACAGCTCCTTGTTAGTAAGTGGATGGCTTAAGCTGTCTGTTGGTGAAGACCTATTGTCTACAATACAAACATAGAGCTGGTTTTGGGACAGCTCCTTGATAGTAAGAGGATTTCTTTATTTTCTGTTGCGGTTTCACGCTCCTGAATCAATATATAGCCTAGGGCTGGGCGTAACTCATATAATTTTCTGTAGAGTGTATTCTAATTACTCAAGAAGCATAGCCCTGCATTTAGCGGAATTTTCTTAATGCAAAATGCATTCTTGTATCCAAAATTGATCCGAGGATGCATTTTCTAATGAGAAAATAGATCCAAGTGCATCAGTACAGCAAGAACAGCAATAGCTGTGTGCTTTCTGTTCCTGTGCTGTCATGTAGGAATTTGCGGCCAAACTATTTTTATGAACGCCAAAGTAACTGGAAATATGGAAATTGCTCTAATTACTCCAGGATAATTAACATTTTGCTCCTCCAGTTATAGGGCTCAATCCACACTCTAGTAGCTGTTCATATCTCTTTAATTATAGGCACAGGTGCAATGCACTAGGTCTCCACTCACTTGGAGCAGTTCACAGTGCAGTTCAAGAGTTTTTACCCTAATTCAAATAGATCTCCACTTGCCCTTCTCAGCTTTTATTCTCTACTAGGAGTTTCCTTTTCGGGTATTTATGTGACAGAGCAAATATTTTAGCTTTAAAACTGTAGATCCAAGTCAACCCTATTGGTTTTTGCCATTGCTTGTGTTAATAAACCAAGTTAAGCTAAACAGGAAAATACATAGACATCAATTTTTTGTAGGTTGAGGTACTCCAGAATAACCTTATGCCTCAGGCTGGCAGAATAACCCAGCTGTAAGGCGCAAGGATGAAGAAACTTTAGGTAGGTTCTGCGAAATTAGGTCTCGCAGCACCAGGGAATGCTTTTTTGGGGGTAATCGTACACTATATAAATTCAGATCAAATCATACCAAGAAAGCTTTATCTAATCACCTGAAGACTGTTTGATCACCAGCCAAACTTTACTAAGACTATCAGCCTTCCTAGGTAGATAAAATGAGAGCCACTTTCATTGGGAAATTACTACTGAGCCTAAGTTAATCCCTTAGACAATACTGCTTAGATTTACTAAACCACTGCATTGCCCTTGCATTGCGCAAAGTGACGCAGGGCAGTGCAAAGAATTATTTGGAATTTACAAAGCCATGCAAGTTCTTGTGTAGTTCTGCAAATTAATGTAATGCAACGCAGCTGCTTGTGGTGTATTGTGTTACACTTCAACTTGGGGGCGCTCCGGGGATGGAGCATGGGAATTCCCATGCATCCAATCATGGATTTTAGCACATTACTAAAGCTAGTAAATGCTTCAAAATTGTGCGTCTCCCAAACCCAGGCATTGCAACGAGAATTATCTGTAATTCTCCTTGTTACTTCACTTTCCTATGTGTGATGCAATCCAACCCACACAAGGAAAAAGGAAAACGCCTTTAAAATGTGTTTTGTGCAGTTAGGTATCCCTCGTAAAGCAGGCACCCTTGCAGCTCTGTAATTTAAAGTCAGTAAAGCTTGTGCCACTCCAGAGGACTAGCAACAGTGTCAGAGCAGGAAAAGGGTGAATGCATGGTCTACAGGAGCCGGTGTTTAGCTTGAGCCAGTGTTTGCCGGTGGGGCCCCAGCTACTCCATTTTGAGCTCCGCTTACAGGGAACAGCAAGGGAAAAACACCCAAAGCAGAAAGAGGGAAGAAGAGAAAGATGGAAAAACCACCATAAAAGGAGAAAGCAGGCAGCTGCCAGAGTGAGATAAATGGTGGGGATTGTCAGGTACAGAATTAAAAGGTATGAAGTGGATTCAAGACTAGGCAGAATTGGTATTGGTCGCACTGCCAGTCGGCTTTCGAAAAGAGTTTTGGGCACCGGAATCCATTATTTTACAAGGTAAGCAAGGGCAGGAGGGATACCGTGATTATCCTCTGAGAAGTGCTGTTCATAGAAGGAAGTTGCAAGACTCTAATGTGGGGCAGATGTTAGGTGTGGTGTACACCAGTGTCCTCATCGCTGGTACTGCACCCCCCCTTCCTCATGGCAACAACAGTGGTGTCTTTTTATAAACCTCTGCTTCCCAAACATTACTGCTTCATAGCCCTGTAACTATTAACCATGGGCAGAGAAGATGTAGTGCCTCTACGCAAAGTTCCACGGAGTTGGAAAGCAACTCCGTGGAACTTCGCTACGCTACGCTACGTTCCGGACCGCACACTCCCCCCTACCCACTCCTAAAATAATTAAAATTAATTAAAAGACACTTACCTGCCCCGTGGCTGCCTCCTCATTTACATCGGAAAACCAAAGGGTATGATGGATGGAGTGTTGAACAATGCAAGCACTCACCACCAGTCAACTGATCTGGGTTTAATCCATCATCATTCTTTAGCCACCCCAGTTCAGACATGGCCAAATACAAATCAGTCTGACCCTGCGCCTCATGGGAACAGTCCAGCCCAAACTGCCAAGCCATGTCTTCCCTGCACCAGAAACAAACATCCTGGGACCAGTTTCTGGCTAATCAGCCGTCATCAGCCAGGCTAGCTTGAATCCAGTGGCAAAGTGAGCAAGGAACCCACATCTGGGCATACCCTGCCAACTTAGGGTGAACAAAACAAAACCAAAGGGGATGATAGACGGAGTGTTGAACAATGCAAGCACTCACCCCAGTCAACTGATCTGGGTGTAAACCATCATCATTATTTAGCTCACTCCGCCAACCCAGTTCAGACATGCCCATAATCAAATCAGTCTGACCTTGTGCATCATGGGAACAGTCCAGCCCGAACTGCCTAGCCTTGTCTTCCCTACATCCAGAAACAAGCATCCTGGGACCAGTTTCTGGCTAATAGGCCGTCATCAGCCAGGTTAGCTTGAATCCAGTAGCAAAGTGAGCAAGGAACCCACATCTGGGCATACCCTGCCAACTTAGGGTAAACAAAGCAAAACCAAAGGGGATGATGGACGGAGTGTTGAACAATGCAAGCACTCACCCCCAGTCGACTGACAGGTATGCTCAGACGTTAGTCCCATGCTCTCCATGCCACTGGAGTCAAGGTATCCTGGCTGATGAGGGCTGAAAGCCCCAAAACGGTCCTAGGATGCTTGTCTCCAGTCCAGGGAGGACCTGACCTGGCAGTTCAGGCTGGACTGTTCCCATTGGGCACAGAGTCAAGACTGATTTGCATATGGCTGGGTCTAAACTGGAATGGCATGTTGAGCAAAAAAAACAATGGAGTTAGTCCCAGGTCTCTGTACTGGGGTGAATGTATGACATTGTTCTGCATTCTCTCCATCAATTGTTCTTTTTGCATCCTCCTTTACATCCCCGCTCTCCTGCTTCCTCCTCACCGTCCTGCTTCACTAATAACCCCTACGTTGCATGTCTTGCACGTGCGCATTCGCACTCACAAAACGTTCAACGTAAAGCTCATCCATGAAGCAGGATGGTGAGGAGGAGACAGGAGAGCGGCGATGTAAAGGAGGAGGCATCCACGGAGCAGGTAAGTGCCTTTTAATTCGTTTTAATTCATTTGGGAGGATGGCGGGGCTGGATAACTATGCTCCACCACAGAGTCGTCTTTTTGCCTGAACTCGGCGTTTGCAACGGAACGCGGAGTAGGCAAAACAACATAAACTCCGCTGGCGGAGCGTAGTCACCCGCCCGGGGTTAATAACTATCAGGGGTGACCATGACACAACTTATCGAGAGTCAACATCAAACTTGCACCAGTGATGGGCTGACACAGTAAGCGAGGAGGAGACAGTAACATGATACACAGGTTATACAACAACCTGTAAAATAGGCTCAAAACCCACTAAGTTATCCTCTCATCACATGTTTCAGGGTATTTCAGACTGTCTTTCAGCAACATTGTATTTGCTCCAGGCTGGGTGGTCAAGTGCAAGTAGTGCGCCCTCTGGGGGTGAAAAAGTAGAAAGAGTGAGCCCTCTGGGGATGAACCAGCAGGAGGAGTGACCTGTGTGGGGGTGAACCAGCAGGAGGAGTGAGCCCTCTTGAGTGAACCAGCAGAAGTAGTGAACCCTCTGGGGTAAACCAGCAGAAGGGGTGAGCCCTTAGGGGTGAACCAGCAGAAGGAGTGAGCCCTCTGGGGTGAAGAAGCAGAAGAAGTCCCACCTCAGGGGGTGAACCAGCAAAAGGAGTGAGCCCTCTGGGGGTGAAAGAGCAGGAGGTGTGAGCCCTCAGGGGTGAACCAGCAGATGGAGTGAGCCCTCTGGGGTGAACCAACAGAAGGAGTGGGCCTTCTTGGGGTAAACCAGCAGAAAGAGTGAGCTCTCTGGGGGTGAACCAGCAGAAGGGGTGAGCCCTTAGGGGTGAACCATCAGAAGGAGGGAGCCCTCTGGGGGTGAATGAGCAGAAGGAGTGAGCCCTCTGGGGTGAAGAAGCAGAAGAAGTCCCACCTCAGGGGGTGAACCAGCAGAAGGAGAGAGCCCTCTGTGGGTGAAAGAGCAGGAGGTATGAGCCCTCAGGGGTGAACCAGCAGAAGGAGTGAGCCCTGTGGGGTGAACCAACAGAAGGAGTGGGCCTTCTTGGGGTAAACCAGCAGAAAGAGTGAGCCCTCTGGGGGTGAACCAGCAGGAGGAGTGAGACCTCTGTGGGTGAACCAGGAGGAGGAGCGAGCCCTCTGAGGTAAACTAGCAGAAGGAGTAAGCCCTCTGGGGGTGAACCAGCAGAAGGAGTGAGCCCTCTTGGGGTGAACCAGCAGAAGAAGTGATCCCTTTGGAGTGAACCAGCAGAAGGAGTAAGCCCTCTGGGGTGAACCAGCAGAAGGAGTGAGCCCTCTTGAGGTGAACCAGCAGAAGGAGTGATCCCTTTGGAGTGAACCAGCAGAAGGAGTAAGCCCTCTGGGGGTGAACCAACGGAAGGAGTCAGCCCTTTGGGGGGTGAACCAGCAGAAGGAGTGATGCCTTTGGGGGTGAACCAGCAGAAGAAGTAAGCCCTCTGGGGTGAACCAGCATAAGGAGTGAGCCCTTTGAGGGTTAACCAGCAGAAGGTGGGAGCCCTTTAGGGGTGAACCTGCAGAAGGAGTTAGCTCTCTGAGTGTGAGCCAGCAGGAAGAGTGCACCCACTGGGGGTGAACCAGCAGAAAGAGTGGGTGCTCTGGGGTGAACCAGCAGAAGGAGTGAGTCCTCTGTGGGTGAATCTGCAGAAGGAGTGAACCCTCTGTGGGTCAATCAGCAGAAGGAGTGAGCCCTTTGTGGGTGAACCAGCAGAAGGAGTAAGCCCTCAGGGGTGGACCAGCAGAAGGAGCGAGCCCTCTGGGGTGAACCAGCAGGAGTGAGCCGTCTTGGGTGAACCAGCAGAAGGAGTGAGCCCTCTGTGGGTAAACCAGCAGAAGGAGTGAGCCCTCTGGGGTGAACCAGCATAAGGATTGAGCCATCTGGGTGTGACCCAGCTGAAGGAGTGAGTCCTCTGGGGAAAAACAGCAGAAGGAGTGAACCCTCTTGGGGTGAACCAGCAGAAGGAGTGTACCCTTTGGGGGTGAACCAGCAGACGGAGAAAGCCCTCTGTAGGTGAACCAGCAGAAGGAGTTGTTGGAACCGGCCTCGTGGCGTGGTACCACTCCTCCTGCATGGCGGTCCCGGGACGACATCGACCCCTGCCCCTCGGGCTGAAGATACCCCCTCCGACCTTCTCGAGAGCCGCCACCCCTGGCAACCACCGGCTCTCCCCCCACCAGAACATGGCGACCCCTTCTCGCCCCATGCTGCTGGCCCGATCCCTATCCCGGGCAACACTCTCAGGCCCGACTCCATCTTGGGCCTACCCCGGCCGGACCCCGTGGCCTCGGCCCGACCTCGGCCGCGGCCCCAACAAAGCACCGACATCGAGGCACCAAGATCCGACCAGGGGGTAAAATTGCCACTTAACGGATCAAGGAGGAGAGGAGTTTCGATGGCCCTGCAGCCGTCCCCGGACGCCTGGTTTCGATCGGCCTCCGGCCTCCCTGGGCGCTGGCTCCACCCCCCTGCTGGGTGTCTGGACTCTCTCATCCCGGCCCCTCTGACCCCCAGGTTCGAGGGTCCGGACATCAAAGGACTCCAGACCTACATCTGGAGGAGCCCTGGAATGGGTCGGCAGTTGTATCCTGGAGTCGAGAGACCCCGAGAAGAACTCACCTGCTTGGAACCTGAAACCATCTTTTGGAGCCCTGCTGGCGCTGCCGCGGCCCAACCTCGCTGAAACCATCTTTGGAGCCCTGCTGGCGCTGCCGCGGCTCAACCTCACTGAAACCATCTTTGGAGCCCTGCTGGCGCTGCTGCGGCCCAACCTTGTTGAAACCATGTTTGGAGCCCTGCTGGCGCTGCCGCGACCCAACCTCGCTGAGACTATCTTTGGAGCCCTGCTGGCGCTGCCGCTGCCCAACCTCGCTGAAACCATCTTCGGAGCCCTGCTGGCGCTGCCGCGGCCCGACCCCGAGGAACCCCCAGCTCGGGGATTGAGAGCTGAGCGCAGGGTATCCCTGTACCAGGCTGGTACCAAGACTGTCCCGCTACCCCCTTCCCGCAGTTACCAAGACCTACAGGATCCCTCGATCCATTTATACCTGTATTGTGGAGATAACCTGCTTTAATTTGATAAAGACGTTAGGAAGCTATCCTTGTGTGTGGTGACCATCTGTAGTGGTGTGATTGCTCGCCTGTATGATCCTAGGAGAGGAACCTCGTCAGGAGGCCTCTCGACTTCGCTCGGCCAGTTCTAAAAGGAGAGGTGGGTCTCGGGGTGGTCGGCCAGACAGCCTCTGCCTCCCCCCTAAGATCCCCTTTCTAACATTGGTAGCAGCGGTGGGAACCGAGCCGACGCATATCGTAAAGAGATTGACTCGCCCACTACTGACAGAAACACACTACGACCATGACTACCAAGGAAACCAGACCGACCGCAGAGTTCCAGATGGAACGGTTGGAAGACTATAACCACAAAGAATTGAAACAATTCTGCAAGGACCTGGGCATCGCTACGACTGGGCTAAACACTAAGGACAATTTCAAGCAGGCCCTGCAAACATGGGTAGAGACAGGAGCGACGCCACCCCAGAACGAAGACATCACGATCCCAGATATGCACCCGGAAACCATCCCAACCCCAGCGGAGGAAAGAAACACGGGCCTCTCCCACGAAGACGCACGGGAGCGAGAAAGGAGCCGGCTCCACGAATTGGAGCTGGCCCGATTCCACCTAGATGGAGAACTACAACTGGCCGAGAAAAAGATAGCCCTTGAGCAACTACGGCTGCAAGGAGACCTGGAGGAGAAACGAAGGCAGAGGGACTTAGAGGAGAATAAACCTACGTACGAGCACAAGCGCGGTTTAAAAGAACTTGAGATCAAGGCTATAAACGGGGAGGCCAGCGCCACCGGGAACCGGAGCCCACCTCCTCCTTCGGACACCAAGGTCCACATCCCCAAAGATGTCGTCCGAGAATACTATAAAAACGACGACATTCAACAATGGTTTAAGGCCTACGAGGTAGCCATGACCTCGCACCGGGTGCCGCAAAAAGACTGGGGTGCCGGCTTGTGGGGAAAGTTCGTCAATGAGGGGAGAGATGCCCTGCTACAGTTCCCAGACGCCGAAATGACCTCTTACGAACACAAGAAAGCCACCCTCCTTACTCGCTATGGGCTCACCCCCGAGATGTACCGGCAGTGATTCCGAGACTGTAAGAGAATCCCCGGTACTACCTGGGTGGAGTATGTGAGCTTCTATAGTAGAGCCTTAGAGGGGTGGATCAAAGGCAGCAAACTAACCGAGCCCCGTAAACTCGCCATCGAAGCCGATCGATGGGAGATCACCCGGGTCTCCCGGAACTCGATGGGAGACCAAGGCCGAACCCCCCAGGGGTCCCACCGTCCGCGAGGCGGCAGATGGGGCCAGAACAAAAACTGGGACGCCCCCGCGGTGCCTCCCCCGACCAACACTTCGCCCTCCCTGGCCAGAAGAGGGACCCCCCCAGCACTTCCGGGGCCCCGCCCGAACGTTATCTGCCACAGATGCCAGCGACCCGGTCACTATGCCAATGACCCCAACTGCCCAATGAACCAGGGATCCAGCACCACCGGTCCGCCGAACCGCCAGATCGCCACCTCCGCCCTGGGAGAGGAAAGGGGCGAAGAAGAGAACTATGACGAAGACCAGACCGAGTGGGAGCCCACCGCCATGTCCCTGGTATGTCTGGGCGAAAGAGACATGGTCCCCCGGGCCCCAATCCCGGCCAACACTCAGAAGTACAGCCAGTGGGTCACCATTAATGGACACCGGGCCGAAGCCCTCCGCGACATGGGAGCCAGTGTGACGGCCGTCCTTTGCCACCTGGTGACCCCGGACCAAATCCTGCCCAATGTACTGTGCCCAGTGCGGTCTGCGAACAATTCCGAGAGCCTGTGCCAGATGGCCCGCATCCCCTTTGAGTGGGGGGGAGTGTCGGGCATGCTGAAAGTGACCGTCCGGGACGATGCCCCGGTAGACTGCCTCCTCGGGAACGACCTGGAGAGCTCCCCCTGTGCCGACGTTGAGCGGAGAGAGCGTCTGGGGATGCTAGGCCTCCCTGAGTGGGTCTGCGCGACAACCCGATCCATGGCCGCCCGAGCCGCCACCCCAACTGAAGAACCAGAGTGACCCGAGCCTCCACCGCCCGTCATCTCCGAAGACACCGACCCTGAGCCCGGTCCACTGGGACCCAACCCTGAAGAAACTGCCCCGCTCAGCGACCTCCCAGAACTGGCCCAATGGCACCAAGAAGGTGGCCCCACACGAGAGCAGTTCCGCCAAGAACAAAAAACGTGTCGCTCCCTCGAGGGGATCCGACGACAAGCTGCCGCTCAAAGCACCGGAGACCCCTCGGGGTCCCATTGGGTCTATTGGGACAACGGTCTCCTTTACAGTGAACAAAAGATTGCCGAGCTGGGGGCCAGCCGGGCACTAGTGGTCCCCCTCCGGTTCAGAGACTTCCTCCTGAATTTGGCACACGATGTGCCCCTCGCCGGACACATGGGGCAGGACAAGACGTACAGCCACCTGGTGACCCATTTCTACTGGCCCAAGATGAGGAACGATGTAAGCAATCACTGCCGACTTGCCCCACCTGCCAAGCCAGCGGGAAGAGCGGCGGAAAGCTCAAGGTCCCCCTGCAGCCGTTCCCAATCGTCAACACTCCCTTCGAGCGGGTGGGGATCGACATTGTGGGACCACTGGAGCCCCGAACAGCTCAAGGTCACCGTTTCATCCTCGTACTGGTGGACCATGCCACCCTTTATTCCGAAGCCATCCCTCTCTGGACCGTGACAGCTCCCGTGGTGGGCCGGGCGCTGATGGGGATCTTCTCCCGGGTGGGCTTCCCCCGAGAGGTTGTCAGTGACCGGGGTACGAACTTCATTTCCCGCTACGTGAAATCCCTGTGGCAACAATGTGGGGTCACGTACAAATTTATGACCCCCTACCACCCCCAAGGGAACGGACTGGTGGAACGCTTCAATCGAACCCTCAAAGGGATGATCATGGGCCTGGAAGAGCCCTTACGACGCCAGTGGGACGTGTTGCTGCCCTGCCTCCTCTTCGCCTACCAAAAAGTCCCTCAGAAGTCCCTGGGGTTCAGCCCCTTCGAACTATTGTACGGGCACCCCGTCCGGGGTCCCCTAAGCCTGGTCAAAGAAGGCTGGGAGGTGGCTGCCCAAGATGCTCCCCCGATGTATACCGATACCTCCTGACCCTCCGAAACCAGACTCGGCGGTTCCGAGAACTTGCCATAAACAACCTCGAGGTCAGCCAAGAAGAAATAAAACGCTGGTATGATCAAAACGCCTCTTCCATTGAGTTCGAGCCGGGCCAACAGGTCTGGGTCATGTCCCCGGTCGAACCATGTGCCCTCCAGGACAAATGGATTGGGCCCTTTAAAGTGGTGGAGCACAAGAGCCCCGTCACATACCTGGTAGACATGGAGTCCCCCAGGAACCCCCTTCGGGTCCTCCGCGCCAACAGGCTCAAACCCCACTTTGTCCGATCGGAACTTAGCCTCCTGATGGCTACGGACAGTGGGGCCGAAGACGACTCCGAGCCCCTACCGGACCTCCAGAACGCCTCCAAAAAAGACGGCTCCATGGAGGGAGTCAACCTCTCCTCCGCCCTGACCCCAGAACAACGCCGAGATTGCCAAGAGCTGTTGGGACAATTTGCAGACTTGTTTTCTCTCACCCCGGAATCACCCCGTGGTGCGTCCACGATGTTGACACCGGGGACAGTACGCCTGTGCGGCACCGGGCCTACCGAGTTCCCGAACGAGTTCGGACCTGCATTCAATCAGAAGTGTCCAAGATGCTGGTTCTGGGAGTGATCGAACCCCCTGACAGTCCTTGGGCCAGCCCTGTCGTCCTGGTCCCCAAGGCCGCCGCCCCTTGCACTGCTCCCGAACTAAGGTTTTGTGTCGACTACCGGGGATTGAACGCCGTCACCCGGACAGACGCCCACACCATTCCCCGGGCTGATGAACTGATCGATCGCCTGGGGGCGGCCCGCTACCTAAGCACCTTCGACCTAACCTCCGGTTACTTGAAGATCGGACTCACACCAGGCGCCCAAGAGCGCTCCGCTTTCTTTACCCCCGATGGCCACAACCACTTCAGGGTAATGCCCTTCGGAATGAAAAACGCCCCCGCAACGTTCCAGAGACTGGTGAATAAGGTGCTGGCGGGGCTAGAAGAGTACAGCGCCGCATATCTGGACGATATTGCGGTGTACAGCCTCCACTGGGCTGAACACCTCCAACACCTCCGGGAGGTACTGGCGGCCCTCCGCCGGGCCGGATTGACCATAAACGCAAACAAATGCCAGATCGGCCAAGGTTCCGTGACCTATCTGGGACACAAAGTAGGGAGCGGCCAGGTGGCCCCCCTCCAACCCAAGATCGACGCCATCCTGGCCTGGGAGTCCCCGGTCACCCAGACAGCGGTCCGAGCCTTTCTGGGGCTCACTGGGTATTACTGGCGCTTCATAAAGAATTATGGCAGCATTGTGGGCCCCCTCACTGAACTCACTTCCAAGAAGCAGCCGCAGAAGGTACACTGGACACCCTAGTGTCAGGCCGCGTTTGAGACCCTAAAGACAGCGATGTGTACCGCCCCCGTGCTCCAAGCCCCCGATTACAGCCGGGAATTCATAGTCCAAACAGATGCCTCCGAGCATGGTGCCGGGCAGTCCTGTCCCAGGTCAACGCCGAAGGAATTGATCAGCCGGTGGCCTTCATCAGCCGGCGTCTGCTGGCCCGAGAGCAGCGCTGGAGCACCATTGAACGAGAAGCCTTCGCCGTGGTGTGGGCCCTCACAAAACTCAGACCTTACCTCTTCGGCACCCATTTCCGGGTGCAAACTGACCACCGGTGAGGTACTGGGTTTTTCAGAACCGGTACTGATCTGGTAACCCAGCGGTGTCAGGGACAACACCCAAAGACCTCGAGTACTTTCCTGATTCAGACCACAGAAACACGAGTCTTCTAGGTGAAGTCAAAGATCGAATTTATTGGCTGCAACCAAGTAACAAGCGTCCTAGAAGAACAACAACATGGTGTGTATATTCTCAGGAAACTGCTCAACATTACAGAGCCAGGCTTCTCTTTTTATACAGAATATTAAGCCTCAGGCAAACATTCTTAGATTTACAGTGCAAACATTCTTGGATTTACAGTGAGCTCTTCACATATTTTCACTACAAAGAAAAAGCAGAGTCATGATGACAAGTCCACATTTCAGTGTGTCCAGTTCGTAATAAATTACCCGGCAAGGCCCAACATTTTCATCAGATATTGGTGTACCCCCAATAAAACCGGGCTCCTCCTCATCATAAAGCAAAAGAAGAGAAAAGAGCAGGGACAGGTGTGAGCAAGATTTGGGCGGGGGTGTGTGTGCGATGGAAACAGTTTATGGCCTGTTGTGCTTTGATGCTATCTCGTTGGGCCACTGGGAGAGGAACTGACCAAATAGGTTTGGGTTGGGGCAATGGTTCCAGCTTGCCCAGGTCACAGAAAAGTCAATTAAGGTGTATGTGTCCTTTGATATCGAATTCAGCTGTAGTTACAAGCCTATGTGAAGGGCAACTCACAAAATGGCTGCCAAGCGTAAAATGGAAGCCAAGGGTTCAGGACGAGAATGGCGATTTAGAGGTGAAATCGCCACTCGAATATGACGCAAATGCTTGTACATGGTGTACTAGCCATTATCGGTCTTTTGATATAAAAATCGTCATGCTATGACAAAGTTTGTTGCACGAGTCCAGAATTTTCAGAACTACACCGGCCCCTGCGGTGGCTGATGCAGATGCAAGGGGAGAACCCGAAGTTGCTAAGATGGTCCATCTCCCTACAAGGGATGGACTTCACTGTGGAGCATTGCCCTGACACCGACCACGCCAACGCTGATGGCCTGTCCCGCTTCTTCCACCTCGGCGAGGAGAACACCCAAAAGATGGGTGACTCTCCCTGCCTTCAGCTGGGGGGGACGTGTGTTGGAACCGGCCTCGTGGTGTGATCCCACTCCTCCTGCATGGCGGGCCCGGGATGACATCGACCTCTGCCCCTCGGACTGAAGATACCCCCTCCGACCTTCTCGAGAGCCGGCACCCCTGGCAACCACCGGCTCTCCCCCCACCAGAACATGGCGACCCTTACTCGCCCCACGCTGCTGGCCCGATCCCTATCCCGGGCTACCCTCTCAGGCCCGGACTCCATCTTGGGCCTACCCCGGCCGGACCCCGTGGCCTCGGCCCGACCTCAGCTGCGGCCCCAACAAAGCACCGACATCGAGGCACCAAGATCCGACCAGGAGGTAAAACGGCCACTTAACGGATCAAGGAGGAGAGAAGTTTCGATGGCCCTGCAGCCGTCCCCGGACGCCTGGTTTTGATCGGCCTCCGGCCTCCCTGGGCGCTGGCTCCACCCCCCTGCTGGGTGTCTGGACACTCTCATCCCGGCCCCTCTGCCCCCCAGGTGCGAGTGTCCGGACATCAAAGGACTCCAGACCTATATCTGGAGGAGCCCTGGAATGGGTCGGCAGTTGTATCCTGGAGTCGAGAGACCCCGAGAAGAACTCACCTGCTTGGAACCTGAAACCATCTTTTGGAGCCCTGCTTGCGCTGCCGCGGCCCAACCTCGCTGAAACCATCTTTGGAGCCCTGCTGGCGCTGCCGCGGCCCAACCTCGCTGAAACCATCTTTGGAGCCCTGCTGGTGCTGCCGCGGCCCAACCTCGCTGAAACCATCTTTGGAGCCCTGCTGGCGCTGTCGCGGCTTAACCTCGCTGAAACCATCTTTGGAGCCCTGCTGGCGCTGCCGCGGCCCAACCTCGCTGAGACTATCTTTGGAGCCCTGCTGGCGCTGCTGCGGCCCAACCTCGCTGAAACCATCTTCAGAGCCCTGCTGGCGCTGCCGCGGCCTGACCCCTAGGAACCCCCCAGCTCGAGGATTGAGAGCTGAGCGCAGGGTATCCCTGTACCAGGCTGGTACCAAGACTGTCCCGCTACCCCCTTCCCGCAGGTACCAAGACCTACAGGATCCCTCGATCCATTTATACCTGTATTGTGGAGATAACCTGCTTTAATTTGATAAAGACGTTAAGAATCTATCCTTGTGTGTGGTGTCCATCTGTAGTGGTGTGATTGCTTGCCTGTACGATCCTAGGAGAGGAACCTCGTCAGGAGGCCTCTCGACTTCGCTCGGCCAGTTCTAAAAGGAGAGGTGGGTCTCGGGGTGGTCGGCCAGACAGCCTCTGCCTCCCCCCTAAGATCCCCTTTCTAACAGGAGTGAACCCTTTGGGGGTGAACCAGCAGAATGAGTGAGCCCTCTGGGGTGAACCAGCATAAGGAGTGAGTCATCTGGGTGTGAAGCAGCAGAAGGAGTGAACCCTTTGGGGGTGAACCAGCAACGGAGTGACCCCTTTGGGGGTGAACCAGCGGAAGGAGTGAGCCCTCTGATATGAACCAGCAGAATGAGTGATCCTTCTGGTGGTGAACCAGCAGGAGCGAGCCCTCTGGGGTGTACCAGCATAAGGATTGAGCCCTATGGGGTGAACCAGCAGAAGGAGTGAGCCCTCCGTGGGTGAACCAGCAGAAGGAGGGAGCCTCTGAGGGTGGACCAGCAGAAGGGGTGAGCTCTCTGTGGGTGAATTGGCAGAAGGAGTGAGCCCTCAGGGGTGAACCAGCAGAAAGATTGAGCCCTCTGTGGGTAAACCAGCAAAAGGAGTGAGCCCTCTTGAGTGAGCCAGCAGAAGGAGTGAGCCCTCTGGGGGTGAACCAGCAGAAGGAGTGAGCTCTCTGTGGGTGAATTGGCAGAAGGAGTGAGCCCTCTTGAGTGAGCCAGCAGAAGGAGTGAGCCCTCTGTGGGTGAACCAGCAGAAGGAGTCAGCCCTCCTGTGTGAACCAGCAGAAGAGGTGACCCCTCTTGGGTGAATTAGCAGAAGAAGTGAATCCTCATGGGTGAACCAGCAGAAGGAGGGAGCCCTATGGGGCGAACAAGCAAAAGGAGTGAGCCCTCTGTGGGTAAACCAGCAGAATGAGAGAGTCCTCTGTGATGAACCAGCAGAAGGAGTGAGCCCTCTGAGGGTGAACCAGGAGAAGGAGTGAGCCTTCTGGGGTGAACCAGGAGAAGGAGTGAGCCTCTGGGGATGGACCAGCAGAAGGGGTGAGCCCTCTGAGGGTGAACCAGCAGAAGGGGTGAGCCCTCCTGGGTGAACCAGCAGAAGGAGTGAGCCCTCTGTGGCTGAAACAGCAGAAGGAGTGAGCCCTCTGTGGGTGAACCAGCAGAAGGAGTGAGCCCTCTGTGGGTGAAACCGCAGAAGGATGGAACCCACTGTGGGTGAACCATCAGAAGGAGGGAGACCTCTGTGGGTCACCAGTAGAAGGAGTGAGCCCTCTTGGGTGAACCAGCAGAAGAAGTGAGCCCTCTGGGGTGAACCAGCGGAAGGAGTGATCCCTCTGTGGGTGAACAAGCAGAAGGAGTGAGACCTTTGGGGGTCACCCAGCAGAAGGAGTGAGCCCTTGGGGGTGAACCAGCAGAAAGAGTGAGCTCTCTGCGGGTGACCCAGCAAAAAGAGTTAGCCTCTGGAAGTGGACCAGTTGAAGGGGTGAGCCTTCTGGGGGTGAAGCAGCAGAAGGAGTGGAATCTCTGTGGGTGAATCAGCAGAAGGAGTAAGCCCTCAAGGGTGAACCAGCAGAAGGGGTGAGCCCTCAAGGGTGAACCAGCAGAAGGGGTGAGCCCTCTGGGGGTGAACTAGCAGAAGGAGAGAGCCCTCTGTGTGTGAACCACAGAAGGAGTGAACCCTTTAGGGGTGAACCAGCAGAAGAAGTGAGCCCTCTCAGGTGAACACACAGAAGAGTGGGCCATCTGGGGGTGAACCAGCAGGAGGAGTGATCCCTCTGTGGGTGAACCAGCAGGAGGAGTGAATCCTCTTAGTTAAACCAGCAGAAGGAGTTGGCCCTTCTGGGGGTGAACCAGCAGCCTTCTGGGGGTGAACTAGCAGGAGGAGTGATCCCTCTGTGGGTGAACCAGCAGGAGGAGTAAATCCTCTTAGTTGAACCAGCAGAAGGAGGAGTAAGCCCTCTGAGGGTGAACCAGCAGAAGGAATGAGCCCTTTTGGGGGTGAACCAGCAGAAGGAGTGATCCCTTTTGGCGGGAATGAGCAGAAGGAGTAAGCTCTCTGAGGTGAACCAGCAGAAGGAGTGAACCCTTTGGGGGTGAACCAGCAGAAGGAGTGAACCCTCTGGAGTGTACCAGCAGAAGGAGTGAGCCCTCTGGGGTAAACCAGCAGAAGGAGTGAGCCCTCTGGGGTGAACTAGCAGAATGGGTAGCCATCTGGGTGTGAACCAGCAGAGGGATTGAGCCCTCTGGGGTAAACCAGCAGAAGGAGTGAGCCCTCTGGGGTGAACTAGCAGAATGGGTAGCCATCTGGGTGTGAACCAGCAGAAGGATTGAGCCCTCCGGGGTGAACCAGCAGGAGTGAGCCATCTTGATGAACCAGCAGAAGGAGTGGTCCCTCGGTGGGAAAACCAGCAGATGGAGTGAGCCCTCTAGGGTGAGCCAGCTGAAGTAGTGAGCCCTCTGTGGTGAACCAGCAGATGAAGTGACCCCTCTTGGGTGAATTGGCAGAGGAAGTGAGTCCTCAGGGGTGAACCAGCAGAAGGAGTAATCCCTCTGGTGTTAACCAGCAGAAGTAGTAAGCCCTCTGGGGTGAACCAGCAGAAAGAGTGTGCCCGTTGGAGGTGTACCAGCAGAAGCGGTGAGCCCTTTGTGAGTGAACCAGCAGAAGGAGTGAGCCCTCTTGGGGTGAACCAGCAGAAGGAGCGATCCCTTTGGGGGTGAACCAGCAGGATTAAGCCCTCTGGGGAGAACCAGCAGAAGGAGTGAGCCCTCTGAGGGTTAACCAGCAGAAGGAGTGAGCCCTTTACTTGTGAACCAGCAGAAGGAGTGAGCTCTCTAGGGGTGAACCAGCAGGAAGAGTGCAGCCTCTGGGTCGAACCAGCAGAAGGAGTGGGTGCTCTGGGGTGAACCAGCAGAAGGAGTGAGTCCTATGGGGGTGAATCTGCAGAAGGATTGAGCCCTCCGTGGCTAAATCAGCAGAAGGAGTGAGCCCTTTGTGGGTGAACCAGCAGAAGGAGTGAGCCCTCTGGGGTGAACCAGCAGAGGAACGAGCCCTCTGGGGGTGGACCAGTAGAATGAGTGAGCGCTCTGTGGTGAACCAGCAGAAGGAGGTAGCCGTCTGGGATTAACCAGTAGGAGTGAGCCGTCTTTGGTGAACCAGCAGAAGGAGTGAGCTATCTGGGTGTGGCCCAGCAGAAGGTGTGAGTCCTCTGGGGTAAACCAGCTGAAGGAATGAGCCCTCTGGGGGTGAACCAGCAGAAGGAGTGAACCCTTTGAGGGTGAAACAGCAGACGGAGGGAGCGCTCTGTAGGTGAACCAGCAGAAGGAGTGAACCCTTTGTGGGTGAACCATCAGAAGGTGTGAGCCCTCTGGGGTGAACCAGCAGAATGAGTGAGCCCTCTGGGGGTGAATCGGCAGAAGGAGTGAGCCCTTTGGGGTGAACCAGCAGAAGGAGTGAACGCTTTGGCGGTGAACAGCAGAAGGAGTGAGCCCTCTGGGGTGAACCAGCAGAAGGAGTGAGCCCACTGTGGGTAAATCAGCAGAAGGAGTGAACCCTTAGGGGGTGAACCAGTGGAAGGAGTGCGCCCTCTGGTATGAACCAGCAGAATGAGTGAGCCTTCTGGGGGTCAACCAGCAGGAGTGAGCCCTCTGGGGTGTACCAGCATTAGGAGTGAGCCCTACGGGGTGAACCAGCAGAAGGAGTGAGCGCTCTGGGGTGAACCAGCATAAGGAGTGAGCCATCTGGGTGTGAACCAGCAGAAGGAGTGAACCCTCTGTGGTGAACCAGCAGAAGGAGGGAGCCCTCTGTGGGTGAACCAGCAGAAGACCGGAGCCCTGAGTGTGTGAAACAGCAGAAGGAGGGAGCCCTCTGTGGGTGAACCAGCAGAAGAGTGAACCCTCTTGGTAGAACCAGCAGAAGGTGTGATCCATCTGTGGTTGAACCAGCAGAAGGAGTGAGCCCTTTGGGGGTCACCCAGCAGAAGGAGTGAGCCCTCTGGGGGTGAACCAGCAGAAGGAGTGATCTCACTGTGTGTGACCCAGCAAAAAGAATGAGCCTTTGGGGTTGACCAGCAGAAGGGGTGAGCCCTCTAGGGGTGAACCGGCAGAAGGAGTGAGCCCTCTGTGGTGAACCACCAGAAGAAGTGACCCCTCTTGGGTGAATTAGCAGAAGAAGTGAGTCCTCAGGAGTGAACCAGCAGAAGGAGGGAGCCCTCTGGGGTTAACCTGCAGAAAGAGTGAACCCTTTGGGGGTGAACCAGCAGATGGAGAGAGCGCTCTGTAGGTGAACCAGCAGAATGAGTGAACGCTTTGGGGGTGAACCAGCAGAAGTAGTGAGCCCTCTGGGATGAACCAGCAGAATGAGTGAGCCCTCTGTGGTTGAATCAGCATAAGGAGTGAGCCATCTGGGTGTGAACCAGCAGAAGGAGTGAGCCCTCTGGGGGTGATACAGCAGAAGGAGTGAACCCTTTGGGGGTGAACCAGCAGATGGAGTGAGCCCTCTTTAGGTGAACCATCAGAAGGAGTGAACCCTCCCACGAGCTGAGTGGTCGCTCCCAGTGTCCCTGCAGACTGCTGGTATCGTAGCGCTGAATTGCTGAGTTAACTGCCTTCTATTTTCACGTGCTGTATGCTGGCTTGGCGCTTTGCTGTAGTAGCGCTTTGTGTATTCAATCTGTGCTGTTTAAATTTGTTTCAGCGCTTTTGCCGCTAGCGCTCCGCTGTGCCCCCCCCTCCGCCTCCATTTTGTTTGTTGTGGTAGTCCTCGTGTGCCCGCCCCGCCTCCCAGCTGAGCCGCCCTCCCACTGTCCTGAAATAGCGCTCCCCTCCCTACAGGCGCCGTGACTCGCTCCTCTCCCACGAGCTGAGTGGTCGCTCCCAGTGTCCCTGCAGACTGCTGGTATCGTAGCACTGAATTGCTGAGTTAACTGCCTTCTATTTTCACGTGCTGTATGCTGGCTTAGCGCTTTGCTGTAGTAGCGCTTTGTGTATTCAATCTGTGCTGTTTAAATTTGTTTCAGCGCGTTTGCCGCTAGCGCTCCGCTGTGCCCCCCCCTCCGCCTCCATTTTGTTTGTTGTGGTAGTCCTCGTGTGCCCGCCCCGCCTCCCAGCTGAGCCGCCCTCCCACTGTCCTGAAATAGCGCTCCCCTCCCTACAGGCGCCGTGACTCGCTCCTCTCCCACGAGCTGAGTGGTCGCTCCCAGTGTCCCTGCAGACTGCTGGTATCGTAGCGCTGAATTGCTGAGTTAACTGCCTTCTATTTTCACGTGCTGTATGCTGGCTTAGCGCTTTGCTGTAGTAGCGCTTTGTGTATTCAATCTGTGCTGTTTAAATTTGTTTCAGCGCGTTTGCCGCTAGCGCTCCGCTGTGCCCCCCCTCCGCCTCCATTTTGTTTGTTGTGGTAGTCCTCGTGTGCCCGCCCCGCCTCCCAGCTGAGCCGCCCTCGCCCCTCCCCCTCCACTCTCCATATATGACAGGAGTTACCGCGCGCAGCGTCCACGCGCAGCGTCCACGCCCAACCCGCGCCGAAGGTGCGCCAAAGGTAAGCCCGTCTACGCCCGTCCGCGCCTGGACCGCGCCCAGCGCCAGACCCCCTGCCCCTCGCGCTGCCCAGCCCTCCCGCATTACCTACGATTCCGCCACCCTCCTAGCCCTTAACCCCGGTCGCGCCCCCAACTGCGTCCAAGCCGCTCCTGGACACACCCATGGACCTTTCTCTTGCTACTCCTGCAAATTCATCGGCACCGACAACATCTCCGCTGCGACCACACCACAGATTCCCGACCCCAACCACCTACAATGCATCTTGCTCAACACCCGTTCGGTCCACAGTCACGCCATTGACCTATGGAACCTACTAGACACCACCTCTCCGGACGTCGCCTTCCTAATGGAAACATGGATGAACGCTTCCTCCGCCCCAGACATCACCATTGCCATCCCTGAAGAATATAAGATCACACGCAAGGACCGTACCGGCCACACAGGAGGAGGAATCGCCATCGTCCATAAAAAATCAATCCACATTTCAACCAGCTCTGACGCCAATCTCGCCAACTCTGAACACCTTCACTTCCAGATCCACATCGACCCCAAGACCACACTCAGAGGCACCCTCCTCTACAGACCACCAGGAACCCGCGCAAAATTCAGTGAAGACATCACGGACTTCATCACTCCACACGCGCTCCCCTCCAAAGATTACATCCTTCTGGGAGACCTCAACTTTCACCTTGAAAAGAACAACGACCGCAACACCACCACCCTCCTGGACAACCTCGCCAACCTCGGTCTCAAACAACTGGTCACTTCCCCCACCCACATCGCAGGTCACACACTCGACCCCATCTTCACCTCCAGCAATCATGTCTCCTTCAGCCACACTACGGATCTCCTCTGGACTGACCACAGCTGCGTTCACTTCACCTACAACAAGCCAAAACCCATCAACCACCCCCAACAAACTCTGCAAAGAAACTGGAACAAAATCACCATCGACCAGATCTCCTCATCGCTCCTTCTAAATACCCCAGCCCACTCTTCTAACCCAGACCAAGCCGCCGCCAACTTCACCCTATGGTTATCCAACACCGCCGACATCCTAGCACCACTGAAGAAACGTCAACGCAAACCTGGCAGCAAGAAGGCCTCATGGTTCAACGATGATCTTAAGAAGTCCAAGAAACTCTGCCGCTCCCTTGAAAAGGCCTGGAAAAAAGACCCAACCACCTGTACCAGGGATGCCTTCAAAAACGCCACCCGCACACACCACCAACTAATCCGAAAGGCTAAGAAAACAGCATTCAAGGATCGATTAGACAACAACGCCCACAACAGCAAGGAACTTTTCAACATCGTCAAGGAATTCACCAACCCCTCGGCCAACTCCAACGACATCACCCCTTCTCAAGCCCTCTGCGACTCCCTGGCTTTATTCTTCCACAACAAAATTGCGGACATCCACAACAGCTTCGACAACCAACCCGGAGACCAACCCACCCAACCATATGCTGAACATTCTCCCCCCTCGAACACTCTTAACGACTGGAACCCAATCTCCACTGAGGACACCATCCGCCTGATGAACTCTATCCACTCAGGATCCCCCACAGACCCATGTCCTCACCACATCTTCAACAAAGCAGACTCCGTCATAGCACCGCACCTCCGAGACGTCATCAACTGCTCCTTCAACTCCGCCACCTTCCCGGAAAGCTGGAAACACGCTGAACTCACCGCCCTTCTGAAAAAACCCACAGCGGACCCCACCGAACTCAAAAATTACCGCCCTATATCGCTCCTTCCTTTCCCAGCCAAAGTCATCGAGAAAGCTGTCAACAACCAACTCGCCGCTTTCCTCAAAGCCAACAAATCCCTCGACTCCTCACAATCTGGCTTCCGAGCAAAACACAGCACTGAGACCGCCCTCATCGCAGCAACTGACGACATTCGAACTCTACTGGACAATGGAGACACAGTCGCCCTAATCCGCCTCGACCTCTCTGCAGCCTTCGACACAGTCTGCCACAGCACCCTTCTACAACGCCTCAGAAACATCGGAATACAAGGAAAAGCACTTGAATGGATCACCTCGTTCCTTACCGGAAGAACCCAGAGAGTCCGCCTTCCACCATTCAAGTCCGAGGCCACTGAAGTCATCTGTGGCGTACCACAAGGATCCTCACTCAGTCCCACTCTCTTCAACGTATACATGAGCCCCCTTGCGGCCATCGCTCGCCAACACAACCTCAACATCATCTCCTACGCGGATGACACTCAACTGATCCTTTCTCTCACCAATGACCCCAGCACCGCCAAAACAAATCTACACGAAGGAATGAAAGAAGTTGCCGAATGGATGAAACAAAGCCGTCTGAAACTGAACTCAGATAAAACAGAAGTCCTCATCTTAGGTACATCCCCCTCTGCATGGGACGACTCTTGGTGGCCGGAAGCCCTTGGAAAAGCACCCATCCCGACAGACCACGCACGGAACCTAGGCGTAATCCTGGACTCTTCACTCTCAATGAACACACAAGTCAACGCCGTATCCTCATCCTGCTTCAACATTCTTCGCATGCTCAAAAAAACATTTCGCTGGATCCCCACCGAAACCAGAAAAACAGTCACCCATGCTCTGGTCACGAGCCGACTGGACTACGGAAACACCCTCTACGCAGGTACTACTGCTAAACTCCAGAAGAAACTCCAACGAATCCAAAACGCCTCAGCCAGGATCATATTAGACATCCCGCGTAACGAACACATCTCTGGCCACCTGAAAGACCTCCACTGGCTACCCGTCAATAAGAGGATCACCTTCCGACTGCTAACCCACGCACACAAATCACTCTACGACATCGGACCAGAATGCCTCAACTCACGACTATCCTTCTACACCCCCTCCCGCCAACTACGTTCTTCCAGCCAAGCCCTCGCCACTGTACCCCGCATCAACAAGACCACCATGGGAGGCAGATCCTTCTCATACCTGGCAGCTAAAACATGGAACTCACTCCCCTCCTACCTTCGTCTTTCCCAGAACCACCTAGCATTTAGAAAGCAACTTAAAACGTGGATATTTGACAAGTAATCCCCCTCCCCTCCCTAAGCGCCTTGAGACCCTCTGGGTATGTAGTGCGCTATATAAATTCTCTGACTTGACTTGACTTGACTTTGGGGGTGAACTAGCAGAAGGAGTGAGGCACCTGGGGTGAACCAGCAGAATTTGTTAGCCCTCTGTGGGCGAACCAGCAGAAGGAGTGAACCCTTTGGGGGTGAACCAGCAGATGGAGAGAGCGCTCTGTAGGTGAACCAGCAGAATGAGTGAACCCTTTGGGGGTGAACCAGCAGAATGAGTGAGCCCTCTGTGGTTGAATCAGCACAAGGAGTGAGCCCTCTGGGGTGAACCAGCATAAGGAGTGAGCCATCTGGGTGTGAACCAGCAGAAGGAGTGAGCCCTCTGTCGGTGAACCAGCAGAAGGAGGGAGCCCTCTTGGGTGAGCCAGCAGAAGGAGTGAGCCCTCTGTGGTGAACCAGCAGAATAAGTGACCCCTCTTGGGTGAATTAGCAGAAGAAGTGAGTCCTCGGGGGTGAACCAGCAGAAGGAGGGAGCCCTATGGGGCGAACAAGCAGAAGGAATGAGTCCTCTGTGATGAACCAGCAGAAGGAGAGAGCCCTCTGAGGGTGAACCAGGAGAAGGAGTGATCCCTCTGAGATGAACCAGCAGAGGGAGTGAACCCTCTGAGGATGAACCATGAGGAGTAAGTGAGCCCTCTGGATTGAACCAGCAGAAGGAGCGATCCTTCTGTGCTTGAACCAGCAGAAGGGGTGAGCCCTCTGGTGTGAACCAGCAGAAGGAGTGAGCCCTCTGTGTGTGAACCAGCAGAAGGAGTGAGCCCTCTTGGGTTGAACCAGCAGAAGGAGTGATCCCTTTTGGGGTGAACCAGCAGAAGTAAGCCCTCTGGTGTGAACCAGCAGAAGGAGTGAGCCCTCTGAGAGTTAACCAGCAGAAGGAGTGAGCTCTCTGGGGGTGAACCAGCAGGAAGAGTGCACCCTCTGGGTCGAACCAGCAGAAGGAGTGAGCCCTCCGTGGGTGAATCAGCAGATGGAGTGAGCCCTTTGTGGGTGAACCAGCAGAAGGAGTGAGCCCTCTGGGGTGAACCAGCAGAAGGAGCAAGCCCTCTGGGGGTGGACCAGTTGAATGAGTGAGCGCTCTGTGGTGAAGCAGCAGAAGGAGAGAGCCCTCCGGAGCGAAACAGCAGGAGTGAGCCGTCTTATATGGGCCTTTCTTTCGTCCCAGGAATAGCTATGGATTTCACAAAAATCAAACTGGAGGTCATGGAATTTTTTAGAAAAATAAGATTGAGGTGGTTCTTCAGAGAGTCGCCGGACCAGGTTCTAACAGAAGCCTCAGGGCTTCGCAATAAATCGACATTTTGCCCTCCTAACCACAACACCTCGAAGAGCATCATCGCTTTCTAGCGCTCCGTTATGTCATCTTTGAACATACTTGAGAAGAGACGCCCATTTGTACCTGGGAATGTCACCAAGAAACAAAGATAAACCATATGTGAATTGAAGAATTAGCAGGAGGCCATAATAAGGCCTGCAGATAAAGGAGGAGCTGTGGTCCTCTGGTCCAAGGACCTGTATAGAACTGAGGGACGAAGCCATGTCTACAACCTAGATTGGTATCGCCGGATCACACATGACCCTACAGCCCAGATACTTGATGAGGTTACCAAACTTGTGAACGGGGCCAGAGAAGCAGGGATACTTGGTCCAAAGGAGTCCGAATACCTGGTGAAAAAATATCCACGAACTCCCCATCTCTACTTTCTTCCGAAAGTGCACAAAGACTCTAAAACACCTCCGGAACGCCCCATCGTGTCGGGGTGCGACTCTGTTTTTGAACCAATCTCTCAATTTGTGGGCATATTTCTTAAACCTCTTGTTGTCCAAGTTCCATCGTATCTGAGTGACACCATGGACTTCATTAATAGGGTCGAAGGCCTTAAATTTGACTCCAATTCTCAACTGCTTGTCACCATGGACGTATCTTCTTTGTATACGCAGATTCCGCAGCAAGATGGCCTCGATGTTATTGAACTTTACCTGGAGACCAGACCTCGTCCCCATAGGGTCCCCACCGATCTCATCGTCTCGTTTGCTACACTGGCTCTAAAAAATAATTTTTTTACATTTGAGGAAGAAATGTTTCTGCAAATCAAAGGCTCAGCCATGGGCTGTCCCTTTGCGCCTGAAATGGCGATCCTCTACATGGGTCAATACGAGGAGAGATACGTGTATACCAACAACCCTACAGAGATCATATTGAGCAGTGGCTCAGATATATAGACGATGTCTGGTGTGTCTGGAATGGGTCCCCTGCTTTACTTGAAGAATTTCACGCCTGGCTGAACAATAGAAGCCCTGACATTAAATTCAGTCTGAGCTATGATTCTAAATCATTACCTTTACTTGCTGTGGAGGTGTCAGCCAAGACAGATGGACTCATGTGCTCCCTGTATCAAAAGAAAACTGATAAGAACAACGCACTTCACTACAGGAGTTACCATCCCAGGAGTCTGAGGGATAACCTCCCATACGGACAATTTCTTCGTGTGAGACGAAATTGTTCGTCTACACAGCAGTTTGATCTCCATGGCCAAGCACTCACAGCCAAACTACAGGAAAGAGGCTATTCCCATAAGCTGTTGAAGCATTCCATGAAAAGAGCAAGATGGACGCCTAGGGAGTACCTCTTAGAATAAAGATCCAGACCTGCAACCCAAAGGATGGTGTGCGTATCCACGTTTGGCCCCCATACCAACCAGCTCCGAAAAATCATCAGGAGGTGTTGGCACTTGGTGGAGGAAGTGTTACCAGATGTGGGAGCTCTGCTGTTTGCTCTCAAAAAGAACCGGAGCATCGGCCAGATGATTACCTTGACACGGCCTCCTGCAAAAAGAGATTCTCAAAGTACCATCTTCGGGTCCAACCCCGTCAAGGGGCACCGGAAATGTGGGACATGCACAGTTTGTGACCTCACTATGGAGGGGTCCCTCTTTACAGACTGCAACAAATTTTGGATACATGACGAACACACGAATTGCAAAACCAAAAACACAGTGTACGCCATCCAATGCCCTTGTAAAAAGGTGTACATTGGGAAGACCACTCAGGAGGTTCGTCAACGAATCATTCAACACCGATCCAGAATAAACAATAAGACTCTAACAGCTCCCTTGGTTTCCCACTTCATACAATATAAACACTCAGCCAATGATATAAGATGGACCGTGCTTGCGGTCATCAGAGGTGGCAGTGGGGACCCTGATGTACGCCTCTCTCAGAAAGAGGCTTATCTCATTCTGTAATTTGATACTTCAAACTCCGGCCTGAATGAAATGTCTGAACTTGGTAATCTCTAATTCAATTTTCTTTCTGCGTTCAGCTCTAGCCGTGCTGCTTGGATTATGGTAAAGGACTGTACTATTTCTATAATAAATCCCCCTTTTTTTCTTTTTCAAAAACCTACCATGACACTGACTTCCGGTCTTGGTGAGTGGTTTCCCCTTTATCAGTGGCGATGTCTAGCCTTACTTGTGTTCATTATTCCGATGAGGTCCTAGTACATTGATACCATAAATGTGTCTAGATGCGGTGTTTTAGTTTGCACACATACACTATCTATAATGGGTGATGTATTTATGAATCTGAAACTGTAGTTCATGTGAAGATCCAATTTATGCAAATGAAATGTGAGAATATTTAAATCATGTTCCATGGTATAAAACACACTGTTCGATGTTTTACACACTGAGGCAATGCCCGCAGATTCTGCTGGATAATGACAAATCATTGTTCAGATTTACGAATTGATACCATAAATGTGTCTAGATGCGGTGTTTAGGTTTGCACACACACACTACTTATAATGGTTGATGTATTTATGTATCTGAGACTGTAGTTCATGTGAAGATCCAATTTATGCAAACGAAATGTGAGAATATTTAAATCATGTTCCATTGTACAAAACACACTGTTCGATGTTTTACACACTGAGGCCATGCCCGCAGATTCTGCTGGATAATGACAAATCGTTGTTCAGATGTACGAGTCCGACCGGCCGGACTCCAAGTACCAGCATCCTTGGACCTTCACGGTGTCCTTTCTCGCTTTCGTTGTTGTCACTGAGCTAGCATTTAGTATCCCTCAAACGAGCCCGCGTCAAGGACTCTCTGAACGCCTTCGGCCGTCACCCGGATTCAATCCTTGTTGCACATGTAAGTTGTTCTTTCGAGACCCTTAGCCGACCCCAGCAGATTAAACATCTGCTTTTCCAGGCAATATCACATGTGCCTTTCTTCTGCTTCTTGCAGCGGCTCCGTGCGGTAGAATAATTCCCGCCTCACTTGACAACGAATCCCCGACTTCGTCTCTACATAGCCGTTTACTTTGGCATACGGCGTGCAGGTAGGAAAAGTGCCGCACATGAGTGCATCGATTCTTGTCCACTCTACTGATGTTCGCTATTTCATGCGGGCTGTTATTACTTTCCTTCCCCAGCTCATACCAGGAATGTGAACTTTGTTACTTCCCAACAGCGCACCGCTGGGCGGGCGCCCCGTGTTTTTGACACCTTTATAACTCCATTCAGGTAATTGAGCTCCATTACAAACACACAAGCTCGGTGAGTGTGCCCAAGTTTTAAATTCTTTCTCCCTGACTGCCACTCCTTTCATTCTCTTTACAGATTAACAGTCCTGCTTCACAGTTTTCCTCCACCCCTGCAATTTCTTGTGCACGAGGTGCAGGTAACTTTTTCTGTTTACGTACTTGTGGTGAGACAGAGAGGTTCCCTAAATTGTGACACTACTAGTTTGACACCACCCTTTCTAAATTCTCTTCACAGTGAAGATTGTACCCAGTCCCTGTCCTGAGGAGAACCTTGAATTATTTTGGTTCGAAACGCGTTGACCCCCAGCCTGTGACAAGAAAGAAGGGTGCAGCTAGGGATCAACTTATCCCACTGGTGTGGGTCCTTGCGTGCAACCAGACTGAACATTTAGTCACAGGTTTTGTGAGACAGGCAGGCAGTTGTTTTCCACCCCTAATTCCGCCTGTCCACTGGTATTTTAGTTAAAGGACTGGTTTTGTTTTTTCCTTCCATGCTTTATGTTTTCTAATTACAATTGATTTGGATTGTATGTACTGTATTTTAAGTTGCACTTTGGTGTCATGTAAATGTTTGAATATTTAGTATTCATGTCTGTATCTATGGTGCACACAATTGTTTGTTTTTGCCTTTGACTTGACTGTTTTTGACAGAGTTTTCTTTTTTGATGTCATGTTTTTATGAACTTTGAAACTTGATCATGAACCAAAATAAATGTTTTGCTAAACAAATGGCTTGGTCACGCAGTACACAATGAAGTGGGTGCTGAACTGTTCCTATAGACAGACTAGGGGGATTAAACTGGCGTGACCAAGGTGTAAAAGAGACACCCAAGGGCATCCATTTTGTTGGATGTAGTTGCCTCACACACCCAGAAGGGTGTCATGCTTCATCATAGGCGTTTGCTCCTCGTCGGGGAGGCCGTGCAATCCCCGACGGGCTCACCTCAAAGAGGGGCTCTTTGGCGGAGATCTTTTTATCCAACAGCCTTATGGTGAAGTGGGGGGGTGTGGGCGGGATGTTGTATTGTGTGGTGAAGGAATTAAAATGTAGCAAGGGGTACCTGGACCTAACAATAAAACTGGAAGGAGGGTCTCTCAAAACCACCATGTACAGGAAACCCACAGACCGCAATAGCCTTTTGCACTATAAGAGCCATCATCCTTAGGCTCTACGCACTAACCTACCTTTCGGCCAATTCCTACGGATAAGACGCAATTGTAGTGAGGTGTCCAACTACAAGAAAGAGTCCGCAATCCTCTCGAGGAACCTTCTTGATAGAGGCTACCCTAAGAGTGATATCTTGAAAGCCAAGAAGAGGGCCAGGAATAATAATCGAGAAGCTCTCCTCGAACGACAGGAAAGAGCCACTGTTGAAAATCAACCGATCACTTGTGTGACTACCTTCACCCCATTGTCCAACAAAATAAGGAACACAATAAAGCACCATTGGGGTATCCTCAATACAGGGGACATGGTCCTGGAACAACCAAGGTTTGCCTTTAAGAGATCACAAAATCTAAAGGATATCCTAATCAGCACCAGGCCCAAGAATGTTAGGAAAGAAACTCAACAAACCTTGTGGCATTTGCCTCCTGAGACAGGCCACTACCCATGTGGCATGTGTGGCGTATGCAGATACACTCTGACTCTGAAAACCATTCAGCTCTCCGAGACTTTCAAATGGGAGCTTAGGCAGCACACCAACTGCAACACGACACACTGTATATACATGATAATCTGCCCGTGTGGTCTCCAACAAAATGGATGCCCTTGGGTGTCTCTTTTACACCTTGGTCACGCCAGTTTAATCCCCCCTAGTCTGTCTATAGGAACAGTTCAGCACCCACTTCATTGCGCCATTCGTACCGGAAACGGACACATGCTGATACTGGACCTTCCACCTTCCTGAATGGTAATCTGTGTCCGTTGATCAATTGATCTATCATTCTCCCTCCTTTGATAAATATTGGTCACGCAGTACTCATGGGCTGTGTGGGTTCTAATTTGAAATCAAAGTATTCTGGCTTGCCATTGTTTTTCTCTTTCGCAACTGTTGAGGTCCAGGCTGGTCAGTTTGTCGGACCCAATACCTTTTTGTATACACGTCTTATATGAACCAGCAGAAGGAGTAGTCACTCGGTGGGAAAACCAGCAGATGGAGTGAGCCCTCATGGGTGAGCCAGCTGAAGGAGTGAGCCCTCTGTGGTGTACCAGCAGAAGAAATGACCCCTCTTGGGTGAATTAGCAGAAGAAGTGAGTCCTCAGGGGTGAACCAGCAGAAGGAGTAATCCCTCTGGTGTTAACCAGCAGAAGGAGTAAGCCCTCTGGGGGTGAACCAGCAGAAGGAGTGAGCCCTTTTGGGGTGAACCAGCAGAAGGAGTGATCCCTTTGGGGGTGAACCAGCAGAAGTAAGCCCTCTGGTGTGAACCAGCAGAAGGAGTGAGCCCTCTGAGAGTTAACCAGCAGTAGGAGTGAGCTCTCTGGGGGTGAACCAGCAGGAAGAGTACACCCTCTGGGTTGAACCAGCAGAAGGAGTGAGCCCTCCGTGGGTGAATCAGCAGATGGAGTGAGCCCTTTGTGGGTGAACCAGCAGAAGGAGTGAGCCCTCTGGGGTGAACCAGCAGAAGGACGAGCCCTAAGTGGGTGGACCAGTAGAATGAGGGAGCCCTCTTGGGTGAACCTTTACGAGTGAGCTATCTTTTGTGAACCAGCAGAAGGAGTGAACCCTCTGGGGGTGAACCAGTAGAAGGAGTGAGCCCTCTGGGGGTGAACCAGCAAAAGGAGTGAACCCTTTGGGGGTGAACCAGCAGACAGAGAGAGCTCTCTGTAGGTGAACCAGCAGAAGGAGTGAACCCTTTGGGGGTGAACTGGGGGTGAACCAGCAGAGGGAGTGAACCCTTTGGGGGTGAACCAACAGACAGAGAGCGCTCTCTGTAGGTGTACCAGCAGAAGGAGTTAACCCTTTGGGGGTGAACCAGCAGATGGAGTGAGCCCTCTGGGGTGAATCAGCAGAATGAGTGAGCCCTCTGTGGGTGAACCAGCAGAAGGACTGAACCCTTTGGGGGTGAACAGCAGAAGGACTGAGCCCTCAGGGGTGAACCAGCAGAATGAGTGAGCCCTCTGTGGGTGAATCAGCAGAAGGAGTGAGCCATCTGGGTGAGAACCAGCAGAAGGAGTGAGCTCTCTGGGGGTGAACCAGCAGGAAGAGTGTACCCAATGGGGGTGAACCAGCAGAAGGAGTGGGCGCTCAGGGGTGAACCAGCAGAAGGAGTGAGTCCTCTGGGGGTGAATCTGCAGAAGGAGTGAGCCCCCTGTGGGTGAATCAGCAGAATGAGTGAGCCCTTTGTGGGTGAACCTGCAGAAGAAGTGAGCCCTCTGGGGTGAACCAGCAGAAGGAGCGAGCCCTCTGGGGGTTTACCAGTAGAATGAGTGAGCGCTCTGTGGTGAAGCAGCAGAAGGAGAGAGCCCTCCCGGGTGAAACAGCAGGAGTGAGCTGTCTTATATGAACCAGCAGAAGGAGTGGTCCCTCGGTGGGAAAACCAGCAGATGGAGTGAGCCCTCATGGGTGAGCCAGCTGAAGGAGTGAGCCCTCTGGGGTGAACTAGCAGAAGGAGTGAGCCCTTTGGGGGTGAACCAGCAGAAGAAGTCACCCCTTTGCGAGTGAACCAGCAGAAGGAGTGAGCCCTCTTGGGGTGAACCAGCAGAAGGAGTGATGCCTTTGGGGGTGAACCAGCAGCAGTAAGCCCTCTGGGGTGAACCAGCAGAAGAAGTGAGCCCTCTGAGGGTTAACTAGCAGAAGGAGTGAGCCCTTTACGTGTGAACCAGCAGAAGGAGTGAGCTCTCTGGGGGTGAACCAGCAGGAAGAGTGCACCCTCTGGTTCGAACCAACAGAAGGAGTGGGTGCTCTGGGGTGAACCAGCAGAGGAAGTGAGTCCTATGGGGGTGAATCTGCAGAAGGTGTGAGCCCTCCGTGGGTAAATCAGCAGAAGGAGTGAGCCCTTTTTGGGTGAACCAGCAGAAGGAGTGAGCCCTCTGGGGTGAACCAGCAGAGGAACGAGCCCTCTGGGGGTGGACCAGTAGAATGAGTGAGCGCTCTGTGGTGAAGCAGCAGAAGGAGAGAGCCCTCTGGGGTGAACCAGCAGAAGGAGTGAGGCCTCTTGGATGAATTAGCAGAAGAAGTGAGTCCTCAGGGGTGAACCAGCTGATGGAGTAATCCCTCTGGGGTGAACCAGCAGAAGGAGTGAGCCCTCTGGGGGTGAACCAGCAGAAGGAGTGAGCCCTTTTGGGGTGAACCAGCAGAAGGAGTGAGCCCTTTGTGGGTGAACCAGCAGAAGGAGTGAGCCCTCTTGGGGTGAACCAGCAGAAGGAGTGATCCCTTTGGGGGTGAACCAGCAGGAGTAAGCCCTCTGGTGTGAACCAGCAGAAGGAGTGAACCCTCTGAGAGTTATCCAGCAGAAGGAGGGAGCCCTTTACCTGTGAACCAGCAGAAGAAGTGAGCTCTCTGAGGGTGAACCAGCAAGAAGAGTGCACCCTCTGGGTCGAACCAGCAGAAGGAGTGGGCGCTCTGGGGTGAACCAGCAGAAGGAGTGAGTCCTCGGGGGGTGAATCTGCAGAAGGAGTGAGCCCTCCGTGGGTGAATCAGCAGATGGAGTGAGCCATTTTTGGGTAACCCAGCAGAAAGAGTGATCGCCCTGGGGTGCACCAGCAGAAGGACGAGCCCTACGTGGGTGGACCAGTAGAAGGAGTGCGCCCTCTGGGGGTGAACCAGCAAAAGGAGCGAACCCTTTGGGGGTGAACCAGCATACAGAGAGAGCTCTCTGTAGCTGAACGAGCAGAAGGAGTGAACCCTTTGGGGGTGAACCAGTAGATGGAGTGAGCCCTCTGGGGTGAACCAGCAGAATGAGTGAGCCCTCTGTGGGTGAATCGGCAGAAGGAGTGAGCCCCCTGGGATGAACCAGCAGAAGGAGTGAACCCTTTGGGGGTGAACAGCAGAAGGACTGAGCCCTCAGCGGTGAACCAGCAGAAGGAGTGAGCCCTCTGTGGGTGAATCAGCAGAAGGAGTGAGCCAATAGTGTGTGAACCAGCAGAAGGAGTGAACCCTTAGGGGGTGAACCAGCTAAAGGAGTGAGCCCTATGGTATGAACCAGCAGAATGAGTGAGCCTTCTGGGGGGTCAATCAGCAGGAGTGAGACCTCTGGGGTGTACCAGCATAAGGAGTGAGCCCTACGGGGTGAACCAGCAGAAGGAATGAGCCCTCTGGGGTGAACCAGCATAAGGAGTGAGCCATCTGGGTGTGAACCAGCAGAAGGAGTGAACCCTCTGTGGTGAACCACAAGAAGGAGTAAGCCCTCTGGGGGTGAACCAGCAGAAGGAGTGAGCCCTTTGGGTGTGAACCAGCAGTAGGAGTGAGCCCTTTGTGAGTGAACCAGCAGAAGGAGTGAGCCCTCTTGGGGTGAACCAGCAGAAGGAGTGATCCCTTTGGGGGTGAACCAGCAGGAGTAAGCCCTCTGGGGTGAACCAGCAGAAGGAGTGAGCCCTCTGAGGGTTAACCAGCAGAAGGAGTGAGCCCTTTACCTGTGAACCAGCAGAAGGAGTGAGCTCTCTGAGGGTGAACCAGCAGGAAGAGTGCACCCTCTGGGTCGAACAAGCAGAAGGAGTGGGTGCTTTGGGGTGAACCAGCAGAAGGAGTGAGTCCTATGGGGGTGAATCTGCAGAAGGTGTGAGCCCTCCGTGGGTAAATCAGCAGAAGGAGTGAGCCCTTTGTCGGTGAACCAGCAGAAGGAGTGAGCCCTCTGGGGTGAACCAGCAGAGGGATGAGCCCTCTGGGGTGGACCAGTAGAATTAATGAGCGCTCTGTGGTAAACCAGCAGAAGGAGGGAGCCCTCTGGGGTGAACCAGTAGGAGTGAGCCGTCTTTGGTGAACCAGCAGAAGGAGTGAGCTATCTGGGTGTGGCCCAGCAGAAGGAGTGAGTCTTCTGGGGTGAACCAGCAGAAGGAGTGAACCCTTTGGGGGTGAACCAGCAGCCGGAGAGAGCGCTCTGTAGGTGAACCAGCAGAAGGAGTGAACCCTGTGGGGGTGAACCAGCAGAAGGAGTGAGCCCTCTGTGTATGAACCACAGAAGGAGTGAGCCCCCGGGGTGTGAAAGAGCAGGAGGAGTAAGCCCTCAGGGGTGAACCAGCAGAAGGAGTGAGCCCTCTGGGGTGAATCAGCAGAAGGAGTGAGCCCACTGGGGTGAACCAGCATTAGGAGTGAGCAATCTGGGTGTGGACCAGCAGAAGGAGTGAACCCTTTGGGGATGAACCAGCAAAAGGAGTGACCCCTTTGGAGGTGAACCAGCGGAAGGAGTGAGCCCTCTGGTATGAACCAGCAGAATGAGTAAGCCTTCTGGGGGTGAACCAGCTGGAGTGAGCCCTCTGGGGTGTACAAGCATATGGAGTGAGTCATAAGGGCTGAACCAGCAGAAGGAGTGAGCCATCTGGGTGTGAACCAGCAGAAGGAGTGAGCCCTCTGGGGTGAACCAGCATAAGGAGTGAGCCATCTGGTTGTGACCCAGCAGAAGGAGTGAGCCCTCTGTGGGTGAACCAGCAGAAAGAGGGAGCCCTCTGAGGGTGAACCAGCAGAAGGAGCGAGCCCTCTGGGGGTTTACCAGTAGAATGAGTGAGCGCTCTGTGGTGAAGCAGCAGAAGGAGAGAGCCCTCCCGGGTGAAACAGCAGGAGTGAGCTGTCTTATATGAACCAGCAGAAGGAGTGGTCCCTCGGTGGGAAAACCAGCAGATGGAGTGAGCCCTCATGGGTGAGCCAGCTGAAGGAGTAAGCCCTCTGGGGTGAACTAGCAGAAGGAGTGAGCCCTTTGGGGGTGAACCAGCAGAAGAAGTTACCCCTTTGCGAGTGAACCAGCAGAAGGAGTGAGCCCTCTTGGGGTGAACCAGCAGAAGGAGTGATGCCTTTGGGGGTGAACCAGCAGCAGTAAGCCCTCTGGGGTGAACCAGCAGAAGAAGTGCCCTCTGAGGGTTAACCAGCATAAGGAGTGAGCCCTTTACGTGTGAACCAGCAGAAGGAGTGAGCTCTCTGGGGGTGAACCAGCAGGAAGAGTGCACCCTCTGGTTCGAACCAACAGAAGGAGTGGGTGCTCTGGGGTGAACCAGCAGAGGAAGTGAGTCCTATGGGGGTGAATCTGCAGAAGGTGTGAGCCCTCCGTGGGTAAATCAGCAGAAGGAGTGAGCCCTTTGTGGGTGAACCAGCAGAAGGAGTGAGCCCTCTGGGGTGAACCAGCAGAGGAACGAGCCCTCTGGGGGTGGACCAGTAGAATGAGTGAGCGCTCTGTGGTGAAGCAGCAGAAGGAGAGAGCCCTCTGGGGTGAACCAGCAGAAGGAGTGAGCCCTCTTGGATGAATTAGCAGAAGAAGTGAGTCCTCAGGGGTGAACCAGCTGACGGAGTAATCCCTCTGGGGTGAACCAGCAGAAGGAGTGAGCCCTCTGGGGGTGAACCAGCAGAAGGAGTGAGCCCTTTTGGGGTGAACCAGCAGAAAGAGTGAGCCCTTTGTGGGTGAACCAGCAGAATGAGTGAGCCCTCTTGGGGTGAACCAGCAGAAGGAGTGATCCCTTTGGGGGTGAACCAGCAGGAGTAAGCCCTCTGGTGTGAACCAGCAGAAGGAGTGAACCCTCTGAGAGTTATCCAGCAGAAGGAGTGAGCCCTTTACCTGTGAACCAGCAGAAGAAGTGAGCTCTCTGAGGGTGAACCAGCAAGAAGAGTGCACCCTCTGGGTCGAACCAGCAGAAGGAGTGGGCGCTCTGGGGTGAACCAGCAGAAGGAGTGAGTCCTCGGGGGGTGAATCTGCAGAAGGAGTGAGCCCTCCGTGGGTGAATCAGCAGATGGAGTGAGCCCTTTTAGAGTAACCCAGCAGAAAGAGTGATCCCTCTGGGGTGCACCAGCAGAAGGACGAGCCCTACGTGGGTGGACCAGTAGAAGGAGTGCGCCCTCTGGGGGTGAACCAGCAGAAGGAGTGAACCCTTTGGGGGTGAACCAGTAGATGGAGTGAGCCCTCTGGGGTGAACCAGCAGAATGAGTGAGCCCTCGGTGGGTGAATCGGCAGAAGGAGTGAGCCCCCTGGGATGAACCAGCAGAAGGAGTGAACCCTTTGGGGGTGAACAGCAGAAGGAGTGAGCCCTCAGCGGTGAACCAGCAGAAGGAGTGAGCCCTCTGTGGGTGAATCAGCAGAAGGAGTGAGCCAATAGTGTGTGAACCAGCAGAAGGAGTGAACCCTTAGGGGGTGAACCAGCTAAAGGAGTGAGCCCTATGGTATGAACCAGCAGAATGAGTGAGCCTTCTGGGGGGTCAATCAGCAGGAGTGAGACCTCTGGGGTGTACCAGAATTAGGAGTGAGCCCTACGGGGTGAACCAGCAGAAGGAATGAGCCCTCTGGGGTGAACCAGCATAAGGAGTGAGCCATCTGGGTGTGAACCAGCAGAAGGAGTGAACCCTCTGTGGTGAACCAGAAGAAGGAGTAAGCCCTCTGGGGGTGAACCAGCAGAAGGAGTGAGCCCTTTGGGCGTGAACCAGCCGATGGAGTGAGCCATCTGGGGTGAACCAGCAGAAGGAGTGAGCCCTCTGAGGGTTAACCAGCAGAAGGAGTGAGCCCTTTACCTGTGAACCAGCAGAAGGAGTGAGCTCTCTGAGGGTGAACCAGCAGGAAGAGTGCACCCTCTGGGTCGAACAAGCAGAAGGAGTGGGTGCTTTGGGGTGAACCAGCAGAAGGAGTGAGTCCTATGGGGGTGAATCTGCAGAAGGTGTGAGCCCTCCGTGGGTAAATCAGCAGAAGGAGTGAGCCCTTTGTCGGTGAACCAGCAGAAGGAGTGAGCCCTCTGGGGTGAACCAGCAGAGGGATGAGCCCTCTGGGGGTGGACCAGTAGAATTAATGAGCGCTCTGTGGTAAACCAGCAGAAGGAGGGAGCCCTCTGGGGTGAACCAGTAGGAGTGAGCCGTCTTTGGTGAACCAGCAGAAGGAGTGAGCTATCTGGGTGTGGCCCAGCAGAAGGAGTGAGTCTTCTGGGGTGAACCAGCAGAAGGAGTGAACCCTTTGGGGGTGAACCAGCAGCCGGAGAGAGCGCTCTGTAGGTGAACCAGCAGAAGGAGTGAACCCTGTGGGGGTGAACCAGCAGAAGGAGAGACCCCCCTGTGTATGAACCACAGAAGGAGTGAGCCCCCGGGGTGTGAAAGAGCAGGAGGAGTAAGCCCTCAGGGGTGTACCAGCAGAAGGAGTGAGCCCTCTGGGGTGAATCAGCAGAAGGAGTGAGCCCACTGGGGTGAACCATCATTAGGAGTGAGCAATCTGGGTGTGAACCAGCAGAAGGAGTGAACCCTTTGGGGATGAACCAGCAAAAGGAGTGACCCCTTTGGAGGTGAACCAGCGGAAGGAGTGAGCCCTCTGGTATGAACCAGCACAATGAGTAAGCCTTCTGGGGGTGAACCAGCTGGAGTGAGCCCTCTGGGGTGTACAAGCATATGGAGTGAGTCATAAGGGCTGAACCAGCAGAAGGAGTGAGCCATCTGGGTGTGAACCAGCAGAAGGAGTGAGCCCTCTGGGGTGAACCAGCATAAGGAGTGAGCCATCTGGTTGTGACCCAGCAGAAGGAGTGAGCCCTCTGTGGGTGAACCAGCAGAAAGAGGGAGCCCTCTGAGGGTGAACCAGCAGAAAGAGGGATCCCTCTGTGGGTGAACCAGCGAAAGGAGTGATCCCTCTGTGGTTGAACCAGCAGGAATGAGCCCTTTGGGGGTCACCCAGCAGAAGGAGTGAGCCATCTGGGGGTGAACCAACAGAAGGTGTGATCTCTCTGTGGGTGACCCAGGAAAAAGAGTGAGCCTCTGGGAGTGGACCAACAGAAGGGGTAAACCCTCTGGGGGTGAAGCAGCAGAAGGAGTGAGCTCTCTGTGGGTGAACCAGCAGAAGGAGTGAGCACTCTGTGGTGAACCAGCAGAGGGAGTGAGCCCTCTGAGGGTAAACCAGGAGAAATAGTGAGCCCTCTGGGGTAAACAAGCAGAAGGAGTGATCCCTCTCTGGGTGAACCAGCAGAAGGGGTGAGCCTTGTGGGGTGTACCAGCAGGAGTGAGCCTGGGTGAACGAGCAGGAGGGAGCCATCTGGGTGTGACCCAGCAGAAGGAGTGAACCCTCTGGGGGTGAACCAGCAGAAGGAGTGAACCATTTGGGGCTGAACCATCAGATGGAGTGAGCCATCTGTAGGTGAACCAGCAGAAGTAGTATGCCCTCTCTGGGTTAACCAGCAGAAGGAGTGAGCCCTCTTGGGTGAGCCAACAGACGGAGTGAGCCCTCTGTGGTGAACCAGCAGAAGAAGTGACCCCTCTTGGGTAAATTAGAAGAAGAAGTGAGTCCTCTGGGGTGAACCAGCAGAAGGAATAAGCCCACTGTGGGTGAACCAGCAGAAGGAGTGAGCCCTCTAGGATGAACCAGCAGAAGGAGTGAGCCCTCTAGGATGAACCAGCATAAAGAATGAGGCCTACGGGGTGAACCAGCAGAAGGAGTGAGCCCTCTGGGGGTGAACCAGCAGAAGGAGTGAACCCTTTGGGGGTGAACCAGCAGAAGGAGGGAGCCCTCTGTGGATGAACCAGCAGAAGGAGTGAGCCCTCTAGGATGAACCAGCATAAAGAATGAGGCCTACGGGGTGAACCAGCAGAAGGAGTGAGCCCTCTGGGGGTGAACCAGCAGAAGGAGTGAACCCTCTGTGGGTGAATCAGCAGAAGGAGTGAGCCCTCTAGGGTGAACCAGCACAGGGAGTAAGCCATGTGGGTGTGATACAGCAGAAGGAGTGAACCCTTTGGGGGTGAACCAGCAGAAGGAGTGACCCCTTAGGGGGTGAACCAGCGGAAGGAGTGAGCCCTCTGGTATGAACTAGCAGAATGAGTGAGCCTTCTGGGGGTGAACCAGCATTAGTGAGCCCTCTGGGATGTACCAGCATTAGGACTGAGCCCTACGGGATTAACCAGCAGAAGGAGTCAGCCCAGAAGGAGTGGGCCCTCTGTGGGTGAACCAGCAGATGGAAGGAGCCCTCTGTGGGTGAACCAGCAGAAGGAGGGAGCCCTCTGTGGGTGAACAAGCAGAAGGAGTGAGCCCTAATGGGTGAACCAGCAGAAGAAGTGAGCCCTTAGGGGTGAACCAGCAGAAGTAGTGTGCCCTCTGGGGTGAACCAGCGGAAGGAGTGATCCCTCTGTGGTTGAACCAGCTGAAGGAGTGAGCCATTTGGGGGTAACCCAGCAGAAGGAGTGATCTCTCTGTGGGTGACAAAGCAAAAAGAGTGAGCCTCTGGGGGTGGACCAGCAGAAGGGGTGAGCCCTATGGGGGTGAACCAGCAGAAGGAGTGAGCTCTCTGTGAGTGAATCCGCAGAAGGAGTGAGCCCTCAGCGGTGAACCTGCAGAAGGAGTGACCCCTCTGTGGGTGAACCAGCAGAAGGAGTGAGCCCTCTTTAGCGAGCCAGCAGAAGGAGTGAGCCCTCTGTGGTGAACCAGCAGAAGAAGTGACAACTCTTGGGTGAATTACCAGAAGAAGTGAGTCCTCAGGGGTGAACCAGCAGAAGGAGTAAGCCCTCTGGGGTGAACCAGCAGAAGGAGTGGGTACTCTGGGGTGAACCAGCAGAAGGAGTGAGTCCTCTGGGGGTGAATCTGCAGAAGGAGTGAGCCCTCTGTGGGTGAATCAGCAGAAGGATTGAGCCCTTTGTTGGTGAACCATCAGAGGGAGTGAGCCCTCTGGGGTGAACCAGCAAAAGGAGCGAGCCCTCTGGGGGTGGACCAGTAGAATGAGTGAGCGCTCTGTGGTGAACCAGCAGAAGGAGAGAGTCCTCTGGGGTGAACCAGCAGAAGGAGTGAGCCCTCTTCAGTGAATTACCAGAAGAAGTGAGTCCTCAGGGGTGAACCAGCTGAAGGAGTAATCCCTCTGGGGTGAACCGGCAGAAGGAGTAAGCCCTCTGGGGGTGAATCAGCAGAAGGAGTGAGCCCTTTTGGGGTGAACCAGCAGAAGGAGTAAGCCCTTTGTGGGTGAACCAGCAGAAGGTGTGAGCCCTCTTGGGTTGAACCAGCAGGAGTGATCCCTTTGGGGGTGAACCAGCAGAAGTAAGCCCTTTGGTGTGAACCAGCAGAAGGAGTGAGCCCTCTGAGAGTTAACCAGCAGAAGGAGTGAACTCTCTGGGGGTGAACCAGCAGGAAGAGTGCACCCTCTGGGTCGAACCAGCAGAAGGAGTGAGGCCTCCATGGGTGAATCAGCAGATGGAGTGAGCCCTTTGTGGGTGAACCAGCAGAAGGAGTGAGCCCTCTGGGGTGAACCAGCAGAAGGACGAGCCCTAAGTGGGTGGACCAGTAGAATGAGTGAGCGCTCTGTGGTGAACCAGCAGAAGGAGGGAGCCCTCTTGGGTAAATCAGTAGGAGTGAGCTGTCTTTGGTGAACCAGCAGAAGGAGTGAGCCCTCTGGGGGTTAACCAGCAGAAGGAGTGAGCCCTTTGCGGGTGAACTAGCAGAAGGAGTGAACCCTTTGGGGGTGAACCAGCAGACAGAGAGAGCTCTCTGTAGGTGAACCAGCAGAAGGAGTGAACCCTTTGGGGGTGAACCAGCAGATGGAGTGAGCCCTCTGTGGGTGAATCGGCAGAAGGAGTGAGCCCCCTGGGGTGAACCAGCAGAAGGAGTGAACCCTTTGGGGGTGAACAGCAGAAGGACTGAGCCCTCATGGGTGAACCAGCAGAATGATTGAGCCCTCTGTGGGTGAATCAGCAGAGGGAGTGAGCCATCTGGGTGAGAACCAGCAGAAGGAGTGAACCCTTAGGGGTGAACCAGCTGAAGGAGTGAGCCCTCTGGTATGAACCAGCAGAATGAGTGAGCCTTCTGGGGGTCAACCAGCAGAAGTGAGACCTCTGGGGTGTACCAGCATTAGGAGTGAGCCCTATGGGGTGAACCAGCAGAAGGAGTGAGCCCTCTGGGGTGAACCAGCATAAGGAGTGAGCCATCTGGGTGTGAACCAGCAGAAGGAGTGAACTCTCTGTGGGTGAACCAGCAGGAGGAGTGAATCCTCTTAGGTGAACCAGCAGAAGGAGTGAGCCCTTTGGGGGTGAATCAGCAGAAGGAGTGAGCCCTTTGTGAGTGAGCCAGCTGAAGGAGTGAGCCCTCTTGGGGTGAACCAGCAGAAGGAGTGATCCCTTTGGGGGTGAACCAGCAGGATTAAGCCCTCTGGGGTGAACCAGCAGAAGGAGTGAGCCCTCTGAGGGTTAACCAGCAGAAGGAGTGAGCCCTTTGGGGGTCACCCAGCAGAACGAGTGAGCTCTCTGGGGGTGAACCAGCAGGAAGAGTGCGCCCTCTGGGTCGAACCAGCAGAAGGAGTGGGTGCTCTGGGGTGAACCAGCAGAAGGAGTGAGTCCTATGGGGTGAATCTGCAGAAGGTGTGAGCCCTCCGTGGCTAAATCAGCAGAAGGAGTAAGCCCTTTGTGGGTGAACCAGCAGAAGGAGTGAGCCCTCTGGGGTGAACCAGCAGAGGGACGAGCCCTCTGGGGGTGGACCAGTAGAATGAGTGAGCGCTCTGTGGTAAACCAGCAGAAGGAGGGAGCCCTCTGGGGTGAACCAGTAGGAGTGAGCCGTCTTTGGTGAACCAGCAGAAGGAGTAAGCCATCTGGGTGTGACCCAGCAGAAGGAGTGAGTCCTCTGGGGTAAACCAGCAGAAGGAGTGAGCCCTCTGGGGATGAACCAGCAGAAGGAGTAAACCCTTTGAGGGTGAAACAGCAGACAGAGGGAGCGCTCTGTAGGTGAACCAGCAGAAGGAGTGAACCCTTTGGGCGTGAACCAGCAGAAGGTGTGAGCCCTCTGGGGTGAACCAGCAGAATGAGTGAGCCCTCTGTGGGTGAATCGGCAGAAGGAGTGAGCCCTCTGGGGTGAACCAGCAGGAGGAGTGAGCCCACTGTGGGTAAATCAGCAGAAGGTGTGAGTCATATGGGTGTGAACCAGCAGAAGGAGTGAACCCTTAGGGGTAAACTAGTGGAAGGAGTGAGCCCTCTGGTATGAACCAGCAGAATGAGTGAGCCTTCTGTGGGTCAACCAGCAGGAGTGAGCCCTCTGGGGTGTACCAGCATTAGGAGTGAGCGATACGGGGTGAACCAGCAGAAGGAGTGAACCCTCTGGGGTGAACCAGCAGAAGGAGGGAGCCCTCTGTGGGTGAACCAGCAGAAGACCGGAGCCCTGAGTGGGTGAAACAGCAGAAGGAGGGAGCCCTCTGTGGGTGAACCAGCAGAAGGAGTGAGCCCTTAGGGGTGAACCAGCAGAAGTAGTGATCCCTCTGGGGTGAACCAGCAGAAGGTGTGATCCATCTGTGGTTAAACCAGCAGATGGAGTGAGCCCTTTGGGGGTCACCCAGCAGAAGGAGTGAGCCCTCTTAGGGTGATCCAGCAGAAGGAGTGATCTCGCTGTGTGTGACCCAGCAAAAAGAGTGAGCCTTTGGGGTTGACCAGCAGAAGGAGTGAGCTCTCTCTGGGTGAACCGGCAGAAGGAGTGAGCCCTCTGTGGTGAACCAGCAGAAGAAGTGAGTCCTCAGGAGTGAACCAGCAGAAGGAGGGAGCCCTCTGGGGGTGAACCAGCAGATGGAGAGATCGCTTTGTAGGTGAACCAGCAGAATGAGTGAACGCTTTTAGGGTGAACCAGCAGAAGGAGTGAGCCCTCTGGGATGAACCAGCAGAATGAGTGAGCCCTCTGTGGTTGAATCAGCACAAGGAGTGAGCCCTCTGGGGTGAACCAGCATAAGGAGTGAGCTATCTGGGTGTGAACCAGCAGAAGGAGTGAGTCCTCTGAGGTAAACCAGCAGAAGGAGTGAGCCCTCTTTGGGTGATACAGCAGAAGGAGTTAACCCTTTGGGGGTGAACCATCAGAAGGAGTGAACCCTTTGGGGGTAAACCAGCAGAAGGAGTGAGCCACCTGGGGTGAACCAGCATAAGGAGTGATCCCTCTGTGGGGGAACCTGCAGAAGGCGTGAACCCTTTGGGGGTGAACCAGCAGATGGAGTGAGCCCTCTGTGGGTGAACCAGCAGAAGGAGTTTGCCCTCTGGGATGAACCAGCAGAATGAGTGAGCCCTCTGTGGTGTAATCAGCACAAGGAGTGAGCCCTCTGGGGTGAACCAGCATAAGGAGTGAGCCATCTGGGTGTGAACCAGCAGAAGGAGTGAGCCCGCTGTCGGTGAACCAGCAGAAGGAGGGAGCCCTCTGTGGGTAAACCAGCAGAAGGCGGGTGCCCTCTGTGGGTGAACGAGCAGAAGGAGTGAGCACTCTGGGGTGAACCAGCGGAAGGAGTGATCCCTCTGTGGTTGAACCAGCAGAAGGAGTGAGCCCTCTGGGGTTGAACCAGCAGAAGGAGTGATACCTCTGTGGGTGACCCAGAAAAAAGAGTGAGCCACTGGGGGTGGACCAGCAGAAGGGGTGAGCCCCCATGGGGTGAACCAGCCAAAGGAGTGAGCTCTCTGTAGGTGAATTGGCAGATGGAGCGAACCCTCAGGGGTGAAGCAGCAGAAGGAGTGAGCCCTCTGTGGGTGAACCACCGAAGGAGTGAGCCCTCTTGGGTGAGCCAGCAGAAGGAGTGAGCCCTCAGTGGTGAACCAGCAGAATAAGTGACCTCTCTTGGGTGAATTAGCAGAAGAAGTGAGTCCTCAGGGGTGAACCAGCAGAAGGAGGGAGCCCTATGGGGCGAACAAGCAGAAGGAGTGAGTCCTCTGTGATGAACCAGCAGAAGGAGTGATCCTTCTATGCTTGAACCAGCAGAAGGGGTGAGCCATCTGGGGTGAACCAGCAGAAGGAGTGAGCCCTCTGTGGGTGAACCAGCAGAAGGAGTGAGCCGTCTGGGGTGACCCAGCATAAGGAGTGAGCCACCTGGGTGTGACCCAGCCGAAGTAGTGAGTCCTCTGAGGTAAACCAGCAGAAGGAGTGAGCCCTCTGGGGGTGAAACAGCAGAAGGAGTGAACCCTTTGGGGGTAAACCATCAGATGGAGTGAGCCCTCTTTAGGTGAACCATCAGAAGGAGGGAACCCTTTGGGGGTGAACCAGCAGAAGGAGTGAGCCCTCTGTGGGTGAACCAGCAGAATGAGTTAGCCCTCTGTGGGCGAATCAGCAGAATGAGTGAGCCCTCTGGGGTGAACCAGCATAAGGAGTGAGCCATCTGGGTGTTGACCAGCAAAATGAGTGAACCCTTTGGGGGTGAACCAGCAGAAGGAATGAGACCTCTGGGGTGAACCATCAGAATGGGTGAGCCCTCTGTGGGTGAACCAGCAGTAGGAGTGAGCCCTCTTGGGTGAACCAGCATAAGGGGTGAGGCCTACAGGGTGAACCAGCAGAAGGAGTGAGCCCTCTGGGGTGAACTAGCAGAAGGAGTGATCCCTCTTAGGTGAACCAGCATAATGAGTGAGGCCTACGGGGTGAACCTGCAGAAGGAGTGAGCCCTCTGGGGTGAACTAGCATCAGGAGGGAGCCATCTGGGTGTGAACCAGCAGAAGGATTGAGTCCTCTGGAGTGAACCCGTAGAAAGAGTGAGCCCTCAGTGGGTGAACCAGCAGAAGGAGGGAGCCCTCTGGGGTGAACCAGCAGGAGAAGTGAGTCCTCAGGGGTGAACCAGCAGAAGGAGGGAGCCCTATGGAGTAAACAAGCAGAAGGAGTGAGCCCACTGTGGGTGAACCAGGAGAAAGAGTGAGCCCTCTGGGGTGAACCAGCAGAAGGCGTGATCCCTCTGTGGGTGAACCAGCAGAAGGGGTGAGCCCTCTGGGGTGTACAGTAGGAGAGTAGGGTCTGCAATCCTATGATCACCCCAGATTTTTGCTTTTTTGCTTCACTGGTTTACGACTTCCCTGGCTGTGGGCCTGCTAATCAGACCCACAGTCTAGCTGTTCTCTCACTAAATTGACACGTGTACCTTAGGTGCATTTACCAATTGGTACTGGGCCACCTTATCAGACTCTGTATCCAGGGCATAGGTGTACCCAGGGCCTACCAGGGGCTGCAGCATGTATTATGCCACCACTGGCTGGCCATCTAAATCTGACACAACTGGCTGCACGACAGCTGGGGCAAGGTGGTGTAAACACCCTTTGCTTTAGATATAGTCTACCTATATCTAACCCTAAAATGGACACATGTATTCCTATCAGTCACTCCTATGGCAGGCCTAAACAATCCTGAAGGCAGAGTGCTTGGAATCATGTGAGATGGTGCTCTGGCATGAGCTGAGCCTGTTTGCAGCTTGCGGAACCAAGTCCTAATAGCTGTTCCATGATAACGCATACCATATACTCTTAAATGCATTATAATCCTTGCGGTTATTTGCCAACTCTGGTATCGCTTTATCAAAACATGTCGAGTAAGGTGCCATACGAATTGGAATACTAACCCCTTGCCAATTCTGGCGACGGGGTGAGCATTCCAACCTTCTAGAGGGACACGACATGTGTGTAACTGTGAACCCCGGTTAAAGTTAACTCGAGCCTCAGCATCACAAAATGGATGCTGCCACCACAGACACAAGTCTGACCTCCTGCTGCTGGGAGTCCTTCCAGCGAGGAGAGCTTGGACAAAGGGTTTCCTGTCAGGGTTTTGTGTATCCTAGGTAGGCAGGGCTGAATAGGAAGGTGACTGCAAGTGGCACCCCGGTGCTCACTGTGCATATGCCGGCTTGAACCAGTTCCAGGGGCACACCAGCCCCTGAGCTGGGGAAAGTCCGGACAGGGGAGAGGGGTGTAACCACCCCCCTTCCTGGTCCCACCCATGGACAGGACCTAGTCGCGTACCAGCCCCTTTCTTTAGAATAAAGGTAGGAGCGGGGACCCTTCCAAATTAGATCATCTTTGAATCCTGAAACTACTTTCTACGAAAGGAACTCTCGACTTCTTCTCAAAATTTCTCCCTTGTGACTAAGGAGTAGTCACCCTGCATCAGCAGGCACCAACTAAGTAACTTGCGGTTTGCTGCACGTCCTTCCTCCGGAACCAGACCGACCAGCACAACTAGACCCGGATTCCCTTGCACCTCTGACCTCTACCTACATCATCAGCCCAGCTGAGATTTGTGGGTGTGACGAGACCTTGAGGGACCGGCCATCTTCAAGACTGCACGACGCTTATCCAGCACGACCGCCGAGGGATCCTCGAGTGAGTGCTTTGGGGTTTGAGAAGCCCTAACCCTGGGCAGCTCCAGCACCGAAGTCCAGCCCCCCAGCATCCACGAGATCTGCGTGGGGCCCTTCTGCTCTTTGCTGCTCACCGCGTTGTCCGGCCACTTGCCTGCTGGCTTGTAGCCCTCCTGACGACGAACCACGACACTTCCACCGCTGGTCTGGTTGCTCCAGACTGGCCCTTGCTCCCCTCCAACAGAGGAGCACCCCGGACCATCTTGGTCCACTCCAGACGCCATTTTGAGTCCACCGCGTGGGCTTGCATTTGCCAAGAGTTGTTGCCCCAATCCGGGGTCCATCATCGCCGACTGACTGCAGAGCCCAGCGTCGCCCACTCACCTGGTTGAGGTGACTTCATCCGGTGCCATCCTGGTGCCCATCTAATCACTGGCTAGTGATTCAGAACTAGGTCCCCTCTGCTTACAGGTCATCTCCATCTTCGATCCAGGCTTGGATCACTTCGAACTTCATCACTGGTCGCCTGCCAGCAACTTCCACTTCAGGCTCCTGGTTCGTCAACGAGGATTCTCGACGACACTTGAACCCTATGCAGCCGCAGCCCCTGGGCTAGTTAAACCGAGTACCACGGTGCTCCAGCGTAGAACCACTCTCTAAGGGCCCGATGTAGGTCGGTCGGTAACGGCCGAAAATCGGTATTTTCGGCCGTTACCGATCGGTATACATGATTTGACATGTAGGTGCACTATTTTACCGAATCGGTAACTTTACCGAATCGGTAAAGTTACCGATTCTGTAAAATACAGAATCGGTAACTTTACCGATTCGGTAAAGTTACCGATTCGGTAAAATACCGATTCGGTAATTTTACCGATTCGGAGCCACCCATATGTAGGTGGGACTCTTCAGAGTCCCAGGAGCCTTAACGAATCGGTATTTTACCATCAAATCCTATTTGATGGTAAAATAACGATTCCGGTGTGCATGCACATGTGTGCATGCACACCTATGCCATGTGACAGGCAGACCTGCCCTTAGGGCAGGTCTGCCTGCCACATGGCACCCGTGCCTGTTTTGGGGGTGCCAGAGGGTGTCAAAGTGACACCCCCTGCACCCTTGAGAAATTCGGTATTTACCGATTCGGTAAATACCGAATCGGTAATGTCCATTCATTCCTATGGGCTTCAAAGCCCATAGGAATGAATGGGCATTACCGATTCGGTATTTACCGAATCGGTAAATACCGAATTCATCCGATTCGGTATTCCAGCACATCTGGAATACCTACATATCGGACCCATTGATTTACCGATTTTAAATTACCGAATCGGTAAAATTCGGTAATTTAAAATCGGTAAATCAATTTTACCTACATCGGGGCCTTTGTGTCTAGATCCACTTTCATTTTTGACCTACCTAGTCGGGTTCACCCGAGAACACTAACTTTGCATTTACTAGGCTCCATAGACTTTGTCCTTCATTACGCGTGAGAGTTTCCACTCTGCACACGACGTCCCTAGGCCTCCTGCTTCTAATCTAAGGGTTCAGCATTGTAGGTCCAGCGGTTCTAAAGCCTCTGAGAATAGTTACTTACCTGCTAGTAATTCGCATCCACTTTTGTAATATATGGTTTTTCGTGCCCCTCGGGCATTTGTGTAAATTGTGCGACTTTCAGTATTTCTTTAAGAGTTTTGTTATGTGCTTAGCTCCCTGACTCATAAAGAGATCAGGGTAGACTTTATTATCCTTTTATTTTCATAACAACTTGTGTGGTGTCCTTTCACTTGGTGTTCAAGGGGTATATGTGATGGTATAACAGCTGGCTTAACACGCCCTCTAGAGTTTAGCCTAAAGACTGCTCTTGTCCATGCTACTAGGATAGCTGGTCTATAAGGTTGACTTACAACCAATTATCAATAAGGGTTGTTTGGAATGATACATAGTGATCACTAGAATAGTGAGCACTGCATATCAGGCCAACTTCTCACATTGGTGAGCAGCGCTTGGGATTTGAGCTTGCTGTTGTTTTACCACACGTATCCTAAGAATATCATTTGAAAGATCACATAAGTACCAAGGTACATATAACTTAGCTTAGAATACTCTGAGTTCTACTGAACCAGCTGTTGTAGTTTAACAGGGCTTAGCACACCCTGACTATAACTCTTAGCAAGGGATCAGTAGGCAAACAAATAGTGTAGGTAAGTGCACCACTTACACCTCACTAGAAAAGCATGTCAGACAAAGGAGGGAACTCAGAGGCCCCCCTTGTGTCATTTGACCCTCCACAGGTCATATCAAGATATGCAGCTCTTAGCTTCCAGGAGATGAGACAAGTGTGTACCTCCAGGAAGCTAAAACAGGATTCTAACCCTACCATCCCATTCCTGATTGGTCTCTTAGAGACATATGATGCAAGGAGGGCTTCTAACACAGGCCCTCCTAATCCAGATGGGAGCATGCCCCTCTTGGAGGGAACCCTTGGGGACCCTGACCTCCACCTCAATGGAACAGTGAGTGAAGGAGAGGAAGAGGATCAGGAGTTGTCAGGGGATGAGACAGACAAATGCCAGGTAGAAGTCAGGAGACTCACCAGGACCAACTTAAGCAGGCATGAAAATGGACTTGGGGGACCCCCAGGCCCACTCTCAGGCAGGCTTAACATTGGTAATGGACGAGTTAGGTCTCTATCCAGAGGCTCTAACAGATCCATTAGAACCAATGGCTCTCCGACCTCTTCTCACAGAGGGATGACGTCCCCTCAGAGGAGAGAGCATGAGGCCAAGATGAGGGAAGTCAATCTGAGGATTGAAAGGGAAGAACTTGCCCTGGCCAAAGAAAGACTTGCCTTTGCTAGAGAGCAGAAATTGAGTGGGGCAGACCCCACTGGTGGCAGCATTTTACCTAGAGAAAAGGACAGGAGTTTAGACACTAGACACCTGAGTAAGATAGGTCCCCCCTTTAAACAAGGGGATGACATCCACAAATGGATGACTGCTTTGGAGAGGGCCTGCACTGTCCAGTGCGTCCCCCAGAGTCAGTGGGCAGCTATCTTGTGGCTCTCCTTTGAAGGCAAAGGTAGAGATAAGCTCCTCACTACTAGAGCTGAGGATGCTAACAATTACCAAGTCCTGAAAAATACACTGATTGATGGGTTTGGCTTAACCACTGAGCAGTACAGGTTGCAGTTCAGGAATACCCAGAAAATTCAGTCTCAGGATTGGTCTGACTTTGTGGATTGTGCCACTAAGGCTTTGGAAGGCTGGTTGCTGGGCAGTAAGGTTACTGATTATACAGGATTGTACAATCTGATCATGAGAGAACAGATTTTAAATAATTGTCAGAACCAGTTGTTGCATCAGCACCTTGTTGACTCAGATCTGACCTCTCCCCAAGAATTGGGAAAGAAGGCAGACAGATGGGTCAGAACAAGGGTCAAGCAGAACCAGGCTCAGAACCAGGGTGGTCAGAAGAAAGCAGACCAAAAGGGTAGTAATAAGAGTGAACAAAATGACCAGAAGTCTTCGACAGGTCCCCAACAAACCAAAGAGGGTGGGGGTTGGGCTTCACAGCAGAAGAAGAAGACTCAAGAAGGCCAGTCAAAAAGGTGGTGCCAGTACTGTAAAAGTAAAATTCACTGGTTTAGTGAGTGCAGCAAGAAAGGAGGGCAAACTCTTACCTCTACAGCCCCTAAGGCAACTGCACCCCCTAGTACAGCCAGTAGTGGTAGTGCACCTCCCAAGGGATTAGTTGGGTTAACCTTGGGATCTGAGGGGTATGACAACCTAGTTGACACACTCACTCAGGCTGTCCTTGTCTGTACAGGGGATGTGGATATATCCCCTGATGCAAGTCCCAATACATTGGGCAAATACAGGCAGACACCTTTTATAAATGGAAAAATGGCTCAGGCCTACAGGGACACTTGTGCCAGTGTCACAATGGTGACACCTAACTTTGTGGACCCTGGACAGATCATACTAGTTACAGACTACCTAGTGACCAATGCCAGCAATGTCACTACCCACCATAGTATGGCAATTGTTGATTTCTCCTGGGGAGGGGTAAGTGGCCAAAAGATGGTTGGGGTTAGTTCAGACCTCCCAGTTGAATGTTTGTTGGGCAATGATTTGGAAACATCACTATGGTCAGAAGTGGAGCAGAGGACTCACATGGAAATGCTAGGCTTGCCAGCACATGTGCTTGCTGTGACTAGGTCACAGGCCAGAAGATGCCCCACTGAACAGGTGCTGGATCCTGGAACAATGGACCAGACACCCTTCAAGAAGAAGCGCAGTAGGGTTAAGGCATTGCCTTCCCCCTTGCCCCAGGTTGTGGATCAAGTCTCAGAGGAGGCTGACCTCAAAGAGCTGAGGGAAACTGAGCCTAAAGAACTTGAACCTGATCAGGTTGAGTTTCTGGGTTCAGGGGGACCCTCCAGAGAAGACCTGGGGAAGGCACAGTTAGACTGCCCTTCTCTTGAACCCCTCAGACAGCAGGCTGCTGCTGAGGCTGCAGGGAACGCCACAGGTGCCCACAGGGTATACTAGGATGATGGACTCGTGTACTCTGAAGCAAGAGACCCCAAACCTGGTGCAACCAGGAGGCTGGTTATCCCCTTGTCTCAGAGAGGTTTCCTTCTTACCTTGGCCCATGAGATTCCCCTTGCAGGACACTTAGGCCAGAATAAGACTTGGGACAGACTTGTCTCACACTTTCACTGGCCTCACATGAATGAAGATACCAAGGAGTTTTGTCGCTCCTGTGTCACTTGCCAAGCCAGTGGTAAGTCAGGTGGCACAACAAAGGCCCCCCTCATACCTTTACCTGTGGTGGGGGTGCCCTTTGAAAGAGTGGGGATTGACATTGTTGGTCCAATGGAACCCCAGACAGCATCAGGGCACAAGTTTATACTGGTGGTGGTGGACCATGCCACCAGGTATCCTGAAGCTATTCCCCTTAGGACCACTACAGCACCTGTAGTGGCAAGGGCCCTAGTTGGAGTGTTCTCCAGGGTGGGCTTCCCTAAGGAGGTTGTCTCTGACAGAGGTGCAAACTTCATGTCAGGATATCTGACTGCTATGTGGAAGGAATGTGGTGTCAACTACAAGTTCACCACACCCTATCATCCACAGTGCAATGGGCTTGTTGAAAGGTTAAACAGGACCCTAAAAGGGATGATTCATGGACTACCTGAAAAGCTCAGGCTTAGATGGGATGTCCTGATACCCTGCCTTTTGTTTGCTTATAGAGAAGTCCCACAGAAGGGGGTTGGCTACAGCCCTTTTGAACTTTTGTATGGACATCCTGTAAGAGGATCCCTGTGTTTGGTGAAGGAAGGATGGGAGAGACCTCTCAAAAAGCCTGCAACCAACATGTAAATGTAAATGTAAATGTAAAGGAATTTATATAGCGCAAATCACCACTGGTTTCTAAGCGCTTGCTTAGGGAACCCGTCCTGGTATTCCCCTGTGAGATAACCCTGGCAGGGTATCCGCAAGGTGAAAGCCAGGCATCCCGCCGCGAGGGGCCGTTGTGGAGATTAAGCAAGCTATTGCCCAGAGTCGCAGAGTGTGAACCCGTGAGTCAAGTAGGCACCGGAGCAAGAATTGTCGAGTCCATGGACATTTTAGGACTCAAGACCCCGCCGAGCCAGGAATTGAACCCTGGTCCCGGGCTGACCTCTGCTTCCAGGTCTGCCTCCTCTAACCAGTGAGCCACACTTCTCCACATAGTGGACTATGTACTTGGTCTCCGCTCCAGGATGGCTGAGTATATGGAAAAGGCTTCTAAAAACCTTGAGGCAAGCCAAGAACTCCAAAAAGCTTGGCATGACTGTGTACAAGCCTGGAAAGAAGGTGTGGGTGTTGGAGCCAGTGGCCCCAGCAGCACTCAAAGACAAATGGTCCGGGCCCCACACAATCATTGAGCAAAAGGGAGAGGTCACCTACCTGGTGGACCTTGGAACTCCCAGGAGCCCCCTCAGGGTGCTCCATGTGAATAGGCTCAAGGCATATGTCGACAGGAAGGACATGAGCTTGCTCATGGCCACAGATGAGGGACAGGAGGAGGAGAGTGACCCTCTCCCAGACCTGCTCACTCAGAACCCTGATGATGGGTCAGTAGATGGTGTTGTCTTTTGTGGCAGCCTCTATGAGCATCAGCAAAAGGATTGCAAACAATTTCTTCAATCCTTTAGACATATGTTCTCTCTGACACCCAGTCAGACCAATTGGTGTACCCATGAGGTTGACACTGGGGACAGTCTGCCAGTTAAGAGTAAAATCTACAGGCAGCCTGATCATGTCAGAGACTGCATCAAGACAGAGGTGCAGAAAATGTTGGAGCTGGGAGTCATTGAGCCCTCGGATAGCCCTTGGGCTAGTCCAGTAGTTCTAGTGCCAAAGCTTCACACCCAGGCTGGTAAGAAAGAGATGAGGTTTTGCGTAGACTACAGAGGCCTCAATGCAGTCACTAAGAATGATGCCCACCCAATACCAAGGGCAGATGAACTTATAGATAGATTGGCTTCTGCCAACTACTTAAGCACATTTGACCTGACAGCTGGGTGTTGGCAAATCAGGTTAGCTGAGGAAGCCAAGCCCAAGACAGCATTTTCTACCCCTGGTGGGCATTAACAGTTTGTGGTAATGCCCTTTGGTTTGAAAAATGCACCTGCCACCTTCCAAAGGCTGGTGAATCAAGTTCTCACTGGGCTGGATGACTTCTGTGCAGCATATCTTGATGATATATCTGTCTTTAGCTCCACCTGGGATGATCACCTGGTCCACCTGAGGAAAGTGTTAGAGGCACTGCAGAAAGCAGGTCTCACTATCAAGGCCACAAAGTGCCAGATAGGGCAGACACAGGTTGTATACCTGGGCCACCTTGTAGGTGGAGGCCAGGTTCAGCCACTGGAGAGCAAGATACAGTCCATCAAGGACTGGGCTCCTCCAACCACCCAGACTCAGGTTCGAGCTTTCTTGGGCCTGACTGGTTATTACAGGAAATTTGTCAGAAATTATGGATCAATTGTGACTCCACTTAATGACCTGACAAGTAAAAAGATGCCAAAGAAAGTTCAGTGGACAGCAAGCTGTCAAAAAGCATTCGATGACCTAAAGCAGGCCATGTGCACAGCACCTATCCTAAAGAGTCCAGACTACTCCAAACCATTCATTGTCCAAACAGATGCTTCTGAGTTGGGTGTGGGAGCTGTTCTATCTCAGCTGAATTTTGATGGTCATGACCAGCCCATTGCTTTTATTAGCAGAAGGCTAACCCCCAGAGAGAAAAATTGGTCAGCTATTGAGAGGGAGGCCTTTGCTGTGGTTTGGGCCCTGAAGAAACTGCGGCCATACTTGTTTGGCACTCATTTCAAGATTCAGACCGACCATAAGCCCCTCTTGTGGCTAAATCAGATGAAGGGTGAAAACCCCAAACTACTTAGGTGGTCCATTTCCCTACAGGGGATGGATTTTACAGTGGAGCATAGACCTGGCACTGATCATGGCAATGCAGATGGGCTCTCCAGGAATTTCCACTTAGAGCAAGAAGACTCACCTGGTCAAGGTTAGTTTATTGTCCCAAAGTTTGGGGGGGGTCATGTAGGAGAGTAGGGTCTGCAATCCTATGATCACTCCAGATTTTTGCTTTTTGCTTCACTGGTTTACGACTTCCCTGGCTGTGGGCCTGCTAATCAGACCCACAGCCTAGCTGTTCTTTCACTAAATTGACACGTGTACCTTAGGTGCATTTACCAATTGGTACTGGGCCACCTTATCAGACTCTGTATCCAGGGCATAGGTGTACCCAGGGCCTACCAGGGGCTGCAGCATGTATTATGCCACCCCTGGCTGGCCATCTAAATCTAACACAACTGGCTGCACGACAGCTGGGGCAAGGTGGTGTAAACACCCTTTGCTTTAGATATAGTCTACCTATATCTAACCCTAAAATGGACACATGTATTCCTATCAGTCACTCCTATGGCAGGCCTAAACAATCCTGAAGGCAGAGTGCTTGGAATCATGTGAGATGGTGCTCTGGCATGAGCTGAGCCCGTTTGCAGCTTGCGGAACCAAGTCCTAATAGCTGTTCCATGATAACGCATACCATATACTCTTAAATGCATTATAATCCTCGCGGTTATTTGCCAACTCTGGTATCGCTTTATCAAAACATGTCGAGTAAGGTGTCATACGAATTGGAATACTAACCCCTCGCCAATTCTGGCGACGGGGTTAGCATTCCAACCTTCTAGAGGGACACGACGTGTGTGTAACTGTGAACCCCGGTTAAAGTTAACTCGAGCCTCAGCATCACAAAATGGATGCTGCCACCACAGACACAAGTCTGACCTCCTGCTGCTGGGAGTCCTTCCAGCGAGGAGAGCTTGGACAAAGGGTTTCCTGTCAGGGGCGGTGCTAGCACCATCCCAGGCAGGGTTTTGTGTATCCTAGGTAGGCAGGGCTGAATAGGAAGGTGACTGCAAGTGGCACCCCGGTGCTCACTGTGCATATGCCGGCTTGAACCAGTTCCAGGGGCACACCAGCCCCTGAGCTGGGGAAAGTCCGGACAGGGGAGAGGGGTGTAACCACCCCCCTTCCTGGTCCCACCCATGGGCAGGACCTAGTCGTGTACCAGCCCCTTTCTTTAGAATAAAGGTAGGAGCGGGGACCCTTCCAAATTAGATCATCTTTGAATCCTGAAACTACTTTCTACGAAAGGAACTTTCGACTTCTTCTCAAGATGTCCCCCTTGTGACTAAGGAGTAGTCACCCTGCATCAGCAGGCACCAACTAAGTAACTTGCGGTTTGCTGCACGTCCTTCCTCCGGAACCAGACCGACCAGCACGACGAAACCCGGATTCCCTGGCTCCTCTGACCTCTACCTACATCATCAGCCCAGCTGAGATTCGTGGGTGTGACGAGACCTTGAGGGACCGGCCATCTTCAAGACTGCACAACGCTTATCCAGCACGACCGCCGAGGGATCCTCGAGTGAGTGCTTTGGGGTTTGAGAAGCCCTAACCCTCGGAAGCTCCAGCACCGAAGTCCAGCCCCCCAGCATCCACGAGATCTGCGTGGGGCCCTTCTGCTCTTTGCTGCTCACCGCGTTGTCCGGCCACTTGCCTGCTGGCTTGTAGCACTCCTGACGACGAACCATGACACTTCCACCACTGGTCTGGTTGCTCCAGATTGGCCCTTGCTCCCCTCCAACAGAAGAGCACCCCGGACCCTCCTAGTCCACTCCAGACGCCATTTTGAGTCCACCGCGTGGGCTTGCATTTGCCAAGAGTTGTTGCCCCAATCCTGGGTCCAGCATCACCGACAGCAGATACCTTCGTGGGACAGCTCGCACCTCCATCCTGGTCACCGACAACACCTCCTGGTCCGAGAGACTGCAGAGCCCAGCGTCGCCCACTCACCTGGTCGAGGTGACTTCATCCGGTGCCATCCTGGTGCCCATCTAATCACTGGCTAGTGATTCAGAACTCGGTCTCCTCTGCTTACAGGTCGTCTCCATCTTTGATCCAGGCTTGGATCACTTCGAACTTCATCACTGGTTGCCTGCCAGCAACTTCCACTTCAGGCTCCTGGTTCGTCAACGAGGATTCCCGACGACACTTGAACCCTATGCAGCCGCAGCCTCTGGGCTAGGTAAACCGAGTACCACGGTGCTCCAGTGTAGAACCACTCTCTAAGTGTCTAGATCCACTTTCGTTTTTGACCTACCTAGTCGGGTTCGCCCGAGAACACTAACTTTGCATTTACTAGCCTCCATAGACTTTGTCCCGCATTACGCGTGAGAGTTTCCACTCTGCACACGACGTCCTTAGGCCTCCTGCTTCTAATCTAAGGGTTCAGCATTGTAGGTCTAGCGGTTCTAAAGCCTCTGAGAATAGTTACTTACCTGCTAGTAATTCGCATTCCACTTTTGTAATATATGGTTTTTCGTGCCCCTCGGGCATTTGTGTAAATTGTGCGACTTTCAGTATTTCTTTAAGAGTTTTGTTATGTGCTTAGCTCCCTGACTCATAAAGAGATCAGGGTAGACTTGTTATAAATAAATATCCTTTTATTTTCATAACAACTTGTGTGGTGTCCTTTCACTTGGTGTTCAAGGGGTATATGTGATGGTATAACAGCTGGCTTAACACGCCCTCTAGAGTTTAGCCTAAAGACTGCTCTTGTCCATGCTACTAGGATAGCTGGTCTATAAGGTTGACTTACAACCAATCATCAATAAGGGTCGTTTGGAATGATACATAATGATCACTAGAATAGTGAGCACTGCATATCAGGCCAACTTCTCACTTGTACCTGCAGGAGTGAGCCATCTTGGGTGAACGAGCAGAAGCAGGGAGCCCTCTGGGGTGAACCAGCATAAGGAGTGAGCCCTCAGGGGTAAACCAGCATAAGGAGTCAGCCATCTGGGTGTGACCCAGCAGAAGGAGTGAGTCCTCTGAGGTAAACCAGCAGAAGGAGTGAGCCCTCTGGGGGTGAACCAGCAGAAGGACTGAACCCTTTGGGGTGAACTAGCGTAAGGAGGGAGCCATCTGTATGTGAACCAGCAGAAGGATTGAGCCCTCTGTGGGTGAACCAGCAGAAGGAGTGAGCCCTCCTAGGTGAAACAGCATAATGAGTGAGGCCTACGGGGTGAACCAGCAGAAGGAGTGAGCCCTCTGGGGTGAACTAGCATCAGGAGGGAGCCATCTGGGTGTGAACCAGCAGAAGGATTGAGCCCTCTGTAGGTGAACCAGCAGAAGGAGGGAGCCCTTTGGGGGTAAACCAGCAGAAGGAGTGAGCCCTCTGGGGTGAACCAGCAGAATGAGTGAGCCCTCTGTGGGCGAATCAGCAGAAGGAGTGAGCCCTCTGGGGTGAACCAGCATAAGGAGTGAGCCATCTGGGTGTTGACCAGCAGAAGGAGTGAACCCTTTGGGGGTGAACCAGCTGATGGAGTGAACCCTCTGAAGGTGAACCAGCAGAAGGAGTGAACCCTTTGGGGGTGAACCAGCAGAAGGAGTGAGACCTCTGGGGTGAACCATCAGAATGGGTAAGCCGTCTTGGGTGAACCAGATAAGGAGTGAGGCCTACGGGGTGAACCAGCAGAAGGAGTGAGCCCTCTGGGGTGAACTAGTGTTAGAAAGGCGATCCTAGGGGGGAGGCAGAGGTTGTCTGGCTGACCACCCCGAGACCCACCTCTCCTTCTGGAGTTGGCCGAGCGCCGTCGAGAGGCCTCCTGGCGAGGTTCCTCTCCTAGAATCGTACAGGCGAGCAATCACAACCCTACAAATGGACACCACACAAAGATAGATTCTTAGCGTCTTTATCAGTAATCAAGGCAGGTTATCTCAGCAATATATGTACAAATGGATCGAGGGATCCTTAAGGTCTCGGTAACTGTGGGAAGGGGGTAGCGGGACAGTCTTGGTACCAGCCTGGTACAGGTATACCCTGCGCTCAGCTCTCAATCCTCGAGCTGGGGGGTTCCTCGGGGTAGGGCCGCAGCAGCGCCAGCAGGGCTCCGAAGATGGTTCAGTGAGGTCGGGCCGCGGCAGGGCCAGCAGGGCTCCGAAGATGGTTCAGCGAGGTAGGGCCGCAGCAGGGCCAGCAGGGCTCTGAAGATGGTTCAGCGAGGTCGGGCTGCGGCTGCGCCAGCCAGGCTCCGAATATGGTTCAGGGTTCCGTAGTGAGTTCGTCTCAGGGTCAGCCGCGGTTCAACCTGCAGGGCTCTCGACTCCAGGATACAACTGCCGACCCATTTCAGAGCTGCCCCAGATATAGGTCTGGAGTCCTTTGATGTCCGGACCCTCGCACCTGGGGGTCAGAGGGGCCGGGATGAGAGTGTCCAGACACCCAGCAGGAGGGTGGAGCCAGCGCCCAGGGAGGCCGGAGGGCGATTGAAACCAGGCATCCGGGGACGGCTGGAGGGCCATCGAAACTCTCCTCCTCCTTGATACGTCAAGTGGCTGTTTTACCACCTGGTCGGATCTTGGTGCCTCGATGTCGGAGCTTCGCTGGGGCCACGGCCGAGGTCGGGCCAAGGCCACTGGACCCGCACTTGGAAGGCCCAAGATGGAGTCGGGGCCTGAGAGGGTGGCCCGGGATAGGGGTCGGACCAGCAGCGTGGGGCGAGTAGGGGTCGTCATGCTCTGGAGGGGGAGAGCCGGAGGCCGCCATGAGTGGCGGCTCTCGTGAAGGTTGGAGGGGGTAGCTTCAGGCCGGAGGACAGGGGTCGATGTCGTCCAGGGCCCGCCATGCGGGAGGAGTGGGACCACGCCACGAGGCCGGGTTCAACACACGTCCCCCCCAGCTGAAGGCAGGGAGAGTCACCCATCTTCTTGGGGGTTCTCCTCGCCGAGGCGGAAGAAGCGGGACAGGCCGTCAGCGTTGGCGTGGTCGCTGCCGGAGCGATGCTCCACAGTGAAGTCCAGCCCTTGTAGGGAGATGGACCAACGTAGCAACTTCGGGTTCTCCCCTCGCCTCTGCATCAACCACCGCAGGGGTCGGTGGTCAGTTTGCACCCGGAAGTGGGTGCCGAAGAGATAGGGTCGGAGTTTCTTGAGAGCCCACACCACGGCGAAGGCCTCTTGTCCGTCAGTAGCCATCAGGAGGCTAAGTTCAGTCCGGACAAAGTGAGGTTTGAGCCTGTTGGTGTGGAGGACCCGGAGGGGGTTCTTGGGGGACTCCATGTCCACCAGGTATGTGACAGGGCTCTTGCGCTCCACCACTTTGAAGGGCCCAGTCCACTTGTCCTGGAGGGCACATGGTTCGACCGGGGACATGACCCAGACCTGTTGGCCCGGCTCGAACTCAATGGAAGAGGCGTTTTGATCATACCAGCGTTTCATCTCTTCTTGGCTGGCCTCGAGGTTGTCTTTGGCAAGTTCCCGTAACCGCCAAGTCTTTTTTCGGAGGGTCAGGAGGTACCGGTATACGTCGGGGGGAGAATCTTGGGCAGCCACCTCCCAGCCTTCTTTGACCAGGCTTAGGGGACCCCGGACGGGGTGTCCGTACAATAGTTCGAAGGGGCTGAACCCCAGGGACTTCTGAGGGACCTCCCGATAGGCGAAGAGGAGGCAGGGCAGCAACACGTCCCATTGGCGTCGCAAGGGCTCTTCCAGGCCCATGATCATCCCCTTGAGGGTTCGATTGAAACGTTCCACCAGTCCGTTCCCTTGGGAGTGGTTGGGGGTCGTAAATTTGTACGTGACCCCGCATTGTTGCCACAGGGATTTCATGTAGCGGGAAATGAAGTTCGTACCCCGGTCACTGACGACCTCTAGGGGGAAGCCCATCCGGGAGAAGATCCCCATCAGCGCCCGGCCAACCACGGGAGCCGTCACGGTCCGGAGAGGGATGGCTTTGGGATAGCGGTTGGCATGGTCCACCAGGACGAGAATAAAACGGTGACCTTGAGATGTTCGGGGTTCCAGGGGTCCCACAATGTTGATCCCCACCCGCTCGAATGGAGTGTTGACGACGGGCAATGGTTGCAGGGGGACCTTGTGCTTCCCGCCGCTCTTCCCGCTGGCTTGGCAGGTGGGGCAAGTCCGGCAGTGATTGCTTACATCATTCCTCATCTTGGGCCAGTAGAAATGGGTCACCAGGCGGCTGTATGTCTTGTCCTGCCCCAGGTGCCCGGCGAGGGGCACATCGTGTGCCAGATTCAGGAGGAAGTCTCTGAACCGGAGGGGGACCACCAGCACCCGGCTGGCCCCCAGCTCGGCAAGCTTTTGTTCGCTGTAGAGGAGATCGTTGTCCCAATAGACCCAGTGGGGCCCGGAGGGGTCTCTGGCGGTTTGAGCGGCAGCTTGCTGTCGGATCCCCTCGAGGGAGGGACACGTTTTCTGTTCTTGACAGAACTGTTCTCGTGTGGGGCCACCTTCTTGGTGCCATTGGGGCAACTTCTTCACAGTTGGGCCATCTGGCACAGGCTCTCTGAATTGTCCGCTGACCGCACTGGGCACAGTACATTGGCAGGATTTGGTCAGGGGTCACCAGGTGGCAACGGACGGCCTTCACGCTGGCTCCCGTGTCGCGGAGGGCTTCGGCCCGGTGTCCATTAATGGTGACCCACTGGCGGTACTTCTGAGTGTTGCCCGGGATCGGGGCCCGGGGGATCATGTCTCTTTCGCCCAGACATACCAGGGACATGGCGGCGGGCTCCCACTCGGTCTGGTCTTGGTCATAGTTCTCTTCTTCACCCCTTTCCTCGCCCAGGGAGGCGGCGGCTATCTGGCGGTTTGGTGGACTGGTGGCGCCGGATCGCTGGTTCATTGGGCAGTTGGGGTCATTGGCATAGTGACCGGGTCGCTGGCATTTGTAGCAGATAACGTTTGAGCGGGGCCCCGGCCGTGCTGGGGGGGCGCCTCTTCTGGCCAGGGAGGGCGAAGTGTTGGTCGGGGGAGGCACCGCGGGGGAGTCTAGGTTCCTGTTCTGGCCTCCTCCGCAGCCTCGCGGACAGTTGGGCCCCTGGGGAGCTCGCCCGTTGTCTCCCATTGAGTTCCGGGGGACCCGGGTGCTCTCCCACCGATCGGCCTTGACGGCGAGTTTACGTGGCTCAGTCAGCTTGCTGTTGAGGAGATGCTGCCTGAGTTCGACAAAACAGTTGTTGGAAAGGTGCTCCCATACAATGAGGTTGAACAGCTGCTCGTAGGTGGTGACTTGGCTGCCTTTGATCCACCCCTCTAGGGCTCTACTATAGAAGTTCACATACTCTACCCATGTAGTACCGGGGATTTTCTTACAGTCTCGGAATCGCTGCCGGTACATCTCGGGGGTGAGTCCATAGCGAGTAAGGAGGGCGGTTTTCATATGTTCGTAAGAGGTCGTCTCGGCGTCTAGGAGCTCCAGTAGGGCATCTCTCCCTTCGTTGACGAACTTCCCTCACAAGCCGGCACCCCAGTCTTTTTGCGGTACCCGGTGCGAGGTCATGGCTACCTCGTAGGCCTTAAACCATTGTTGGATGTCGTCGTTTTTATAGTATTCTCTGACGACATCTTTGGGGATGTGGACCTTCGTGTCCGGAGGAGGAGGTGGGCTCTGGTTCCCGGAGGCGCCGGCCTCCCCATTTTTGGCCTGGATCTCAAGTTCTTTTAAACCACGCTCATGCTCAACAGTGAGCTTCTTCTCCTCTAAGTCTCTCTGCCTTTGTTTCTCCTCCAGGTCCCCTTGTAGCCGTAGTTGCTCTAGGGCTATCTTTTTCTCGGCCAGCTGTAGTTCTCCGTCCAGATGGAGTCGGGCGAGCTCCAATTCGTGGAGCCGGCTCCTTTCTCGCTCTCGGGCGTCTTTGTGGGAGAGGCCCGCGTTTACGTTGGTATTTCTTTCCTCTGCAGCGGTTGTGATGGTTTCCGGGTGCACATCTAGGATCGTGTTGTCTTTGTTCTGGGGTGGTGTTGCTCCTGCCTCTACCCATGTTTGTAGGGCCTGCTTGAAATCGTCCTTGGTGCTTAGTCCAGTGGTAGCGATGCCCAGGTCCTTGCAGAATTGTTTCAATTCTTTGTGGTTATAGTCTTCCAACCGTTCCTTCTGGAACTCCATGGTTGGTCTGGTTTCCTTGGTAGTCATGGTTGTAGTGTTTTTCTGTCAGTAGTGGGTGAGTCACTCTCTGTATGATTTGCGTCGGCTCGGATCGCACCGCCTGCCACCAATGTTAGAAAGGCGATCCTAGGGGGGAGGCAGAGGTTGTCTGGCCGACCACCCTGAGACCCACCTCTCCTTCTGGAGTTGGCCGAGCGCCATCGAGAGGCCTCCTGGCGAGGTTCCTCTCCTAGAATCGTACAGGCAAGCAATCACACCCCTACAAATGGACACCACACAAAGATAGATTCTTAGCGTCTTTATCAGAAATCAAGGCAGGTTATCTCAGCAATATATGTACAAATGGATAGAGGGATCCTTAAGTTCTCGGTAACTGTGGGAAGGGGGTAGCGCGACAGTCTTGGTACCAGCCTGGTACAGGTATATCCTGTGGTCAGCTCTCAATCCTCGATGTCGGGGCTTCGCTGGGGCCGTGGCCGAGGTCGAGGTCGGGCCGAGGCCACGGGACCCGGACGTGGAAGGCCCAAGATGGAGCCAGGGCCTGAGAGGGTGGCCCGGGATAGGGGTCGGACCAGCAGCATGGGGCGAGTAGGGGTCGTCATGTTCTGGAGGGGGAGAGCCGGGGGTCCCCATGAGTGGCGGCTCTTGTGAAGGTTTGGAGGGGGTAGCTTCAAGCCAGAGGACAGGGGTCGATGTCGTCCAGGGCCCGCCATGCGGGAGGAGTGGGACCATGCCACGAGGCTGGGTCCAACATCTAGCATAAGGAGGGAGCCATCTGGGTGTGAACCAGCAGAAGGATTGAGCCCTCTGTGGGTGAACCAGCAGAAGGAGTGAGACTTCTTAGGTGAACCAGCATAATGAGTGAGGCCTACGGGGTGAACCAGCAGAAGAAGTGTGCCCTCTGGGGTGAACTAGCATAAGGAGGGAGCCATCTGGGTCTGAACCAGCAGAAGGATTGAGCCCACTGGAGTGAACCCGCAGAAAGAGTGAGCCCTCTGTGGGTGAACCAGCAGAAGGAGGGAGTCCGCTGTGGGTGAACCAGCAGAAGGAGGGAGCCCTCTGTGGATGAACCAGCAGAAGAAGTGAGTCCTCTGGGGTGAACCAGTGGAAGGAGTGATCCCTCTGTGGGTGAACCAGCAGAAGGAGAGAGCCCTCCGTGGTTAAATCAGCAGAAGGAGTGAGCCCTCTTGCATGAACCAGCAGAAGGAGTGAGCCCTCTGGGCGTGAACCAGCAGGAGGAGTGAGCCCTCTGGGGTCATCGAGCACCGGGCGCTGTTTTTGCTCCAGAGTGAGCTTCGGTTCCTTGAAGAGGCTCTGGTGTGAACTCACACACGCCGACAGCTGCACCGTGCATTACTGCAGGCGACGGGTGGGTGGCGCACAGGTGGGGAAGGTGCATCAATGGAGGTGGGAGCAGCACATGAAAAGGGAGCTGCAGGCGTGTCAAACATTGGTTTGCAGCACTTGATGCAGATTAGGGGGCTGATTTACTACTTCTGGTGCATCTCTGCTAATCAGCAGGGATGCGCCAGAAGAGTTGCAACGCATCTGCCCACCCGTGCGCCACCACTGATGCGCCGTACCGTGGCGCACGGATGGGCAGATGCGTGTCTCATTCCCGGCGAAAAGGCGACGCATTGCTGGAGTTGCGTTGCAAACGCGACGCAGCTCCAGCAAGGCCCTGGGTGCCCCTATCCCTAACATGCTGCGTCAATCCTTATGCCTGCTTCAAGGAGGCTTAGGGTTTTGACGCAGCATGGCCTTAAAAGTGACTGAGTGAAATCTTGTAGATTTCACTCAGCCACTTTTAGGAGGCGTTCCTGCACTGGAACGTCCCCCCCCCCCCCCCCCCCCCCTGCGCAGGAACGCCCACATGTGGTGCAGGGCTTTACAACCTGACGCATCTCCCAGATGTGTTACTTTCTACATAGCCGGTAGCATGACACTGGCTTTGCACCCGTCGCTGCTTCACAAAAGTGACGCAACGGCAGCGCAAATCTGGCATGAGGGGCTTGTAAATTTGCCCCTCTATGTTTTGGATAACCATGGGATGTGTAAATGTTTCCTATACAGGTTCAGAGAATGTAAATATATATTATGTGGATCCCTTGGTAATCAGGCGGGGATCTGGCTGTCCTGGACCGACTTGAAATGCACAGTAGTTATTCAGTGAAATAAAGAGGTCTGCTCAGAGTTACGCAGGTTGGTAAGTTGCCTATGATACTTGGCTGTTCAACCTGTGAACTCTACAGAGCAGCGAGGGGGTTCTGCGGGGGCAGGGGGTGGTAGGCCAAATGAATGTATGGCCAAGAGAGCTGGGGCCAGACGGGGGCAGATTCACGGGAGTGGAGGGTATCCTGGGGGTGAGAGAGGGGGCTGGAAGGGGGCAGATTCAGGGGTGTGGAGGGTATCCGGGTGGGCAAGAGAGAGGGGGCCAGAAGGGGGGCAGATTCAGGGGAGTGGAGTGTATCCTGGTGGACAAGAGAGAGGGGGCCAGAAGGGGGCAGATTCAGGGGAGTGGAGGGTATCCTGGGGCAAGAGAGGGGGCTAGAAGGGGGCAGATGCAGGGGAGTGGAGGGTATCCTGGGGGCGAGAGAGAGGGGGCCAGAAGGGGGCACATTCAAGGGAGTGGAGGGTATCCTGGGGCGAGAGAGGGGCAGATTCAGGGGAGTGGAGGGTATCCTGGGGGCGAGAGAGGGGGCAGATTCAGGGGAGTGGAGGGTATCCTGGGAGTGAGAGAGCAGGGCCAGAAAAGGGCAGATTCAAGGGAGTGGAGGGTGTCCTGGGGTGAGAGAGGGGGAAGATTCAGGTGAGTGGAGGGTATCCTGGGGGTGAGGGAGGGGGCTAGAAGGGGGCAGATTCAGGGGAGTGGAAGGTATCCTGGTGGGCAAGAAAGAGGGGACTAGAAGGGGGCAGATTCAGGGGAGTGGAGGGTATCCTGGGGTGAGAGAGGGGGCCAGAAGAGGGCAGATTCATGGGAGTGGAGGGTATCCTGGGGCGAGAGAGGGGGCTTGAAGGGGGCAGATTCAGGGGAGTGGAGGGTATCCTGGGGGCGAGAGAGGGGGAAGATTCAGGTGAGTGGAGGGTATCCTGGGGGTGAGAGAGGGGGATAGAAGAGGGCAGATTCAGGGGAGTGGAGGGTATCCTGGTGGGCAAGAAAGAGGGGGCCAGAAGGGAGCAGATTCAGGGGAGTGGAGGGTATCCTGGGACGAGAGAGGGGGCCAGAAGGGGGCAGATTCAGGGGAGTGGAGGGTATCCGGGTGGGCAAGAGAGAGGGGGCCAGAAGGGGGCAGATTCAGGGGAGTGGAGGGTATGCTGGGACGAGAGAGGGGGCCAGAAGGGGGCAGATTCAGGGGCGTGGAGGGTATCCTGGTGGGCAAGAGAGAGGGGGAATGAGACCGCAAGGGGTGCTGGGGGGACAATGTGTCAATGGGAATCATGAACATAGGTAGGCTTGGTGGCAGTTTCAACAAAGGAATGCAAGAGAGAATGCTGGTGGCGTTGGGAGGGTGGGGACCTCCACTTTCAGGTTGAGGGCCCTTAAATGATGCAAAAAGGAGCAGATTTGAATTCGAGAGCAGCTTCTTGACATGGAGCACTTTACAACTTGACCAACACTGCTCATATCAAGTGCCTGTCTTGCTAGCAAAGTTTTTAAGCACAGGGTTAGGGTGGTGCCATCCACACAGACCTACAAAAGTTAAGCCTATATCTCCAGTACAAGTCCTCCATTTAGCAATACCCCAGATCCTATCAGGGTGGTTTCAGTGCTGCGGGTACAAAGCAACCCCTAAACATAGACCAGCAAACACTTCTCCTGACAAGATGTACACCAACTCCAAGATCAAAGGCTCCTAGCGTTACTGACAATTACAAGGATAAGGGGCCTGCTGGCATGTCCTTGCACTGTTCCGTTACCTATGACCTCTGCGTAGAAATACAGGCGCTGCCGGTTGAGAAGTATAGCAGCCGTGCAGTGAAGCGAAGATGGTGCCCTTTTAAAAGGTTCTGTAGGTCCCCACTAAATCACTAGTGTAATCTGGTGACCCTCACTCAATCATTCCTGGAATATGGGGACCCCCACTCAATCAGTGCTGGAATCTGGGGACCCACACTGAATCAGTAATGGAATCTGGGGGTCCCTACTAAATCAGTACTGGAGTTCTTGGAACCACCCACTGAATCAGTACTGGAAACTGGGGACCCCCATTGAATCAGTATTGAAATCTGTTGACCCCCCCACTGAATTGGTACTAGATACCGGGGACCGCCAATGAATCAGTACTGGAATCCGAAGACCCTTGACAAATCAGTAGTGGAATCTAAGAACCCCCACTGAATTACTACTGGTATCGAAGGACCCTCACTGAATCAGTACTGGGATCTGCTGATCACCTACTGAATCATACTGGAAACCGGGGATCCCCATTGAATCAGTACTAGAATCTAAGAACCCCCACTGAATCAGTACTGGTGTTGAAGGACCCCCACTGAATCAGTACTGGAATCAAGGGACCCCCACTGAATCATTACTGGAAACCGGGGATCCCCATAGAATCAGTTCTGGGATCTGGGGACCGCCCCTACTGAATCAATTCTGGAATCAAAGAACCTCCACTGAATCACTACTGGTATCGAAGGATCCCCACTGAATCAGTACTGGAAACTCGTGATCCCCATTGAATCAGTACTGGAAACTGGGGACTCCCCACTGAATCAGTACTGGAATCTGGGGACTCCACACTGAATCAGTACTGGAATTTAAGAACCCCCACTGAATCACTACTGGTATCGAAGGACCCCCACTGAATCAGTACTGGAATCTGGGGCCCCCCCCACTGAATCAGTACTAGAAACCGGGGACCCCCGACTGAATCAGTAGTGTAAACCGGGAACCCCCATTGAATTAAAATTAGTATTGTAATCTGGTGACCCCCCACTGAATTGGTACTGGATACCCAGTACCACCATTGAATCAGTACTGGAATCTGCGGACCCTTGGCAAAGCAGTACTGGAATCTAAGAGCCCCCACTGAATCACTACTGGTATCGAAGGACCCCACTGAATCAGTACTGGAATCTGGGGACCCCCAACTGAATCAGTACTGGAAACTAGGGATTCCCATAGAATCATTACTGGGTGCTGGGGACCCGACCCACTGAATCAGTTCTGGTATCTAAGAACCCCCATTGAATCACTACTGGTATCGAAGGATCCCCACTGAATCAGTACTGGAAACTGGGGACTCCCCACTGAATCAGCAGTGGAAACTGAACTGGGGACTCCACACTGAATCAGTACTGGAAACTGGGGATCCCCATTTAATCTGTACTGGAATCTAAGAACCCCCACTAAATCACTACTGGTATCGAAGGACCCCCACTGAATCAGTACTGGAATCTGGGAACCCCCACTGAATCAGTACTGGTAACCGGGGACCCCCGACTGAATCAGTAGTGTAAACCGGCAACCCCCATTGAATTAGTATTAGTATTGTAATCTGGCGACCCTCCACTAAATTGGTACTGGATACCCGGTACCGCCACTGAATCAGTAATGGAATTCGGGGACCCTTGGCAAAGCAGTACTGAAATCTAAGAACCCCCACTGAATCACTACTGGCATCAAAGGACCTCCACTGAATAAGTACTGGAATCTGGGGACCCCCCACTGAATCAGTACTCGAAACCGGGGACCCCTAACTGAATCATAGTGGAAACTGGGGATACCCATAGAAACAGTACTGGGGTCTGGGGCTCCGACCCACTGAATCAGTACTGGTATTGAAGAACCCCCACTGAATCATTACTGGAATCTAGGAACCCCCACTGAATCCGTACTGGTATCGAAGGACCCCCACTGAATCAGCACTGGTATCGAAGGACCCCCACTGAATCAGTACTGGTAACTGGGGATCACCATTGAATCAGTACTGGAATCTAAGAACCTCCACTGAATCAGAACTGGAATCTGGGGAACCCCACTGAATCAGAATAGGTATCAAATGGCCCCCTCTTAATCAGTACTGGAATCTAAGACCCCCACTGATTCCCTACTGGTATCGAAGGACCCGCACTGAATCAGTACTGGAAACCGGGGATCCCCAATGAAAAAGTACTGGAATCTTAGAACCCCCCATTGAATCACTACTGGTATTGAGGGACCCCCACTGAATCAGTACTGGAATCAAGGGACCCCCCACTGAATCAGTACTGGAAACCAGGGATCCCCATAGAATCAGTACTGGGATCTGGGGACTGCCCCCACTGAATCAGTTCTGGAATCAAAGACCCTCCACTGAATCACTACTGGTATCGAAGGATCTCCACTTGATCAGTACTGGAAACTGGGGATCCCCATTGAATCAGTACTGGACTTATGGTCGACTCACCTTACACCCCTGTGTCTCCATTGCTGGCTGTACAACACCGTTCCTGAGTCTTGGCGAGGTGCTATCATTCATCCAATCCACAAAGGCGGGAAGAGAAATGACCCCAACAATTACCGAATGATAGCACTCCTAGACGTTGAGTCCAAACATTACGCCATAAGTTTATTAAAAGATTTGTAGGCCTGGGCCAATTTAACAAAGCGCCTCCCTTTTAACCAGACCGTATTTGTGGCTAACTCTGGCAAAACAACTAACTTATTCACCTTGACTGTCCTGACAGAGAAAGCGGCAATCCAATAAACCCAGCTGCACTGCTTTTTTGTTGATTTTAAAGCGTCTTTTGACCGCGTACCCTGGGCCCTACTGTGGCAAAAATTAGAGTCCTGGGGCATACCCCCGATCCTGTTAAACACAATCGCCCAACTGCATTCGGAAACATGGATCAGAATTATGCTGAGCGAAGGCTCCCACGTGTCCAGAAAAATCAGAACCAATTCCGGCGTAAAAGAAGGCTGTGTGCTGGTTCCACTTCTTTTTAACTTGTTCATATCAGATCTATCTGCCATCCTCCTCATTTAGATGGAACCCGCATCAGCAACCTGCTCTATGCCGACGACTTGGTGTCACTAAGTCATACCGAGGTGGGTCTACAAAGGCTTCTGGATGAACTGCTTCCCTACACTATAAGAAACTCCCTGGAATTGAACCTGTCCAAAACTAAAACAATATCTTTTGGGAAGCAAAAAAGGCCACGTGGCGGGTGTTTTTTTAACAAAACAAAAATCGAACCAACATCTCACTATAAATATTTGGGTATTTTTTTTTACCGCAGATGCTCTTTCGTCAAACAAAAAGAAACGCTAAAGGCCAAATCCCTGTCACTAGAGGCTGCCGCCGCAAAATTATCAAAACAACTACTTGGCCCAAGTCTAACTCCCATGCTGAATGTAATGAGGGCGAGGATAATCAACTCTCTGTCGTATGGGCAAGAGATCATGAAGGGCACAACTAGTTCATTATTAAACAAATTAACAACCAAAATCTTTAAATGTGCCTTCCGCCTACCAAAATCGAGTTCACCATTGCAGGTTCGTCTTGAACTGGGCCTATTTGATCAACACGGCGTCGAGGCCGGCGCATTTATAAAGTTCTGCAATAGACTGCGCCATTCAAGGGAGGGCTCCCTGGAGGTAAAATTTTAGCGTCCGACTGTGGTCATTTCATTCAACAGGGCAATTCTGTCAAAAAAGAAACATGCCTGGGCAGTAATCACAAATTTCAAACCAGGAGTCGCATCACTTATCCAGCTTTTTTTCATTTTACTTGAAACAAAAGTTCTTAGCTCTAAGGATGGGTGACTGGCCATTTTTAAAGAACCTGCCCGACTGGCGTCACCCAGATAACAACATTGAATGCAGGATGTGTGGCTTTCACTCTGAGATAATGGAACACATAGTTTGTGCTTGCCCCGCTATGCACACAGACAGATGGCTACTACTGCGGGGCGAATGCTAGGAGTTCGAACCTGCCGTCAGGCCATAATAGCAGCCTGAAAACACCAAGCTGAACATTGGGCTCATTAAATTAGTCCACAAAGCGTCAAAGCAGCTGGAAGAAATTAGCGCCGCCAAATCTCTCCCACTGCAGCAGGGCGGCAGCCAGCCTGCCGGATTAACAACAGAACCTTAAATTGCTAAAATCAGCTGTACTGTTCCCAGTCCTCCAGGCGAAGACAATCTGCCCACAATGCATTCAAAGGTTTTAAATAACTCATAACTTCTGCATTCTATTTTAAAAAAAACCTTTTTTTACGTGCTGACTATCATTTATTGACAATGTTCTAGTGGGTTTCTACTCAGTGGTCCTTTTTACGATGAACTGATCAAGTTTTAATTTGTAATAGTTTTTAACCAAACAATAAAGAATACACATAGAATCAGTACTGGGATCTGGAGACCGCCCCCGCTGAATCAGTTCTGGAATCAAAGAACCTCCACTGAATCACTACTGGTATCGAAGGACCCCCACTGACTCAGCACTAGTATCAAAGGACCCCCACTGAATCACTACTGGTGTCGAAGGATCCCCACTGATTCAGTACTGGAAACTGGGGATCCCCATTGAATCAGTACTGGTATCGAAGGACCCCCACTGAATTACCACTGGTATCGAATGACCCAGACTGAATCCGTACTGGTATCGAAGGACCCCCACTGGATCAGTACTGGAAACTGGGGATCCCCATTGAATCAGTACTGGAAACTGGGGATCCCAATTGAATCAGTACTGGAAACTGGGGACTCCCCACTGGATCAGTACTGGAAACCGGGGATCCCCACTGAAAAAGTACTGGAATCTAAGGAACGCCCAACATGAATCAGCACTGGTAACTGGGGACCCCCCCCCACTGAATCAGCACTGGTAACTGGGGACCCCCCACTGAATCAGCACTGGTAACTGGGGACCCCCCCACTGAATCAGCACTGGTAACTGGGGACCCCCACTGAATCAGCACTGGTATTGAAGGACCCTCCAACTGAATCAGCATTGTTAACTGGGGACCCCCACTGAATGAGCACTTGTAACTGGGGACCCCCCACTGAATCAGCACTGGTAACTGGGGACCCCCACTGAATGAGCACTTGTAACTGGGGACCCCCACTGAATGAGCACTTGTAACTGGGGACCCCCCACTGAATCAGAAGTGGTATCGAAGGACCCCCACTGACTCAGCACTGGTATCAAAGGACCCCCACGGAATCAGTACTGGTATACGGGAAACCCCACAGAATCAGAATAGGTATCAAAGGACCTCCACTGAATCAGTACTGGAATCTAAGAATTCCTACTGAATCAGTACTGGAATCCGGGGAACCCCACTGTATCAGAATAGATATTAAAGGGCCCCCTCTTAATCAGTACTGGAATCTAAGAACCCCCACTGATTCACTACAGGTATCGAAGGACCCGCACTGAATCAGTACTGGAATCTGGGGACCCCCCACTGAATCAATACTGAAAACCGGGATCCCCACTGAAAAAGTACTCGAATCTAAGAACCCCCATTGCATCACTAATGGAATTCAGGGACATTGGCCTAACCAGATTCTATGATTTGAAACTCAAAAGAATACATACAATTATTGAAACACGTATACGACATAGAAAGTAACAAATTATGAAATATTCATAAACAAATAAAGAAAAATCTATATTTTAATTCCAAAAGATGAAGTACAATGCTGGACTCTAGCATGCTACTTTGCCCTTGTTATTGCTAGTACAGGCTCTGTTTTTGTCCTTGCTTCATTTGAGGCCACGCCTTGTCCAGGCGAGAGCCCGTTTGCGGTCCCTTGGCTCCTCCCACAAACCCAGCCCAGGACATTAACTTTGTTGATATCTCCAGTAAAAAATTCCTTCACATTTATACAACTTTTTAAAATTGTCAATGTTACGTTTTGCCTCTTTATGTACACTTTATTAATTTGCTATCTTTGTTTTGTTTTATAAACAATCATGGACGCCCTGAGTAGGCATTGCAGACCCCCAGGGGTCCACGGATCACAGCTTATGAACCACGGACCCAGGTTATATGAATGCCAACACTCAGAACTCAAGGTACACAATTTGACAAAATTGATTCAAAACACATTTTATACTTACATTGGCAGGCAGAAAAATGATGGCTCTCCCGGCTCGCTGATCCTTTTAACCCGTTTGCTGCTTCTGTCGGACAACGGCCGTCGCGAGCACTACCTCGGTAGTACGCGTACGTCCGTTGGCCTACGCAGCTCCGCCCGCTTAATAGAACGCTCTGCACTAGCTTGAAATGTTCGAAGCAGCAAACGGTTTAAGAAATGTCCAAACACCCCACAACATTTAGGGACATATTCATCTGAAGGTAACACCGGGCAGGAAGGCATCTTACTGTGCGGTGCTACTGGGAAAGGGCAGAAATGCACCGTAGTTAACACAACATGGCGCATTCCAGCCTTTTGCCAGTTCTGGCACACGATGACTGCCAAGCGCCAACGCATACATCCTTTCACTATGGTGCAAGGGTGGCTGACTTGCTGCAGGATTGCTTTTGTGCAGAAAGAGGCACCTTCCTGCACCAAAGCGATCCCCTGAGGCATTTCCCTATTGTGCATTACACATAGAAAGAGGAAGAAACAAAGAGAAATAACCATGATTTTTCAAGCCACCCCGGGCCAGACAAACCGTCCTTGCGTGGCCCGATAAATCACCTTTTGGCTTGCGTTGTGCATGTACCACCTTGCGTCGTGCAAAAGCGACACAACCCCCTTGATAAATAGGGCCACTAATCCAAAGTTGGTTCGAACCAAACCAAAGCATTTTTAGAACATTTTTTTTCTTGGTTGGCGAAATGTTTTGGGGGGTGAGGGGGGGGAATGTGTTTGTATTTTGATGAAATGCTGCATTGCACACATTAAAACTGCTTTTAAAGGTGTGTTTCATGGATAGAATACACGCGCCTTTAGTATCTTTTTACAATGTTTATCTTTACATGCGCCTATTTTTAAAATGTCCATGCCTGCACAAACTTAAAGCCTGCACAGTTTTTCCTGTTAAAACCTAGCGTGACTTTTACTATTTATATGTGTATATGTGTATTTTCCAATATAATCCCACCTTTGTATATGTAATACGAGCCAAATTGTTCTTTTTAGCAGCACATGTGGCAAAATGCGCCTGTAATGGAAGCTTAATTCTTTTTCAGTCACAACGCATGTCTACATTGTTAATTTTTTTGCATACTTTAATTAAACCAGTATTTTAGGCATAGCCTGGCATATGCTGCTTTAGCACAAATAGCTCAGTTGACTGACACATGCCAGTCTAGTCTTCAAGCACTGAAACTGTAGGGTAGGATCTGTTCTGGCAAAGCCCTCCAGCTTTTAACACTCTTCCTCTCAGTATTGTTTACCACCCTGTTCTGCTCCATAAATGTTTCTGCATCTGTGGTAAACACTCTCTGTGCTGCAGTGTATGTAAAGGACACTTTGTAGCCAACATTTGTTTACATTTAGTAAATTCCTCCCACCCCCTCATTTGTATTAAATTTGTGTTGCAATTACATAAAAAATACACAAACATTGAGGATGTATATGCTAATATATACATAAACAGTATACAATATCCCCCGACACAACAATATATATTTTTTGCATGATTTTGTAAAACGTCAACCTTCCACCGGTATTTTAATTCCTCACGTAAACAACAGCACCTTCTGTAATTGGAAGACATTCAGCTCGCTGAGGTACCTTTCTTTCTTTTGTTACCGAGATGGAAAAGTGTATGCCCGGTTCACTTACCCTTGGAGTGTCGCCTTACCCTCTACAGCTAAAAGATTGGATGCGTAGGACTTTAGATATGTTTTGTCCAGGCGCGAACCAGAGTATACAAGATAACGAAAATAGAAAAAACGTAAAAACGTGCTGAGGGAAGCAGGGGTGGACGGATGTGCACTGGGGTCCCCTTTATAAGCTGCTTTTGCGGGGAAGTGGATTTTAATGATAATAATAATAAAATGGAGACCTCGCTCTTTTACGAGCTATTCACTAAGCAGCCCTCAGTCACTTGGACCCCTCCGGGCAGCAATCGCGCTCTACAAGTCTACAGGTTTACAGGTTTTTAGCAAAGAACTGCAGACATTGTAACATTTATAACAGATGCTTCAGTTTCTTTTCCAGGGGGGAAAAAGAGAAACACTAGTGATTGCTGTATTTTATATATCTATATATGCCCAAAAATATAAGTGTTCATTTCAAGGGGAGCACATGTTTTCTGATACACTAAAACTATTTATTATTAAAGCACTTTAGTTCTTGCATTTTTTTACTTTGACACCGCACTTTATAAGTGACAACTATTTAACTAACTGAGCCACCTTTCCTGTAAGTGGTAAGCATTCAGCTCACTGAGCCACCTTTCCTGTAAATGGCAAGCATTCAGCTCACTGAGCCACCTTTCCTGTAAATGGCAAGCATTCAGCTCACTGAGCCACCTTTCCTGTAAGTGGTAAGCATTTAGCTCACTGAGCCACCTTTCCTGTAAGTGGCAAGCATTCAGCTCACTGAGCCACCTTTCATGTAAGCGGCAAGCATTCAGCTCACTGAGCAACCTTTCTTTCCTGTGGTTACATGGGTAGAACTCTCTCTAGTCTGATAAGAACAAGGCACACAAAGGCTATTTAAACACCTTTTTTACCTGCAAACATGTCAGGAAGCCAAAGTGCACACACCAAATAACATTCGAAGGTACTCAAAACTACCATTACTGCCCATCCGACATGTTCTATTGCATTGAGATTGCGTTTATTTAGTGCGTACTCCTCCTAACTGGGCATTAAAGCACTTAGGGGCTTATTCATGGGCCATTGTGTCACTTTTGCACCGCCGGTCATCACTTTTTGTGACGCAACAGCGGTATAAAAAAAAGCACCATATTTACAAAGTGACGCATCTAGGTAGATGCGTCACTTTGTAAACCTCTTCGCCATATTATTCCTGCAGGGGGAGCTTTCCGATGCAAGAAAGGGTCATAGAAGTGACGCAGTGAAATCTATGAGATTTCACTGCGCCACTTATAGGACGCAAATGCGTCAATATCTTAAGCCTGCCTCATGGCAGGTGTAAGACTGATGCAGGAACATGTGCATTGGGACTTGCCCATGTGTAATGACCCATTGCTCGAGTTGCGTCACTTTGTAAACCTCTTCCCCATATTATACCTGCATCAGGTATAATGTATGCAGGGTGGGCGCTCGGACACAAGGAAGGGTCGCAGAAGTGACACAATGAAACCTATGAGATTTCACTGCGCCACTTCTAGGAAGCAAATGCGTCAATATCATACACCTGACTCATGTCAGGCGTAAGACTGACGCAGGCACGTTTAACATAGGACTTTAGTGAAACACTCCAGCAATTCGGCATTTTTGCGCCTACAGATATGTCAGAAATACTGACGTATCTGTAACTCCTTGCGACATGATGCGTCATACTATAAATAGGACTCATCATCGGTGTCGCAATGAAATGTGACACATCGCTGTTTTTTCGCAGTGATGCGTCACTTTTCATAAATGAGGGCATTCATTTATTGCACTGTTCCAATTTTACACTGCACTTAAGTGGCAAACATGCAACTCACTGAGCCACGATTCCTTCCTGAAATAATACACACTATCCTCCTATTCTAAACTATTCTCCGATATACACAAAATAACACCCTTTAAAAAGCTATAATATCCCCTCCCCTTTTTCCCTCTGTTTCTCACACACTATTTGTAATCCCCTTTCTTAATATCAACAAGAACGTCATCAAAAAATGTACTATCGCTCACATACTTCCTTTCTATTAAACTCTACAACTGTCACCAGTATCTATTCACAGAACACATAGTTTAACTACACAAATACAATAAGAATGAAAGTTGAATTTATAGAGCGCATGGTTACCCGGAGGCGTCCCAGATGGGAACCCGTCCTGACTTTCCCTGTGAGATGGTCCCTTTACTGGGCATCCCCAAGGTGCAGCCAGGCATCCCCGGCGGTGATGGGGCCGGAGTGGAGAATAAGCAAGCTATTGCCCAGAGTTGCAGCGTGGGACCCCATGGTTAGAGTGGCACCGAGGAGAGATTTACCAAGCCCGCTGACATTGGTCCTGCACCCGGCCGCGTCGGGATTTGAACTCGGGCCGACCTCTGCCTCCGGGTCGGCGCCTCTAACCGTTGAGCCACACTTCTCCACAATAAACACTCAATCCAACAAAACACACATAAACAAATTCCAATTTCAATACTACACACATACATACATTACACGCCACATATACATACTACACTACAAAACAAAAGACATAGACATTACGACACAAATAGCTCTACTCTCACAAATACGAGACCTGTTGCATTGCAAGTGTTTGTTAATGGTGATTTCCTAAATACTACCACAAACCTTGCCTGCAGCAAACACGAATGCATGCAGCCCCCATACCTTACAAATACCCACACAGACACAGTGCGCCTCTCTCTACAAGAAGAAAACTCCACTGATTTGCAAACATAGGCTCCTGATTTTGTTCCCCGGCCCTGTGTTTGTCACAGTCCCACCCCCAGTACAGACGGGTAAAGGGAACAGACTCACCTGCGGAAAACCACAAGTTCGGGCCGCCTTTTAAAGTCAGGAATGACCCTGCTATACAGATTTCCAAACTGCAGAATTCCTCCCAGGATCAGGTCCCCCTCTCTCTGTTCCGCATACGACATTTCGATGTTTAAAACACAGCTGGGGCCCGGGGCCCCCGGGGCCGCGGATGCTGCCGTAGAAAGGAGGAGCAGGCCGGCCATGCCCAAGAACACACGTGCGCCGGGGGTCACACGGAGCGCTAGCAGACACCAGGCAGGCGCTGGCTGCACCCCTGCCATCCTGCTCACCCGCACAGAGTGCCCACCAGGGGTAGAGCCACAGAACAGCACCCACTCACCCCTGCAGAGCGCCCACCAGAGACTGAGCCCACAGTACAGCACCCACTCACCCCTGCAGAGCGCCCACCAGAGACTGAGCCCACAGTACAGCGCCCACTCACCCCTGTAGAGCGCCCACCAGAGACTAAGCCCACAGTACAGTTCCCATTCACCCCTGCAGAGCGCCCACCAAAGACTGAGCCCACAGAACAGCGCCCACTCACCCCTGAGAGCGCCCACCAGAGACCGAGCCCACAGTACAGCACCCACTCACCCCTGCAGAGCGCCCACCAGAGACTAAGCCCACAGTACTCACCCCTGCAGAGCGCCCACCAGAGACTAAGCCCACAGTACAGCGCCCACTCACCCCTGCAGAGCACCCATCAGAGGCAGAGCCACAGTACAGCACCCACTCACCCCAGAGAGCACCCACCAGAGACTGAGCCCACAGTACAGTGCCCACTCACCCCTGCAGAGCGCCCACCAGAGACTGAGCCCACAGTACAGCACCCACTCACCCCTGCAGAGCACCCACCAGAGACTGAGCCCACAGTACAGCGCCCACTCACCCGCACAGAGCGCCCACCAGAGTCAGAGCGGCAGGACAGCACTCACTCACCCGGGCAATGCACCACCTGAGACTGAGTTTCAGTACAGCGCCCACTCAACCCTGCAGAGCACCCAAACAGACCCACACTATGGGGTGGAGCATCCACTCGCCGCCTTTGGAGCACCCACTCACCCCTGCAGAGCACCCAGTGACAGACACTATAGAGTGCACATTCACCCACACAAAGCAGTAACCAGAGACAGAACCACAGTATATTCACCCCCACAGAGCACCCATCACTGGCAGAGCTACAGGTAAAGTGCCAGAGTACAGCTCCCACTCACCCACACAAAGTGCCCATCAGGGGTAGAGCCACAGTACAGCACCCACTCACCCCTGCAGAGCGCCCACCAGAGACTGAGCCCACAGTACAGCGCCCACTCACTCCTGTAGAGCGCCCACCAGAGACTAAGCCCACAGTACTCACCCCTGCAGAGCGCCCACCAGAGACTGAGCCCACAGTACAGCACCCTCTCACCCCTGCAGAGCGCCCACCAGAGACTGAGCCCACAGTACAGCACCCTCTCACCCCTGCAGAGCGCCCACCTGAGACCGAGCCCACAGTACAGCACCCACTTACCCCTGCAGAGCGCACACCAGAGACTGAGCCCACAGTACAGCACCCACTCACCCCTGCAGAGCGCCCACCAGAGACTGAGCCCACAGTACAGCACCCTCTCACCCCTGCAGAGCGCCCACCAGAGACTGAGCCCACAGTACAGCACCCTCTCACCCCTGCAGAGCGCCCACCTGAGACCGAGCCCACAGTACAGCACCCACTTACCCCTGCAGAGCGCACACCAGAGACTGAGCCCACAGTACAGCGCCCACTCACCCCTGCAGAGTGCCCACCAGAGACTAAGCCCACAGTACAGCCCCACGCACCCCTGCAGAGCGCCCACCAGAGATTGAGCCCACAGTACAGTGCCCACTCACCCCTGCAGAGCGCCCACCAGAGACCGAGCCCACAGTAGGGCACCCACTCACCCCTGCAGAGCGCCCACCAGAGACTGAGCCACCAGTACAGCGCCCACTCACCCCTGCAGAGCGCCCACCAGAGACTGAGCCCACAGTACAGCACCGACTCACCGCTGCAGAGCGCCCACGAGAGACTGAGCCCACAGTACAGTGCCCACTCACCCCTGCAGAGCGCCCACCAGAGACCGAGCCCACAGTAGGGCACCCACTCACCCCTGCAGAGCGCCCACCAGAGACTGAGCCACCAGTACAGCGCCCACTCACCCCTGCAGAGCGCCCACCAGAGACTGAGCCCACAGTACAGCACCGACTCACCGCTGCAGAGCGCCCACCAGAGACTGAGCCACCAGTACAGCGCCCACTCACCCCTGCAGAGTGCCCCCAGAGAATGAGCCCACAGTACAGCACCCACTCACTCCTGCAGAGCGCCCACCGAGACTGAGCCCACAGTAGGGCACCCACTCACCCCTGCAGAGCGCCCACCAGAGACTGAGCCCCCAGTACAGCGCCCACTCACCCCTGCAGAGAGTCCATCACTGGAAGAGACACAGTACAGTGCCAGAGTACAGCGCCCACTCACCCCTGCAGAGCACCTATCACCGGAAGAGCCGCAGTACAGTGCCAGAGTACAGCTTCCACTGACCCACACAAAGTGCCCATCAGGGGTAGAGCCACAGTGCAGCACCCACTCACACACGCAGAGCACCCGTGAGAGACAGAGCCACAGTACAGAGCCCATTCACCCCTGCAGAGTGTCCATCACTGGCAGAGTCACAGGTACAGTGCCAGAGTACAGGTCCCACTCACCCACACAAAGTGCCCACCTGAGATAGAGACACAATATAGAGCCACAGTGCAGAACCCACTCACACACGCAGAGCACCCGTGAGAGACAGAGCTACAGTACAGCGCCCATTCACCCTCCCAGAAAAAGACCATCAGGGGCAGTTTAACAGTGCAACATCCACTCATCCATCCAGAGAATGACTATCAGGTGCATGTTACCAATACAACACTCTCTCACCCGCACACAGCACCTATCAAAGACAGAGCAGTAGTACAGCAGGCACTCACCCCAGCAGAGTGCCCATTAGACAAGCAAAAGTGCCGCTGTCAGCCACCCACTTAGAGAACGACCAACAGGCACATGTTAACAGTTCAACGACCAGTCACCCACACCCAGCACCCATCAGAGACAGGTCAATAGTACAGCAATCACCCACCCCTGCAGACTGCCCATCAGAGACAGGTCAATAGTACAGCAATCACTCACCCCTGCAGACTACCCATCAGAGACAGAACCAAGTGCTGCTCTCAGCCACCCACGTAGAGAACGGCCATCAGGCGCCTGTTAGCAGTGCAGCGATCAGTCACCCACAAATACTGCTCACCAGAGACAAAACCACAGCGCAAGCTCCGGTGGAACAGAAGGCACTTCTACCCCTGCTTTATAGCCCTCTGCATGAGCACATCTGAGTGCCTGTCTTCATTCTAACAATAGGATCACAACATATTTTGCTCTGCTGCGCAATCTTTGGAGAATCATGCCCAGGTGAGTATGAGATCACTTCGAAGATTCATTTTAAAATTGTTTATTGAGAGTCCTACCACCTGACCACCCTCACCCACCTCTTCTCCAGAGGGCCAGATGGTGTGTCCTGCCATGAATTACAGCTGCATCTCCCTAGATGGATGGCGTTGAAGCAGTCATGGCTAAACATGGAAGCCTCAGATGAGCCACTTTCAAAACAACTTACAGGGCTGATGTGCTGTAGCCGTGCACTTTGCAGAACTCAAATACACAATGACAGCACCTGAGCCTCCCACTCTTAAAGCAACAACGCAAATTTCCAAACAACTGGACTCTGCAAGGAACTCACCGCGAACTAAAGACATCACTAAAACGGATGAGATGGGTGAACAAAAGAGCAAAGGAAAACGAATTATGGGCAAAATTCTCCATGATGCAAACCAGAAAAACAGTGCCACATCTGGCAATCAGTTAATCAGCCTAGCATAGACTCTAATATCACTGAAGCTACCTGGGTTGACTATCTCTTCAAACAGTTTAACGATCAGGAACCAGACACAGTCACTCCCCTTGTCCATTCGGGAAACACCTACATCAACAATGTAATAAGGGCAGGAACAAATCAACTCCCCCCAAGCGATGTCGACAGTGGACAACTCAAGCCGACGCAGCTGGAGACGGCACTGCCATCTGGCCCACACTGCCCACCAAGTGCGGTAGAGGAGCAAAATGGTCCCTTGGCTATAGCAATAAGGAAACAAATAGCCAGAGGTAGACGGGCAGGAGCACCTGGTCCAAATGGCATACCACCAATGTACAAACAGGATCCCGAATTTTGGTGCAACGCACTAGCTCCTGTGTTAGGACATGCTCTAAGAACCACAGCATTTCCAGAGTCATGGAGAGGCTCAATTATTAGCCCTATATATAAGCAAGGAGCGATGTCTGCTCCAAACAATTACCGCCTGATAGCCCTTATAGATAACAGAGCCTCATAAAGAAAACAGTCGGCCCGGAAGCACGGGTGCCGCGGACATACCTTCCATTTAAAAACCAATGCACTTTGTTCTTAAACTGTATATCTAGAATGTGACACTATTTTTAAGGTTTTATGCTACACTAGTTCGTAGTAACATTTAGGGAATTTAACTTCACTGTTTTTTAGATAATTTTTTATATTGTTAGTATATTGTAATGATTTTAAATAATCGAACAATAAAAGACTTTTTCACGTTTCACGTTTCACGTTTCATGTTTCACGGTCCTGAGGCTGAATACAATGCAGAGATTATATTAAATGATCTGGTTAGCTGGTCTTCCACGAACCACATTATACCTATATCTCAAAACAGCTTTCTGTCAAGGGCATGGTACTATAACTAATATTAAGGCCTTAACTATGCTTATGGATGCTGCGAAGCAGGGCAAATACCCCCTATACCTCTGCTTCACAGTCTATTCAGCAGCCTTCGATCATGTTGCCCGTGCCAGGCTCTGGCACAATTTGGACAGATGGAGTATACCCCTCTTAGACCAACTTATACAACTGCATACTAACTCATGGATCAGAATTAAACTAGGACCTGTTAAGTAGCTTTCAAGCAGACTCACCACTACAAAGGGGTTAAAGCAAGGATGCGTTCTAGCCCATTTGTTATTTAGCCTTTTTCTGGCGGACGTACCGGCAGAACTGGACAGTTGCTCTTCACACGCCCCGAAGCTTGGTGGTATGATAATGACAAATTTGCTATATGCTGACAACTTAGGTCCAGATGTAGGTAGGCTTTTACCGGTCGTGAACGGCCGAAATCGGCTGTTACCGACCGGTAATAGCCTTTTCCTATGTAGGTGGTATATTTACCGATTCGGTAAATAACGAATCAGTATTTACCGATTCAGTATTTACCGAATAATCATTTACCGATTCGGTCGGTAAATGAGATGTAGGAAGCACTTTAAAGAGTGCTTTTGTGCTTTAAGCATTCGTTATTTACCACCAACTATTGGTTGGTGGTAAATAAGGAATTCCTGTGTAAATGCAAATGTGTGCATTTACACCTGTGCCATGTGACAGACATACATGCCCTTAGGGCAGAGGTCTTCAAACTGTGGGGCGCGCCCCCCTGGGGGTCCGTGGATGGTTTCCAAGGGGGGCGCGAATGCCTCTGCAATTACATGTAATGAAGATGGCCTGGAACTGCGGCCTTATTTATCTGCTGCATTTCCTGTCTGTCTTCATTTACACGCATCCCGGAGTGCTGAGAAAGGGGGTCACGGAGTGTCAATAATTTGCCTAAAGGAAAAGAACTAACAAGTCTGAGTATTTCGTTTTTTCACTGTTAGCTAACTGTATATGAAATAATGAGGAAACAGATTCACTGACAAATAAAAACAAGTTGCATTACACACAGTCTAACATAGGCTGCTGCAAAATGATGCAGTGTGTGAAATAAAAACACTTTCCTTCAAAATATAGCCTTGGTAAAAGTGATCAGAGTGTACCTAGTGTAAGCATTTTCCGAAGTAAACACCCTCACAATAACTCTAAAAAAATTGTTGTCTCTTTGACGCATTAGGCAGGGCCATTGGAATTATGTTACAAGAGAGGACCACATAATGCACACCGTAGATTCAAATATGAAGGAAGAAAAGGTGAATTATGCAGCATAATCTAACACATTTTGTGGTTAGCTTTATATCATTTTTTTGTCCTCATTTTTAGTCATGGTAACACTTAGGTGACATATTATACCTCATTAGTACCAATTCAAGATCCAAATATATCAATAAGCAACTGCAAGATGACCAATCAACCTTTATGTAGGGCCTTCTACTGCTCTGGAACACATGTCACCAGCCGCGTTTTAAGTAATTTTTTATGCCTTTGAACTAGAATCAATTTTTCTTGTTAAACTCTGCAGATTATGTAATAGATGATGGGTTATGTAGCAAATGCGGTAAATCCATAACAATGCCGAAAATGCTTCTGCCTCAGAAACATATAATTCCAGTGGCCCTGGAATTAAGTGACTAATCAATTAACAGCGGGTAAGAGGATGTAGTGTAACAGCCATACTGGCCGACCTTAAAGCTGGGGAACAAGGTTCGAGTCTTGACGGGAGGCTCAAGCATCCTGTGATTCTCTAATGCAACTGGTGCTCATGTAAAGTGCTCTGATACCTTCAGGTCGAGCACGCACTATATAAAATGCAAACAAAAAGCCTTGTTTCTTCTCTAACTGTTTGCACTACCACCCCACCCTTGCTTTCAAGCAGAGGTACCTCAAAGTCAGCACTAACCATTCAGTGGCAGTTGTTTTTGTAAAAGGTGAGTACAGGGGGAAGCAGGGAGGAAGTCAGCAGGGTCCCATTCAGATGCAGAGCTCTGGTCCTCTTGATCCCGGGGACCTCAGAGTAATGGTTCAGTAAAAAGAGGAAAAGAGTGAGATTCATAAATATAGTCAACGAGATGGCTCAGAAGAGAAAGCACTGTATTTGGGGCTTAATTGTTATGGTTACAAATGACCAGAAACCACTTCCTCAGAGAAACCCAGAGGAAGAGGATGGTCGGAGGGAGCTTTTTTATATATATAAAAAAGGGCCATACATTAGTGCAGCACGTAATGCTGTCAGGTGTGTAAGTGGCCTGCTGCTGAAATATGGCTGTCTTACCATGAAGTGGAGTGGGTGCCCATTTTCCTTGTTTGTATCAGAGTCCAGGTTACCCTTGCTGCTTTTTAACATAAAGGTGCAGAAAGAATCACTGGTACTGCAAGTACAGTGGCACCAGGAGCCAGAGGTATGAGGAGCCAGTTAAACCTTAATTATGTCTGTTTACTATCCTTCCTTCTTAGCACTAGGGCCCACTGCACACTTGTCAGTGTTGATTTGAGCCCCAAAGCAATAGCTCACAGGAGGGAAAAATGAATGCAGTGGAGACACCTTTGTTTGGCCTCAGTGAGATGGCAGAGAAGCATGTGTGGCTAGATGGGAGTCCATGTTTTTCACAAATGGCAGAGGGGACTGCCCTCTTTGCAAGGCAGTAGCTAACATTAGTGAAGCAGGTTCAGCCGCACTGGGGCCCAGGGGTCAGAGGGACCCACTAAAACACAATTATGCACCATTGCAGAAAAAGGAAGACCACATGTGGGAGCTCTTTTTTCTGAAAGGGCTTTTGTTAAGATTAGAGTGATGGTCCGGCATAGTGGCGAAGGGGTATAAGAGGCAGAGGAGATAGCCTGCTACTCAGGACTGAAGTCATCATTTGAGCAGCAAGTGTAGTTGCTTTGAGGTCCAGAAGTGCGAGGGGTTCACAACACCTTAATTATAGGGGGCAGTATTTTGGGGTCAATAACTTTTTTTGTTTGATGCATTTCCTGTTTTCGAAGTCTCATATTATTTAGTGTGGTTCATGAACTATTAAAAAGTACTCCTTAAATGATTTCAGAATCCATTCCTACTATGTCCAGCCCTTTCCCACCCAATCCTTGCCGTAAATTTTGATGGGGGGGCTTGACATTAAAACATTTTGCTTAGGGGGGGCTCAGAGCAAAAAAGTTTGAAGACCTCTGCCTTAGGGCATGTATGTATGCCACATGTGCACACCAGCACTATTCAGGGGTGCAACAGGGTGTCAAGTGACACACTGCCACCATTGACTATTTCCCTATTTTACCGAATCGGATATTTACCGATTCGTTAATTGCCATTCATTCCTATGAGCCTCCATGCCCATAGGAATGAATGGCAATTACCGAATCGGTAAATACCGATTCGGTAATTACCGAATCTTAACGATTCGGTAATTTTTACCGAATAATTACCTACATAGAATTTACCGATTCTAAAATACCGAATCGGTAAAATTCGGTATTTTAGAATCGGTAAATTCTATTTACCTGCATCTAGCCCTTAGTTCTGATCAGCCGAACTCCTATGGGACTTCAGCACCTCCTAGATGCAACTTGCAAATTCTCGCAATAGAATGCTCTAAAAATAAATTTCCGAAAATCCCAAATTTTGGCAGTAAACCATCATAAGAAGGCAAACCCTAGATGGTATTTGGCTGGTAAACGTCTAGACCAAGTAACAAACTCTAAATATCTGGGCTTGCTGCTAGATCAAAATAACTCCTTCAAGCTTCAGTTGGGATCCCTGCGAAGGAAGAGAGCTACAACCTATTTAGCAATAAAAGCCTTGAAGAAGATGCTGCTGGAGTCCTGCGAGCCAAATTGCAGCCTACGATCACCTATGGGAGTGAATATCTGACTGGAAGAGACACAGCAATTCTCAATAGCGTAATAGCAACCTCTTACAGAGCAATTTTCCAGCTTCCCAAATATGTTTTACTGGCCCAAATTAGGCTGGAATTTGGCCTTGAAAACCAGGCAATAGAAAGAAAGGGAGCCTTTATAAAAAAGCTGGCATAAAATTAGAGTTGCTGATATAGGGTCCTTAAATAATCATCTCTGGGTTGAGCTGTCCCGCACTGGAAAAATGCCAGCCAACGTGTACCTTCAGGAATCTATTAACACTCTAGGTCTGATAGACGTCTGGAACACCTCAATGAGCCAATCGGTTTTAAAATAATTAGTAACAAACTGACCAAGACTCATTTCAGCCATAGAGGACAAGAAAGCATTAGCCAAACGAGCTCATGGCTGGGTTGTGCTCAATAACAACGATGTCCTTAAACCTCAACCCTATTTCAAGGTAGGAACCAAGATTGTGACTAAGGAAAAATTCTTAAGACTCCATTTGGGAGTCGGTTCATTCAGTCCGTTTTTACCCCCTTGGGAAAAAAGAGGAGGAGACCAGCCTTGCCATCTGTGCGCTTGCGGCACGGAGAATCTCATTCATACCATATATGTCTGTAACAAGTTAAAGGACATACAGAAAACTTTGTTGAAACCATTCTTTAACCAGCATAGAGTAAGGTCCTGTAGGCAGGCGGCGATGCTGTGCTTTAATCCAACTTTAGTACAGCTAAACTGCCTCCTTACAATTTTTTTGAATTAACAGCATTGAGACTGAAAAAACCTATTCTCAGCAGTTAAGATCTAGCCCCGTACAATGGTTTTGGGCACTTTTTGATCCAGCCCAGTAATGCTACACAATGGCTTCGTATGATGGCATCAGGACATCACAATCAGGGGCAACAGGGTGCTGGTATTTGTTGCACGGGCACGTCTCGTCAGCTTAACCCATTGCGTGCTAATGATGAACTCAGCTCGTCATGAGGCACGTTTGAGCTGCACTCATGATGAGCTGAGCTCGTCATGGCCGTTGGAATGTTCGTACACTGGGATAATTTCGGGTGTGGCCATGACGAGCTCAGCTCGTCATGAGTGCAGCTCGACTGCGCCTCATCTCATGACGAGCTGAGCTCGTCATGAGAACGGCGGCGCCACGCGCGCCCACTCCCCCCCCCCCCCCCCCGCACAGCAGGAAAAAACTCCCCGCAGGGAAGGGGTTAAACAGATAGCTCTTAATAAACTGATTTTTAACAGACTGAGAATTAACTGTGTCAGGGATGCAAGTACCTCTGAGTTCAATTTTAAGTTTTTACATTAAACACAAAGCAGTTTCTTTTAAACTTTTTAATTCTTGTATTAGTGCAAAGTTCTTTGAATTTATTGTTAATGTACCTTATGCAATGGTTTTAATTAATCAATCAGAATAAAAATGTACTTACTGACTTACTCATGTACTGGGACAAGTACCTTGACATGTATTTTGACATGTCCTTTGGCATATAATAGGACATTTGCTTAACATACAGCAGGACATGTACTTTCACATATACCATGACATCTGCTTAACATGTTATTGTTGTTATTGTTATTTTTGATTTATAACGCGCCCAATCACCTGCAGGTCTCTAGGCGCTCGGAAATCGATGGTACAAACAATAACTTAGCAGTACAGAGAAGGCATTCACTAGCCTAGATAGCACTCATGGACCTTCTAAACAGCAGTGTTTTTAACCCCTTTCTAAAGCGTAGGAGGTTCTCTTCCCTGCGCAGCGACTCAGGAAGTGTGTTCCATAGCTGAGGAACTAACACAGAGAAGGCTCTTCCTCCCTTGGTAACAAGTTTGTACCGGGGACAGACCAATAATTGCGAGTCTGAGGATCTAAGAGTTCTCATTGGACTGTACACCACCATGCGGTCTTTGATGTAGGCGGGCGCCAAACCATAGATTGCCTTATGGGCTATACACAGATTTTTAAATTCCACTCGCTCTTTAATAGGGAGCCAGTGAAGGCTCTGTAACAGGGGAGATGCTTTGGATCGTCTTGGCAGCCTAAAGATGAGACGTGCAGCATCGTTCAGAACAACCTGTAACCTATTTGTCAGGGTTTTCGGCAGGCCGAGGTAGAGGGCATTTCCGTAATCTATCCTGGAGATCACGGTGGCTGCGACAATAGAGCGCATCATTGATTGGGAGATAACGGGTACTAGCTTCCGTAGCTGTCGGATAATGTTGGTGCAGCTACCCACCACAGAAGAGATCTGATTGACCATTGATAGGTCACAATCTAGTTTGATCCCCAGGCTCTTTACATTCAGGCTGGGTTTTGGAGCCGGGCCTAACTCCGCGGGCCAATAGAGGTCACACCATGGTGAGGTGGCAGATGGAATCACCAATACCTCGGTCTTGTCTGGGTTTATTTTTAAAAGATTTTCCGTCATCCATTGGACCGTGTACCTCAAGATGTTCTGGGTTTGGAGTTGTGCGGCACTTGTGTTATCGACACTCAGCAACAGCTGCGTGTCGTCTGCATAGTTAAATACTGTGCAGCCCATGCGCGCCAGAGAAGCAATCAGAGGTTGCAGGTATAGATTAAATAGAAGTGGGGACAGGGCCGAGCCCTGGGGTACCCCACATTCTAGCGTCCCCACTACGGAAGTTTCTTCCCCAAGTTGTATTCTTTGGGTCCTTCCCAAGAGGAAGGATTGCAACCATCTGAAGGCCAGGCCTTTGATACCAAAATCACTCATTCTTTCCAGAAGAAGAGCATGGCTGACGGTATCGAACGCCGCTGAAAGGTCTAGCAAAATCAGGGCGCTCGGTTTCTTACCGTCAACCAGGCCTCTCAATTCATCCAGCACCGAGAGCATCACCAACTCGGTGCTGTGATGCGCTCGGAACCCTGCCTGTCGCTCATGAAGTAGGTGGTGAGACTCCAAGTACATGGACAGGGATTTTAATACATGTTGTTCCAGTATTTTTGAGAGGAATGGTAACTGAGAGATCGGCCTGTAGTTCTTTAGCACTGCGGGGTCTGCGCCTGGTTTCTTCAGCAGAGGTCTTACACGCGCTTCCTTAAGTTCTGCTGGTATATGCCCTGTCTCCAAGGATCTATTTAGGAGGGAGATGACACGTTCCTCCAATAAGGGACGGGCTACCTGAACTGTACTAGCACATGCCTACTTCCAGATACAGGACAAAACCCATCCATAGGAAGGACCCCCCCTCATGTTTGGGAACATGGATGGAGTTAAAATCTGGGTAAACACATGAAACGTGCGATGACTAACCCTAATGAACCATTTTATGGTCCCATCCAAGATAATGGTCAATATGTTTCAGACTACGTACGCCAACTAGGGTTAGTGGCTTTCTTCAGGACCATGAGGTCAGTTATGAATCCCTTTTGCAAACCAGATGGACACTGTCCTCTGGTTATACCTTTGATCTCTCAACAGGGATCTTGGACAATATCATGACTTCTCCTAGGGATAAACAGGCAATGAAAATTCATATATCCTCGGAGTTTCATAGAAAAGCTATGTTAGGCACCTTTGTGACATTAACAGTCTGATCCAAATTTTTGTGAATGCAAAATAATTTGCTATGTGCATGAGAACATCAACCTAGTGCAAACTAACTATGTGGGTGAGTAAAAATAGATAGACCCTGTGGGACAAAGGGAAGGAAAATGTGGAGACTACTTATTTAAGATTTACATTTTACAACCTGTCATATATATAGCAGAAAATCTAGAACATACCAATCAAGGGGTTCAAAATCATATGGACTCTTTTTAGGTCTCGCGACCTATCAATGCGCGCAAGCGCATTGAACGGAGCGAGAATTCAAGTGGCCAAAATGCTCGTGAAACCAAGAGTTTCATTCCTGCGGTTTTGTTTGAGTTCACGTGAATCACGTGACCAAACAAGCACGCGCATTCCCGGCCGCACAGCACATTAAAGGGCTTCTCCTCCCCTAATTATTCATGGCCGGCCGCAGGCCGGCTGTACTTTCAGTTTGCCGGCATTATCAGGTACGTGTTTTTTTCACTTTGTCTCCGTGCGTGCTTTTTCGTTCTAACCTTCTAATTTCTCTCTTTCTTTGCAACATCGTATATATCTTCTGTCTAACCTTCTCTAATCTCTAGCTGTCTTTGATTCTATCTACAATCTCTCTGTGTCTACCTCTTCCTTCACCTCTTGTTAAAATACACTGTGTCGCATTTCTCCTCCCCCCTCCCCTTCTCTGCCTTCCCTCCTCCCCTTCTCTGCCTTCCCTCCGTCTTTGGATTGTTGGTACCGAGCTTCTCCGCTGCCACACAGATGCTTAGTGTTCGACTGATCTAATTAAGCTGTGCAGGTTGGGATTGTAGTTTGCATCAGCAGCGTCCGGTGCGAACTCTTAGATAAGAAAGCGCCACTTGTGCCGAAAGCACAGATTTCTGCATCATGTATGTTAGCTCTGGCTCCTTGAGAAAACAGCGGCTATTTGTCACTACCAGATTAAAAATAGACCCAACTCTCAGCCTTGCACGATTTATATTTAAAAAGGCACGCATAACTCTGCGGGTTAAATACATTGCCGCAGCATTGTATGAAACTGCACAGGGCGGGCCTGTTACTCAATCATCTTCCAGGATTCGTTTTGCCAACAGCCACTTCATGCACGCCCCACTCCCTCTACTCCTCCCTCAAAGCAAGACATTTCCCAAAGCCACTTCACGCGCTCCGCAGGTCATAAACCGGCCCATCTGCTCGTGAATCAGCCCCCCTCCCAGTGCTGCCCGTCCTTCTTCAAAGGCAGCTTGTAACCAGAGCTACCTTCTGCCATTGCATTCTGAACTCTTTTTAAACACTCAATCATGCCACCACCCCGTCTTGTGCGCTGGTCGCCCTTCATGTTTTATGCACTTTTGTTTTAATTTCCCCCCCTTACTTTTGTACCACCACTTCAAAGTTGTCAGAATGCGGACTCGAATCCAGTTCCCCTGCATCAAAGTCGACCGCTCCAGCCATTACGCCAGAGCCTCTTCATTGCCCAGTTCTGCCTGATCAACCCCCCACCCCCTCCCAAATCACAGGCATAACGGGATCAGCATTTTTGTGAAGGTCACTTTATCCACTGTATAAGGAGGAAGCTCTTCAGATGGGCGGAGTTGTGAATAGTTCAACTCATTGCCCGCGGACCACTGATCAGCTGTCTACTCCTCATGACCAGGGAACCGTGCTTAATGTTTCAGCTTAGCGCCCGTTTTTATGTAAACACAGGTAATACAAACAATGGCAGCTGTAGCATTATTTTCACAGCAGGCACCGGCTCCCATAACTCGTTTTTTAAAATTTACATTAAATCATGGCTGCAGGAGTCTTCTTGTGCGCCGCTTAACCAAGTCGTTTTTTTAATACTCAATCATGGTAGCACCGTCTTGTGCGCTGGTCGCCTTCCATGTTTTATGCACTTTTGTTTTAATTTCCCCCCCTTACTTTTGTACCACCACTTCAAAGTTGTCAGAATGCGGACTCGAATCCAGTTCCCCTGCATCAAAGTCGCCCGCTCCAGCCATTACGCCAGAGCCTCTTCATTGCTCAGTTCTGCCTGATCAACCCCCCACCCCCTCCCAAATCACAGGCATAACGGGATCAGCATTTTCGTGAAGGTCACTTTATCCACTGTATAAGGAGGAAGCTCTTCAGATGGACGGAGTTGTGAATAGTCCACAATACCTTAGATGTTGCCCCAGTGCTTAATTTGTAAAATATTAAGCGCCAGGACTCTGACCAATTTTGATGTATACATTATTCCAAAACAACTGTTCTACTCATCTCTAAATTAGATGAGCAGTGCCACCAAATGGTAGACTGTTCTAAGTATGGTGTTGACCATTAGATGCCAGTGCCGAGAGCACCGATGTTCCCGCTGATTAAACAAACAAGCACTGGCGTTGCCAATAGGTCTCGCAGTAGGAAAGTTGGAGCTATTACAATTGCAAATAACAATGCCTTTTATTTTTGTTTTCATTTTTAAAACATAAAGGGCTTTGTCATTTACAAAACCAATAGCTCCAACTTTCCTACTGCGAGACCTATTGGCAACGCCAGTGCTTGTTTTTTTTTTTACTGGTATACCAATTTTTATTTTCGATAAACCGCTACATGACAGTCTTCTATCACCCCCAAACTGGCACATGCAAATGAAAGGCTATAACCCCTAATTGTTACCAACATGCTCAATGACACCTGTGTGTAGTAAAGATTAATACCCACTTCTTTAATCCCCTATAGAAGATGGTCATGCAACAGTTGTCTGTCTTTACGGGCCCCTCCCATCCACTTATTAAAGAAACTGCATTGGCTGCCCATCAGGAAATACAGTGTCTACAGGCTGTGCTGTCTGACGCTCAAAGCCTTCTAGAAATGCTCTCCTGCTCTCCTCTGCTCCAGGCTCAGTCACTATCAGCCTTCTAGATATTTAGGAGCTCATTACGATGTCGGGCGGAAAGCCTCCTCCAGACAGGCAGACAGGGCCGGACTGAAAACCAAAACCGGCCCTGGCAAAGTGCTCGGCCGCATCCCCCCCACCCACGGGGGTTGGGGGTACTGCCGAGATCTTTGCCAGGGCCGGTTTTCGGACGATTTTGTTACAGGGCCGATTTTGCAGCTATGCTGCAAAAACAGCTCTGTAACAAAAACGGCCCCCTTGGGACCCAAAACTGGCCCCCAACCATTCGGCGCACCGGGGGATTGCACGGTGCCCGCTACGGCCAGTCCGGGCCTGCAAACAGATTTTCCTCAATGTGTTGGAGCCCTTCAGACTGACTCAGTTGGCTTACAATCCACCCAACTGATTTCAATGTTCGCAGTCAGATGGTAAACCTTGTGGTCTTTTTGAATAGGTTCCAACCGGCTCTCGGTGTATTCGTGTTTGTTGGAACCGCATTGTACACGACTATTGACAGCATTTTGACCTCAGGATTACGATGTGGATTTCCAGCAGCCTTCTTGTGCCGGCCTGTCTTGCATAATAAGGCTGTCGGAAAGTAACTTTTGGGGGCCCTAGCAGGGCACTCTTCAAACTGCGTCCTCTGGTTGGTGCCCGAGGGGGTACCTAAGGGACTCCCAAGTAAAACTCAGCACTGTGTGGCAGGGACCGTGGGGTGCCTGCGACAGAGTGCAGGGTTTTACACACACACACAATTTCCCCATTGGAGCCTGTGTTACGGCTGGCTGTCAGGCAGAACACAAACTCCCAAAGAATTCAATGGGAATCCGACCAAACAGTGTTCGGTTGCATTGTAATCGGGTGGGTGGAACAGCTGACCACGAGTCGGTCTGTCCCGATTTCAAGTCAGTGTTGGGCGAAACGTTTCCACACTACATCGTAATGAACCCCTTAATGTCCACCGATAAAGCCCTTCTGCAGACCCCATGCATTCGCTTTGCCAGATGTGGTGATAGGTCTTTCTTTATCCTACCCTCTGACAGCTTCTCCTCCATATCTGCACCTGCCCAGACTTTCAGAACTTTGAGAAGTTGCTAAGAACATGAGGGAGCGACCGGTGACCCTGTGTTCAGGCAGGTCGCTCCCTCTGCCACCGCACAGACCCCCTGTTCAGAGAGCTGCTTCTCCTGACTGCCTCGATGCTCCCTGTGTGCCCTTGGTTGCTCACTGCTATTTCGTTTGTGGCTCATTTTTTTTACTTTTCGCTCCTTGTGTGCCCCTGTGTGCCCCTTTTCTGCCTGCCTGCACTGTTATTTCATTTGTAACTCATTCCTTTTCCCTTCGTTTTCGCTCCTTGTGTGCCCCTGTGTGCCCCTTCTCTGCCTGCCTGCAATGTTATTTCGTTTGTGATTCATTCCTTTTCCCTTCGTTTTTTGCTCCTGTGCGCTCCTGTGTGCCGCTTCTATGCCTGCCTGCACTGCTAATTCATTTTTGTGACTCCTCAGTGTGTTTTTTGCCTTCTCCACTGTGCCCTCTCCCCCCATCCCCCTCTTGCCTTCTGTATCTCCTGCTTCCCGCCGCCCGCGCTCCCCGCGGCCCCGCCCCCCGCTTCCCATTGGCCGCCCCGCTCCCGCTTCCCAGCTGCTCCTCCCTCCCTCTCTCCCTCTTATGGAGGCCACGCAGTGGTGAGAGGAGCGACCCTTGACCCTGTGTTCAGGCATGTCGCTCCCTCTGCCACCGCACAGACCCCCTGTGCGCTGGTGCTTCTCCTGACTGCCTCGTTGCTACCTGTGTGCCCGTGGTTGCTCACTGCTATTTCGTTTGTGACTCATTTTTTTACCTTCATTTTCGCTCCTTGTGTGCCCCTTCTCTGTCTCTGCCTGCCTGCACTGTTATTTCGTTTGTGACTCATTCTTTTTCCCTTCGTTTTCGCTCCTTGTGTGCCCCTGTGTTCCCCTTCTATGCCTGCCTGCACTGTTATTTCGTTTGTGATTCATTCCTTTTCCCTTCGTATTTCGCTCCTGTGTGCTCCTGTGTGCCCCTTCTCTGCCTGCCGGCACTGCAAATTCATTTTTGTGACTCCTCAGTGTTTATTTGTTTTGCCTTCTCCACTGTGCCCTCTCCCCCCCAGCCCCCTCTTGCCTTCTGTATCACCTGCTTCCCGCCACTCGCGCTCCCCACGGCCCGCCCCTGCTTCCCAATGGCCGCCCCGCTCCCACCTCCCAGCTGCTCCTCCCTCCCTCTCTCCCTCTTATGGAGGCCGCGCGGTGGTGAGAGGAGTGACCCTTGACCGTGTTTAGGCAGGTCGCTCCCTCTGCCACCGCACAGACCCCCTGTGCACCGCTGCTTCTCCTGACTGCCTCGTTGCTCCCTGTGTGCCCTTGATTGCTCACTTCTATTTCGTTTGTGACTCATTTTTTTACCTTCGTTTTCGCTCCTTGTGTGCCCCTATGTGCCCCTTCTCTGCCTGCCTGCACTGTTATTTAGTTTGTTATTCATTCCTTTTCCCCTTGTTTTTCGCTCCTGTGTGCCCCTGTGTGCCCCTGCTCTGCCTGCTTGCACTGCTAATTTATTTTTGTGACTCCTCAGTGTTTTTTTTGCCTTTTCCATTGTCCCCTCCCCCCCCCGCCCCCTCTTGCCTTCTGTATCACCTGCTTCCTGCCGCTTGTGCTCCCCGCGGCCCCGCCCCCTCTTCCCATTGGCTGCCCGGCTCTCGCCTCCCAGCTGCTCCTCTTATGGAGGCCGCGCGCAGCGAGCGCGCCCCCGGCGCACCGAAGGCAAGCTCGTCTGCGCCCGTCCGCGCCTGGACCGCGCCCAGAGCCAGAACCCCTTGCCCCCGTTGAGGACAGCCCACCAGACGGATCTATGATGCCACCACCCTCCACGCACTCAACACCGACCGGACTCCCGCCTGCCACCGAGCAACCCCGAAACGCAACCACGGACCCTTCACCTGCCAAGCCTGCAAATTCACCTGCCTCCCCACCCCCCCCCCCACCCGCCGGAGCAAGCATCAACAACAACCACCTCAAGTGCATCCTCCTCAACACACGCTCCGTCCACAAACATGCCGTCGAACTCTGGAACTTCATCGACACAACAGCACCGGACGTCGACTTCCTCACAGAAACCTGGATGAACGTCTCCTCAGCCCCCGATATCGCAATAGCCATTCCTGAGGGCTACAAGATCACTCGGAGGGATCACACCAACCAAACCGGAGGAGGCATCGCCATCGTCCACAAAAACACCATCCGCATCACGACCAACTCCGACGACACCCTCACTGCTGCCGAGCACCTTCACTTCCAGATACACACCGACCACAAGACCACCCTCAGAGTCACCCTCATCTACAGACCCCCGGGACCATGCACACAATTCAGCGAAGCCATCGCAGACTTCATCAGCCCGCTGGCCCTCACCTCCTCAGACTACATCCTCCTAGGGGACCTCAACTTCCACCTGGAAAACAACAATGACAACAACACCACCACCCTACTGGACAACCTCCCCAACCTCGGACTCAAGCAACTGGTGAACACCCCCACCCACTACGCCGGCCACACACTTGAACCAGTCTTCTCTAGCAACCACATCTCCTTCAGCCACACAACCAGACTACATTAGACAGACCACAACTGCATCAAATTCACCTTCAGGAAAACCATAACCAACCACCACCTGCATCAGGTCCCCTGAAGATGCTGGGGCAAGATCACTATCGACCAGCTCACCACCTCCCTGAACCAGAACCCCCCAGCATCACAACAGACTCCAATGTAGCAGCCCGCATCCTCACACAGTGGCTCACCAACTGCGCCGATGCCCTTGCACCAATGAAGAATGCCCCCAGCAGACCAGGCAGCAACAAAGCCTTGTGGTTCACCAATGACCTCAAAATCTCCAAGAAATCCTGCCGTACCCTCGAGAAAGCCTGGTGCAACAACCAATCAGCAGAGAACATGACAGCCCTCAAGAACGCCACCCGCACATACCACCAGCTGATCCGCACCATCAAAAAGACGGCATTCAAGAAACGGCTGGATAACAACACCGACAACAGCAAGGAAATCTTCAGCATCGTTAAAGAACTCTATATCCAAGAGCCAGCAAACACAACATCATGCCCTCGCAAGACCTCTGCGACTCACTCGCCTCATTCTTCCACCGCAAGATCGCCAACATACACAACAGCTTCGGCGCCCACACCATGCTCCGATCCACCGAACCAACACCCCTACCACCACCCTCCTCACCTGGACCCCCGTCAGCACTGAAGACACCACCCACGTGATGAACACCATCCACTCTGGCTCCCCAGCCGACCCCTGTCCACACAACATCTACAACAAAGCCGTCTCCATCATTGCACCTCAACTCCGGAACATCATTAACTCCTCCTTCGCATCCGCCACCTTCCCAGACAAATGGAAACATGTGGAGATCAGCGCCCTCCTGAAGAAGCCCACCGCGGACCCCACGGACCTCAAGAACTTCCGCCCCATCTCGCTCCTCCCGTTCCCTGCCAAAGTCATCGAGAAGATCGTCAACGAACAACTAACCGCCTTTCATGAGACAAACGACTCCCTCGACCCATCAGAGTCAGGTTTCCAAGCAAACCACAGCACCGAGATCGCCATCATCGCAGCTACCGACGACATCAGGTCCATGCTCGACAACGGGGAAATGGCTGCCCTCATCCTCCTCGACCTCTCGGCTGCCTACGACACTGTCTGCCACCGCACCCTAACTACACGCCTCCACCACGCCAGCATCCAGGGAATTGCCCTGGAATGGATCACCTCCTTCCTCGCCGACAGATCCCAGTGAGTCCGCCTTCCTCCCTTCCACTAAGCAGCCACCATGATGATCTGCGGCGTTCCTCAAGGCTCCTCGCTCAGCCCCACCCTCTTTAATGTTTACATGAGCCCCCTCGCAGCCATCACACGCCAACAAAACCTCAACATCATCTCCTACGCTAACGACACCCAGCTGATTCTGTCGCAGGGATTCTGTTCTCATACAGAACTGTGCATAGAGACTTGGAACCTCAGTGAATTAGGGTGTGCCAAAACTCCCCTTAGTACCCAAAATCCCCTACCAGACTAGCTACAGTGTCTCATTGGTTATCACAAACTCCCAATGTTTAGACAAACCAGAACATGGACTTAGTACACCTCAGGTAACGTGGAACACACCAACACTCTTTTGTTATACAATCATTCCAATCCAGAACAAGGAGTAAAAGAGGACACATGCATATTTGAAATATTTATTCACTAATGCAGTGTTCTCAAACGTAGTATGTTAGCTAGTACAAGCAAACATATTATAAGAAACAAAGTAATCAGCATAGTCACTAATCCATAGAACACAAACGGTGAAAGCATGGTATTATGCTAAAACGAATAGGGTTTAGAAACACCTAATTCTCACCCTCCCTAGCTGGTATATTATATTATATCTAAGAAGGTCTCTTTGGGTTTTAGCAGTGCGGCCCCATACCTCAAGACCCTAGTGGTAAGGGATCACATCATCTGCCACAGCTCTCTGCATGCGAAGCACCATCAAGTGTGTGTCTATGCTCTTGTGCAAAGCAATATAAAACGCGCCTAAAGCCAGAACTTCGCCGCAGCTGCATGTATGTTATGTCTAGGAACATGCGAAGATCAGACCTCACAACAACCACTGTGTTGAGATATCCTTGAAGGTTTCTGCACTCACTGTACAGACACAGCTCGCCAAGCAAGGCTGATATCAGAGTAACAACATATTATTCTCGCATGAATCAAAACATTTTACTAGGCTCAAAGCTAAAGCAACAGCTTTGTGTCGTGTGCAAAAGCAGCAGAAAGGTAAAATGGCGTTTAAACTCCTAATAAGCTCATGCTAACTTAACACAGCATATAGGCAATGTATATCTATATGACATCCTTCCTTGATCCGATCACAGATAAGATAAGATAAGGGACTCAATTTTGAAATGCAGAGTTCAATGAAGTAGTCAGTTCAAATTCGAGTAGGTGAGGAAAAATAAATTTAGTCCGCCAAAAAATCCAAAATCTCACCAGCATGACAATTTAATGTCCACTGTTGTGAGTATGCAAAATAAGCAGCAACAGCTTCCAAAAGGAAGTCACTGTTATCCTCCGTATATAACTCAGCCATCCAATCCAATAGTGAGAAAGAACATACATGTTTCTTCAATTACCGGAGCCCCTAGTACTATCAGAGGACAACTCAGTGGGTTCTCAATGAAGCTGTGTGCCAATAAATCTTGCGCCGCTGCGAATATATTCCAACGACCCAGTACTCCATGCATCGCTGCAAAGGCCATAATCCCTCCCTCAGAACAAAGCAATTCATGAGTAACTAAGGGACTCATGAGATGATTAAAATCCACTTCAGGAGACACCATATTGCAGAGACACAAATCCAGGGCCCAGTCAAAATCGCAGCTCAGGCAATGAAAGACAGGCTGGAGACAGGTGAAATAGGAAAATTGAAACGATAATCCATATGCTGCACTTAAGGTGGCGAGTGGCAGTGTACCATAGTATTCAAGCATCCAGTTACGAAACAGCGCTAACTGTGACTGCTCGTCTACGAACACAGGACAGGCATCCATTTTGAATAAAACAAAATCGCACCAAAACGCCAGCAGCCAGCGCCCGTAAAACGGGAAATCCACCAAATAGGCTGGAAAAGATCGAATGGAAGAAAGCAGAAATGACTCCAAATATTTTTTGAAAAGAAGTCACAAGACCACTGCTCACAACTTTAAAAAAATGAGCCAGCCCCGAAGTGGAGGACGCTTGAAAGATTGTATGAATCAGCTCACCGAAATGTAAAGGCAGGTCAGTGTTTAATGAAGCATACACTTCTGTGCGGGTGTTAGCTACGTGAAGGACAAATGTTCCATGAGCAGATGTCAGGGCAACTTCTTTTTGTGACAATAAGGCTCTTATGTGACTCATCTTATTGAACTCTGCCTTCAAGGTCGGAATCCTCGGCCAGATGGAAACATCCAAGTTCCCATGCGTGGGTGGATACAACACATTTTTACAGCAAGCCACACGCTCACTGACTGTAACTACATAAGCTCTGCCTTTTATTAACCCACAGCAATCTTCATTATTCAAGAGTAAATAACTACTGTTCGCTAATAAAGTGAACGTGGGGACAATTGCGGGCACGGGTGTACCTTTTAAAACACATGCTAAATTAGGCCTTTCCTGATTACATGAGCCATGCAATTGTATGTGCCTACACATTAATGAGTGATCTGGTGTTTCTGTGCACTCCTCCCCTTTCAGATAAACTTCTTTTCCGTCCCTAAGGCATCTGTAAGTGAAAGGGAGTGACCAGGCTTCATGTAAATAGGAGCTACCAAGAGGCTCGTACCTACCAATGGCAAAATATTTCATGCAATTCATAAACTGGAAATGCGCAAACGGTAAAGTTATTAAACCGTGGATAAGCCACATAGCAGTAGTGGCCTCTGCCACTGAAAATGGTAAAGACTCCAGTCGTTCAATGTGTAACATGGAAAAAGACGCATCTCTCATTGAAAGCAAACATTGTTTCTCAGTCAAATTAAAAGGGGCAAATAGAGATGAGACATTAATGTAATTCTAAGGCACTTTTCCGTTTTCAGTGTCTGCAGGGTCCATGCAAACTGCATAATAGAACGCAATTGATTTTGGCCATGGTACAAAACAGACACCTCATCCTGTACAATTTCAATGACAGATGATACAATGTTATCCAATGTGTAAATGCGGGAGGAAAGTGTGTTAATGCTGTTATCCACCACTGCAAGCACTTTCTCCAAATTAGCTTGATCAATAGCCCTAAGGCGGGTAGCCGCTTCAATCTGTGATGTTTTCCAAAGTTCATTATAAACGGCATATATCCATCTTCTAGAACTACCTCTAGCCGGTCCTTTTATGAAGTCATTCAAATCAACCTCGTCAGTCAGTTTAGACAAATGCAGTTTTACTGACGCCAATGTAGAGTGCTTGAGCCAATTCTGACACAATTTGCCTACTAAATAAGTGGTTACAGAATGGTCACTCTCAAAACGGGGATCTACCCTGACCTGTGTTAAACCATCAGTTAGACCCAAAAAAACTATGCTGGCACGAATCTGCACTTCTGTGCCACATCAACCAACCCTTGGGATCCAAACTGGATATGTTAAAGGATGAATTTGGCAATAGGGTTTGCAACTCTCTAATCAAATATTTTGTTGAATTTTCCCCACCTGAATATTCTTCCAAATCAGGGAAGGAAGGAGTATTTAATTTTTTAGAAGTAGCCAATCCACAGCATGTTGTCTGTGAGATGGTAGAATTAAAAAACAACATATGATTTGGGATGAGACATGCACGGTGCAAAGCCTCAGTGCCTTGTACCTGCCAACTTTTAGAACCCCAAACTGATTTAGGGTCAATGGATTCCTTCCACAACTCGTAGCCTCCAACAGCTAGCTGGTCTAGAAAGGACTTCGAGTACAATAACTAAGTATCGGTAAGTCTAACTTTGGACATGGATTTTTCTGTCATTCGAAAATAAAACGAAGCGGGATTGGACTGGTTTAAGTCAGTAAAATAAGTGTACTTTTTCAAAAATGTATTAGAGCTACCTCTCAAAGGAGCTGGGCAATGCTCCCACTGTGTATAGTTTACAGTACTCCTCCTGGAATTAGTTTTATGTAGGTAGTGATTACCAAAATGTTGGAAGCAAAACAAATCACCATAATTAGCAGATTCTAAATATAAATCTTCAGCATCAAAGGCAGCATAATATTTCAAATCGGCAAACAAAGCCTCTACGGCCTGAACATCCCAATCATCAGAACGTATGTTTTGTTTAACCGCATCCCCCATGTTAACTCTAAGCACATTAGGAACATTAATAACTTCAGTCGGGCCATGGATTTGAAATTTAACAGCATCCCAGACTATCCCATCCAGGACAGGCCACATGGTGATGTTAACGAAAGCCAAGTCTCTCTTCAATCTGTGGGCAGAATGTGACGAGGAAGGGGGCGCCAATGTTCCATTCAGATGTCGAATGCATGTTCTCTCCTCAACATAGTGTCCATTGATGAATCGGAAAAAATAAAACAAAAAAACAATTGACATAAAAAAGTAAAGCGAAAAAAGCCCCAACCAAATGTAAGTCCAAGGGGGAATCACATTTTTTTTTAAAACAATTGTGCCTAGGCCCTAAGCCTTGTGGGCTTTCCTGAAGTTTGTGAAATAGTGTCAAATGAAAATCTGGATTCTGTGGCTAAACGAGTTTGCAAATCAGGCATCGATAAGTCAGTTGGGTAGTTGTAGTCTGTTTCATCAAGTTGAGTACCCGGCAAAGCACCCAATAAAGGACTAGAAACTGCAGGCATCTCAAGGGCCACCTCCGGCACATGATCTAAAGCAGTGGCGAATACAGAATTTCTCACCATCGAGGGACATGAGACTGTCGGAGTCATGCTAGGAAGAATCGGCCACTCTGTGTATCTTGACATTGTCAATGGAGATATACCTGTTTTCTTTATGACCTGGAAGTGTGGTAAAATGACTGTTCTTGTGCCCTTCACACCAAGCACGGGAACCGGAGCACGGTACGAGGGACCAAATTCCTTCTTGTTATCGATCTTCTCCCGAACCAGTTCTCCAACTTGGGGTAGCCAGCCAACTACCGTGATCTGCAACGCATCATCCGAAGTGGAGGGCAAATGTTCCTTTGCAAGACTGTTTCTTGTCTCTTGTAGAGTCTGTAAAACATTGCAAAGTTCATCTACGTCAAAGGAGGCAGCCGAACCAACCGAGTCTAGACGGTCAAGGTCCGGGACATACATCTTGACACCAAAGAGCATTTTGTATGGGGTCCGCCGACCCAGAGACCTTCTAGGGAGATTATTAAGAGCACGCTGCACTCCATTAAGATGGGCCAGCCAGTTTCTGTCAGTGCCTATAACTCGAGCTGTCAGTGATTGCTTTAAGTCACGGTTCATTCGTTCCACAACACTATTACTCTCAGGTCGGTATGGAGATGAAAACTTGACTTGGACCCCCATCGAAGCCATGGCATTCCTATATGCCTTAGCGGCGAAAGCAGGACCCTGATCTGAATGGAAGGTAGCACAGGCAAAAATCCCTACAAAGACACGCAAATCCCTTATGACAGTTCGTGAATCAGCGCTGCGATGAGGCCACACCCATACAAAGAGTGTGCATGAATCAACTGCTACTAAGATGTACTTATACGCAGTATCAGAAGAAAAAGGACCGCAGTGATCTAAATAAACACAACCTAATGGTTTATTAGAAATGAACAACTGTGTTTGGGGCGGACGCGTAGCAGTTGAAGGCTTAATCTGCTGGCAAATGTCACATTGAAGGACATATTCACGCATCTGTTTGTACAGTCCCCGCCACCAAAAACGTTGCTGTAATTGAGACACAGTGGCTGAAACGCCCGCATGCGCAGACGCAACACCTTCATGGGCCGCTGTGATCAGTGTATTTCTGCGATCCAAGTTGGGAATCAATCTCTCCCCAACTTCAGGTATTTTCACATAAGGAACCTTATTGGGACTTAAGTGGTATGTGTACTTCAAAGGGAACCCCGTTGGATATTTACTTGCCTTCTCAGTGGCAGCAACAGCCGCCAACATATCATCATCAATCTTACTTTTGGACTGTGTAACTGCTGCAACTAAATATGTCGATACTGCTGATTTCGCTGCTTCATCAGCAAGCAAGTTGCCAACAGCGTGAACTCCTACGCGCTGAAGACCGAGAGTATGAATTACAAACACGAGTGGCAACTGCTCTTTAAGCTCAGCCACTCAGACCCAGATCATTTTATGTTTTATTGTGCTACCCTTGGAATCACGAAAATCATTCTGAATTCAAAAGAACAAGTTTTCATTGTAAGACTGGACACAGTAGTAAGAATCACTTACAATAAGTGTTGTCACACTAGGATCAGCGTACTCCAATGCAAGCATCAGAGCACGAAGTTCTGCCAATTGTGCGGTGCAGTCCCCTAGAGTCTGCGTGTGCACGCACGACTCTGGACTTGAACTCGTCGTTCACCATGGCACCTACCACAATGGCGCATGCGGAAACATAGGCGTGTTTAGAGCCATGCGCAACCTGCGCTGAACCATCAGTGTATATGATGCAATGGAAATCCTCCAAAAGCCGCATAGCCAAAGGTGCAGGATGAACAAACTCGTATTGCAAAAACTCCTGCGACCGTAAGGAGGCATCAAAAATAAACGTGACATCCGGACACGTCCATGATGCTGCCCATTGTATCCACCGAGGGTGCAAAGCTTTAGAATTAGGTACACTGGCCTTCGTAACTGCTTCCAAAGCAGGACACGGGGTAACAACCAACATGCGTTTTCCCTGTGACAGAGCGTGTTCTTTCAGAATCGCCATGTGTACAGCCGTAAAAACTCTCTCCACAGTGGAAAATCGCATTTCGGCTGAAGTGTACAAGTGTGACTTGTAAGCAAAAGGTATTGTGTCTCCTTCGTTAAAAGTAAGGTATGTGAAACCCACCGTCCCAGGGATGATTCTTATCACCAGGTTGGTGTGGTTATCATGAGTCAATAAGTATTTAGAAGCAAGCAGATCAGCCTGCAAAGATTGCAGTATAGCCGAGTGCTCCGGCAGCCAGTTTGATTTGGTAAAAGATGGTTGTATCAAAGCATACAAGGGCTTGATACGCTGGGCATATTCAGGTTTGTATGTCCTCCTGAAATTCAAAAATCCCAGCAAAGACTGTAATTTGTTCAGAGTTGTCGGAGCGCGCAATTGTGCGCATTTCTCCAAGAAGTGAGGAGCCAATCCTTGACCTTCATTGTTGAGCTCGTAGCCCAGGAACAACACTGTATACTCCGCAATGTGCAATTTTGCAAAGTTGAATTTGTAACCGAAGTCTGCAAAGCTACAAATTAAGCGGTCAACTCGACACTGATGGTCCCAACAGTTCGTCATCCGTGAGATAAATGTCATCCACCTACGAACAAGCATCCGGGTCCACTCTCTCTAAGAGAGAGACTATGCGGGCAGCAAACACTCCAGGACTATTTTATAGCCCATCGGTAAACGTTTAAATTGTATATTGACACCGCCGCAAGTAAAGGAGGTCCATTAGGAACTCAGACCATCCAAATGGTGGGCATAAAAACCATTGGAAATGTCAAGCGTGGTCTTAAACCGCTTACGCACGAGACTATCCACTAAATCAGAGCCGTGAGTATTCTGTACTGCACAGGTACGGCAATGCGAGTTTGAATGCCGGTAATCCAATACCAAACGATAAGAACCGTCAGGCTTGGTCACAGTAAAAAGTGGGTTATTCATTGGTGACACACAAGTTTCAATCACTCCTTGATATTGCAATTGTTCTGTGTAGAATCGTCCTGCTTGCCTTTACCGTCTTTTGGGCAGGGCTGGTCACGTCCTTGCTGACCACCCCGACCCCTGCCGCCTCCTCCACCACCGGTCGAAAAGGCCGATGACTCCTGAAAAGAACGAGGAGAGCGTTGATCAGAAACCTGAAAATGATAAGGTGATTTTATCATCGCGAGATCGCTCAAGTCATAAACACGTTCTGTGGGCGCAGGCTTTAGAGATGCAGGACCAGACTCCTGTTTCTGTTGTTGCTGTTGCTTTCCCTGTTTTTGTTTTTTCGGACAATTTTTTTTTTTTGGTCTTGGGCTGGTCGTCAGTTTCTGACTTCTGCCCATGGAGTTGTTTTTTCTCTTTAGTAGAAAAAGGCTTGAGACCCCTACTATTGCGGGCCACGGTTTTATAATCCGCCACAATAATCCTCGCCAACTGCCGGGGTTTTTCGGCATCGGGGATCGCCTGCAAAGCATTGGCAACCTGAAAGTTAACCGCATCCCCCTTGACATTCGCAAGTATGAGATCGGAAACCACATGAAAGGTGCCACAGAGGCGCATACCCAATTCAACTGCAGCCTCTGGTCCGTGCTCATCCTGAACACGTTTAAGGACCGTCGGCAGGACAGTCATAGACGGAGTGACGTAACACCTCATGCAGACTGCCGCAAATGTCTTACCCCAGGTCTCACAATCACCGATTTCAGGGGTCAAGTCTTTCGGTAAGCTAATTGTCAGAATCCTGTGTTTTTCACCAGGAGACGTGTTAGGAATTACTGCTTCCAGCTGGTCAAACTTCTTGGCAAGCCAGAAAGGAAAATCTTCCTTTTCTTGGGGGCACTTGCCCATCACAGCGTTGACCATAACGGGACTGAGTTTCATTCCGCCCTGTCCGGCAGGTAGCGCCGCACCACCCGGGGTATTGCACTCACGACCGAATAACGCTAATTGTGACTACATGTAGTCGTCTTAACTCAACAACGTTACATGCTCCGTGTTGAGGATGAGGTGTAAATTCAGCCAAAACAGGCCAATTTGCGCCCGGAATAGACAAAGGACCTAACCTTGGAGCTGCTAAAGTATGGGGTAGGGCGCCATCAAACCAAACTCGATGCTGCCAAGTATCTATAGGAATCTCCTGCGCCCTATATGGTGTATATTCCAGTGGCACAGCCGTGGGAGAGTATGTGTCAAACACATTAGTATTTGCATTCACAGCCGGGACGGTCACCCATGAGTAGAAAATCTCATACGGGTAAGCCACCTCTGCACTCACCACCATTATCACTGCCATGCCATCCAAGGGAACATTATAATTCTGCAAATGATTGCGCACCGCAATGCGACTATGTTGCACAATGTTCACCGCGGCCATTGTGACACAGAAAGAAAGAGGTACAAAGTAACCTTTGTAACACAACTGGGTAGTAATTCAAGGAAACCGTTTAGAAAGATTCAAGCTTGAAAAGACCTATGTAAAAATAGGTAGGTTTGTCCGACACCACTGTTAACCGGAAACAATAGTGAAGGGGTTAAGGACTGAATGATGTACTACTCAAGTATCATGTAATAAGACTACCAACGATTGGGCGCCATGTCATAGGGATTCCGTTCTCATACAGAACTGTGAATAGAGACTTGGAACCTCAGTGAATTAGGGTGTGCCAAAACTCACCTTAGTACCCAAAATCCCCTACCAGACTAGCTACAGTGTCTCATTGGTTTTCAGAAACTCCCAATGCTTAGACAAAACAGAACATGGACTTAGTACATCTCAGGTAACGTGGAACACATGAACACTCTTTCGTTATACAATCATTCCAATCCAGAACAAGGAGTAAAAGAGGACACGTGCATATTTGAAATATTTATTCACTAATGCAGTGTTCTCAAACGCAGTATCTTAGCTAGTACAAGCAAACATATTATAAGAAACAAAGTAATCAGCATAGTCACTAATCTATAGAACACAAACGGTGAAAGCATGGTAATTTGCTAAAACGAATAGGGTTTAGTAACACCTAATTCTTACCCTCCCTAGCTGGTGTATTATATTATATCTAAGAAGGTCTCTTTGGGTATTAGCAGGGCGGCCCATACCTCAAGATCCTAGTGGTAAGGGATCACATCATCTACCACCAGCTCTCTGCATGCAAAGCACCATCAAGTGTGTGTCTATGCTCTTGTGCCAAGCAATATAAAACGCGCCTAAAGCCATAACTTGGCTGCAGCTGCATGAATGTTATGTCTAGGAACGTGCGAAGATCAGACCTCACAAGAACCACTGTGTTGAGATATCCTTGAAGGTTTCTGCACTCACTGTACAGACACAGCTGGCCAAGCAAGGCTGATATCAGAGTAACAACATATTATTCTTGCATGAATCAAAACATTCTACTAGGCTCAAAGCTAAAGCAACAGCTATGTGTCGTGTGCAGAAGCAGCAGAAAGGTAAAATGGCGTTTAACCTCCTAATAAGCTCATGCTAACTTAACACAGCATATAGGCAATGTATATCTATATGACAATTCTCTCCCTCACCAACGACCCCGCCACCACCAGAGCCAGCCTCCAGGAAGGAATGAAAGACATTGCGGAATGGACGAAGCTCAGCCGTCTGAAGCTGAACTCCGACAAGACGGAAGTCCTCATCTTCGGACCATCCCCCTCTGTCTGGGACGACTCCTGGTGGCCCCCTGCTCTGGGTACCGCCCCCAAGCCAAACGGACCACGCACGCAACCTGGGCTTCATCCTGGACTCCTCCCTCACGATGACCAAGCAAGTCAACGCCGTCTCATCATCCTGCTTCAACACTCTGCGCATGATCCGAAAAATCTTCCGGTAGATCCCCACCGAAACCAGAAAAACAGTCACCCAGACCGTCGTCACCAGCCGACTGGACTACGGGAACGCCCTCTACGCAGGAACCACAGCCAAACTACAGAAAAGACTCCAGCGCATACAGAACGCCTCTGTACGACTCATCCTGGATGTCCCCCGCCACAGCCACATCTCCGCCCATCTAAGAGACCTGCACTGGCTCCCCGTCAGCAAGAGGATAACGTTCAGGCTCCTCACCCATGCACACAAAGCCCTCCACGACATGGGCCCCAAATATCTCAACAACCGCCTCACGATTTACATACACACCCGCCAGCTCCGATCCACCAGCCACGCCCTCGCCACTGTCCCACGGATTCGCAGAACCACCACCAGGGGAAGATCCTTCTCCTACCTAGCGGCCAAGACATGGAACTCCCTCCCCACCCACCTACGGCTGACCCATGACCATCTCTCCTTCAGGAAGCAACTCAAGACCTGGCTCTATGAGCATTAGTCGCACCCCCCTCCCAGCGCCTTGAGACCCTAGCGGGTGAGCAGCGCACTCTACAAATTCATTGATTGATTGATTGATTGACTGTTGTTAATTTCACTCTGCTTTGGCCCACAGTGCAATCTCTTCAAAGCTATTTCAGGAGTAAGTCATACACTATACCGAGGCCATAGATAAAGTAAATCACACAGGGGTGTATCCTAATTCTATCCAGTTAGATTGGATGAGGAAGCCTCACCCACTGGTTGTGGCATGCTTCATCACAGGCAACCTCATTCCACTCTGGCAAGATGGTACTACCAGGGCGGGCTCAACCAAGTACAGAGGGAATCATTATTAAAAATCAACTGGACACAACGGGGTCCAGCCATAGTAAAAGTACTTCAAGTTAAGCCCAGGGTATCTTTAATAGTGGGTACCTTAGGTACAGCTAAAACCTACATAGTGAAGGCTACAAGGGTACAATGACCCATCCATCCATGTTATGCCTACATGTTTCTGCCCTTATACATGCCAATACTGGTCTGCGACATTCGTCAGGGCTGAAAAGTGATCTATATCTCCACTTCCTACACTGAATGAGTGTTAAGTGCAGAGTTATCGGAATTTGAATCCTACCTTGGCAACCGAGGTAATGGGCCCTGTAATAAAAATAAATATAAAAAAACACATTTTATGTAAATTCATAAAACAGTACATTTATGGCACTCAGGTGATAGGTCACATGCAAGGTAATTAAGCACATGTGTAATATATATTGGTGACACTGCACTGCAAATGAAAGACAACACTCATGTTTTAGTTGAACACATGCTCTAACTAGATTGCCTGCTAACCCTTACTCTAAGGAACTAGAGCTGCATGGTCCGTAAGGAGGAGGTATCTTTTGTAGTCACACACTATGATTGTGTTCACTGGTACAATGCATGTGTGAGATTATCACATTTATTTTAAAGCAAGCACCCAGGGGTGGATATGTTGTTTATATGCTCAAAATATTGTAATCAAGTATTGGCCCCCATGATTAGGAATCATGTATTAGATTGGACTATTTAGGGTTATTGATAAAATCCACAACCCTCACATGGTCATCTCATTAAAATCAAGATGGGACCAATGGATTACATTTATGAATATATCAGGAGTTGAGCGATATCTTGACCTGTCACCAGTAATGTTAAATTTACTGCGTGACTACAAACATTATATCAAAAAGCTTTCCCAATAGCATTGGTGGCAGTGCGGGCACCCGCTATCAAGAGCCAGTATCATTAAATGAGGAAATGGCGTGTGACGGCATCACCAAAAGTGTTTAGGCATACGTCTGCATCTACTGGGCTCATAGGAAAACTTGTACAAGGACGAGCGATTCCCACCCGAGAACGAGAATGGCCCCTTCATGTCTTTTTTGGTCTGCATGAGGAAATAAAGGAACAGACCCCTAAAGAGAGAAGAAAGAATGAAGACTAACCTGTTACATCTTGTACATAGCGCATGTACATCATTTACATGTATTGTATATACCACTTTAAGGCATGAGACTTGTTATCTTCTGTAATTGGCTCTGTGTTCCAAACAGAGCTTTGTTAATGTAGCATTCTGTAATAGGAAGGCAGTTGTATCCTGCTGCCATCCAGTCAGGACTTATGCTGTGCTGTTCATCTGCTGTTTATCTAATAAACCTTTAAAAGACTTCTGGATTGGATTCTTACAATTTTGGCGACGAGGACCTATTACTCCTGCCTTTTCCCAGCACAGGAGCGGAGTATATTTGAACCCATTGGAATTTTACAAGTATTTTTCATTTTCCTGGAACTTCTAAAGATTGTTCATATCTCAAGGTACTGTTTTATTTACATTATCTCTGTGGTGATTATTATCATCTATTCTGGCATCTTCTACAACTTTTTCAACATTGTTTTATTCAACTTGTCAGCGTTTTGATGTCAAAGACACTTCATTTGGATTATCATTCATTATTTTACTCGTGTGAATTTTTCCTGTGAAACCTTCATAGACATTTTTTTTTATTTTTATTTATTTAATTGCTTTTGTCGTACCTGTGTCAGCTAAGCGCTTAATTTTTCAGTGCAACTAAGCCCCTGCATTCTTTATATTTCCCGTGTGGTTGGACGCGTGAGGAACTGGAGTTTTTCTTTACTCGCGCTGCTGCCTTGGTAACAATCTTCCGATGACGATGCTGACTACTGTGCGTCTGATCTAATACACGCGTCACAACGAAGACGTCGTGTACCACGTTCGGTTACCAGGCAACCACCAAACAATACGGAAGCAGCTGCCGTGACTCTTTCATTTGGTTGCTTGGCAACACACAAATAACACGTAAGCAGTGCGCTTTCATTACGCTGTTGTACTTTATATTTCTTACAACAATTTGACTACACGTAAGCGTATTAAAACGCAACTGAAGGACACAAAAGTTTGCAGTTTAAAAAAAAGAGTAGATGCTATTTTACATGATGCAGCTCCAACACGTAAAATGCCTGTGTTTAAAGTGTGTGTTTGCGTATAATATGAGTGCCTTTCAATTGATTGTAATGTATTTTTTATTCTTTAGAAACCCCCGAAGAAGGGATTTTTTTCCCGAAATGCATTGGGTGACTGAAAATAAAACGTGGTAAATGGAAACAAGGATTCTCCTGTTCTTTTTGCAAGAGTTTAAGGATTCAATATATGGATATAATGGATTGAAGCAAAAACAGAGTAAAGGAATGATGAAATGAATGGTGAAAATTTAGAGAAATTGAAACTATGGAGTACGAATTTAATTCATTAAATTCATAATAAATAGGTTGTGCAGCTGAACGGAGACAGAAGCGTGGCTCCTTTTTGTTCTTGAATCATTTGCAGTGCGGATGGGTGAAGCGCATACAGCTGGCACGCCGAAAATGAGTAAATAGGAAATGAAGGACTAACATGAATGAAGCAAGGTGTGCATCTTTCCACACTACTTTCACTGAATGAACTTCTCGCCCTGACGGAGAGGTTGCACCCAAAGATAATGAATGAAAAAAATGAAGAAACACGAGGAGTAAATGAAACATGGAACTTATATTGTTAACTTGGAAATTCAGGAGATGTGTTTCCTAGCCACATGTGAAAATGTGTTGAAAGCATTGATTTTAGGCCCTTAGATAAACATTACAGTCAGAGCTAATTTGCATCATGCTCAAGAGTGTTGAAGTGTTTTAATTGTAACAATGGTATTTCTTTAAAAGCTTCTGGGTTTCACAGAGTAGCATTCATCTTGCAAGGAATAATTTCCGACCGCAGTATTTCATGATTTACACACAGAGGGGTTTTGGGATATGTAGTACCGCAGAGCAGCGCGAGCATGAGAGATAGGAAGGTCACAGTAGTTTGGGAATAAGCATGAGCGAATTTTGCGGATCTCGCGTTCGCGAATTTGCGTATTTTTGAACTCGCAATCCGCAAAATCCGCGAATTCTTGCGAATTTGCGGATTTTTTTTTTTTTTGTGTTCGCAAGGATTTCTGCCAGTTCGCGAGGGTTTCGTACCAGTTCGCAATTGCGAACTTACATTTCGTCGCGCAACGGTCGCGAATTATGTTGTTTCTACGTCTGGTTCATCATCACAGGTTCCCAGCACCCTCTGTTTCACCACTGCAACCCTCTGTTACATCAATGCCACCCTCTGGTTCATCATTACTGTAGATTATGGGGGGGAAAAGCAAGCACACCATCCCTGCTTCAACTCAGATTAATTAATTTGGGGTTAGTTTATTAATGTGTCACTGTTTTAAAATTCCAGTCTGGCACCTGCTTCCTTATCTGTAATTTTGCTTTCTGTTGCAGTGCATTTTTTTTCCCCAGGACCTTCTTTGTGGCCTACTTGTAGCTATTGTATGAGCCTGCTGTGAGGGTCAGAGCAGGGTCATACAATTGTTGCAACTAGCAACTGAATTCTGGAGGGGCCCCAGTCAGGAAGCACTACAGGGAATTGTTACTAATGATGAGTTTGAACTCTTGCCCCTGCCGAGTGCTTTCACTTTTGAAAAACTCGTTTTTCTGCAATTTCGCGGGGTTCGCGGGGTGCGAACACGCGCAAGATCGGATTCGGAAGCCGCAAATTCGTGCGAATATGCAATTTGTTTTTTTTGCGGCGTGTTAGTTGGCAAGGTTTTGTGCGTTTTTGCGAGCCGCTCGTAGCGCAAGACGCGAAGTTACCCTCGCGGTCGTTCAAGGGCGCAGCCATCTTGTTTGCCTGACGTATTTCCGTTTCCGGGCGCGAAGTGTAATCTCGCAAAGTCCGCGGTTTGCCAGTACAGTCTCGCGCGTGTTCGCAAGGAAAATCTCGCGCGAACTTACCCGCGCGGTCGTGAACGGGCGCGGCCATCTTGTTTCTCATTCATTGCTATGGTTCTGGGCATGGTCTTTGTATCCTCTGTCAATCTCTGCCATCCTTTGCTTGTTTGAAGTTTTTTTTTATCTATTTTACTTATTATCTATCCCTCTATTTTTCTAGCCCTATATTTTTGTGTTTACTGCTACTTTTGGTTAATTTTAAACTACTTTTGTAAACTCTTTTCTTTTCTTCTCTTCCCTATTCTATTTTCTTTATTCCTTTCCGCCCAGACCATGGTGAAGGGAGCCGGGAAGCATCCCGAGAAGGGGAAGGGTCCCGCACCCCGTGTCCGGCTCCCGTGCGGGCGTTTGAGGGGGGAGCTAGTGATGCCACGGGAGATCTTTACCCCGGAGGAGGTGGCCCAACTCATTTTTTATGTTCAGCGCCGCCTCCCCAGGACCATCATGGGAGGCGGCAAGATCAGTGCCGGGTACGGGGCCCGGGAGCGCCGGAAGCGGTGGGAGAAGGTGTGCCAGGCCATTTACCACCACTCTCGGGTCTGGCGCACCTACAACCAGGCCACCCACCGCTGGACGGATGTCCTGACCCGTGAGCGAGATCTGCTCGACCTCCTTGGCCTTGAGATCCCCGGGCTTGGTGAGTAGTAGTAGCTATGTCTTTACTACTATGTTTTCTCCTGCTGTGTTATTATATTGCAAATTTTTGTTTTTTACCAAGAGCAATAATGCTGCTCATTACATTGTAGGTACATTTTATTTCAAAATCTTCTGTGCATTTCAGGTACACTGCTCTCCTTCTCAGTAGTGTTGCTGCTATGCTTATTTGTTTTAGATTTTGTGTTCATTTCATTGGCCTGTGAAATTATGTATGAGTGTAGTTGAAAGAACTGCGCAATGCTACACACTAAGGTTCAGATTTTTAATTACCGGCGCATCCCTGCAAAGTTGCAGGGATGCGCCAGTAATTGTGCGTCACGCCACCATCACCCATGGTGCGCCGTATTACAATGCGGCGCGCCATGGGCCCAAAACGTCACCAAAGCGTTACGCATCTGTGCCGTAAAGGTGGCGCATTGCTGGAGTTGCGTCGCAACGATGGTGCAGCTCCATCAATTCTCTGGGGTGCCCTATCTCCCCAATGCTGCGTCAAGCCGTACGTCTGCTTCAAGCAGGCGCAGGGTTTGAGTCACGCATCATTGTCCTCAAAGTGACTGATCGAAATCTTGTAGATTTCCCTCAGCCACTTTTAGGATGCGTTCCTGCGCAGGAACGCCCTCCCTTGCGCCGGAACACCCCTATTGGCGCAGGGCTTTACAACGTGATGCATCTCCCAGATGCGTCACGTTGTTAATATACGCCGCACCATTGCGCCTCTTTTGTGCTGTCGCTGCGTCACAAAAGTCACGCAACAATGGAGCAAAAGAGCCGCAAGGGCCTTATAAATCAGCCCCTACAGACTCAAGTCCAGTCCTTCCTTTGTACACATGGCGATAAGAAGAAATAGTGGTGGTGGATTAATAGTTTGAGTATTTTAATGACTGGTGAATGTAGTAGGAAACTTTAGTGTTGTCGCTGATCTTCAATCACGATGGACTTTGGCTGTCACTTTGCGTGCTGCGGACTGCTGCCTGCCAATCCTAGGCAAACCTTTTTAGTACTTTGTTTAGTGAGTTACATAGGGTAGTTTCCAATTCGACGGTCCGCAAATCAAGCAATACTAAAGTAATGACGTAGTCGACCACATGAGATTGGTCAATAATATATCCCGTGGAGTCGTTCCCTATTTGCTATTTCGCAAAAATATTTTGTTACTTTGTTAGTTCTTTTTTAAATGTTTGATTTGGTTGAGAAATAAATATCATCCATGTTTTCTGTTTTTCTTTCTTTCATGTTGTACATCAGCTTCCCCCAGGGGCAAGAGGAGGACACAGGAGGAGGAGGAGGAGGGTGCTGTTGTCGATGCAGGCCAGGACCGGGCAGTCGAGGGCTCCTTTGCTGGCCCCAGTAAGTTTTAATTTTAATATAGAGTACTTATTTTTTCCTAGCGTTCCTCATTCGATTTTTTCTAAATCGTCTTTGATCTTCTTGTAGACAGGATCTAAATTCTTATCCCTATGACTCCGTGTGGTATTACTAGATTATTCTTATTAGTCTGTCTGTGTAGCTAACTAAGATTGCACATTTGGCATTTCCATTGGACTCCCATTCTAGTCAGCAATAGCTCTATGCACTGAGTGTAGTCCTCTGGGATTGTCCATAATGTCTTTTCAAGTATTCTAAATGTTTATGCTTTGACCATTGCCAACAATAAAAAGGTGAATGACCACCACCAAGAAATAATAAGATACTACTTTACTTTTGGTTTGGATAGGACAATCCATTCTACTACTGTTGCAGGGACAAATCTGCACAAACAGAACTATGGACACTAAATAATGCATCGCTTAGCTTATCAATTATAATAGGTGCTGTAACTGTTAGACTTTCCACATACCTCAGTGATAACAGACTTTGTAGTTGAACCCCCAATCTCCTTACTGACTAGATAGTGTGGCAGAGTCATTTCGCTCCCAAAGTCACCGATGGCAGAGGCACGGACTCATGCTTGCAAAAATTCGAAAACCTTTAGCTCATCCACTCTAGTCTGGAGGACCAAAAACCACAGAGTCTATTTAAGTTTAAAAGCTTTATTAAAAGTAAACACATTTATTAAATTCAAGTTTGTCATAAAAGTGAACGTGTAACTGAAAATGGAAAAGTGCTTAGTGCTGACGATTAATTGGACACATTTCTTGTGGTCGAGCCGAGCTCTCACCTGGTTTGAACTTGATCCTGCTTGTGTTCTTAGAAGTCAAGGTTCTGTCTGTTAGGAGAAAAAGTGGTGCGTGTTAAAAAGTAAAAAGCAAACATTCATCAGTTGTGCCAAAAAGTGCAGCAAGACAACAGCCTTCCCTGGAAAAAGGGACATTTTTACTCTAGAGTACACAGTCAAAAATTATTAAATTGTACACTTTTTTTCACATTTCTTTCTTCCTCCTAGACCAAATATTATATAGTAGTGAGTGGTGTATTCTAACATTATTAAATGTACTTTGTAGGTGGAACATCTGGAGACGGGGCCAGCGCGGAGGTGGTGGCATTGGACGAGGAGGACAACTCTGGGGAGGAGGCGGTGCAAGTGCCGGAAAAGGACATGCCTGTGAGGGTTCACACGGTGGTGGCGGGCAGAGGTAAGCTATACATTCCTTAGTCATTGAGATTGAAGACTGCAGAGTGTGCTTTCTGCACGGGTGTATTATAAAAAAAGCAGGTAGTAGCCTCCTCTAAATGTACTTCGACTTAGCTGTGAAGTTTTTGGCGAGAAGAATCCCAATCAGATCTGAGGTGAACTTGATGGATGGGATGAACGAAAAGCGAAAGAAGGGTGTAAGTAAGTGTGGAAGCACGAGAAATGTAATGATGACTGGCAAAGAAGAATGATATGTGTTTGCTTGGTCCCCGAGGTGGCTGGGAAGGTAAGAAAATGGTATGGTGCATGGCTGGGTGAATGATGAAGCAAGGATGGGTGGAAGGAGAACAGCCTGGGTGGGTGAGACAGAAACTGTATGTCTGCAATATACTTTGAATGGATGGATGCCTGGATCATTCATGGTACTATCTGACTCTTAGATAGCATATGTGAATCTAGAGAGAGTAGACGGTCACTGGATGAACTAAGTGTTACTTTGAAGAGCATGTAACACCGCACCCGCACGTCCGTTCCAGTGTAGGAAAGGCAAGGAAAAGAAGTTGTAACGTTGTCCAAAGACTACCATGAATAGTAGCAGTAGTTTGTATTGCAACTGCAAGCACAGCATATATCCAGTTATTACGGTGGGCACTCCCTACCTCCCTTAATAACTTTAGTTTAGTAGTAGTACGTCATTCATGTGTGGGGGTATCACTGTTCACTCAATAATAAGCAAAGCACCTAAAGTCATCCCATATGTCATCAAATACATCCCATGTGAAGTGATAGATAATCAGATAATTTAGCTTCTTCATTTTCCTTTTCTAATACTCATTTGCACTGTAGGGTGAAAGCTAAATTAATTAAGCAGTAGCCCTTTTAACAGAGTATTCTCAGTGCCACCCGTAATAGAAAAGTAAGAGCTTCACCACCTGCATGTACTGGACCGGTACAGTAACGCAAGTCTGTCTCACTCACCATGGTGTGCGTCTGTTTTTCTCGGGTGCAAGTTCACTGCGCTGGCATTATGCCGGCTTGCATAAGATAACGTACCAATTTTCCTAAACAAGAGAGAAGTAGAAGAATAAGAGTGGTGTACTGTCATAGTCGACTGTAATAGAAGTCCATAGTGCTCGTAGAATTTGTTCCTTAAACTCCCACTAATGTTAGAGCAAGGATGAAGAAGTCGGAGGTTACATAGATACTGTCCTCAATAGTTATGCACTGTGCTTTCAATTTGCTACTTGTACTGTGACAACTTTCTGCTCAATCATTTTGTGTTAATCTTAAGGAGCATTGGTTACAGACTATGTCTTTCTTTTTTCATGTAGTTGCTCCTTCCAAATCCAAGACACCATCAAGGAGGAAGGAGCAGGCTCGAATGGCCCGGCAACGGAGGCTGGATGCCACTGTTGCTGAATATCGGCGGCTGGTGGCCCTGGAGGAGGAGGAGACGCAGTCTGGAACAACAACAACGTCCACTGGGACAGCTGCCTCCTCCTCCGTGCGGGCTGCCAGCCAGCGCAGTGCTCCAGCGGTACGGAGCCGGGCTACCAAAGCCAAACGCCACCGCCCAGCAGCAAAGAAAGCAGCTGCCCCTCACAGGATTTGCAAGGCACACCGGCGCCGCTTATCCCTCAGACTGTCCTACCTGGAGCAGGAGGTCCATAATTATAAGAACGTGGTGGAGGGCCTCCGCTTCGAACTTGCCACCCTCCGCAAGGAGCATGATGCCCTGGCTGCTAATTCCAACAGCACCCTGCCATAGTGTCCCTTGCCCCTTTTTTAGAGACTTTTGGGGGGTGGGAATTGGGAGTTGTGATTTTTGGGGACTTTTGAAGGACAATCGTTGGGGTTAGGGAGGGTCTTGCGGGAGATTCTTTTGTTAGGGCTATAAAAATATACTTTTTGAAACTTTATCTGACCATACCTGTTTTTTACTGCTTTTGAGTCTGGTGGGTGGGGGTTTAACATAACAGTAAGTTTGTTTTCCTGAATAGTCCTAGGACTTTAGTAGTACTACCGTCAATCAAATCTCTCGTCTCTCCTAATACTCCATTATACTACCTCCAACCAAACGCCTATCTTACCTGTAATTTCTGTTTGCAAGTAGGGCTAGGCCCAGGGCTGGCTCCACGGGAAACAGCAAATAAGGTTGGCAATCCTGGGCGGATAAAATTTCCTCATAGCGGTGGTACTAGTGGTGTGACACAGTGGCAGTTGCTTGCCTATGGAAAAAAGAAAATGAAATCTGGTTTGTCCTCCTGAGCAATACAAAGGTACAATACAGAATATAGCAGGTGACAGAAGTACACTAGAACAGTGCCACGTTGTAGCCTAACAAATGTTAAAGTATAACTAATTCGGTTGAAGTTCTTTGACATTAGCCATGGGTCTTTGTCAAGCAGAGTAAGAATATATCCTCGGATTTCTTCACCAGCCTGTTGCTATCACCTTATCCTCCCCAGCAAGTGTGTGGATTTATTGCTGTAATTTAGTCACACATCAATCAAAACCACACAGCCCGGGGGAAGAGGGTTAGGGTTTGAAAAATGGATGGGTACGGGGGTTTTTGGGAAAGGTTTTGGGAGACAAGAAAAAGTAGCACAGCATGGACGAACAATTGTGAACATAAACAAATCTTTGGGTACAAACCTATCCATCAATCTTTGAAAGTGCATACACTACTGTAACTGCATGCATGTCAGTTAAAAGTAATTAGTACTTTCGACAACTGTGGAAGAAAGAATGCGACAGTACAGGGCGTGGGTGGAAATATTGATAACTATATTCAACATAAGGTCTCTGTAGCCAGATACCTGAGAGCCTTGCTGGTCACTATAAATCCATTCACAACAACACTCAATGGGGTTGGTCTGGAAGGTGTCAGGTTTACTCCCCGTGATCCAGTCGATGCAAATATGGTTCCACTTCCAAATGTCACCAACACCCAGAAGTGTAAACACAGGGTGTTCGAGGCATTAGGCGGGGGAGAAAAATAACAAACTAAAATAAAAAATGTGGGATGGGTAAAGGTAGGGTCAGCAGGGAAAGGATACCTGTAACAGAAGACAAGACAGGCATCAGTGAAGTGCTGTCCTAACATACAAGGGTACTCTCATATAGTCTCACTAAATAGTCTGCAAGTCTCCCGCCTACTCATGGGAAATGTAGTTTCATAGTACGGTAGGCGCTTAGGGGCTGCGTAACCTGACAGAAGGTATAGTAGATAGAAAAGGAGAAATTGCTTTTTTTCTAGGTGTCCCCTCACTCACCAGGGTTGCCCCTTGGTGACATGCTTCATCATTGGGGCCATCCCAGTCCTCTACGGCCTGGGGCGTGCTGCGACTTGCGAATTACGTAGGAGCACTTACAAATGACTATGTGTGGTGCAGATGTGATAGTGGAGTGGACTAAGTGATGTGTTAAGGGATCAATGTAGAAGCAGAGAGAGAGCCAAGAAATGCAGTCACAGTCAGAGAAAAAGGCAAGGGATACTGTATCTATGTGGTTGTAGTGGTCCTGTTGGAAGTGGTAAGTAAGTTGCCCGCAGAAAAAAAATCCTCCTATTAGCGGCACTCCTCCATTGCAGCCGACGCTTCGTCCATCGATGTTGGTCACCAGAAGACACCCTGTCCACTGCCTGCCTGATGCTGAATTGTGGCTCGCTACTGTGAAGCCTGACTCCATCCTTTTTTCCCCATTGCAGAGACTGAAACCCGGCCTGTAATTATTCAACGAAAAACAGGAAGTGATATAATATTACAACACCACTGATAAATAAATATAAGGTATGTAGGCTGTGGAGTGCAAAAAGTCACAATTTGTTTTTCCTAGTAGACAGTACAATGTTTTTGAAAGTGCGTACTCTGAGTCACCTTTTGAAGGATAAATAAGTATGGGCAAATTAATGTATCGGATCTTGCCCCTCAAGCTAGGTGTACTGTAAACTGTGTTTTAGAACAAAATTAGATCTTCCTAGCAGTGCTCCCACCCAGACCCTTACTAAAGCCAGTCGCAAAAATGTAGAAGACCCCCAATCAAATCTCAAAAAACGAGGCCTAGCAGAAAACTGGTGACAAAACTTACTTTGAAAGTAAAAGTAGGCCGAAGTACCCTAATTACCCATTACCCACCGTGGATTGCATTCAAACCACTTGCAAGCAACCAAGCAAAAGTAGCCATAGCCAGCATCGCTCCAAGACTCGAAATCCCCCCCACTCAAACACATGCAATAGAAATACTGCTAACCCTAACGAACCCTAAGTTAAGAATAGTGGCAAAGGCTTTCTTTAACTATGCCAAATCCCCCCTTTCCCACCATGGATTTTCTTCAAATGACTTGCAACCAAAATTACACATTCTCACGAGTGCTCTAAGACCCCAGAACTCAGTTTGAAAAATCTAGAACACCCCGAAACACATGCAATCCTGCTGCTAGGGCTAACCCTAACGAACCCTAAGTTACAAAAAGTGCCAAAACTAAAGGCTTTTCCGCGCGGATTTTGTCCCAACCACTTCTACCCGGTATTAGACCTTCCCAGGAATGCCCCAAGACCCGGCAACCCACCCGCCAAGAAGCGTAACACCCCCAAACAGGCCAAAAGCAAAATCTCATACTTGCAATATTTCTGGGCCTTCGGTCCAAACGCGCTGCGTAGCTAGGCCATAAGTCGGGGTTGGCACAACGGATTTCCTGAAAAGCAAATGCAATCAAGATTAGAGTGTCCCAGCAGTGCTCCCAGACCACGAAACTCACCCGCAAACAGACGGAACCCCCCCTAAGAGCACCTCAAAGGCAAGCAAGTCATCAAAAACACAAAAAAAATTCCGCCTGGGATTTGGTCCAAAACACTTTTATCCGGTATTAGAGCTTCCCAGCAATGGCCCCAGAGCCGTCAACCCAGGAGAAAACGAGTAGAAGACCCCCAAACAGCCAAAGAGCAAAAGTACAAAAATGGGGACTTAGTCACTTTTTCACAAATTTCCCAAATCACTCCGCGCGCGCTCTGCAGCTAGGCCCTAAGTCCCCTCAGCCACCATGGATTTGCTTCAAACCTCTTGCAAAGTAAAGTATATATAGCCAGCAGTGCTCCCACACCACGAAACTCACCCACAAACACCAGGAAGCCCCCCAAACAGGCCCCCGAAAACGCTACATAGAGCAAAATGTCAGAAATAGCCCAAAAAAAAATCGGCCTGGATTTTGTCCCAACCACTTCTACCCGGTATTAGACCTTCCCAGGAATGCCCCAAGACCCGGCAACCCACCCGCCAAGAAGCATAACACCCCCAAACAGGCCAAAAGCAAAATCTCATACTTGCAATATTTCTGGGCCTTCGGTCCAAACGCGCTGCGTAGCTAGGCCATAAGTCGGGGTTGGCACGACGGATTTCCTGAAAAGCAAATGCAATCAAGATTAGAGTGTCCCAGCAGTGCTCCCAGACCACGAAACTCACCCGCAAACACCAGGAAGCCCCCCAAACAGGCCCCCGAAAACGCTACATAGAGCAAAATGTCAGAAATAGCCCAAAAAAAAATCGGCCTGGATTTTGTCCCAACCACTTCTACCCGGTATTAGACCTTCCCAGGAATGCCCCAAGACCCGGCAACCCACCCGCCAAGAAGCATAACACCCCCAAACAGGCCAAAAGCAAAATCTCATACTTGCAATATTTCTGGGCCTTCGGTCCAAACGCGCTGCGTAGCTAGGCCATAAGTCGGGGTTGGCACGACGGATTTCCTGAAAAGCAAATGCAATCAAGATTAGAGTGTCCCAGCAGTGCTCCCAGACCACGAAACTCACCCGCAAACACCAGGAAGCCCCCCAAACAGGCCCCCGAAAACGCTACATAGAGCAAAATGTCAGAAATAGCCCAAAAAAAAATCGGCCTGGATTTTGTCCCAACCACTTCTACCCGGTATTAGACCTTCCCAGGAATGCCCCAAGACCCGGCAACCCACCCGCCAAGAAGCATAACACCCCCAAACAGGCCAAAAGCAAAATCTCATACTTGCAATATTTCTGGGCCTTCGGTCCAAACGCGCTGCGTAGCTAGGCCATAAGTCGGGGTTGGCACGACAGATTTCCTGAAAAGCAAATGCAATCAAGATTAGAGTGTCCCAGCAGTGCTCCCAGACCACGAAACTCACCCGCAAACACCAGGAAGCCCCCCAAACAGGCCCCCGAAAACGCTACATAGAGCAAAATGTCAGAAATAGCCCAAAAAAAAATCGGCCTGGATTTTGTCCCAACCACTTCTACCCGGTATTAGACCTTCCCAGGAATGCCCCAAGACCCGGCAACCCACCCGCCAAGAAGCATAACACCCCCAAACAGGCCAAAAGCAAAATCTCATACTTGCAATATTTCTGGGCCTTCGGTCCAAACGCGCTGCGTAGCTAGGCCATAAGTCGGGGATGGCACGACGGATTTCCTGAAAAGCAAATGCAATCAAGATTAGAGTGTCCCAGCAGTGCTCCCAGACCACGAAACTCACCCGCAAACACCAGGAAGCCCCCCAAACAGGCCCCCGAAAACGCTACATAGAGCAAAATGTCAGAAATAGCCCAAAAAAAAATCGGCCTGGATTTTGTCCCAACCACTTCTACCCGGTATTAGACCTTCCCAGGAATGCCCCAAGACCCGGCAACCCACCCGCCAAGAAGCATAACACCCCCAAACAGGCCAAAAGCAAAATCTCATACTTGCAATATTTCTGGGCCTTCGGTCCAAACGCGCTGCGTAGCTAGGCCATAAGTCGGGGTTGGCACGACGGATTTCCTGAAAAGCAAATGCAATCAAGATTAGAGTGTCCCAGCAGTGCTCCCAGACCACGAAACTCACCCACAAACAGACGGAACCCCCCCTAAGAGCACCTCAAAGGCAAGCAAGTCATCAAAAACACAAAAAATTTTCCGCCTCGGATTTGGCACAAACCACTTTTAGTGCTTCCCAGCAATGGCCCCAGACCCGTCAACTCACCTGCAAAGAGGTAGAACAACACCCCCACAAGTGCTGAGTCTTTCTTCATTGGGCGTAAACCAGCCCTCTGCTTTGATGGAAATAGGAGTCTGGAGGAGGAGGATAGAGGAGCATGTTCTTCTGAACTTGTGAACCTGAGGAATGCAGACTGCGGCACCTTCTAATAAATTAGCAAACAAGTGAAGACAGTTCTGCTGATGGGCTTGTTTTTGTGATTATCTGATTAAAGTTTGAATTATATTAACTGTGCACAACAAAGAAAGACAGACACACAGGAATAAAAGTGAATAAGGATGAAAAAGAAAGTTATTGATTCGTTGTCTCATTTTCAGGGCTCGAAGTCGGTATCACGGTCCAGGAATAAGAATAAGGCTTCGTCATCATACTCTGCGAATTCAGCCAGGGTGAGGTCAGTCACAGTGCCACCTGACAGAGTAGAAATTCCCTCATCTATGGTGCTGGCCACCTCCTCTTCATCCGGCACGCTCTCTCGTACTCTTATATCTGGTGGTATGAGGTGCTGATTCATCTTGATCATTGTTAACCTCTCCACATTTTTGGGCGAGAGGCGGCTCCGTTTGGGAGTTACAATCCCACCAGCCGCACTGAAAACCCGTTCAGAAGACACACTTGCGAGTGGGCAAGACAAGTAGTTTAAAGCCAGGTTGGTGAGCTGTGGCCACAATTCTTTTTTCCCATGCCAATACGCCAATGGGTCAGAATTAACATAGACCTCTGTGGAGTCATTCAGATAGTCCTTCACCATCGACTCAAGGTCCTCCTCCAAGGTTCCTCCACTTTGCGTAGCTCTTGCTGTGCCTCTGACCTTTTGAGAACCAAACCCACGCAGAGCTAGCCAATCCTCTTCAGCCTCCAATGTTTCTGTTGTCTTTCGTGCAGATGATCCGGTTGCCGGTGTCTTTAACGGCTGAGAGGTCACTTGTGCCACAGCCACAGGTGCAGAAGTGGATTGTTTTGACTGGGGATGGCCTGCTGATGTACTGCCATTTCCTTCAATTTCCAGCCGTTCTGTTTCAAACTTCTTGGCTGACAAGGCTAGCCAACGTTTGTACTTTGTAACATCTTCATCAGCAAAAGGAAAGAATGCTCTGCCTGCCAGCGCCTTTTTGTAGCGTGGATCCAGAATAGTAGCACAAATGTAATGCTGTTCTGAGTGGATCTTTTGAAGACGTTCATCACCTTGTAGGAGCTCTAATAATTTCTCAGCCAGAAGCAAAGAGTCTTTCTTTTTGTCATCTTTTCGAAACACAGAACACACCTCCTTCAGTTGGTCCTCCAGCATGTACAACAATGGGATAGCTTTTCCCAAATTAGAGTCCTCCTTGCTGACTGCACGTGTGAAGACCTCAAAAGGACGAAGCATGCGTGTTAGGCTTTCAACTATGTTCCATTGCGGCCCACCCATCCTCAGCTCCTCTATACCCTCTTTCAAGAAATATTGATCGAGTTGCGTATACTGCTCATACAGACGCTCAAGCATGTAGAAGGTTGAGTTCCAACGTGTTACCACCTCCTGGATGAGTGCTTTCACTGGCATTTGACATTGATATAGCATGCTCCTCAGCTGCTTGCGGGCCTTAAAAGAATGCCTGAAATGCTTGCAAATTTTTCGGCAGTTCTCCAATACACTGTACGCTGCACTGCGTTTATTACCCAAGAATTTTTGGACAACCAGGTTTATACAGTGCGCCAAACACGGCACTCTGAAATAGTAACCGTCCCTCATGGCCTTAACTATATTGGAGCCATTGTCCGTGGAAACATAACCAACCTTGCGTTTTAGTGGGGACAGACAGTTAAGGACCTTTGTGTTAAAGACATCCAAAATGTTTTCTGCTGTGTGACGTTTCTCCAAACCAAACATGGCTAGTGTTGCATGTTTCCGAGCACCTTTAAAAACAATGTTAGTGTCAACACCTGAGTTTAGCTTTGCTTTAGCCCCTGAAAAAGAGACCCAGTGTGCAGTGATGCACATGTAATCAGCGCCTGCGCCACTGGTCCACATGTCTGTTGTCAGATGTATAGTGTGAACAGCACTCTTCTGCAAAGCTGCCCCAATCACCTTCAGAACATCTTCATGTAGTGCTGGAACCGCAACTCGGGCAAAATAGAACCGGCTAGGAACCTTCCATTTAGGGCAGAGCGCTGTCACTAATTCTAGAAAACCAACCCCTTCTACAAAAGAAAAAGGGAGAAGGTCCAGAGCTAGCATTTTAGCCAGCTTAGTGTTATACAGACGGGTCATTGGGTGGTTGCGTTCATATTGCGCTTCTGTAAACAACATCTTTTTAATGTTGCCCTGGACCAATGATTTACGGGATGATGATGATCTCTTCGACCCAGTTACGCTCGCTGATGAACTTTTCCGCATTGATGTCTCACTCTCTCCCACACTCTTAGTGTGGCTCCCATGGGGTGTGCTGCTGACATGGGAACTGGGTGTAAGTGAAGTGTTTGAATCGTCTTCTTCTACCTCCTCGTCATCAGCAGATGACAAATCAACGTTTTCATTACGTGCAATTCCGGCTTTCTTGACCGCCTCTAGGTGCGGAAACCATTCGACAGCGTGCCTTCTCTCAAGATGACCTCTCTGGCCTCCGGTACCATAGTTAGAACCAAGCTTACCACGACTAAATCGAAGCTTACAAAGGCTACAAATGGCTACGTTTTCCTTTTTTGGGCAAACACTAAAGAAGTCCCAAACTGGAGACTTGAAATGTCTTCGGGGGCCGGAGGAGGCGGCGATACTGGTGGTGGTGGTCCTGCTGCTAATGACAGATGAAGTGGAGGATGTGGATTGCCGAACTTCAGTACGTTTTGCACTTTCACCACCACGAATTGAGGTCGAGGACGAGGTGGGTACCTTCTTGCGAAGAAATATGGAAGCGGTAGGTTTTGGTGTACTACTTAACTCCAAATCTAATGATTCCATTTCCATTGCCTCCTCGCCGACATTATCATCACGCTCAGCAGCTTCTCGGGATAGGGTCAAAATGTCTCTTTGCTGCATGCCCGGTGGGGCTGCAGTGACCTTTGTGATGACTGGCTCGTCGTCATCGTGAGAGGCTTCATCACCAGCAGTATCTGTCACTTCTTGTTGAGCCTCATCACACTCCATAGGTTTGAGTTTTTGGACGACCTTCCTTTTACGCTTAGGAGGTACCGGTGTCAGATCATGGTGTGCCTCTGCCTCACTGTCAGACCGCAGTTGTGGTTCCCAAGACAGATCACTTGCACCAGAACGAGGTGGGCTTGAAGAAGATGTAGACACCCCCCTTGATCTTTTCCTTGCTAGGGATGTGGAAGACAATGAATGATCATCAGGAGGAGTGGCTTCCAATGATACCTCAGCTTCATTGTCGATTTCCAAATGTGCCCCTACTTCGGGAGGAACAACTATTGTGGGCACTTGTGAACGTCCATGCACCTTTGCTTGCGCATCTCCTTTTGCTGCCTCTCCTTCCACATGTACTTGGGCGTGTACTTGCACATGGTGTTGTTGTTGCGGCTGTGGTTGTTCAACACTTGTCAGATGAGTTACAACAACCTGTGTTGATTCAGGGACATTGCTGCTACTTTCTTGCGATGAGCCAACATCACTGGTCGATGGTGATTGGAGAAGTACACTGACTGCCTCTGAAGCACTCAAGGGCTTTGACTTAAGTTGGCGTGGTGGTGGAGGCACTGAACCCAATGGAGCAGGGGTGCTCCTCTCAGGTTGGTCCCCAGCAGATCCTGCTGCTGCAGGCGTACTTTTTTTTTTGCTCCCAAAAAAAGTGGCGGGTGGCACACCAGCCTCCTTGGTAACTTGCTTCTTCTGCTCCTTACTAGCAACTTTCTTGCTAGAGGAGCTACGGAGAACTTTCTTTGGGGCCATCTTCTTCAGAGCAGGTCAGACAGCAGGCCGCAGTTGCACGAATTGTAGAGTTGTCTGAGGCCAGACGTGACGTCGCGTGACGTTATGCTGCACACACACACCGCTGCAGGACTTCTTCCTGGCACTGGTGGTTCTCTTGAGTCTTGTGCACCTAAAAAAAATGGAAGACAGAGGAACATCAGTTCAGTTATAGAGCACAAAAAAATCGAAAAACACTGCAAAATCAGCACAATCCCAATCCATCCATGCCCTCCATAATGTTTAAATTCAAGACAACCCACAGAAAGACTAGGCCCATGCAAGACTCACTACCCCTGGGCATAAATAAAGGTTGAAAAGTAGGCAAAATGGTTGGAGGCCTAACAACAAAGCCTGCATTCAAAATGGCCACTTGCCTGCCAGCACATGGCCAGTGCCTGTAGCTGCACTCAAAATGGCCACCAGCCACATGGCATGTCCCTCCCCATGAACACCCCCAAAAATCGAAAAACACTGCAAAATCAGCACAATCCCATTCCATCCATGGCCTCCATGATGTTTAAATTCAAGACAGCCCACAGAAAGACTAGGCCCATGCTAGACTCAAATACCCCTGGTGAAAAGGCCACAAGTACAGGCCCAAAAATCGAAAAACACTGCAAAATCAGCACAATCCTATTCCATCCATGGCCTCCATGATGTTTAAATTCAAGACAGCCCACAGAAAGACTAGGCCCATGCTAGACTCAAATACCCCTGGTGAAAAGGCCACAAGTACAGGCCCAAAAATCGAAAAACACTGCAAAATCAGCACAATCCTATTCCATCCATGGCCTCCATGATGTTTAAATTCAAGACAGCCCACAGAAAGACTAGGCCCATGCTAGACTGAAATACCCCTGGTGAAAAGGCCACAAGTACAGGCCCAAAAATCGAAAAACACTGCAAAATCAGCACAATCCCATTCAATCCATGGCCTCCATGATGTTTAAATTCAAGACAGCCCACAGAAAGACTAGGCCCATGCTAGACTCAAATACCCCTGGTGAAAAGGCCACAAGTACAGGCCCAAAAATCGAAAAACACTGCAAAATCAGCACAATCCTATTCCATCCATGGCCTCCATGATGTTTAAATTCAAGACAGCCCACAGAAAGACTAGGCCCATGCTAGACTGAAATACCCCTGGTGAAAAGGCCACAAGTACAGGCCCAAAAATCGAAAAACACTGCAAAATCAGCACAATCCCATTCAATCCATGGCCTCCATGATGTTTAAATTCAAGACAACCCACAGAAATACTAGGCCCATGCAAGACTCACTACCCCTGGGCATAAATAAAGGTTGAAAAGTAGGCAAAATGGTTGGAGGCCTAACAACAAAGCCTGCATTCAAAATGGCCACTTGCCTGCCAGCACATGGCCAGTGCCTGTAGCTGCACTCAAAATGGCCACCAGCCACATGGCATGTCCCTCCCCATGAACACCCCCAAAAATCGAAAAACACTGCAAAATCAGCACAATCCCATTCCATCCATGGCCTCCATGATGTTTAAATTCAAGACAGCCCACAGAAAGACTAGGCCCATGCTAGACTCAAATACCCCTGGTGAAAAGGCCACAAGTACAGGCCCAAAAATCGAAAAACACTGCAAAATCAGCACAATCCTATTCCATCCATGGCCTCCATGATGTTTAAATTCAAGACAGCCCACAGAAAGACTAGGCCCATGCTAGACTCAAATACCCCTGGTGAAAAGGCCACAAGTACAGGCCCAAAAATCGAAAAACACTGCAAAATCAGCACAATCCTATTCCATCCATGGCCTCCATGATGTTTAAATTCAAGACAGCCCACAGAAAGACTAGGCCCATGCTAGACTGAAATACCCCTGGTGAAAAGGCCACAAGTACAGGCCCAAAAATCGAAAAACACTGCAAAATCAGCACAATCCCATTCAATCCATGGCCTCCATGATGTTTAAATTCAAGACAACCCACAGAAATACTAGGCCCATGCAAGACTCACTACCCCTGGGCATAAATAAAGGTTGAAAAGTAGGCAAAATGGTTGGAGGCCTAACAACAAAGCCTGCATTCAAAATGGCCACTTGCCTGCCAGCACATGGCCAGTGCCTGTAGCTGCACTCAAAATGGCCACCAGCCACATGGCATGTCCCTCCCCATGAACACCCCCAAAAATCGAAAAACACTGCAAAATCAGCACAATCCCATTCCATCCATGGCCTCCATGATGTTTAAATTCAAGACAGCCCACAGAAAGACTAGGCCCATGCTAGACTCAAATACCCCTGGTGAAAAGGCCACAAGTACAGGCCCAAAAATCGAAAAACACTGCAAAATCAGCACAATCCTATTCCATCCATGGCCTCCATGATGTTTAAATTCAAGACAGCCCACAGAAAGACTAGGCCCATGCTAGACTCAAATACCCCTGGTGAAAAGGCCACAAGTACAGGCCCAAAAATCGAAAAACACTGCAAAATCAGCACAATCCTATTCCATCCATGGCCTCCATGATGTTTAAATTCAAGACAGCCCACAGAAAGACTAGGCCCATGCTAGACTGAAATACCCCTGGTGAAAAGGCCACAAGTACAGGCCCAAAAATCGAAAAACACTGCAAAATCAGCACAATCCCATTCAATCCATGGCCTCCATGATGTTTAAATTCAAGACAACCCACAGAAATACTAGGCCCATGCAAGACTCACTACCCCTGGGCATAAATAAAGGTTGAAAAGTAGGCAAAATGGTTGGAGGCCTAACAACAAAGCCTGCATTCAAAATGGCCACTTGCCTGCCAGCACATGGCCAGTGCCTGTAGCTGCACTCAAAATGGCCACCAGCCACATGGCATGTCCCTCCCCATGAACACCCCCAAAAATCGAAAAACACTGCAAAATCAGCACAATCCCATTCAATCCATGGCCTCCATGATGTTTAAATTCAAGACAACCCACAGAAAGACTAGGCCCATGCTAGACTCAAATACCCCTGGTGAAAAGGCCACAAGTACAGGCCCAAAAATCGAAAAACACTGCAAAATCCGCACAATCCTATTCCATCCATGGCCTCCATGATGTTTTAATTCAAGACAGCCCACAGAAAGACTAGGCCCATGCTAGACTCAAATACCCCTGGTGAAAAGGCCACAAGTACAGGCCCAAAAATCGAAAAACACTGCAAAATCAGCACAATCCCATTCCATCCATGGCCTCCATGATGTTTAAATTCAAGACAGCCCACAGAAAGACTAGGCCCATGCACCACTCACTACCCCTGGTCAAGGCCCCAACAACAGGTCAAAAATCGAAAAACACAAAATTTTACAAAAAAAAAAAATCGAAAAACACAGAAAAATCAGCACAATCCCAATTCATCTATGGCCTCCATGATGTTTAAGTTCAAGACAACCACAGTCCACCCACCACTGAGTACCCCTGGGGAAAAGGCCCCAAAACAGCCCAAAAATCGAAAATCCCAAAATTTTAGTTGCAGCAACTGTAATGCCCCAAACAAACTTACTTGTAAAATTTCTAATCCAACAGTGATCCAAAGAAAGTCAAAAAGGCCTCAAATCCAAAGATCCAGCAGCATCCACAAAAAGTAATCCTTCCAGGTCCACATCCGAATGAAAAGTGACCAGGAGATGGACAAAGCACTGGGAGGAGCCTGCTGAACAGGAACAGGAAGTTGAAGACTATGGGGCACTTCCTTCCTCCCACCCCCCTGCCCCCCTCCCCAAAATGGACTCCTCGCTAAAAAAGTGCAGGCAAATGTCAAACTAAGGAGTTATTCACATAAAAATCATCATTTCTAGAAGGTTTATGCTGCTTGCTGGTGGATTTCTTGTGCAGAATTGCAAATTTATATTTTCGCTCGCCGCATCTCAAATCTCGCAATTGCGAAGTACCGCGAGACGTGATCTCGCCGTACTCGCGTTGACAAACTATCGCTGGCAAGCCGCGATGACGTAATCGCGCTCGCCAATTCCCGCGGGATCACACAGCAAGATCCAAAATGGCGCAGCACTCGCAAACTATTGAAAAAAACAACTCGGCAAACGATGATAAACGCCGCGCGCCGCAAAAATTGTATCACCAACGCCGCGCGCCGCCAAAAAAATCCGCTGCGTGCGAATTTGCGGATTTTGCGGGAAATCCGCAAATCTCGCGGATTGCGGATTTCCCGAAAATCCGCAAAATCCGCGAGCGGAACGGATTTTCCGCCCACGCTTATTTGGGAACATGCCCGAGGCTAATTAAGAGGTCACGTGGTTACGCAGCAGATTCTGAAAAGGAGATTTAGGTGAGCAAACGGCAGTACAGAGCAAAGCTCACAGTGGGAGCTGAAGTTAGCAGAGCGGTGAAACTAATTTACAGCCTAGATGTAGTTATGTGACTGAGATAACTAGTGCCACGGTAAGCGCTTTTCTAAATATAATTGTGTGCTGCAGCTAGAATGTTGGCAAGGGTGTACGCATTTTTTCAGAAGCTTGTTAACTTGGTGTGAAAACAATCATGTTTAAAAGAGTGGGTTGAGAAGCGGTTTGCATGGGGAACATTAGAAGTACCTTTAATGCTCGTAAACGTTTAGTGCAATGTCACAGTTTTAAAAAAAGAGTAGATGCTATTTTACATGATGCAGCTCCAACACGTAAAATGCCTGTGTTTAAAGTGTGTGTTTGTGTATAATATGAGTGCCTTTCAATTGATTGTAATGTATTTTTTATACTTTAGAAACCCCCGAAGAAGGGATTTTTTTCCCGAAATGCATTGGGTGACTGAAAATAAAACGTGGTAAATGGAAACAAGGATTCTCCTGTTCTTTTTGCAAGAGTTTAAGGATTCAATATATGGATATCATGGATTGAAGCAAAAACAGAGTAAAGGAATGATGAAATGAATGGTGAAAATTTAGAGAAATTTAAACTATGGAGCACCTACAACCAGGCCACCCACCGCTGGACGGATGTCCTGACCCGTGAGCGAGATCTGCTCGACCTCCTTGGCCTTGAGATCCCCGGGCTTGGTGAGTAGTAGTAGCTTTGTCTTTACTACTATGTTTTCTCCTGCTGTATTATTATATTGCAAATTTTTGTTTTTTACCAAGAGCAATAATGCTGCTCATTACATTGTAGGTAAATTATATTTCAAAATCTTCTGTGCATTTCAGGTACACTGCTCTCCTTCTTCTCAGTAGTGTTGCTACTATGCTTATTTGTTTTAGATTTTGTGTTCATTTCATTGGCCTGTGAAATTATGTATGAGTGTAGTTGAAAGAACTGCGTAATGCTACACACTAAGGTTCAGATTTTTAATTACCGGCGCATCCCTGCAAAGTAGCAGGGATGCGCCAGTAATTGTGCGTCACGCCACCATCACCCATGGTGCGCCGTATTTACAATGCGGCGCACCATGGGCCCAAAACGTCACCAAAGCGTTATGCATCTGTGCCGTAAAGGCGGCGCATTGCTGAAGTTGCGTCGCAACGATGGTGCAGCTCCATCAATGCTCTGGGGTGCCCTATCTCCCCAATGCTGCGTCAAGCCGTACGTCTGCTTCAAGCAGGCGCAGGGTTTGAGTCACGCATCATTGTCCTCAAAGTGACTGATTGAAATCTTGTAGATTTCCCTCAGCCACTTTTAGGATGCGTTCCTACGCAGGAACGCCCTCCCTTGCGCCGGAACGCCCCCTATTGGCGCAGGGCTTTACAACGTGATGCATCTCCCATATGCGTCACGTTGTTAATATACGCCGCACCATTGCGCCTCTTTTGTGCTGTCGCTGTGTCACAAAAGTCATGCAACAATGGAGCAAAAGAGCCGCAAGGGCCTTCTAAATCAGCCCCTACAGACTCAAGTCCAGTCCTTCCTTTGTACACATGGCGATAAGAAGAAATAGTGGTGGTGGATTAATAGTTAGAGTATTTTAATGACTGGTTAATGTAGTAGGAAACTTTAGTGTTGTCGCTGATCTTCAATCACAATGGACTTTGGCTGTCACTTTGCGTGCTGCGGACTGCTGCCTGCCAATCCTAGGCAAACCTTTTTAGTACTTTGTTTAGTGAGTTACATAGGGTAGTTTCCAATTCGAAGGTCCGCAAATCAAGCAATACTAAAGTAATGACGTAGTCGACCACATGAGATTGGTCAATAATATATCCCGTGGAGTCGTTCCCTATTTGCTATTTCGCAAAAATATTTTGTTACTTTGTTAGTTCTTTTGAAATGTTTGATTTGGTTGAGAAATATCATCCATGTTTTCGGTTTTTCTTTCTTTCATGTTGTACATCAGCTTCCCCCAGGGGCAAGAGGAGGACACAGGAGGAGGAGGAGGAGGAGGGTGCTGTTGACGATGAAGGCCAGGACCGGGCAGGCGAGGGCTCCTTTGCTGGCCCCAGTAAGTTTTAATTTTAATATAGAGTACTTATTTTTTCCCAGCGTTCCTCATTCGATTTTTTCTAAATCGTCTTTGATCTTCTTGTAGACAGGATCTAAATTCTTATCCTGCCTCGACTATGACTCCGTGTGGTATTACTAGATTATTCTTATTAGTCTGTCTGTGTAGCTAACTAAGATTGCACATTTGACATTTCCATTGGACTCCCATTCTAGTCAGCAATAGCTCTATGCACTGAGTGCAGTCCTCTGGGATTGTCCATAATGTCTTTTCAAGTATTCTAAATGTTTATGCTTTGACCATTGCCAACAATAAAAAGGTGAATGACCACCACCAAGAAAGAATAAGATACTACTTTACTTTTGGTTTGGATAGGAGGACAATCCATTCTACTACTGTTGCAGGGACAAATCTGCACAAACAGAACTATGGACACTAAATAATGCATCGCTTAGCTTATCAATTATAATAGGTGCTGTAACTGTTAGACTTTCCACATACCTCAGTGATAACAGACTTTGTAGTTGAACCCCCAATCTCCTTACTGACTAGATAGTGTGGCAGAGTCATTTAGCTCCCAAAGTCACCGATGGCAGAGGCACGGACTCATGCTTGCAAAAATTCGAAAACCTTTAGCTCATCCACTCTAGTCTGGAGGACCAAAAACCACAGAGTCTATTTAAGTTTAAAAGCTTTATTAAAAGTAAACACATTTATTAAATTCAAGTTTGTCATAACGGTGAACGTGTAACTGAAAATGGAAAAGTGCTTAGTGCTGACGATTAATTGGACACATTTCTTGTGGTCGAGCCGAGCTCTCACCTGGTTTGAACTTGATCCTGCTCGTGTTCTTAGAAGTCAAGGTTCTGTCTGTTAGGAGAAAAAGTGGTGCGTGTTAAAAAGTAAAAAGCAAACATTCATCAGTTGTGCCAAAAAGTGCAGCAAGACAACAGCCTTCCCTGGAAAAAGGGACATTTTTACTCTAGAGTACACAGTCATAAATTATTAAATTGGACACTGTTTTTTTCACATTTCTTTCTTCCTCCTAGACCAAATATTATATAGTAGTGAGTGGTGTATTTTAACATTATTAAATGTACTTTGTAGGTGGAACATCTGGAGACGGGGCCAGCGCGGAGGTGGTGGTGGCATTGGACGAGGAGGACAACTCTGGGGAGGAGGCGGTGCAAGTGCCGGACAAGGACATGCCTGTGAGGGTTCACACGGTGGTGGCGGGCAGAGGTAAGCTATACATTCCTTAGTCATTGAGATTGAAGACTGCAGAGTGTGCTTTCTGCACGGGTGTATTATAAAAAAAGCAGGTAGTAGCCTCCTCTAAATGTACTTCGACTTAGCTGTGAAGTTTTTGGCGAGAAGAATCCCAATCAGATCTGAGGTGAACTTGATGGATGGGATGAACGAAAAGCGAAAGAAGGGTGTAAGTAAGTGTGGAAGCACGAGAAATGTAATGATGACTGGCAAAGAAGAATGATATGTGTTTGCTTGGTCCCCGAGGTGGCTGGGAAGGTAAGAAAATGGTATGGTGCATGGCTGGGTGAATGATGAAGCAAGGATGGGTGGAAGGAGAACAGCCTGGGTGGGTGAGACAGAAACTGTATGTGTGCAATATACTTTGAATGGATGGATGCCTGGATCATTCATGGTACTATCTGACTCTTAGATAGCATATGTGTATCTAGAGAGAGTAGACGGTCACTGGATGAACTAAGTGTTACTTTGAAGAGCATGTAACACCGCACCCGCACGTCCGCTCCAGTGTAGGAAAGGCAAGGAAAAGAAGTTGTAACGTTGCTCAAATACTACCATGAATAGTAGCAGTAGTTTGTATTGCAACTGCAAGCACAGCATATATCCGGTTATTACGGTGGACACTCCCTACCTCTCTTAATACCTTTAGTTTAGTAGTAGTACGTCATTCATGTGTGGGGGTATCACTGTTTACTCAATAATAAGCAAAGCACCTAAAGTCATCCCATATGTCATCAAATACATCCCATGTGAAGTGATAGATAATCGGATAATTTAGCTTCTTCATTTTCCTTTTCTAATACTCATTTGCACTGTAGGGTGAAAGCTAAATTAATTAAGCAGTAGCCCTTTTAACAGAGTATTCTCAGTGCCACCCGTAATAGAAAAGTAAGAGCTTCACCACCTGCATGTACTGGACCGGTACAGTAACGCAAGTCTGTCTCACTCACCATGGTGTGCGTCTGTTTTTCTTGGGTGCAAGTTCACTGCGCTGGCATTATGCCGGCTTGCATAAGATAACGTACCAATTTACCTAAACAAGAGAGAAGAAGAAGAATAAGAGTGGTGTACTGTCCATAGTGCTCGTAGAATTTGTTCCTGAAACTCCCACTAATGTTAGAGCAAGGATGAAGAAGTCGGAGGTTACATAGATACTGTCCTCAATAGTTATGTACTGTGCTTTCAATTTGCTACTTGTACTGTGACAACTTTCTGCTCAATCATTTTGTGTTAATCTTAAGGAGCATTGGTTACAGACTATGTCTTTCTTTTTTCATGTAGTTGCTCCTTCCAAATCCAAGACACCATCAAGGAGGAAGGAGCTGGCTCGAATGGCCCGGCAACGGAGGCTGGATGCCACTGTCGCTGAATATCGGCGGCTGGTGGCCCTGGAGGAGGAGGAGACGCAGTCTGGTACAACAACAACGTCCACTGGGACAGCTGCATCCTCCTCCGTGCGGGCTGCCAGCCAGCGCAGTGCTCCAGCGGTACGGAGCCGGGCTACCAAAGCCAAACGCCACCGCCCAGCAGCAAAGAAAGCAGCTGCCCCTCACAGGATTTGCAAGGCACACCGGCGCCGCTTATCCCTCAGACTGTCCTACCTGGAGCAGGAGGTCCATAACTATAAGAACGTGGTGGAGGGCCTCCGCTTCGAACTTGCCACCCTCCGCAAGGAGCATGATGCCCTGGCTGCTAATTCCAACAGCACCCTGCCATAGTGTCCCTTGCCCCTTTTTTAGAGACTTTTGGGGGGTGGGAATTGGGAGTTGGGATTTTTGGGGACTTTTGAAGGACAATCGTTGGGGTTAGGGAGGGTCTTGCGGGAGATTCTTTTGTTAGGGCTATAAAAATATACTTTTTGAAACTTTATCTGACCATACCTGTTTTTTACTGCTTTTGAGTCTGGTGGGTGGGGGTTTAACAGTAAGTTTGTTTTCCTGAATAGTCCTAGGACTTTAGTAGTACTACCGTCAATCCAATCTCTCGTCTCTCCTAATACTCCATTATACTACCTCCAACCAAACGCCTATCTTACCTGTAATTTCTGTTTGCAAGTAGGGCTAGGCCCAGGGCTGGCTCCACGGGAAACAGCGAATAAGGTTGGCAATCCTGGGCGGATAAAATTTCCTCATAGCGGTGGTACTAGTGGTGTGACACAGTGGCAGTTGCATGCCTATGAAAAAAAAAAAAATGAAATCTGGTTTGTCCTCCTGAGCAATACAACGGTACAATAGAGAATATAGCAGGTGACAGAAGTACACTAGAACAGTGCCACATTGTAGCCTAACAAATGTTAAAGTATAACTAATTCGGTTGAAGTTCTTTGACAATAGCCATGGGTCTTTGTCAATCAGAGTAAGAATATATCCTCGGATTTCTTCACCAGCCTGTTGCTATCACCTTATCCTCCCCAGCAAGTGTGTGGATTTATTGCTGTAATTTAGTCACACATCAATGAAAACCACACAGCCCGGGGGAAGAGGGTTAGGGTTTGAAAAATGGATGGGTACGGGGGTGTTTGGGAAAGGTTTTGGGAGACAAGAAAAAATAGCACAGCATAGACAAACAATTGAACATAAACAATTCTTTGGGTACAAACCTATCCATCAATCTTTGAAAGTGCATGCACTACTGCATGCATGTCAGTGAAAAGTAAGTAGTACTTTCGACAACTGTGGAAGAAAGAATGCGACAGTACAGGGCGTGTGTGGAAATATTGATAACTATATTCAACATAAGGTCTCTGTAGCCAGATACCTGAGAGCCTTGCTGGTTACTATAAATCCATTCACAACACTCAATGGGGTTGGTCTGGAAGGTATAGTAGATAGAAAAGGAGAAATTGCTCTTTTTCTAGGTGTCCCCTCACTCACCAGGGTTGCCCCTTGGTGACATGCTTCATCATTGGGGCCATCCCAGTCCTCTACGGGCTGGGGCGTGCTGCGACTTGCGAATTACGTAGGAGCACTTACAAATGACTATTTGTGGTGTAGATGTGATAGTGGAGTGGACTAAGTGATGTGTTAAGGAAGGGATCAATTTAGAAGCAGAGAGAGATCCAAGAAATGCAGTCACAGTCAGAGAAAAACACTAAGGATACTGTATCTGTATGTTGTTGTAGTTGTCCTGTTGAATTTGGTAAGTAAGTTGCATTCAGAAAAAAATTCCTCTCATTAGCGGCACTCCTCCATTGCAGCTGACGCTTCGTCCATCAATGTTGGTGACCAGAAGACACCCTGTCCACTGCCTGCCTGATGCTGAATTGTGGCTCGCTAATGTGAAGCCTGACTCCATCCTTTTTTCCCCATTGCAGAGACTGAAACCCGGCCTGTAATTATTCAACGAAAAACAGGAAGTGATATAATATTACAACACCACTGATAAATAAATATAAGGTATGTAGGCTGTGGAGTGCAAAAAGTCACACTTTGATTTTCCTAGTAGACAGTACAATATTTTTGAAAGTGCGTACTCTGTCTGAGTCACCTTTTGAAGGATAAATAAGTAGGGGCAAATTAATGTAGCGGATCTTTCCCCTCAAGCTAGGTGTACTGTAAACTGTGTTTTAGAACAAAATTAGATCTTCCCAGCAGTGCTCCCACGGTCCCAGACCCATACTAAAGCCAGTCGCAAAAATGTAGAAGACCCCCAATCAAATCTCAAAAAACGAGGCCTAGCAGAAAACTGGTGACAAAACGTACTTTGAAAGTAAAAGTAGGCCCAAGTACCCCCTTACTCACCGTGGATTGCATTCGAACCACTTGCAAGCAACCAAGCAAAAGTATCCATAGCCAGCATCACTCCAAGACTCGAAAACCCCCCCACCCAAACACATGCAATAGAAATACTGCTAACCCTAACGAACCCTAAGTTAAGAATAGTGGCAAAGGCTTTCTTTAACTATGCCAAATCCCCCCTTTCCCAACATGGATTTTCTTCAAATGACTTGCAACCAAAATTACACATTCTCACGAGTGCTCTAAGACCCCAGAACTCAGTTGCAAAAATCTAGAACACCCCGAAACACATGCAATCCTGCTGCTAGGGCTAACCCTAACGAACCCTAAGTTACAAAAAGTGCCAAAAGGCTTTTCCGCGAGGATTTTGTCCCAACCACTTCTACCCGGTATTAGACCTTCCCAGGAATGCCCCAAGACCCGCCAACCCACCCGCCAAGAAGCATAACACCCCCAAACAGGCCAAAAGCAAAATCTCATACTTGCAATATTTCTCGGCCTTCGGTCCAAACGCGCTGCGTAGCTAGGCCATAAGTCGGGGTTGCCACCGCGGATTTCCTGAAAAGCAAATGCAATCAAGATTAGAGTGTCCCAGCAGTGCTCCCAGACCACGAAACTCACCCACAAACAGACGGAACCCCCCCTAGGAGCACCTCAAAGGCAAGCAAGTCATCAAAAACACAAAAGAATTTCCGCCTGGGATTTGGTCCAAACCACTTTTATCCGGTATTAGAGCTTCCCAGCAATGGCCCCAGAGCCGTCAACCCAGGAGAAAACGAGTAGAAGACCCCCAAACAGCCAAAGAGCAAAAGTACAAAAATGGGGACTTTGTCAGTTTTTCCCAAATTTCCCAAATCACTCCGCGCGCGCTCTGCAGCTAGGCCCTAACTCCCCTCTGCCACCATGGATTTGCTTCAAACCTCTTGCAAAGTAAAGTATATATAGCCAGCAGTGCGCCCAGACCCCGAAACCCACCCACCAACACCAGGAAGCCCCCCAAACAGGCGCCCGAAAATGCTACATTGAGCAAAATGTCAGAAATAGCCAAAAACAAATCGGCCTGGATTTTGTCCCAACCACTTCTACCCGGTATTAGACCTTCCCAGGAATGCCCCAAGACCCGCCAACCCACCCGCCAAGAAGCATAACACCCCCAAACAGGCCAAAAGCAAAATCTCATACTTGCAATATTTCTCGGCCTTCCGTCCAAACGCGCTGCGTAGCTAGGCCATAAGTCGGGGTTGCCACCACGGATTTCCTGAAAAGCAAATGCAATCAAGATTAGTGTCCCAGCAGTGCTCCCAGACCACGAAACTCACCCACAAACAGACGGAACACCCCCTAAAAGCACCTCAAAGGCAAGCAAGTCATCAAAAACACAAAAAAAATTCTGCCTGGGATTTGGTCCAAACCACTTTTATCCGGTATTAGAGCTTCCCAGCAATGGCCCCAGAGCCGTCAACCCAGGAGAAAACGAGTAGAAGACCCCCAAACAGCCAAAGAGCAAAAGTACAAAAATGGGGACTTTGTCAGTTTTTCCCAAATTTCCCAAATCAAACCGCGCGCGCTCTGCAGCTAGGCCCTAACTCCCCTCTGCCACCATGGATTTGCTTCAAACCATGTGCAAAGTAAAGTATATATAGCCAGCAGTGCGCCCAGACCCCGAAACCCACCCACCAACACCAGGAAGCCCCCCAAACAGGCGCCCGAAAACGCTATATTGAGCAAAATGTCAGAAATAGCCAAAAAAAAATCGGCCTGGATTTTGTCCCAACCACTTCTACCCGGTATTAGACCTTCCCAGGAATGCCCCAAGACCCGCCAACCCACCCGCCAAGAAGCATAACACTCCCAAACAGGCCAAAAGCAAAATCTCATACTTGCAATATTTCTCGGCCTTCCGTCCAAACGCGCTGCGTAGCTAGGCCATAAGTCGGGGTTGCCACCACGGATTTCCTGAAAAGCAAATGCAATCAAGATTAGTGTCCCAGCAGTGCTCCCAGACCACGAAACTCACCCACAAACAGACGGAACACCCCCTAAAAGCACCTCAAAGGAAAGCAAGTCATCAAAAACACAAAAAAATTTCTGCCTGGGATTTGGTCCAAACCACTTTTATCCGGTATTAGAGCTTCCCAGCAATGGCCCCAGAGCCGTCAACCCAGGAGAAAACGAGTAGAAGACCCCCAAACAGCCAAAGAGCAAAAGTACAAAAATGGGGACTTTGTCAGTTTTTCCCAAATTTCCCAAATCAAACCGCGCGCGCTCTGCAGCTAGGCCCTAACTCCCCTCTGCCACCATGGATTTGCTTCAAACCATGTGCAAAGTAAAGTATATATAGCCAGCAGTGCGCCCAGACCCCGAAACCCACCCACCAACACCAGGAAGCCCCCTAAACAGGCGCCCGAAAACGCTACATTGAGCAAAATGTCAGAAATAGCCAAAAAAAAATCGGCCTGGATTTTGTCCCAACCACTTCTACCCGGTATTAGACCTTCCCAGGAATGCCCCAAGACCCGCCAACCCACCCGCCAAGAAGCATAACACCCCCAAACAGACCAAAAGCAAAATCTCATACTTGCAATATTTCTCGGCCTTCGGTCCAAACGCGCTGCGTAGCTAGGCCATAAGTCGGGGTTGACACCACGGATTTCCTGAAAAGCAAATGCAATCAAGATTAGAGTGTCCCAGCAGTGCTCCCAGACCCCGAAACCCACCCACAAACACCAGGAAGCCCCCCAAACAGGCCCCCGAAAACGCTACATTGAGCAAAATGTCAGAAATAGCCAAAAAAAAATCGGCCTGGATTTTGTCCCAACCACTTCTACCCGGTATTAGACCATCCCAGGAATGCCCCAAGACCCGCCAACCCACCCGCCAAGAAGCATAACACCCCCAAACAGGCCAAAAGCAAAATCTCATACTTGCAATATTTCTCGGCCTTCGGTCCAAACGCGCTACCTAGCTAGGCCATAAGTCGGGGTTGCCACCACGGATTTCCTGAAAAGCAAATGCAATCAAGATTAGAGTGTCCCAGCAGTGCTCCCAGACCCCGAAACTCACCCACAAACAGACGGAACACCCCCTAAGAGCACCTCAAAGGCAAGCAAGTCAGCAAAAACACTAAAAAATGTGCGCCTCGGATTTGGTCCAAACCACTTTTATCCGGTATTAGAGCTTCCCAACAATGGTCCCAGAGCCGTCAACTCACCTGCAAAGAGGTAGAACAACACCCCCACAAGTGCTGAGTCTTTCTTCATTGGGCGTAAACCAGCCCTCTGGTTTGATGGAAATAGGAGTCTGGAGGAGGAGGATAGAGGAGCATGTTCTTCTGAACTTGTGAACCTGAGGAATGCAGACTGCGGCAACTTCAAATCAATTAGAAAACCAGTGAAGACAGTTCTGCTGATGGGCTTGTTTTTGTGATTATCTGATTAAAGTTTGAAATATATTAACTGTGCACAACAAAGAAAGACAGACACACAAGAATAAAAGTGAATAAGGACGAAAAAGAAAGTTATTGATTCGTTGTCTCATTTTCAGGGCTCGGTATCACGGTCCAGGAATGAGAATAAGGCTTCGTCATCATACTCTGAGAATTCAGGCAGGGTGAGCTCAGTGTCACCTGACAGAGTAGAAATTCCCTCATCTATGTTGCTGGCCACCTCGTCTTCATCCGGCGCGCTTTCTCGTACTCTGAAATCTGGTGTTATGAGGTGCTGATTCATCTTGATCATTGTTAACCTCTCCACATTTTTGGGCGAGAGGCGGCTCCGTTTGGGAGTTACAATGCCACCAGCAGCACTGAAAACCCGTTCAGAAGACACGCTTGCGAGTGGGCAAGACAAGTAGTTTAAAGCCAGGTTGGTGAGCTGTGGCCACAATTCTTTTTTCCCATGCCAATACGCCAATGGGTCAGAATTAACATAGACCTCTGTTGAGTCATTCAGATAGTCCTTCACCATCGACTCAAGGTCCTCATCCAAGGTTTCTCCACTTTGCTTAGCTCTTGCTGTGCCTCTGACCTTTTGAGAACCAAACCCACGCAGAGCTAGCCAATCCTCTTCAGCCTCCAATGTTTCTGTTGTGTCTGGTGCAGATGATCCGGTTGCCGGTGTCTTTAACGGCTGAGAGGTCACTTGTGCCACAGCCACAGGTGCAGAAGTGGATTGTTTTGACTGGGGATGGCCTGCTGATGTACTGCCATTTCCTTCAATTTCCAGCCGTTCTCTTTCAAACCTCTTGGCTGACAAGGCTAGCCAATGTTTGTACTTTGGAACATGTTCATCATCAAAAGGAAAGAATGCTTGGCCTGCCAGCGCCTTTTTGTAGCGTGGATCCAGAATAGTAGCACAAATGTAATGCTTTTCTGAGTGGATCTTTTTAAGACGTTCATCACCTTGTAGGAGCTCTAATAATTTCTCAGCCAGAAGAAAAGAGTCTTGGTTTTTTACATCTTTTTCAAACACAGAACACACCTCCTTCAGTTGGTCCTCCAGCATGTACAACAATGGGATAGCTTTTCCCAAATTACAGTCCTCCTTGCTGACTGCACGCGTGAAGAACTCAAAAGGACGAAGCATGCGTGTCAGGCTTTGAACTATGTTCCATTGCGCCGCACCCATCCTCAGGTCCTCTGTACCCTCTGTAAGGAAATATTGATCGAGTACCGTATACTGCTCATACAGACGCTCAAGCATGTAGAAGGTTGAGTTCCAACGTGTTACCACCTCCTGGATGAGTGCTTTCACTGGCATTTTACGTTGATATAGCAGGCTCCTCAGCTGCTTCCGGGCCTTAAAAGAATGGCTGAAATGGGTGCACATTTTTCGGCAGGTGTCCAATACTCTGTACGCTGCACTGCCTTTATTACCCAAGAATTTTTTGACAACCAGGTTTATACAGTGCGCCAAACACAGCACTCTGAAATAGTTACCGTCCCTCATGGCCTTAACTATATTGGCGCCATTGTCCGTGGAAACATAACCAACCTGGCGTTTTAGTGGGGACAGCCAGTTAAGGACCTTTGTGTTAAAGACATCCAAAATGTTTTCTGCTGTGTGACGTTTCTCCAAACCAACATGGCTAGTGTTGCATGTTTCCGAGCAGCTTTAAAAACAATGTCCGTGTCAACACCTGTGTTTAGCTTTGCTTTAGCCCCAGAAAAAGAGACCCAGTGTGCAGTGATGCACATGTAATCAGCGCCTGCGCCACTGGTCCACATGTCTGTTGTCATATGTATAGTGTGAACAGCACTCTTCTGCAAAGCTGCCCCAATCACCTTCAGAACATCTTCATGTAGTGCTGGAACCGCAACTCGGGCAAAATAGAACCGGCTAGGAACCTTCCATTTAGGGCAGAGCGCTGCCACTAATTCTAGAAAACCAACTCCTTCTACAAAAGAAAAAGGGAGAAGGTCCAGAGCTAGCATTTTAGCCAGCTTAGTGTTATACAGACGCGTCAGTGGGTGGTTGCGTTCATATTGCGCTTCTGTAAACAACATCTTTTTAATGTTGCCCTGGACCAAGGATTTACGGGATGATGATGATATCTTCGACCCAGTTACGCTCGCTGATGAACTTTTCCGCATTGATGTCTCACTCTCTCCCACACTCTTAGTGTGCCTCACATGGGGTGTGCTGCTGACAGGGGTACTGGGTGTAAGTGAAGTGTTTGAATCGTCTTCTTCCTCCTCGTCATCATCAGATGAAAAATCAGCGTTTTCATTACGTGCAATTCCGGCTTCCTTGACCGCCTCTAGGTGCGGAAACCATTGGACAGGGTGCGCTCTCCTAAGATGACCTCTCTGGCCTCCGGTACCATAGTTAGAACCAAGCTTACCACGACTAACTCGAAGCTTACAAATGCTACAAATGGCTACGTTTTCCATTTTTGGGCAAACACTAAAGAAGTCCCAAACTGGAGACTTGAAATGTCTTTGGGGGCCGGAGGAGGCGGCGATACTGGTGGTGGTGGTCCTGCTGCTAATGCCAGATGAAGTGGAGGATGTGGATTGCCGAACTTCAGTACGTTTTGCACTTTCACCACCACAAATTGAGGTCGAGGTGGGTACCTTCTTGCGAGGAAGAAATATGGAAGCGGTAGGTGTTGGTGTACTAGTTAACTCCAAATCTAATGATTGTTGTGTTTCCATTTCCATTGCCTCCTCGTCGACATCATCATCACGCTCAGCAGCTTCTCGGGATAGGGTCAAAATGTCTCTTTGCTGCATGCCCGCTGGGGCTGCAGTGACCTTTGTGATGACTGGCTCGTCGTCATCGTGAGAGGCTTCATCACCAGCAGTATCTGTCACTTCTTGTTGAGCCTCATCACACTCCATAGCTATGAGTTTTTCGACGACCTTCCTTTTACGCTTAGGTACCTTTGTCAGATCATGGTGTGCCTCACTCTCAGACCGCAGTGGTGGTTCCCAAGCTTGATCCGTATCATCAGAAGGAGGTGGGCTTGAAGAAGATGTAGACACCCCCCTTGATCTTTTCCTTGCTAGGGATGTGGAAGACAATGAATGATCATCAGGAGGAGTGGCTTCCAATGATACCTCGGCTTCATTGTCGATTTCCTGATGTGCCCCTACTTTGGGAGGAACAACTATTGTGGGCACTTGTGACCCTCCATGCACCTCTGCTTGCGCATCTCCTTTTGCTGCCTCTCCTTCCACATGTACTTGGGCGTGTACTTGCACATGGTGTTGTTGTTGCGGCTGTGGTTGTTCAACACTTGTCAGATGAGTTACAACAACCTGTGTTGATTCAGGGACATTGCTGCTACTTTCTTGCGATGAGCCAACATCACTGGTCGATGGTGATTGGAGAAGTACACTGACTGCCTCTGAAGCACTCAAGGGCTTTGACTTAAGTTGGCGTGGTGGTGGAGGCACTGAACCCAATGGAGCAGGGGTGCTGCTCCCAGCTTGGTCCCCAGCAGATCCTGCTGCTGCTGCAGGCGTACTTTTTTTTTTTGCTCCCAAAAAACGTGGCCGTTGGCACACCAGCCTCCTTGGTAACTTGCTTCTTCTGCTCCTTACTAGCAACTTTCTTGCTAGAGGAGCTACGGAGAACTTTTTTTGGGGCCATCTTCTCCAGAGCAGGTCAGACAGCAGGCCGCAGTTGCACGAATTGTAGAGTTGTCTGAGGCCAGACGTGACGTCGCGTGACGTTATGCTGCACACACACACCGCTGCAGGACTTCTTCCTGGCACTGGTGGTTCTCTTGAGTCTTGTGCACCTAAAAACAATGGAAGACAGAGGAACATCAGTTCAGTTATACACCACAAAAAAATCGGGAAAAAAACAGAAAAATCAGCACAATCCCATTCCATCCATGCCCTCCATGATGTTTAAGTTCAAGACAGCCCACAGAAAGACTAGGCCCATGCTAGACTCAAATACCCCTGGTGAAAAGGCCACAAGTACAGCCCCAAACAACGAAAATCACTGAAAAATCAGCACAATCCCAATCCATCCATGCCCTCCATGATGTTTAAATTCAAGACAACCCACAGAAAGACTAGGCCCATGCAAGACTCACTACCCCTGGGCATAAAGGTTGAAAAGTAGGCAAAATGGTTGCAGGCCTAACAACAAAGCCTGCATTCAAAATGGCCACTTGCCTCCCAGCACATGGCCAGTGCCTGTAGCAGCACTCAAAATGGCCACCAGCCACATGGCCTGTCCCTCCCCATGAACACCCCCAAAAATCGAAAAAAACTGCAAAATCAGCACAATCCCATTCCATCCATGCCCTCCATGATGTTTAAGTTCAAGACAGCCCACAGAAAGACTAGGCCCATGTTAGACTCAAATACCCCTGGTTAAAAGGCCACAAGTACAGCCCTAAAAAACGAAAATCACTGAAAAATCAGCACAATCCCATTCCATCCATGCCCTCCATGATGTTTAAGTTCAAGACAGCCCACAGAAAGACTAGGCCCATGCTAGACTCAAATACCCCTGGTGAAAAGGCCACAAGTACAGTCCCAAAAAACGAAAATCACTGAAAAATCAGCACAATCCCAATCCATCCATGCCCTCCATGATGTTTAAATTCAAGATAACCCACAGAAAGACTAGGCCCATGCAAGACTCACTACCCCTGTGCATAAAGGTTGAAAAGTAGGCAAAATGGTTGCAGGCCTAACAACAAAGCCTGCATTCAAAATGGCCACTTGCCTCCCAGCACATGGCCAGTGCCTGTAGCAGCACTCAAAATGGCCACCAGCCACATGGCCTGTCCCTCCCCATGAACACCCCCAAAAATCGAAAAACACTGCAAAATCAGCACAATCCCATTCCATCCATGCCCTCAATGATGTTTAAGTTCAAGACAGCCCACAGAAAGACTAAGCCCATGCTAGACTCAAATACCCCTGGTGAAAAGGCTACAAGTACAGCCCCAAAAAACGAAAATCACTGAAAAATCAGCACAATCCCATTCCATCCATGCCCTCCATGATGTTTAAGTTCAAGACAGCCCACAGAAAGACTAGGCCCATGCTAGACTCAAATACCCCTGGTGAAAAGGCCACAACTACAGCCCCAAAAAACGAAAATCACTGAAAAATCAGCACAATCCCAATCCATCCATGCCCTCCATGATGTTTAAATTCAAGACAACCCACAGAAAGACTAGGCCCATGCAAGACTCACTACCCCTGGGCATAAAGGTTAAAAAGTAGGCAAAATGGTTGCAGGCCTAAATACAAAGCCTGCATTCAAGATGGCCACTTGCCTCCCAGCACATGGCCAGTGCCTGTAGCAGCACTCAAAATGGCCACCAGCCACATGGCCTGTCCCTCCCCATGAACACCCCCAAAAATCGAAAAACACTGCAAAATCAGCACAATCCCATTCCATCCATGCCCTCCATGATGTTTAAGTTCAAGACAACCCACAGAAAGACTAGGCCCATGCTAGACTCAAATACCCCTAGTGAAAAGGCCACAAGTACAGCCCCAAAAAACGAAAATCACTAAAAAATCAGCACAATCCCAATCCATCCATGCCCTCCATGATGTTTAAGTTCAAGACAACCCACAGAAAGACTCAGTCCACCCACCACTGAGTACCCCTGGGCAAAAGGCCCCAAAACAGCCAAAAATCGAAAATTCCAAAATTTTAGTTGCAGCAACTGTAATGCCCCAAACAAACTTACTTGTAAAATTTCTAATCCAACAGTGATCCAAAGAAAGTCAAAAAGGCCTCAAATCCAAATATCCAGCAGCATCCACAAAAAGTAATCCTTCCAGCTCCAGATCCAAATGAAAAGTGACCAGGAGATGGACAAAGCACTGGGAGGAGCCTGCTGGACAGGAACAGGAAGTTGAAGACTGTGGGGCACTTCCTTCCTCCCACCCCCTCCCCCCCTCCCCAAAATGGAATCCTCCCTAAAAAAGTGCAGGCAAATGTCAACCTAAGGAGTTATTCAGATAAAAATCATCATTTCAAGAAGGTTTATGCTGCTTGCTGGTGGATTTCTTGTGCAGAATTGCAAATTTTATATTTTCGCTTGTGCGAGATTGTTGCTGCTCGCCGCATCTCAAATCTCGCAATTGCGAAGTACCGCGAGACGTGATCTCGCCGTACTCGCGTTGACAAACTCTCGCTGTGCAAGTTGGCAAGCCGCGATGACGTAATCGCGCTCGCCAAATTCCCGCGGGATCACACAGCAAGATCCAAAATGGCGCAGCACTCGCAAAATATCGAGAAAAACAACTCAGCAAACGATGATAAACGCCGCGCGCCGCAAAAATTGTATAACCAACGACGCGAGCCGCAAAAAAAATCCGCTGCGTGCGAATTTGCGGATTTTGCGGGAAATTCGCAAATCTCGCGGATTGCGAATTTCCCAAAAATCCGCAAAATCCGCGAGCGTAACGGATTTTCCGCCCATGCTTAGTTACGGATGTAATTCCATCCCAATATCAAGAGATTACTGAAAGTAAGTGGAAAGAGTCGCAAGATACAGATGAAATATTGGTACTTCTCAAGAAATATGTGATGGAGGGCTGGCCCAGCAAAAATTGTATTAGGTCAGATTTGTTACCATTTTTTAATATTGCTGATGAATTATTATTTGAAGGAGATTTTCTATTTAAATCCGGAAAATGTATTCCACCACATGGTGTGCGAGACATGATTTTAAATTTGGCACATAAAACACATCCTGGCATTTCTGCGATGAAACGTTTGGTAAGATTGCATTTTTGGTGGCCAGGCATGGACAGATTTATAGATCGCACTGTCAGAGAGAGTAGTGAATGTTGTGACAAGGATAAAATGTTAAGAGTTCACATTCCACGGCTTAAACCTGTTCAGTGGCCCCAAGCTCCATGGAGTAAGATTGCTTTTGACATTTCTGGTCCATTTTCTATTTTACCGGAAACCTCACGTTTTGCACTGGTCATGATCGACTATCACTCGAAATGGCCTGAGGTCAAATTTGTTGCTAAGGCTACTACGAATGCTGTCATTGGTTTTTTTAGAGAAGTTTTTGCACGTGAGGGTTGTCCTTCTACTCTGGTTTCAGATAATGGTGTGCAATTAGTCTCTGCAGAGATGGAGAGCTTTCTGAAGGGCTGTCAGATCAAACATATTCACACTTCGTTGTATGAACCTCATGAGAACGGCCAGGTTGAGCGGTTTAACCGGGTGTTGAAAGGGTTTGTAGTGGATGCGGTTAAGGGAAAAGGTGACTGGTTGAATATTGTTAGGGAAAAATTATGGACTTATCGCATCACTCCACATACCACCACGGAGGTTAGTCCTTTTAGACTGTTCAAGGGTCGAGAACCAGCTTCGGTTATTTGTCCTTGGTGGTTTAAGGAAAAGTGTACAAAATTAGTGGAGAACAAAATTGATGTTCAGGTTGTTGCTGATAGAGTGATGTGTAAACAGGACAAAGCTACATCATGGTACAATAATAAATGGTAGACAAAAGAACATGACTTTGAAGTTGGTGATTGGGTCAGGATTCTCAAACCTTTTCTTGTCAGCGAAGGAATGAGTAAATATGGTAGACCCATTCAAATAAAAAAAGTTTTCAGGAATACTGTCATTACTCAAGACGGTAAGGTTTGGAATTCAAGGAGGGTGGCTAAGTGTCCTGTACAAAATGTTAAACGTCCAAGATTCTATGAATGATAACAATTGTGTTAACATACCTATTTGTGATTCTGTAGCATCTAGGATCAAAAGAAATGTTTGGGTCAAAAACAGGCCCGTTTCCTTACGTGACTTTGTATAAATTATTGTGTTAGTTTATTCACTTGTGTATAAGTTCATTGTGTTCGCTTATTCTTCTGTGGTTTTATTAAAAGGGGGAGATGTGTTACATCTTGTACATAGCGCATGTACATCATTTACATGTATTGTATATACCACTTTAAGGCATGAGACTTGTTATCTTCTGTAATTGGCTCTGTGTTCCAAACAGAGCTTTGTTAATGTAGCATTCTGTAATAGGAAGGCCGTTGTATCCTGCTGCCATCCAGTCAGGACTTATGCTGTGCTGTTCATCTGCTGTTTATCTAATAAACCTTTAAAAGACTTCTGGATAGGATTCTTACATAACCTTTAACCAAAAACTGTAAAAAACACTTTTCAGCAGAGTATGAGTCATAACTTGACTAACGCAGTACTAAAACCCTTCAACCATTAGTGAGACAAGGTACATAACAAAAACATAACCCACAATCCCAGACAAAACTTCTATATTAGAATATCTTTCACACTTTATATGTACCAACACATAAGGAAAGATATTTGGCGGACAAAGGCATCAGGCATAAAATACTCCTGCTAATGGTTCAATCAAGCCCACCACATTAAGCCTTTGCTATAATCAAAAATCTGATTGGGGTCAACAGTTCAAGCTATACTTTCAAAGTCTCATAGCATAGACTACCTAGACAGAAACCTCTGATTTTCAAGTCATTCAAGATTTTCTCTTAAAAAAGTATATTTCCTGTTGGTTTTCAGAGACAACTAAGAAATTTCATCATTGAGTCCTTGGAAATCTATTCAAACAGCATAAATGATTCTGGCATGATTTTATGCCATAGATTTAGCATTTCGATGACATTCCAAACCAGATCCTGATTGCTATGTCCCACTTCAATAAATAGTGTGGTCAATTTAGTGGCTTCACACTTACATCTTATGCTGCTACAATGTTCAGCGATTCTGGTACATACATTCCTCGTGGTCATCCCTACATGCATCAGATCACAAGGACAATTAATAATATGCACCACATGCTTAGAATTGCAATTGGTAATTTGTTTCAGACAAAACACATTACAGTTTCCTCAATCAAAGTTTCCCATGGGGGCAGGTAAGTTCCACAGGGTAGATTATCCATTCTTGCTCTCCGGCCTCTTGGGGCATGTCCGCATTAAAATATTTCTCAGGCTTCTACCTCATCTAAAAGAAAACAGTGGCTCTCCAAATTCAGATTACCTGGCATCAAAATGCACTAATTCTTATTTAAAATTGTCTTGATTGCTTTGGAGCTAGGACCATAGGTGGTAAGCCTGTCCTTTTTGGTTTTGATCTAACTCATTTGGAGTTGATCTCTCCCGTTATTCAGAGCCCTCTTCTTTGCTTTGTCAGTCAGATAGATAGGATAATTTTTCCCTAAAAGTTTTCAAGACAGATTTTTTCACATTAGCCTTCTAATCCTGTACTTTGGTGTAATTATGTCTATGGTGTAAGAACTGCACCACAGGGAGATTCTTTCAAAAGAAGAAGGTTGTTTCTATGAGTGGGTATGTAAAATACTGTTTTAAAACTCCCATTCTCTGCGTAAATCATGAAGTTAAGAAAGGACAATGTCTCTTCATCTGTTGTAATAGAAATCTAAAAAAAAATGTTCAAGTGAATTCAGTCAATTGGAAAGGATTGCAGACTCTTGTTCATTGCCTTGAATTACCAGAAGGATGTCATCTATGAGGAATCGCCATCGTCTACAGGAATACCCTCAGAGTCTCGACCAGCACAACAGACACCTCTAGCACTGCACAACAAATACACTTCCAGATCCACACCGACCCCAGCACCATCCTCAGAGGAACACTCATCTACAGACCCCCGGGTCATAATTGCCATCTCCAACATCACAGCAGGCACGCGCTTGTGTCCACAGACTACATTCTCCTCAGAGACCTAAATTTCCACCTCGAGAACGCCTACGACAGCAATTCCATCGCTTTGCTCCATAACCTCGCCAACCTCGGACTCAAACAGCTGGTCACAACCCCCACCCACACGCCGGACACATGCTCAACCCCATCCTCTCAGCCAGCAACCACGTCGCCTTCAGCCACACCACTGAACTCCACTCGACGAGCACCGCTCCTGCCACTTCACCTTCAAGAAAGCCACAGCGCACCACCACCTGCCACGTATCCCCTACCACAGTTGGAACAAGGTCACAAAAGACCAACTCATTACTGCCCTCACCCGGGACCCACCGACAAACACCACTGACACCAACACAGCCGCCAGCAACTTCAGGTAATGGATCGATGACTGCACCAACACTATCGCCTGATCAAAAAACCCTTAAACAGACGCACCAACAAAAAGGCCAGCTGGTTCACCCCCAACCTCCAAGAATCCAAGTGGTCTTGCCGAAGACTCAAGAAAAAGTGGCGCAATGAAAAGACACGGTACACCCATGCAGCCCCAAGAAACGCCAGCCGCAAGCACCACCAACTCATCCGAGCCATGAAAAGGACCTCCTTAAAGGAACACATTAACAACAATGCACACAAGAGCAAAGAGCTCTTCAACATCGTGAAGGAGCTCTCCAACCCCAAATCCAGCTCCAACGACATCCCACCCTCACAAGACCTATGCAACTCCCTAGCTACATTCTTTCAGCACAAGATCGCAGACATCTACGACAGCTTCAACACCAAGACCCTCCCTACAGCTGCCAACACTGCAGACTCACTGCCCCCCAGCCTCACCACCCGCCTGCTCTCTTGGAACCACGTCAACGATGATGACACCATCAAGACCATGAACACCATCCACTCCGGCTCACCATCCCACCCCTGCCATCACTACATCTTCAACAAAGCAAACCGCATCATCGCACCCCAACTTCCGAAGATCTTCAACAGCTCCCTCAAGGCCGCCACCTTCACGGAGAGCTGGAAGCACACTGAGATCAACGCCCTACTCAAGATACCCACAGCGGACCCAAAGGACCTCAAGAACTTCTGGCCCATCTACCTTCTGCCTTTCCCGGCGAAAGTCATTGAAAAGATTGTTAACAGGCAACTGACCCACTTTCTCAAGGAGAACACCATCCTGGACCTGTCTCAATCCGGATTCCGAAGCAACCACAGCACCGAAACCATCCTCATCACTGCCACAGATGACATCAGGATGCTACTGGACAACGGCGAAACTGTGGCCCTCATCCTCCCGGACCACTCGGCTGGCTTCGACACCATCTGCCACCACATCAAATGCACACGCCTACACAACACAGGCATATGCGACAAAGCCCTGGACTGGATCACCTTCTTCCTCACCGACAGAACCCAGAGGGTCCACCTGCCCCCTTTCCATTCCAAAGCCACCAAGATCATCTGCAGCGTGCCCCAAGAATCATTCCTCAGCCCTAACCTCTTCAACGTCTACATGGCACCACTCGCCAACATCATCCGCTCGCACAACCTCAACATCGTCTCCTACGCCGACGACACTCAACTGATCCTCTCACTCACCAAAAACCCCACCACAGCCAAAACCAACCTCCACAAAGGAATGAAGGCCGTCACCAGCTGGATGTAGACCAAACGCCTGAAACTTAACTCAGACAAGACAGAGGTCCTTATCCTTGGATCCACCCCCTCACCTGGGAAGGCACCTGGTGGTCAGCTGCACCCACGCCCACCGACCATGAACGCAACCTGGGGTTCATCCTGGACTAATCGCTCTCAATGACCCAGCAAGTCAACGCCGTCTCCTCCTCCGGCTTCAACACCATCTGCATGCTCCGCAAGATCTACAGATGGATCCCCACCGGAACCAGAAGGACAGTCACACAGGCCCTCGTCAGCAGCAGATAGGACTACGGCAACGCCCTCTACGCAGGAACCACAGCCAAACGCATACTGAACACCTCCACACTCCTCATTCTCGACATCCCCTGCCACACTCACATCACTGCCCACCTGAAAGACCTGCACCAGCTCCTTGTCAACAACAGGATCACCTTCAAGCTGCTCACCCACGCCCACAAAGCACTACACAATGCCGGACCAGCAAACCTCAACAAGTGTCTTACCTTCTACACCCCAAACCGCCAGCTTCGCTCTGCCAACCTCGCCCTCGCCACCGTCCCACGTATCCACAGGACCTCAACCAGCGGCAGATCCTTCCCCTACCTTGCTGCCAGCACATGGAACACCCTCCGCACACAGCTGAGACAGACCCAGGACCTGCAGACCTTCAGGAGACTTCTCAAGACCTGCCTGTTCGAGAAGTAGCTCCACCCTCCACCCCGCTCAGCACCTTGAGACCCTCACAGGTGATTAGTGCGCTCTACAAATAATTGATTGATTGATTGATTTATGTACTGTTACCACATCTTTATATGTTTTTTTAAAGTGTTTGAAGTATAATGAATATACTTGGTCTCAAATAAATGTACGCATAAATATGCCAAACTAGGGGCAAAGTTCTTCTCATAGAAATTCTGGGTACCTGGAGAAAAAACTCTCCTTCATATTCAAAATAATTCTGTGTTAAGGCAATGTGTGCACAGTTGTTAGAACCGGGGTGTCTAGTTGGCAGGGGTATGCACCCTAGTCCAAGTAGGGACCACCGCTTCCGACCTGGTAGCTTGGCGCAGAGCAGCAAAGGCGTAACTCCAGAGGCAATGTGTAAAGTATTTGTGCAACACGTCGCGACAGTGACACAGTGAAAGCACTCACAAAAGGACACCACACCAGTTGTTTAGAAAAAAATATAAAATATCTTTATAAAAGCTTCAGGCAAGATCAATCATCCAATAAATGCAGATGCAGGCACGATCAATAATTGGCCAAATCTAGCTTCCAGTAAAATCAAGGGTATAAATGAATCCTGTTGCCAGGCAAGATTAATAGCAAATGAATTCAGTTCCCAAACAAAATCCACAATCAGGACAAAGGGACAAGATTCCGTATACTCCGTCAAATAGAAGTCAGTACATGAGTCTTGGCACCACGGGAGTTAGCCTCCCGACGTTAATGCTCTCAGTGAGGATGTGGTCGCCAATGGGGGGATCGCGCTGTCTGAGGTACTTTGTAGATGCCCCAACACAAAGCAAGTTCGCAACCTTGGCCCACGTTCACTCTAGTGATCACAATCCAGTTTTCAGGACAGTCCTGGGCGGCCCGCTAGCAAGCTACACAGCCCCCGCATCCCGCTTCCCCGTGGAGCAGCTTCCCCAAGAGGCCTCCTGCCCAAGACAATGATAGGCGCGGGAGGCTCTGCACATACACGGGCTTTACCTGGGAGCTGGATGGGGGCTGGCGGCAGTTCGGTTCTCCTCCGGTCCTCGGTGCAACTCTCTCTGTTCTGGCCGACGCTGGGGAAGCCCTCGGGGTAACCACCAATCCCAGCGCGGCCCTTCTATGACGAGCAGGGAATCCCGGAGGCTCAGGGCCAATCACAGTGCGGCCTGGGGCTGACGTCGCACCAATCCCAGCGCGGCTTCTCCTGAGGCCTGGGATGACGCGCCCCGGGCTCCCGAAGCACGGCGGTGATCACGGAGAGAAAGCAAAATGTTCAGAGCGGCCCTGGTGCCTGCGGCGGTGATCCACACGGTGATTCTGGTGCACTTTTCACCCAAACACGGGCGCGGTAATTTTTACTCACAGCGCCTCGCCTTCACAGCGCTTGGGTTACGATTGGGCCCCGCAGCGCTTACCATTCACAGCGTTTCAGAGACATTCAGGGTCCCCAGGCGACGACAGTAACTACAGGGGCATAGCGCTTCAGTTCTCCCCCCAGTGCTAGGCAACGCAGTCAGTGTCTTCCAACAGCTGCAATGATTTAGGGGTGTAGGAAGTGGTCTCCCACACCCAGTGCTGCATAGACAGGGTTCAGGGTGCAGAGGTTGTTCAGAAGCGCAAAAGGAGTCCTTCTGGATCTTGTGGAGACACTCCTGGGATGTTATGTCCAGTCTCCTCTTGGCAGGGCCAGATCAGCAGGCAGTAGGGCAGCTCAAGCACCACAGGGCAGCAGTTCCTGGGAACAGTCAGCTCCAGCAGAGTGGCAATCCTCCTAGCGCAGCAGTCTGTACTCCAGCAGAGTTTCTTCTTAGTCCAGGGTGTAACAAGAATGTGAGGCCAGGACCCTCCGTTATATCTTTTTAGTCTAGGGGCTAGAAAGTGGTGGAAGTCTCTGGAAGGGTCTGGGGGCAGGGGCTTCTGGAAGAGTCCAGGGAGTTCTGGTATGTTCCCTGCCTTCCCTGACCTAGCTGTCACAGTGACGAGAGACAGGCCGTTAAGGCTACAGTGGGCATCACAGCTCATCTCAGGGAAGAAGGTGTGAATCACCACTCCCACCTCCCAACCCAGGCAGGCTATCAGTATGCAGAGGGGAGGGGGGAGTCTGCAGCCTAATCTAAGTGTAGGCAGGAAAAGGTCCACTTTATAAAAGTGGGATCCCTAGCGTAGTAATGCCCAAACCCTATATATCATTGGAAAGGGTTCCCCGCCCCGAGTCCAACAAGACCAAACATGACAGACTTATTAGGTCCCTGTCAGAAGTTATCCCATAAGGAGAGGTTCCCCATATTAGCCTATGGAGGATTAGCCTTACTGCAGTAGCAGTGGCTTGTGGCAGATATGCCAGCCTCACAAGGTTTTTAGGGGAGAGCACCCGCACCTCAGCACTGTTTAGCAGTGGTGAGGCGCCCAGAGTCCTAAGTCCAACAAAATGTAAGGTCAAAATGGGAGGCAAAAAGGGCAAAAATGTAGGGGAGACCACCCTAAGGCTGACAGGTCTAACACGTGTCCCCCCCAGCTGAAAGTGGGGAGAACTACCCAACCTCCAGGGAGTTCTCATCACTAAGGCGGAAAAACCGAGAGAGTCCGTCAGCATTGGCGTGGTCTACTCCGGGTCTGTGTTCCACCCTGAAGTCCATCCCCTGTAGGGAAATGGACCACCTCAACAATTTGGGATTCTCGCCCCTCATTTGCATGAGCCACCTGAGGGGCCGGTGGTCAGTCTGAATCAGAAAGTGGGAACCAAACAAATATGGCCTCAGCTTCTTTACAGCCCAGACCACTGCAAAGGCTTCCCTCTCTATCGCGCTCCACCGCTGTTCTCGGGGGAGCAGCCTCCTGGAGATGAAGGCTACTGGTTGGTCCCGTCCCTCCTCATTGAGTTGCGAAAGTACTGCCCCTATGCCATGCTCTGAGGCGTCCGTTTGGACAATGAACTCTTTGGAGAAGTCGGGGGCCCTGAGCACAGGAGCGGTGCACATGGCCTGCTTAAGAGAGTCAAAGGCTTTTTGGCAAGCCTCTGTCCAGATCACTTTTCTAGGTTGTTTCTTAGAGGTTAGCTCCGTCAAGGGGGCCACAATGGTGCCATAGCCCTTGACAAACCTGCGGTAGTAACCTGTGAGGCCCAGGAATGCCCTGACCTCAGTCTGTGTTTTGGGAGGCTCCCAGGCCAGGATGGTTTCTATCTTGGCCTGTAGGGGCTGCACCTTGCCCCCGCCTACCAAATGTCCTAGGTAGACTACCGACCCCTGCCCTATCTGGCATTTGCTAGCTTTGATAGTCAGGCCTGCCTGCTGCAGAGCCTGAAGCACTTCCTGGAGGTGACCCAAATGGTCCTCCCGGCTGCTACTGAAGACAGCTATGTCGTCCAGGTAGGCAGCAGAGAAGGCCTCTAAACCGGAGAGGACCCGGTTCACCAGCCGCTGGAAGGTGGCAGGAGCGTTTTTCAGTCCAAAGGGCATCACTCTATACTGGTAGTGGCCCTCTGGGGTGGAAAAGGCGGACCTCTCTTTAGCTCCATCTGTTAGGGCTATCTGCCAGTACCCTGACGTGAGGTCAAAGGTACTCAGGTATCGGGCAGCCCCCAGCCGGTCAATGAGCTCATCCGCCCTCGGGATAGGATGAGCATCAGTCTTGGTCACAGAGTTCAGTCCCCTGTAATCCACACAGAACCTAAGTTCTGGTGTGGTGCCCGGTGGGGCAGCTTTTGGTACCAGAACCACCGGACTGGACCAAGGGCTGTTGGAGGGCTCTATCACTCCCAACTCCAGCATCTTAGTGACCTCACTCTGGATGCTGGCCTTTACCTTATCTGACAGCCTGTAAGACTTGGACTTGACAGGGGGGCTGTCTCCTGTGTCCACATCATGGGTACACAGGTGGGTGATCCCAGGGATAAGGGAAAACACTGAGGCAAACTGCCCCAGAACCTGGCGACAGTCCCTCTGTTGCTCAGGAGTCAAGGATGGGGAGAGGACCACTCCCTCCACCGATCCATCCTTCTCTTTGGAAGCGAAGAGGTCCGGGAGAGGTTCACTTTCCTCTTCCTCGGCCCCATCAGTCACCATCAGTAAGGTGAGCTCAGACCTCTCATGGTGGGGTTTGAGGCGGTTGGCGTGTAGCACCCTGTGGGGCTGCCTGGGGGTCTTAAGGTCCACTAGGTAAGTGGCCTTACCCTTCTTTTCCAATACCTCATAAGGGCCAGTCCAGCGATCCTGGAGGGCACTAAGCTCTCCAGGCTCCATGACCCACACCTTCTGTCCAGGTTCTAGCTCCACGGGGTGAGAATTCTGGTCGTACCATTCCTTCATCACCGCCTGGCTGGCCTCTAAGTTGTCAGAAGCTTGCTTCCACAACTTAGCCATTTGGCTGCGGAAGGCCAGCATGTAGCTCACTACATCTTGGGGAAGCCTCCTGGGAGTCTTCTCCCACCCATCCTTCACTAAACTGAGAGGTCCCCTAACAGGGTGACCATACAAAAGCTCAAAGGGGCTGAAGCCCACTCCCTTTTGCGGTACCTCCCTGTAGGAAAACAACAAACAGGGCAAGAGGATGTCCCACTTTTTCCTCAGGCCCTCAGGCAGACTCCTGATCATGCCCTTTAGGGTCTTGTTAAATCTCTCCACGAGACCATTGGTCTGTGGGTGGTAAGGGGTGGAGAACTTATAAGTAACCCCACACTCCTTCCACATGGCTTGCATGTAGGCAGACATAAAATTTGTACCCCTGTCGGACACCACCTCTTTGGGGAAACCCACTCTGGTAAAAATCCCCATCAGGGCCCGTGCCACTGTAGGTGCAGTGATGGTTCTCAGAGGAATAGCCTCTGGGTACCGGGTGGCATGGTCCACCAGGACCAGGATAAACCTGTGACCAGAAGAAGTCGGTGGATCCATAGGCCCAACAATGTCGATACCCACCCTCTCAAAGGGGGTACTAACGACAGGTAGTGGTTCCAGGGGAGCCTTCAGCTTACCCCCTGTTTTCCCACTAGCTTGGCAGGTCAGACAGGTCCTGCAGAATGTATCTGAGGAGATCCTCATCTGCGGCCAATAAAAATGTGGGACAAGCCTAGCAAAGGTCTTGTCTTGGCCCAAGTGTCCCGCTAATGGGATCTCATGAGCCAATTCCAAAAGAAAGGCCCTGTAGCACTGGGGGACCACTAAGGCCCTTGATGACCCATGCACAGGAGCCTTGGGCTCACTGTAAAGGAGCCCATCCTCCCAGTAAATATGATACTTTGCGGAGGCATTGCCTGCTGCTTGGGCCTCGGCCTGTCGCCTCATGCCCTTAAGGGTAGGACACTCCTTCTGTGCCTGACAAAACTCCTCCCTGGTGGGCCCTCCTTCCACCCGCCACTCTGCAGGGGTAGGTAAGTCCCCCAAGGGAGCAACGTCTCCCTCCGTGGACTCCGGCGCAACCTCCTCAGGTGCCCCATCCATCTCACGGGGTGACTGACCCGGGGCGGGCTTCCCACGCCCTCGGGCTCCTCCCTTCTTAGCAGCTGGCTGGGCCATTTTTCCAGGCTCCAGCCCTGGTTGACTCCCTTTCCGGGCAGCCATAGACCGTGTGGTAGCACAAATCCACTCCGGTAACCCCAGCATCTCCACATGCGCCTTGAGCTCTACCTCCTTCCAGGCAGTATGCTCCAGGTCATTCCCTAACAGACAGTCCACTGGCATGGCAGGGCTCACAGCAACTCTTAAAAGGCCTGAAACCCCTCCCCACTCAAATGGAACCTGCGCTATGGGATAGTGACCCCCCCTGTTGTCAGCCATCACAACTGGGTGGAACGCCTCGGGAATTATTTGCTCAGGGGACACCAGCTGACTCCTTACCATAGTCATGCTGGCACCTGTGTCCCTCAGGGCCTCCACCCCCGACCATTGAGGGTGACCCACTGCCTATACTTGGTAGTATTTGAGGGCACATGGACCTTAGGGACCATCTCACTGACTCCCAGAGACACTAGGACAAGCCCTGCCCCCTCACTCCCATCATCTAGGGACAGCTCCTCCCCAAGCGCTACACTAGCCACCCCGGGGTTTTTACCTCCAGTGGCCTGTGGTGCTCTCTTGCGACACTTGGGATCCCCCTTGTAGTGTCCAAGTTCACCACACTCATAGCACCGGACAGTTCTGGGCTGCTGACCTTTGTCAGGATAAGTGGGCTTCTGGTGGCCAGATTGGGGCTGGGACCCAGACCCTTTCTCTTGTGAATTATTTTGGGGGCCTTTGGAGAACTCTTTCTTTTTGTCTCCCCCCTCTTTCTTCTGGTGGGAACCCTGACCACCCCTTTGGGAGTCCCCCCCAGAACCCTTGTTGGACACCCTGGTACTGACCCAGGTGTCCGCCTCCTCCGCAAGCTTCCTAGGATTTGTCAACTTGCGGTCAACCAGGTGTTGGCGCAGCTCTGGAAAACATTTCTCTAGAAGGTGCTCTCTTAAAAACAAGTTATACAATCCTTCAAAGTCATGCACATTGCTGCCCCGCACCCAGCCCTCTAAAGCTTTACTAGCGTAGTCCAGGAAATCTATCCAGTTCTGTGTGGGAAGTTTGTGGCTATTCCTAAACCTCTGCCTATACCTCTCAGGGGTAAGACCGAACCTCTTAAGCAATGCTTCTTTCATAACAGAATAGTTGGTCTGGTCTTCCTTTTCTAGGCTAAGGAGTGTGTCCCTAACTTCCGGAGGTATGTACTTGTACAGACCACCCCCCCAGTGACTCTCTGGGACCCCATGGGCTCTTAGGGACACCTCATAGGCAGCTAACCACTTATCAATATTATCCCCCACCTTAAAACTGGCCATCACATCTTTAGGCATAAAGACCCTGGACTCACGTGAAGCTTCCGTAGGTATGCTGCCACCACTCTTGATGCTGTTCGTCCCTGCTTGTAGGGCTCGAATTTCCAGTTCCTTCATGTTGAACTCATGGGTAAGTTTCCTCTCCTCCATGGCCCACCTTTCTTTCTCCCGCTCCCTTTCCAATTTGGCGAGTTCCAATTTAAACTGTCTCTCCTCTCTCCTGTCCTCCAATTCCTCTGAGGACAGGGTCCTTACTGACACACTACTGCCTGCCCTGGAAGGTACCCTTGTACCTGGTAACAAGTTGCCATTTTCCACCAAGGGCAGTAGGTCAAGTTCTCCTGTGGCCACCTTGCTCCGCTCCCTGCCCGTCCCCTTCTCCATCTCCTTCTGGGTGGGCCGTTACCCATGCCCTCAAGGCTTTCTGAAGCTCTGTCTTCTTAGCGCCTCGCTTAAAGGGCACCCTTTTCTCCTCGCAGAATTCCTTGAGCTGCGTTGCTGTGTAAGTTTCCAGGTTGGCCAGCTCAAATTCCATCTTGCCAGGTAGGACCTCAGACGTTCGTAGAGAAAATCAAATGGGACTTAGGCCAAAGGACTTTTAAAAAGAGCAGCCAGTCAGGGAGAATTTAAATAAAAAATAAAAATGCCAATTGGAGAGGGTAGACAAAAATTCAGTGGAGTCAGGTGCAGGGTTGTGGTGTATACTGCGTCACTGCGTGGTGTTACACAAGCACAAGTTCTATCCCACCGCTGCCACCAATGTTAGAACCGGGGTCTCTAGTTGGCAGGGGTATGCACCCTAGTCCAAGTAGGGACCACCGCTTCCGACCTGGTAGCTTGGCGCAGAGCAGCAAAGGCGTAACTCCAGAGGCAATGTGTAAAGTATTTGTGCAACACGTCGCGACAGTGACACAGTGAAAGCACTCACAAAAGGACACCACACCAGTTGTTTAGAAAAAAATATAAAATATCTTTATAAAAGCTTCAGGCAAGATCAATCATCCAATAAATGCAGATGCAGGCACGATCAATAATTGGCCAAATCTAGCTTCCAGTAAAATCAAGGGTATAAATGAATCCTGTTGCCAGGCAAGATTAATAGCAAATGAATTCAGTTCCCAAACAAAATCCACAATCAGGACAAAGGGACAAGATTCCGTATACTCCGTCAAATAGAAGTCAGTACATGAGTCTTGGCACCACGCGAGTTAGCCTCCCGACGTTAATGCTCTCAGTGAGGATGTGGTCGCCAATGGGGGGATCGCGCTGTCTGAGGTACTTTGTAGATGCCCCAACACAAAGCAAGTTCGCAACCTTGGCCCACGTTCACTCTAGTGATCACAATCCAGTTTTCAGGACAGTCCTGGGCGGCCCGCTAGCAAGCTACACAGCCCCCGCATCCCGCTTCCCCGTGGAGCAGCTTCCCCAAGAGGCCTCCTGGCCAAGACAATGATAGGTGCGGGAGGCTCTGCACATACACGGGCTTTACCTGGGAGCTGGATGGGGGCTGGCGGCAGTTCGGTTCTCCTCCGGTCCTCGGTGCAACTCTCTCTGTTCTGGCCGACGCTGGGGAAGCCCTCGGGGTAACCACCAATCCCAGCGCGGCCCTTCTATGACGAGCAGGGAATCCCGGAGGCTCAGGGCCAATCACAGTGCGGCCTGGGGCTGACATCGCACCAATCCCAGCGCGGCTTCTCCTGAGGCCTGGGATGACGCGCCCCGGGCTCCCGAAGCACGGCGGTGATCACGGAGAGAAAGCAAAATGTTCAGAGCAGCCCTGGTGCCTGCGGCGGTGATCCACACGGTGATTCTGGTGCACTTTTCACCCAAACACGGGCGCGGTAATTTTTACTCACAGCGCCTCGCCTTCACAGCGCTTGGGTTACGATTGGGCCCCGCAGCGCTTACCATTCACAGCGTTTCAGAGACATTCAGGGTCCCCAGGTGACGACAGTAACTACAGGGGCATAGCGCTTCAGTTCTCCCCCCAGTGCTAGGCAACGCAGTCAGTGTCTTCCAACAGCTGCAATGATTTAGGGGTGTAGGAAGTGGTCTCCCACACCCAGTGCTGCATAGACAGGGTTCAGGGTGCAGAGGTTGTTCAGAAGCGCAAAAGGAGTCCTTCTGGATGTTGTGGAGACACTCCTGGGATGTTATGTCCAGTCTCCTCTTGGCAGGGCCAGATCAGCAGGCAGTAGGGCAGCTCAAGCACCACAGGGCAGCAGTTCCTGGGAACAGTCAGCTCCAGCAGAGTGGCAATCCTCCTAGCGCAGCAGTCTGTACTCCAGCAGAGTTTCTTCTTAGTCCAGGGTGTAACAAGAATGTGAGGCCAGGACCCTCTCTTATATATCTTTTTAGTCTAGGGGCTAGAAAGTGGTGGAAGTCTCTGGAAGGGTCTGGGGGCAGGGGCTTCTGGAAGAGTCCAGGGAGTTCTGGTATGTTCCCTGCCTTCCCTGACCTAGCTGTCACAGTGACGAGAGACAGGCCGTTAAGGCTACAGTGGGCAGCCCATCACAGCTCATCTCAGGGAAGAAGGTGTGAATCACCACTCCCACCTCCCAACCCAGGCAGGCTATCAGTATGCAGAGGGGAGTCTGCAGCCTAATCTAAGTGTAGGCAGGAAAAGGTCCACTTTATAAAAGTGGGATCCCTAGCGTAGTAATGCCCAAACCCTATATATCATTGGAAAGGGTTCCCCGCCCCGAGTCCAACAAGACCAAACATGACAGACTTATTAGGTCCCTGTCAGAAGTTATCCCATAAGGAGAGGTTCCCCATATTAGCCTATGGAGGATTAGCCTTACTGCAGTAGCAGTGGCTTGTGGCAGATATGCCAGCCTCACAAGGTTTTTAGGGGAGAGCACCCGCACCTCAGCACTGTTTAGCAGTGGTGAGGCGCCCAGAGTCCTAAGTCCAACAAAATGTAAGGTCAAAATGGGAGGCAAAAAGGGCAAAAATGTAGGGGAGACCACCCTAAGGCTGACAGGTCTAACAACAGTCCAGTACATAATCTAGTGTTGTCATATGATCCATCTCTGTTAGAAGCTTCTCTATTACTTGCAATGCAGATTCCTGCTAGTATACAAGGACACTCAACATCTAAACTGATCAAGAACTACTTTTCACTGTCAAAAGTCATGTCTTTAAGTAAGTTAAGAATATCTTTGGTGTCCTTAAAAAATGAAGGAATCCATCTGGCAGCCAGTCTCAAGAAATAAAACAAGAAGTCAGAACAGTCCCTTTTACTAACTAGCAAAAAAGGATAGTGCTTACTTATATAGTGCCACCATAACTCAAGGGATCTTTACACTTAGAGCCACTCTTAATAATTGTCACAAGTTATAGAGAAAACAAAAGTTAATGAACAAAACAATTCAGGTAAAAAATTTTGTTGATTTATTAAAAAAATACACAATATAAAGCATCAATAACTGTGCCACAGTTCGAAGTTAAAAAGAGTGTCAGCATCATACAAAAATGATGTACATCTCTACAATGTCCACAATACAAACTATTAAAAACAGCAAAGAAATTAATGAAAAACCAAGTTGTCGACGCAGCGTTTCGGTTTGTAAGTTGACACCTTCATCAGGACAGGGTTCTATGCAATAAAGAAACAATGAATTAACACAACATTTTCTATAGTCTCACGAACTGTATATAAAAAAAGCAACCCATCACTCTCTTTTTTTTAAAACATCTTATCTGGTTTTTCACAGTGATCTTATGTTGATGGAGCAAAAAGGGCATATTTCTCACAAGTCTAATTCATTTTAATGAGAGGAACTTATTTAAAACGCATTAACGGCAGCAGTCAAATTCATTGTGGCACAACACACAGTGGCAATTAGATCCCCTGAGCTACGCGGAGAGTTCTAATGGAGGGTACTATATAGGGCATTGCCTGAATCGTGGCAGTTCAAGTATGAGAATAGTTAGGCTGTCCGATTAAATATGCAGCTTGGGGTGTGTTTTGGACTTACTTAACAAACGGACTCTATTATCTTCGAGTCGTATCTTCCTCTGCTTCAATTTGAGGTAGACAATCCTAGTTGGTCACAGGACATCAAATGAGATTATAGCATATGGAAAGGAATCTCCTTATGTCTGCAATTACACGAGACCTTCCATTAGAAAAACAATTTCACATAAATCTGGATGTCATTATCAGTGCGAGTCACACCAAGTTACCTTAATATTATATTGGAGTTTTCATTTCTATGGAGGAAAAAGGAGCCACCGGTATGTAGGACTGATATTCGAGCTTCCTTTGGTAAATTAAGAAAAACAGGGTATTCAAATTAGGTCCCTGATGTGCAAAATGTACATTCCCAACATAACTGCTCCATAAATATGGAGGACTCACCCCTTTCAATAAAGGACCGGCGAAAAATGCAGCACGTGACTGGATGTCGTCAGGCTCTTTTCTTTATAGAAGGATTCGGAAGATAGTTCATTAAGAGTGCATGGGTTTTTTTTTCGCATTCACCACCCTGAAAAAAACATATAATATTGACGGGTTTATCAAATCCCCACTATGCTTATCAGTGTATTGCACTAGTGGTCTCCATGTTTGAGCATAACTGTTTATGCAATTATCCGAAGTCTTTTGTGACTGTATTTATACATTTCGGATGTTATCTATAAATTGGGGATGTCTGAAATGACCATGTTATATGTGTCAATGGTCGCATGCATTAAAAATCAATCACCTTGCTTTTAAATCTTTGGGATTCATCTTCCTAGTTATAAAGCTGTGGTTTACCATGACCCAGTTTTAAATGTACGGACTAATTGACATTGCGAGATCCGAAGTTTTATTTTCTAAAAATTAGGCGAGATGGGTGCTTGAACTCCCACTCCTTGTACGAAGGCTAAACTATTAGCACTCCGTCGGGGCCACTATCGGAGAGGATCACTCCCATTCAAATGCGCAGCCCGATGGTGACTATCATCTAACCTTTCTATCGGCGGGGATATTTCTCGCTTACCTCGCGTCCAAGATTCGGCCTCCCTGCTCCTTTTCCACTCCGGGTTCTTCAGGATGTAGCTAACTGGGCTGACAGTCCTTGTTTATTTAAATGGTTCAGTTACGCGCCATATTAGGGAAAGCCGCGCGATATTGAGAATGTTTTTAACGTGTCATGGCATGCGACGAAGTTAAGAGAACTACTGGGGTAGTTCTTTAATCAAATGCGACCTATGTTTTAAAACTACAAGAGTAGTTTGTTGTTATTAATAAAATTGCAACACCAATCGGTCCTTATTTCTTTTTAGTTAAACTGTTTATGTCATTGTTTGATCCAATACAACCTTAAATACGAACTACAGCAATGATTTGTTGTTATTTTCAGCATTTAGATTGCTATAGTTTCGTTATTTTTTGAAATTTGAACGTTATTGTTCATGCTCTTAAACCATGTTGATTACATTAGATCGGGTTATTTTCAAAACTTTCATGGATTATTCATAACTGAAGGCCTCTCTATTCTTTATGGGTTCAGGCATCCAGACCTAAAACACTTTATCCGCAATTATAAAGTACTGTTTATTAGTTAATACTATCAATCAGTTGGCATATATCCGACCACCTTTGAGATATCCTGAGTGGTCACTACATGTTACCCAATGTTTGAGCATCAATATATTTTACCATAAATTTATAAAATGCGCTCCCAGTCTTCTTTACTATTAAGCCCGGTTCTCACGGTATTAAAGCAGGACATGAAGAATTGTTCTCGTCTTTTTCTTTTACGATCTATGTCGCCACCTCTTAGATTCATTTGGATGCTTTCCAAGCCACACCAGAAGAGATCTTTAATTGTGTGGTTGGCCTCTTGCCAGTGTTCAGTAAGAGGGGCGCCTCGTTTTCTCGTTCGAATCGCTGATTTATGTTCAGTTATTCTTAGTCGTATTTCACGACTGGTTTCTCCTACGTACAGCAAGTTGCATGGGCATTTTATCAGGTAAATTAAGTTTTTTGACCTACAATTGATGAATGAATTTATTTTATGGTTTACATTGTTCTGTTCAATATGATCACCACTGATGATATTTTCACAATTACAGCAATTTCCACACGGAAATGTTCCAGTTGGAAGAGGGGCGTTGTTTATACTCAGTTGTGTGGTGGTTGGTAACTCTCTATAAGTATGTACCAAGCTTTTCTTTATGGTAGGGTTGCGTCTAAACGCAAACATTGGTTTGGCTATTTTTTCTTTATTGGGTTTATTGATCAGCTTCCAGTTGCGATTTATTATATTTTTGATTTTGTTGCTGATACTGCTGTAGTTGGTAACAAATATTAAGCGTTTTTCTTTTTGTTCATCCTCTTTTTTTGAAAAAAGATTCTCTCTATTAAAATATTTAGCTCTCTTAAAGGCATGTTTAATCATGCGCCTAGGATAGCCTCTTTCTGCAAATTTATTAGTTAACACAGCAGCATGTTTCTCAAAATCTTTCATATTGCTACAGTTTCGTTTTAGTCTTAAAAATTGCCCGAAGGGTATATTATCCTTCTGGCATGGCGGATGATAACTAGAGTAGTGGAGCATGGTGTTCCTGTCCGTCTTTTTAGTAAAAAGCTCTACTTGGAGTTTTTTGTCTTCATGTTTGATGACAATGTCAAGAAATTCGCATTTATGAGCATCATAATTTGCTGTAAATTTTAAATTGGGATCTCCCAGGTTTAGCCATAAAATAAATTCTTTAAGAGTGTTCTCAGGTCCTGACCAAATAAAAAAAACATCATCAATATATCTGGACCACTCAGATATATTTTCAAAGAACGGAGCTGCAGGATTGAAGATATGAATGTTTTCGAATTGTGCTACATAAAGACAAGCCAGACTGGGAGCGCAAGTGGCTCCCATACTGGTCCCCTTTATCTGTTTGTAATATTCCTTATTAAAGATAAAGATATTATTTTTAAGAACGAGGCTGACACAATCGATGATAAATATTTCCTGTGGGTTTAGGTCCCTATCTATCGGGCAGAGGAGTTCTGTAATCATATTTATTGTGCTATCTTGAGGTATGTTTGTATACAGTGCCTCGATGTCGAGGGTCACTAGATACTGGGTTTCAGGGTTGAAAGGTAAGGTTTCCACTTTTTGGATTATGGCCCCTGTGTCTTTAATGTACGCTTGTTGTTTTGTGATGTATGGTTGTAGGAAGACGTCCGCGTACTTACTGAGGGGCTCCGTCAGTGAGCCAATGCTCGCTACAATGGGCCTCATTGGTGGGTCATACAGGTCCTTATGGACTTTGGGTAGTCCATATAGGGCAGGTATGGTTGGATTACTGTTCCATAGAAATCTGTATTCATCCTCACAGATAACAAAATCTTCTTTAGCTAGGCTTGATAGTTCATTTTGGACAATTTTCTAAGTGTTTTAAAGCTTCTTTCTCTTTAGTAAAGATACACTTCCTTTTTTAGCTCAGCGCCAATCCTATGGACCACAGAGAGGGAGAGGCAGAGGGAGGGGGAGCTATGCCCCTCAACCTCAGCCATACCAACGCCCCTACACCAGGAGCCAGAAAACTTGGAACAAGTAAAAAAAGCCCCTATAATCAATCTATCGGACACTATCCTCACCGAAACAGAAACTAAACTTTTAGAAAAGGGTCTGGGCTTCGCCATAGCATGCCCAATAGATAGATTCAATCTGGAAAGGGATTTACAAAACTTTTTTAGAAAAATTAGATTATTAACATTCTTTGAAGGCAAAGAGAGAGCCCCATCTACCAATAAATCAGGTCTTAAACCGAGATCAACTTGGACCCCTCATATTGGCCAAACAAATAAAGACATAGAAGCCTTTGAAAGGATCGTCGAGAAAAGTGTGATGGATCTTCTAGATCAGAAAAATTGGATTCAATTTAATCTGACTAAAGAAGAGAAAGAAGCTTTAAAACACTTAGAAAATTGTCCAAAATTAACTATCAAGCCTGCGGACAAAGGCGGAAGTATTGTTATTATGAATACTGCTCAATACAATGCCAAAATGATCCTGATGCTAGATAATAAAGATCATTATCAAAAAGTAAGTAGGAATGATTGGACTCAACTAAAAGATGTAATTAAACGCACATTAGACCTAGCTAAAGAAGATTTTGTTATCTGTGAGGATGAATACAGATTTCTATGGAACAGTAATCCAACCATACCTGCCCTATATGGACTACCCAAAGTCCATAAGGACCTGTATGACCCACCAATGAGGCCCATTGTAGCGAGCATTCTCTCACTGACGGAGCCCCTCAGTAAGTACGCGGACGTCTTCCTACAACCATACGTCACAAAACAACAAGCGTACATTAAAGACACAGGGGCCATAATCCAAAAAGTGGAAACCTTACCTTTCAACCCTGAAACCCAGTATCTAGTGACCCTCGACATCGAGGCACTGTATACAAACATACCTCAAGATAGCACAATAAATATGATTACAGAACTCCTCTGCCCGATAGATAGGGACCTAAACCCACAGGAAATATTTATCATCGATTGTGTCAGCCTCGTTCTTAAAAATAATATCTTTATCTTTAATAAGGAATATTACAAACAGATAAAGGGGACCAGTATGGGAGCCACTTGCGCTCCCAGTCTGGCTTGTCTTTATGTAGCACAATTCGAAAACATTCATATCTTCAATCCTGCAGCTCCGTTCTTTGAAAATATATCTGAGTGGTCCAGATATATTGATGATGTTTTTTTTATTTGGTCAGGACCTGAGAACACTCTTAAAGAATTTATTTTATGGCTAAACCTGGGAGATCCCAATTTAAAATTTACAGCAAATTATGATGCTCATAAATGCGAATTTCTTGACATTGTCATCAAACATGAAGACAAAAAACTCCAAGTAGAGCTTTTTACTAAAAAGACGGACAGGAACACCATGCTCCACTACTCTAGTTATCATCCGCCATGCCAGAAGGATAATATACCCTTCGGGCAATTTTTAAGACTAAAACGAAACTGTAGCAATATGAAAGATTTTGAGAAACATGCTGCAGTGTTAACTAATAAATTTGCAGAAAGAGGCTATCCTAGGCGCATGATTAAACATGCCTTTAAGAGAGCTAAATATTTTAATAGAGAGAATCTTTTTTCAAAAAAAGAGGATGAACAAAAAGAAAAACGCTTAATATTTGTTACCAACTACAGCAGTATCAGCAACAAAATCAAAAATATAATAAATCGCAACTGGAAGCTGATCAATAAACCCAATAAAGAAAAAATAGCCAAACCAATGTTTGCGTTTAGACGCAACCCTACCATAAAGAAAAGCTTGGTACATACTTATAGAGAGTTACCAACCACCACACAACTGAGTATAAACAACGCCCCTCTTCCAACTGGAACATTTCCGTGTGGAAATTGCTGTAATTGTGAAAATATCATCAGTGGTGATCATATTGAACAGAACAATGTAAACCATAAAATAAATTCATTCATCAATTGTAGGTCAAAAAACTTAATTTACCTGATAAAATGCCCATGCAACTTACTGTACGTAGGAGAAACCAGTCGTGAAATACGACTAAGAATAACTGAACATAAATCAGCGATTCGAACGAGAAAACGAGGCGCCCCTCTTACTGAACACTGGCAAGAGGCCAACCACAAAATTAAAGATCTCTTCTGGTGTGGCTTGGAAAGCATCCAAATGAATCTAAGAGGTGGCGACATAGATCGTAAAAGAAAAAGACGAGAACAATTCTTCATGTCCCGCTTTAATACCGTGAGAACCGGGCTTAATAGTAAAGAAGACTGGGAGCGCATTTTATAAATTTATGGTAAAATATATTGATGCTCGAACATTGGGTAACATGTAGTGACCACTCAGGATATCTCAAAGGTGGTCGGATATATGCCAACTGATTGATAGTATTAACTAATAAACAGTACTTTATAATTGCGGATAAAGTGTTTTAGGTCTGGATGCCTGAACCCATAAAGAATAGAGAGGCCTTCAGTTATGAATAATCCATGAACGTTTTGAAAATAACCCGATCTAATGTAATCAACATGGTTTAAGAGCATGAACAATAACGTTCAAATTTCAAAAAATAACGAAACTATAGCAATCTAAATGCTGAAAATAACAACAAATCATTGCTGTAGTTCGTATTTAAGGTTGTATTGGATCAAACAATGACATAAACAGTTTAACTAAAAAGAAATAAGGACCGATTGGTGTTGCAATTTTATTAATAACAACAAACTACTCTTGTAGTTTTAAAACATAGGTCGGATTTGATTAAAGAACTACCCCAGTAGTTCTCTTAACTTCGTCGCATGCCATGACACGTTAAAAACATTCTCAATATCGCGAGGCTTTCCCTAATATGGCGCGTAACTGAACCATTTAAATAAACAAGGACTGTCAGCCCAGTTAGCTACAACCTGAAGAACCCGGAGTGGAAAAGGAGCAGGGAGGCCGAATCTTGGACGCGAGGTAAGCGAGAAATATCCCCGCCGATAGAAAGGTTAGATGATAGTCACCATCGGGCTGCGCATTTGAATGGGAGTGATCCTCTCCGATAGCGGCCCGACGGAGTGCTAATAGTTTAGCCTTCGTACAAGGAGTGGGAGTTCAAGCACCCATCTCGCCTAATTTTTAGAAAATAAAACTTCGGATCTCGCAATGTCAATTAGTCAGTACATTTAAAACTGGGTCATGGTAAACCACAGCTTTATAACTAGGAAGATGAATCCCAAAGATTTAAAAGCAAGGTGATTGATTTTTAATGCATGCGACCATTGACACATATAACATGGTCATTTCAGACATCCCCAATTTATAGATAACATCCGAAATGTATAAATACAGTCACAAAAGACTTCGGATAATTGCATAAACAGTTATGCTCAAACATGGAGACCACTAGTGCAATACACTGATAAGCATAGTGGGGATTTGATAAACCCGTCAATATTATATGTTTTTTTCAGGGTGGTGAATGCGAAAAAAACCCCCATGCACTCTTAATGAACTATCTTCCGAATCCTTCTATAAAGAAAAGAGCCTGACGACATCCAGTCACGTGCTGCATTTTTCGCCGGTCCTTTATTGAAAGGGGTGAGTCCTCCATATTTATGGAGCAGTTATGTTGGGAATGTACATTTTGCACATCAGGGACCTAATTTGAATACCCTGTTTTTCTTAATTTACCAAAGGAAGCTCGAATATCAGTCCTACATACCGGTGGCTCCTTTTTCCTCCATAGAAATGAAAACTCCAATATAATATTAAGGTAACTTGGTGTGACTCGCACTGATAATGACATCCAGATTTATGTGAAATTGTTTTTCTAATGGAAGGTCTCGTGTAATTGCAGACATAAGGCGAGATTCCTTTCCATATGCTATAATCTCATTTGATGTCCTGTGACCAACTAGGATTGTCTACCTCAAATTGAAGCAGAGGAAGATACGACTCGAAGATAATAGAGTCCGTTTGTTAAGTAAGTCCAAAACACACCCCAAGCTGCATATTTAATCGGACAGCCTAACTATTCTCATACTTGAACTGCCATGATTCAGGCAATGCCCTATATAGTACCCTCCATTAGAACTCTCCGCGTAGCTCAGGGGATCTAATTGCCACTGTGTGTTGTGCCACAATGAATTTGACTGCTGCCGTTAATGCGTTTTAAATAAGTTCCTCTCATTAAAATGAATTAGACTTGTGAGAAATATGCCCTTTTTGCTCCATCAACATAAGATCACTGTGAAAAACCAGATAAGATGTTTTAAAAAAAAGAGAGTGATGGGTTGCTTTTTTTATATACAGTTCGTGAGACTATAGAAAATGTTGTGTTAATTCATTGTTTCTTTATTGCATAGAACCCTGTCCTGATGAAGGTGTCAACTTACAAACCGAAACGCTGCGTCGACAACTTGGTTTTTTATTAATTTCTTTGCTGTTTTTAATAGTTTGTATTGTGGACATTGTAGAGATGTACATCATTTTTGTATGATGCTGACACTCTTTTTAACTTCGAACTGTGGCACAGTTATTGATGCTTTATATTGTGTATTTTTTTAATAAATCAACAAAAATTTTTACCTGAATTGTTTTGTTCATTAACTTTTGTTTTCTCTATAACTTGTGACAATTATTAAGAGTGGCTCTAAGTGTAAAGATCCCTTGAGTTATGGTGGCACTATATAAGTAAGCACTATCTTTTTTTGCTAGTTAGTAAAAGGGACTGTTCTGACTTCTTGTTTTACCTTGACTCCTCGTCCCTGGAACGGATTTTGAGAGGAGACCTCCCTTTCTGTTTTTTTATTAGTCTCAAGAAATAATCAGAAAATTGTGATAAAGGTTCAAGGAGGGAACCCACATCCAAAACTATGGGACGTCCTGGAGGAAACATATTTTTGTGACCTTTGGTCAGTATGTAAAAGTATAGAACACGGGGTTTCTTTTGAAGGAGAAAAACAGCCTCATATTTGGTTATCCCTTTGTTGTCAGTACCTTTCCCTAACAAAAAAGCTATTTCATCACATATTTACGAAGTGGGGTCCTTCGAGGGAAGTTTATAGTTACGTGCATCATTCAGAAGTTGGAGGCATTCATTGGTGTATGTAGTTTTAGGTAGTATGACACTTGCACCATCTTTATTGGTAGGTTTTATCACAATTGTGTCACCTTTCGTTAGATCTGTTAATGCAATTCTGTCTTCCTTATAGATATTATTAAATGTTGCCTGTGACTCTTGCACAAGGAATCGGCCTCCTCTTTCACAGCCTTTTCAAAAGGCTACCACAACTGGCGGCATTTCAAAAGAAGGGGGATTAAAGTTTGACTTAGATCTAAGTCCAGTATTTGTGTCACTAGGTTTACTCATACGCTCCCTTCGAAAAAAGACACTTTCAATCTGATCTTATGTAGGAATTCTGCTATCTCTATTTTAAGTTGAAAGTATTTTTCTTGGGTGTGGGTACAAACCTGGGACCTTTATTAAGCCCTTAAGGTCAGGTGTCTGACAATGGGCGACACCCTCACTACCTCACTAGTGTGTCTGTTGGCCATTGCCCGACACTGAATAGGTATATATAAGCTACTCTAGTGCTCTGCACCAGCAAAGGCTGGGGCTGACAGATGAGTAATTAAAGAAATAGAAGAGTCATAATATAATAAGACATATAAAACGTCCGAGGTTATACAAACACAGCAAAATGTATGCTGAAAATCGGGTTAGCTCATGGCATAAAGTACATTACATAATGAGGCGTAAGAAGAGGGAGTGCAACATGTGTTATAAAAATACAGTGAGTAATACATCTAAGAGGCATATGGATAGAATTCAAAGTTAACGTTTGGAGGGCCAATGCAGTGCTTAGTAATTGTGATGTGATTCAAATGTTGAACAGAGCAGACAAATCTGAATAAATGTAAAACATGGTCAGAAGCGGATGTACCTGCAATGTAAAAAAAGACAAACCGGCTGGAAAATCGGTTGTGAATGCAGAAACATGAGCTAATAAACAGAAACAGGAAGAGGTTACAATGTCGATGCCCCAGCACAGAAGAGAAACCTAAGAGAAGACATCAACGCCCTGCTCAAGAAACCCAAAGCAGACCCCAAGAACCTCATGAACTTCCAGCCCATCTTCCTGCTCCCTTTCCCGGTGAAGGCCATTGGGAAAACTGTCAACAAACAGCTGACCCCCTACCTTGAGGAGAACAACATCCTGGACTCAGTCCGGGTTCCGTAGCAACTACAGCACCGAAACAGCCCTCATTGCTGCAACTGATTACTTCTGAGCCCTGCTGGACCACGGCGAGACCGGGGCCCTCATCTTCCTGGACCTATCAGCCGCTTTCAACACAGTCTGCCACTGCACCCCACGCACTCGCCTCACGACGCAGGAATTGGAGGTAAATCACTGGACTAGACCACCTCCTTCCTCACTGGCAGAACACTTAGCATACGCCTCCCTCCCTTCCGATCCGAAGCCACCAAGATCACCTGCTGCATACCCCAAGGATCCTCCCTCAGTCCGACATTGTTCATCATCTGCATGGCCCCGCTCACACACGCTGCCAAACTGCACAACTTCAAACTCATCTCCTACGCCGACGACACAAAACTGATCCTCACACTCACCAAGGACCCTCTCAACGCCAAAACCAACCTCCACGAAGGAATGAAAGCCGTCGCTGAATGGCTGGAGAACAGCCGTCTGAAGCTGAACTCTGACAAGACGGAGGTACTCATCCTCGGCTCCACGCCTTCTGCCTGGGAAAACTCCTTGTGGCTGACCGCCCTGGGAGCAGCACCAACACCCACAGACCACGCACACAACCTGGAATTCATCCTCGATTCAACATTCTCCATGACCATTCACCCTCACTCCTTACACGCTCGGCGGTAAGTTGATTGCAGTCCTTTGCTTTTGCCATGTACCACCATATTCGCCCGTGCAATATACCCCTTCTCCCTTACACTTTTAACTTTTCCCTTTCCTTCTCCACAGCGCCATTTACACGAGGCCGCTTTTCACTCACAGGTACTGTCCCCCTCCTCACCTTTTTCCTCCTTATGTGCTGTCCCCTTTTCCTTCTAAATTATTTTAAATTCTTTTGCTGACACTTTTTATTGACAATCCGTCTTCCTTAGTTTTCTTGATTTCAAAACTGGCATATCACTATTTAAGAATAATTTTGATCCAGTTCAGTTTCTAGATGTTTCGTTAAATTTTCGGACCGTGGAATTTTCATGCAATTAGGTAACTCTGCAATTTTAGCCTTCTAGATCATCTTTGGATGGTAGTGCCATGCTAAATCTGTTTGTTCTTCTCTTAGAGACAACACGTCACCATCGTGAATATACCCAGTTTGCCTCCAGACTACTGTTTTATTATGTCTTCTCTTAGGTTTCTCTTCTGTGCTGGGGCATCGACATTGTACCCTCATTCTGTTTCTGTTTATTAGCTCATGTTTCTGCATTCACGACCGATTTTCCAGCCGGTTTGTCTCTTTTTACATTGCAGGTACATCAGCATCTGACCATGTTTTACGTTTATTCAGATTTGTCTGCTCTGTTCAACATTTGAATCGCATCACAATTACTTAGCACCGCATTGGCCCTCCAAACGTTAACTTTGAATTCTATCCATATGCCTCTTAGATGTATTACTCACTGTATTTTTATTACACATGTTGCACTCCCTCTTCTTATGCCTCATTATCTAATGTACTTTACGTCATGAGCTAACCCGATTTTCAGCATACATTTTTGCTGTGTTTGTATAACCTCTGACGTTTTATATGTCTTATTATATTATGACTCTTCCATTTCTTTAATTACTCAACTGTCACCCCCAGCCTTTGCTCTTATCACGACACTTGCGCCTGTTTAGAACTACATTATACCAGTATTTACTGAGCCTCCTGTAGCATTGTGCTACAAATGAATACAGACACTTCTTAGTATCTTAACGGGAGCTTTATTCTTACATCCTCTCCTGACCCTGTCCCTACTCTAACTGTCTTGGTTCCTGTCCCTGGCTCCTCCCGTTCCTGCTCCTCCCTCTTAACTCCACCCCAACCACTAGACCACATCATACAATCCGACATCTCCCCCCTTCTTAACAAAATTAACTTAATTTCCACAGTGTTTGCAATTCTTCAATCCACCACACGGGTTGGCGGACAGCTTGTTCTTCAAGCATCAGTAGTGTCGAATCCGTGGTGGTGCTGACATTGATCAATCTTTCCGGTGTCTTAACCAAGACATCCTTGACTACGGGAGTGCACTTTTGAGAGTGCAACCCATCATGTGTAGGCTGTTTATTATCCGGTTCCGCAGTTATCAAGGTTCTTTCCTGTTGTGTGACTGCTACGGGCTCAGCTCGGCCGTGGCAGTCTGCTTTCCTTGGTGACTCTTGTTCTGTTGACGGTTGATCTTCTTCGGGAGTGGACAATGTTCCGGTCTTCTTCCGAGCTCCCACCTGTAAGGTTATTTCTCTTTGTCTTGTCAGGTTGGGAGCAGCACTGTTCTTCTGTTCACCGTCAGGCATGCCAGACGTTAATGTACTATCTGAAATGGGTGTCCTGTCTTGATTCTTGGACTCGTTTGCTGCCTCTGTTTTTCTCTCCCTCTCCCACTCGTGTTTGAGACTGGCGAAACCCCTGACCATCCGGTCATGTACCTGTTTCTCTCTCATTCGGTGACAGTCTACCTCTGTCACCACTTTTGGTCCTCCTCCCGGGGTGAAAGGATAATCCTTTTCCACTTGGTAGATACTGTCCCATCTCTTTGTTTTCCTTCCGTCAGTTCTTTTAGTCAGCCTCGCTGACCCCATCAGGGGTGACGGCATATTACTCATGTCTTGAAATGGCGATGACTGATGTGACATGTTGTCCTTTGGTTCTGTTGTGCGTTCGGGTGATTGATGCCATGGACGTGGTCGGGACCATGATTTTGTTGACCTGAATGATCGGACAGACATATTTTCCGACTCGGAGGAATCGTTCGCCGATTCCTTTTGAGAACGTTCCTTTGAGGGCGTCGTTACTGATAAGTTTATTGAGTTGGTAGTCTGGGATGACATGCTCCTGGAATCGGAGCTATCTACGGAACATTCCTTTGGGTACGTCTCTTCATGTGTCTTTTCTGTTGTTGCAATGGAGAGATTATTTGCTAACCACACGTTTACTTTTTTAGTTTGATCTCGGAGCATTTGGTCTTTACCCTTTTCACGGGACATCAGTTGTCTCTTCTCCGTTTTCTCATTGACACAACTGTCTCGAGTGCACATGCCCCCTCCTTTCCGGTGTCTGAGTGGCTCACTACTCCTCATGTGGTTAGTTTCTTCTTTTCGCTTGTTGGGTGTGCTGACGTCCGTGCCATTGGGGTGATGTGTCTCACTGCTTGATGCTTCCTCTAATTCGTCTACAGACTTTGGTGCATAGTGGGAGGATGCCCAGGGATGTTCTTGTGCCGCTTTCCGGCGTTGACGGGATTGGTCCCGTCTTCTGTAGTTTGTCTTTCTTGCCCTCTTATTGAGCAGGCTGCCATCTTGTCCGTGGGTGTGATCTGTCCCACTTGACGCTTCATCTGCTTCATAACCATTTTCACCATCGGTTGACTGGCTCCTTGAGGTTGAGTAACTCCGTGAGGTTGTATCAGTCTCACCATCTGTTGACTGACTCCTTGAAGTTGAATAACTCCGTGAGGTTGTATCAGTGCCGCTATCGCAATCCTGACTCATCCTGGTCTTTTGTGATGTTGACTTGGAGTATTCCATGACGCTTCGTCTTGGCTCTGATTCACCCTCCCTCTTTTCAGTTTTGTTTGCTTCCTGGGCCTTGCCCCCAGACATGAGGGATGTTCCTTTCCAGGCATCCATGTGTCTTGCATTCCAGTGCACGTCTCTCGATAAGTCTTTTGCTTTTACCCGCACTCCGATCTCGGCCCCTCTGATGATTCTCTTTAGCTACCACTGCCCCCGAAGAATCTTGCGCTTTGTGTCTGCATTTGAACAACCTTCGATTATCTGAAGCCGAACGGCTTCTTCATTTGTAAAGGTATTGAAGTAGCAGCCAGGTACCAGTCTTTGCAGCCGGGCAATGAATTTTGGCAGTGGTTCTCCTGGTTCCTGTCGTGCTGTGATGAAGGCGATGCGAGAATGATCCACGTCTACCGGTGCATGGAAATAGGTACGTAATTTCTTTTGGAGTCTCCCATAGGTCTCGGTATCCTTTTCAGGAAATGTTCTGACTAGACGTCGGCCCTCGTGACCTATCAGCTGGAGAAGTAGTGTCAGACATTTTCTATCTCTTCGTTCATCGATCGCGTCGAGGAAATCGTCCAATGATTCCAGCCACCGGTTCCATTTGGGACCCAAGCTCTGACGGTCAGTTTGGGTCACCGGGGGCGGTACTTCAATGCAAGGATCGGACCGAAGGGTTGCTGTACCCACCGCCATGAGGGAGGAAAGGTTCCGACTGCTACCGTTGTAGGATCGTTCACTTTGCTACCCGTCTTATTTGCTGATCTTCTTCTGCCGAGATTCCGTGCTGGATCGTTTCTTTTGATTCTGGTAAGGTTCGCCACACCTGTGTGACTACTGTATTCTGTCCACCCTTAGTATGGTTGTCTCAGTGAGTTTCACTGATGAGAGAATATTTCCTTTGATGTTCACTCACTCATGCTTCCGGATCATTTATTTTCTTGTCTTCTGTTATTTTTTTAATTGTTTCTCTTCACTTGGTGCTGAACATTTTCTTTGGTGCTGGCCTTTCGCTCGTGCTCGCTGCACTCAGGATTTGTATTCGTCCATGCTTGGTATGTTCAGGTTCGTGTTGGTTTGTGCTTGTGCGATCATGGATTTGCATTCGCTTGGGCTTGCTTATACTTGGCACGTGTGTTTGCTTTCCGCGTATTTCTTGCACTTGCCAGTGCTTATTGTGTTTACTGACGCTTGGGTTCCTTTTGTTTCGGGTTGCTTGTACTCGTGCTTGTTTATCTTTGGGCACCTCTTGCATTTGCCCGTGCTTGTTTGTGTCCACTCGTTGCTTCTATCTACCTCTGTTTCTGTCCGTGTTTGTTCCTTTACCTTCGTTAGTGCTTGCTCTCTACATTTGTCAATGTTTGTTGCGTTCTTTCTCTTGTCTTTACCAGTGCTTGTTCTTTTCTAGTTGCCAATGCTTGTTCATTTATCTTTATCACTGCTTGTTCCTTTTGCTGACTGACATTTATCCAGGCTTGTTCCTCTAACTTGATTTGCCTGACTTCAATATGGCCGACTCCGATCCCTGACAGGGGATTGGAGGAGTCGCCTGACTCCAAAATGGCCGCCACTATGGGAATCTTGTTTCCCACGAGATTTTGGTTTCTCCACTCATCCGGCTCCCTCTGCCACAACCGGCACTTACCGACAGCCGGTTTCTCCAGCGATGACGCCTTCCCTGATCACCAGGCCAACAGCACGCCGGACCAGCAGGTAGGATCGGGGTGGGCTCCCGCAGCGCCTCACCAGGCTCCGCATTCACTCTGCGACTGCGTGTTAACACTCACGCATCAGGGGTGAGGTTTCCGACGCCAGAGCCGTTCAAGCTCTGTTTCAGGCTCCGCTTTCGTCGCGCTTGTTGGCGCTTGGCCGCAGGTCCTCTGGGGCACTTTCCTTCTCTCTGGGCACTCTTCACTGCGTTGAGGTGCAAGGCAGAGTCGGGGTGGGCACCCGACTTCTGTTCCGCTGAGGGCACGCTTATTCACACGCATCAAGCATGAGTCGTGTTTTGGCGCGATTGAGCGTTTCCTTTCTTCCGACGCTCGGGCGCTCGTTTCTTTGGTTCTTTCGGGCCCCCGCAATCCCCTGGCTTTGGGGAGATAGTCACTCGTTGCTGGCCTCACTTCCTTCGGCGGCAGCACGGCTCCACTCGGCAGCGTTTTGCTTCTTGGGACACTGCACTGGACAGGGTGCTTTCAACAGGGTTCTGTGGGCACAGGACATGCCTATCCCACCCTCGTCGCCAGTTGTAGCATTGTGCTACAAATGAATACAGACACTTCTTAGTATCTTAACGGGAGCTTTATTCTTACATCCTCTCCTGACCCTGTCCCTACTCTAACTGTCGTGGTTCCTGTCCCTGGCTCCTCCCGTTCCTGCTCCTCCCTCTTAACTCCACCCCAACCACTAGACCACATCATACAATCCGACACCTCCTTTTGTAACTCATTTGACCTTTGCCTACCTGTCCCGACTTGCTGACCGGCGGAAATCTTGTTTTCTGGCCCCGCTGTGTTTCGCGCTCTGAGGGCACCATTTCCAGATGGTCCCCCCGCCGCCGTGACCTACCATCACAGCGGCCGCAGTGCGGGGGGACCACATTGCCCAGAGCACCCTGGGGGACGGACCCGCCCACCAGCTGCACTTCTGCGCCCGGAGGCGCTTAAAGATCCTGCGCCCGTCCCGCATCGCGGGACGCGCGCGGGCGATCGCCGGGCTGAGTCCGGGCAGAGGGCGGGCCGTCTACAGCCGTCCAGGGCCGGACAAGGCTGGGCTGGGCCTGCCCCCTAAAGTTTTTCTTTTGTTGTGGAAAGACCATTTAATTCATCAGCATTATAGTTACTAACTGAGCATGGCCCTAAATCCCGGAAAGGATGGGAAACGGTGCCTTACTTCTACTGCTTCTGGGGGAAGATTAACTGGAACCCTGGACGATTTTTTTATTGGAGCGGCTGGGGTTGTGGGCAGAGAAATTGCATTCACTGAAAAATGCTTATCACAGGAGCTTTTGGGTGCTAAGCGCTCTTTGCTAAGTGACTTAAAAAACGCTGTTTCACCGGTCCACGTTGAACCAAGAACCTTACTCACACGTAGCCCATCGACCTGGAAGGTCATGATTTTAAGGACAATTCTGCAGTCTGGGATGACGCTGTACCATCTTTGAACATTTCCTCATGTAGTAGTGCATCTTCAGAGGGCTTTCATCCGATAGTGATCAGGAAATGTTTACAGCCCACAGATGTACAAATTAAAGCACCTCTATGTCCTAAGCAAGTAGGCAAAAGGAAGAGGGGTGGGGGCCGTCACTTAGGTAGGAAACCGAAAATATCAAAGTTATCATGTAATTCTAGTGTACTTCTTTAAAAAAAAAGTCACTATTGCATCTAATAAGCATACTAAAGGTCCGGTAGGATCAGGCACGCCAGTCCCACAGTCTCACAGTGTACAAACCTTGGGGAAAGAGGAAGAGGGAGAAATGTCTTTTCCTAACATGATACACCTATTAAGATCCTTTACTCTCCCCCTGATTGAAACACTAAGGGTTATTAATGGGAAGCTTGATGCTTTTAGTGAAGTAACACTTGAAAATGCACGCAAGCTGAATATTTTAGCACCACCGAGCCCTATAAGGATAGTGAGTTAGAGCACAGAAACACTTTAGAATCTAAAGCTCCTCCAGTTACCATCATAGCACCAAAGGCTGTCTCTAAAGACCGTAACAACACTGGCCAAGCACAGAAACCACCAGAAAATAAACCTATTGAAAAAAGCACTCCAATTAAACCATCACCGAAAACAAGTGCCAATAAGGGGGCGAGACAGTGCAAGCTCACTTGGATGATCGGGTCCCCCTGCCTGTAATTAACCTCCCGCCCAAGTCTTCACCGCTAGTATTAGTGCTTGGAAATGTCCCCGTATTGAATAAGGGATCAAGGTAGAATTATGGCCAACTTCAAAAAAAGGCAGCCCACTGGATTGCAAACAATATATCAGAGGGCAAAAAGATATGGCACGACATCATTATGGCCTGGATAGGCAGGACAAGAAAGAATAAAACAGGGGACTGTGTTATAATAAACTTTAACAGCCCTGATCCAGTAAGAAGAATCCTTAGCGAGGCCATATTTAAGGTCGGGTCACGGAGAAAAGGTATTGCGATTCTCCCTCCCGATTATTTCTACAAGGACCTGAATAGACCTAAACCAAGCAGAGAAACTGGCTGGGGTCACAGAAGGACACCACATCCACAAATTTGGCAGGGCTGGGAATACCCCAGAAAGAATTACTCAAACCGGATACGGAGGGGAAATGAGGGTTATGTTCCAGTTTTCACAGGGATTAACCATTTCTCAACTCTGAGTGGATTGGAAGGAGTCGACTGATGACCAACCATTGAGATATCTCTAGTGAGGGTACCGTAACTGGCATAGAACATACAGTGGTAGTCAGCCAAGGTAACCAGCAGAAGCTGATCACCACACATGTACCGTTAGGGGTACATGCTAAGAGAGGTTTGAGGATTACTTTTTGGAACATTGCGGGGCCTCACTCCAAGATAAATAATCCAATTTGGGCAGACTTTATTAAAGACATAGTTATATTATGCCTAAAGAGACCTGGTCTCTCGATAAAATTCATATTGACGGTTTTAAAACATATCATGTACCAGCAGGTCCTTCTAATCATCGGAGGTGCAAAGGGGGATCAGTGTTTACGTAACAAACCTATTGGGGGTAGTAACGCTGACAATGGTGGGGTTGTGTAGCAATTATCAAATTATTGTAATACAGGTGTCCTCTAAGGTTGAGATAATCGTCATTAACATGTACAACAACATGGAAAAGGGTCTAGTAAGTGATATGGTAAACTCCCTTAACAAGGAGGTAAGGAGTTTGATGGATAAACCAGGGAGGGATTTCATCCTTATCTGGGGAGGTGATTTTAATCACAACCTTTGCAAAAAGTTTCAGAGCGGATGTGGTGATCAAGAGGTAGATAACTTCGAGTACCAACCCCATTTTTATCATAATAACAGGGGCGATTCTTTTAATGAGATGATGGCCTCAAATAACATGGGTTTCGTTAAATGCTATGCACACCTACAGTGGAGTTTAGCCCCACCTACGTGGGGAGAGGGCATAGCACGTTGATTGATTTTATCACTATCTCAAATACCCATGCAACCTGGTTAACTGACTTTGTAACCCACTTGATAGGAATAAGTTATCACCTCCCACTTAGCTTTTGTATCCAAATCCCTAAAGCTAAATAATGTACACTGGTAGAAAGGTTGGCCTGGACCACCAACTGCACATTGAGCAGACAAAATGGATATGCTCTTAGATGGTCCCAGAGTAATCCGGAGGTCACTAACATAAAAATAATAAAGCAAGCCCTAACATCTATTACCAAATGTCTGCAGGATGAGGTTTCACATCCAGAAGTAATAAACTCTTTTGCCGACATTACTAGGATTATTCAAGCTAATTTACTGCGCCCTATCAGAGACAAGAAACCTTGTAAAAATGGGTGGTTTGACTCAATTTGCATGAAGACTCATGTACAACTAAAGAGGGTCCTGCATAAAAATCAGAGAAATCGTGAAGAAATAAAAAAATGTAGGTATGAGTATAACTTAGCAAGAAAGTCCTGTAAACGTAAAATTAAAAATGACGCGTGGGTGAATTTATTTGAGGCCGCGTTGAAAAAGGATAGTTCCTCTTTTTTGGCAGCAGTTAAGGCACCGTTCTTTAGCACAGGGGACATAGGGAGAATGGAAGTGGCGATAACTGAAGATTCCTGGATAGACTTCTTTGCAGAAGTCTATAATCCAGGCGGGGCAAATAAAATCGTAGACATGGGGACAAAAACTCATGGGCGTCAGGAAAAATTTGTCCCCATTGATTTATCGATCACAGTCAAGGAAATTTCAGAGGCAATTATACAGAGCAAGGGAAATAAAGCCCCGGGTGCAGACGGCGTTCCTATAGATTTATTTAAATATTTGACTGAGTTATGGTCCCCGTTACTCACACGTGTCCTTGAGGCTAGCTGTGATCTGGATTTTATTAATACTTGGTCTGACTCAATAATCATCCCGATATTTAAAAAAGGGGACCGGGAAAACCACTCCTGTTATCGTCCTATATGAAAGTTACAGGAAGGGTAATATTGAACCGCCTGCAACAATGGGCAGAATATGCTAATATCTTATCCCCTGTACAATACGGATTCAGGGAGGGACGGGGTACACTAGAGCAGGTCTTAAACTTCTCGATGCTTTTAGGGAAATATACACAGGCTAAGGATGGCAAACTCTATGCAGGGTTTGTTGATCTAAGCGCTGCATTTGATTGTGTTATCCACAGCCGACTTTGGCAGATTTTAAAGGATTTGAAGGTGGATAAGGTGCTAATCTCCTTCCTAAGGCAACTTTATGCTGGAGCCAGGGCGAAAGTGAGATATGGCACCAATGGTGAATGTACTAAGTCGTTTAATGTAATGCAGGGAGTAAGGCAAGGATGCGTACTCGACCCTTTTCTTTTTAATTTATACACTAATGACTTGGAAAAAGATCTGGTGGCTGAAGTCCGTGATTACCCGCAGGTTAATCACAAAAAAAAAGGGTCTATCTTGTACGCAAATGATGCTGTGATTATGTCACACACACAAACAGGCTTACAAACGGCATTAGACACATATTTAACTTTTATGGATATCAGAGGTCTGAAACTTAACGTAACTAAAACTTTTGTTATGACCTGTGGTAGACACTAGAACAGAGAGTGCCGCATATTTGCAGGGAAGGAGAAAATTGCTTCAACAAAAACCTTCTCTTACCTGGGCATTGTTTTAGAAGAAACTGGGTCCTGGGGGCCTGCCATTAGAAACAGGACAATGATGTTTAAAAGAGCTATGGCAGCACTTATGTTTTTCTAAAAAAAGATGGGAAAAAGACCTCCCAAAATCCTGGTAAAAATCAGGCAAAGTGCATAAGTACAGCCATTTACGGGGCAGGCATGTGAGGAATTTCCGATTCTACCCCTATCCAAAAGGTAGAAAACGCTTTTTTAAGATTCATTCTGGCAATTCCCCAAAGCTCACCAGTATTTATATAATTGCCACTCAGAGTTGGGCATCTGATATGTGAGCGACCTCATCAGTATGCAACCCCTATTGCTCTGGCACAGAGTTTGGACATCACCCGATCTTATGCTAAACAGAGACATTATTACTGACTGTATGGGTTTGGACAGGGCCACCAGGATACCATGGCTGTCCTATATCTGTAAATTTACTATGGATCTAGGAAGACCTGAGTTTTTCTATCACCCTGATTCTATGTGTACTATACCGAGGAAGGACTTGAAGCTGTTGTGCTTGTATCACCTAGAAGCTCTCAGACTAGGAGTAGAATTAAACAAAAAAACTGTAATGCACATCAACTTACCCTAGTCTCCTATTCAATTCAGCCTTATTTAATTTGGTGTCTGGAGGGCTTTGATCATTATTTACTGACAAGATTTAGGTTTGATGTCTTTTTTCGTTTAATTACATTTCCAAAACCGAACGATTGGGGCAGAATCCTTTGTAAATGCCCGTGTGATAACCTGTCTAATCAATCCACACTGCAGGCGATTTGTTTTTGTAAATTCTATGATGTAGAAAGGTCTAGGTGGATCAAACCATTTTTAAAAAAACATGGCACATGGTGTCAATGCCGTCCGGCACTATTGTTTTTATTATCTTTAAATGACGTATATTGTGTGGCCGTAATGATAGGTTTTTTAAAAAGCATTTTAAAAAAAAGGAAAAGCGTAATCAACTTATGATTGTAAATGTTTGGGATATACGTTTGTATACGAAATGAACTTGTTGCTTTTATGATTTTATGTATTCTGAAATCGAATAAAGCTTTCAATCAATCAATCAAACACATTTGACCATATGTCCTATAGCGTGTCACTACTAAGATGTTATTGTTATTATTGTCACCCACACACGAGTCCGTCTTAGCACATTTGGTTTTTCCCTCTAAACCCCCCCACAAACCCCCCTCCCTTTGTTTCCTTTTGCTTTCCTTTTATTTTGATTTTGATTCAGAAGTCACTATCCTATATGCTACTGAATATAGGGTCTCCACTAGATGCCAGGTATTTCCCCTTGTCTTTGCACTCCGAGTCACCTTACCTTAGTCTACATTTCTAATGTGTGTATCTTTTCCTTACTAGCCCTGATGAATCATTACCCGTACACGGTGTGACATAACATGTGTCGGCTTTTTGCTCTTGTTTGCACTGATTTAAGCGGAACTATTAAATTTCTTTCATTTCCACACCGATGGTTGGTGAAAATATTTCTCTAAAGGCTTACTATATTTTGGTTCTCACCTGAGAACTACATGAGAATTTCCGTGTGCACAGGAACCTCGTTGCCGAAGAATATTAGTATGTTATTGTGTACAATGTTTGGCTGAAAAGTCAGGTTTTATTAAGTCGTAGAAAGGTTTTACCCTTTGTGCCTAATCTAAAATGTAGGTTCTGCCGGAATTCAGGAATCCCAGTATTGATTGTAAATTTTGTAATGATTTTGGAGGCTGGAGCAGCGCACACTTTCCGAAATGTTTGCTGCTAGACTTTTCCCTTCACTTGACAACTCATATCCCAAAAATAGGACATTAAGGTGGGCTATTTTTGACTTTTTATAGTTACATTTGTAGCCCTCAGTGGCAAATCCCATAATAATGGTGCTTACCCTGGTCAAGTGCCCCTCTAAGTCCTTGTCTGTTAGATAAATATCATCCACACAGGACAACGCTTCTTTCTCAAATTTTTGAAGTAACTCTGTTACCCTTACTGAAAATACCTGGGGCTATTCTTATGTCCTTGGGGGAGTCAACAAAATTGTTGCTGGGACCATAACGTACCTTGAGGATCGTACCGCCTGTACGCAAAGCATTTCACCATCACAAGCCTGCTGACTTTGTAGCAGCTTGTACCTTGAGGATCGTACCTCCTGTATGCAAAGCATTTCACAATCACGAGCCCTGCTGACTTCATCGCGGCTCACAGATCGTACCTCCAGTACGCAAAGCATTTTACCATCACCAGCCCTGCTGACTTTGTCGCGGCTTGTATCTTGAGGATCGTACCGCCTGTATGCATAGCATTTCAACATCACGAGCCCTGCTGACTTCATTGCGGCTCATGGATCGTACCTCCTGTATGCAAAGCATTTCACCATCACGAGCCCTACTGACTTTGTCGCGGCTCATACCTTGAGAATCGTACCTCCTGTACGCAGAGCATTTCACCATCACGAGCCCTGCTGACTTCATCGCGGCTCACGGATCGTACCTCCTGTACGCAAAGCATTTCACCATCACGAGCCATACTGACTTTGTCGCGGCTCATACCTTGAGAATCGTACCTCCTGTACGCAGAGCATTTCACCATCACGAGCCCTGCTGACTTCGTCGCAGCTCGTACCTTGAGAATCGTACCTCCTGTACGCAAAGCATTTCACCATCACGAGCCCTGCTGACTTTGTCGCGGCTCGTACCTTGAGACTCGTACCACCAGTACGCAAAGCATTTTACCATCACGAGCCATGCTGACTTCGTCGTGGCTCTTACCTTGAGAATCGTACCTCTTGTATGCAAAGTAGTTCACCATCACGAGCTCTGCTGACTTCATCGTGGTTCGTACCCTGAGACTCGTCCCTCCTGTACACAAGGCATTTCACAATCACAAGCCCTGCTGACTTTGTCATGGCTCGTACCTGGAGAATCAAGTTCAAGTTCAAGTTCGGAATTTGTATAGCGCACTACTCACCCAGAGGGTCTCAAGGCGCTTGAGGGAGGGTGCGTGCATTATATATCGAATAGCCAGGTTTTTAGCTGTTTTCTGAAGGAGAGGTGGTTCTGTGTAAGGCGGAGGTGAGAGAATTCCAGGTTTTGGCCGCTAAATAGGAGAAGGATCTTCCTCCCATGGTGGATCTATGGATGCGTGGAATTGCGGCGAGGGCTTGATTGGATGAACGTAGTTGGTGGGTGGGTGTGTAGAAGGACAGTCGTGTGTTGAGGCATTTGGGGCCTAGGTTGTAGAGGGCCTTGTGTGCGTGGGTGAGGAGACGGAACGTTATTCTCTTGTTGACTGGGAGCCAGTGGAGGTCTTTCAGGTGACCGGAAATGTGAGCTTGACGGGGGATGTCCAATATGAGTCTGGCTGAGGCGTTTTGGATGCGTTGGAGTTTTTTCTGTAGTTTGGCTGTGGTTCCGGCGTAGAGGGTGTTTCCATAATCCAGTCGGCTAGTGACTAATGCTTGGGTGACTGTCTTTCTTGTTTCGGTGGGGATCCAACGGAAGGTTTTTTTTGAGCATGCGAAGGACGTTGAAGCATGAAGATAAGACGGCGTTGACTTGTCTGGTCATCGAGAGGGAGGAGTCTAGGATGAAGCCTAGGTTACGTGCATGATCTGTGGGTATGGGTGCTGTACCCAGGGCCGGTGGCCACCATGATTCGTCCCAGGCAAAGGTGGATGACCCCAAGATGAGGACTTCTGTTTTGTCCGAGTTTAGTTTTAAACAGCTGTTCTTCATCCATTCGGCTACTTCTTTCATTCCTTCGTGTAGATTGGTTTTGGCGGCGTTTGGGTCTTTGGTGAGGGATAGGATCAGCTGGGTGTCGTCTGCATAGGAGATGATGTTGAGGTTGTGTTGTCGCGCAATGGATGCGAGGGGACTCATGTAAACGTTGAAGAGGGTGGGGCTGAGTGATGATCCTTGTGGTACGCCGCAGATGACTTCGGTGGCCTCTGATTTGAATGAGGGAGGCGGACTCTTTGGGTTCTCCCGGCGAGGAACGAGATGATCCAGTCCAAGGCTTTTCCTTGTATACCGATGTTGCTGAGGCGTTGTATGATGGTGTTATGGCAGACTGTGTCGAAGGCGGCGGAGAGGTCAAGTAGGATGAGGGCAACTGTTTCTCCGTTGTCCAATAGAGTTCGAATGTTGTCTGTTGCTGCGATGAGGGTGGTCTCGGTGCTGTGTTTGGCTCGGAAGCCGGACTGTGAGGGGTTAAGGGAATTGTTGGATTCAAGGAAAGCGGCGAGCTGACTAATGACGGCTTTCTCAATGACTTTGGCAGGGAATGGGAGCAGTGAGATGGGGCGGTAGTTCTTAAGTTCGGAGGGGTCTGCTGTGGGTTTCTTTAGAAGGGCGCTGAGTTCGGCAGGTTTCCAGCTTTCTGGGAAGGTAGCGGAGTTAAAGGAACAGTTGATGACATCGCGGAGGTGGGGTGCGATGATAGAGCCTGCTTTGTTGAAAATGTGGTGGGGATATGGGTCGGTTGGCGATCCTGAGTGGATGGAGTTCATCAGGTGGATGGTGTCTTCGGTGGTGATTAGGTTCCAAGCGCAAAGGTTGTGAAATTGCTGATTTGGTTTGGAGGTGGGTGGGGTGGACTGTTCTTCGGATTGGTTTCCAAAGCTGTTATGTATGTCAGCGATTTTGTTGTGGAAGAAAGAGGATAAAGAGTCGCAGAGTTCTTGGGAGGGAGTGATGTCGTTTGTGCCGGCGGTGGGGTTGGTGAATTCTTTGACGATGTTGAATAGTTCCTTGCTGTTGTGGGCGTTGTTGTCGAGTCGATCCTTGAATGCTGATTTCTTGGTGGATCGGATCAATTGGTGGTGTTTGCGGGTGGCGTCCTTGAAGGTGGTCAAGTTGTCGGTGGTTGGGTTTTTTCTCCGGATTTCTCGAGAGTACTGCATAACTTCTTGAATTTCTTAAGGTCATCGTTGAACCAGGGGGCCTTCTTGCTACCTAGTTTGATCTGCTGTTTTTTCAGGGATGCTAATTCGTCTGCGCTGTGGGGGATTCATTGTGTGAGTTTGGTGGCAGCTTGGTTTGGGTCCGATGATATGGCAGGAGGGTTTTGGTTAAGCGATGTGAAGAGTTGGTCGGTGGTGATTTTTTTCCAGTTTCTACGAGGAATTGGTTGTGGGGGGTTGTGGGTCATGGTCTTTTTGTAGCTGAAGTGAACGCAGCTGTGGTCTGTCCAATGGAGAGCTGTTGCGTGGTCGAAGGAGATGTGTTTGCTGGAGGTGAAGATAGGGTCGAGCGTGTGTCCGGCGAGGTGGGTGTTGGTGTCGACAAGTTGTTTGAGTCCAAGATTGGCCATGTTGTCCAGAAGAGTGGTGGTGTTGCAGTCGTTTTTATTTTCCAGGTGGAAGTTGAGGTCTCCCAGTAGAATGTAGTTCTCGGAGGTGAGGGCATGAGGGCTGATGAAGTCAGTGATGTCTTCATTAAATTGTGTGCGGGTACCTGGTGGTCTGTAGATGAGGGTGCCTCTAAGTGTAGCCCTGGGGTCGGTGTGGATCTGGAAGTGAAGGTGTTCGGCGGTCGCGAGGTTGTCGTCAGAGCTGGTCTTGATTCGGATGGTGTTATAATGGGAGATGGCAAAGCCTCCTCCTGTTTGGTTGATGCGGTCCTTTCGGATGATCTTGTAAGTATCAGGGATGGCTATGGCGATGTTGGGTGCTGATGAGGCGTTCATCCAGGTTTCTGTAAGGAAGGCGACGTCTGGAGATGCAGTGTCGAGTAGGTTCCAGAGTTCAATGGAGTGTCTGTGGACCGAGCGGGTGTTCAGCAAGATGCACTTCAAGTGGTTGGAGTCGGGGCTGTGTTTGGAGTATGTGGATTTGGTGTGGGTCCTGATGCAGGCGAATTTGCAGGAGTGGCAGGCGAAGGGTCCATGGGTGCGACCTGGGGAAGCTTCGCAGCATTGTGGGGTGCGTCCGGGATTAAGGGAAAAGAGGGTAGCGGCGTCGTACGTTATACGGGAGGAGGAGGATTCGCGAGGACCAGGGGGTCTGGCGCTGGGCGTGGTCCAGGCGTGGACGGGCGTAGACGGGCTTACCTTTGGCGCACCTTCGGGGCGCGATCGCTGCGCGTGAACGCTGCGCGCAAAAGCATCTGTCATATGTGGATGGTGGAGGGGGAGGGGCGAGGGAGGGTCAGCTGGGAGGCGGGAGCAGGGTGGAGATCAGGGCAGGGAGGCACAAACAACAACAAACAAAATGGCAGCAAGCCACTATTGAAACAGGACTGGGGCACAATTGGCAGTAGCGCAAAGCAAATGGCAGTGGCGTCGGCACAATCAGGCAAAATAAATCTGCAGGCAGCACAGCAGCACAAGTTAAAAAGTTGCAATCAAGCGCTACGATCAAATGTACCTCCGCAATTTATTATTTACTAAAAGGCAGGCGGGGCAATCTCTCGCTATCAATTTAAATGAAATAATTATGCAGGCTATCAATTTAAATGAAGTAGTTATGCAGGCTGAAGCAGTGCAAGGCGAGATCGCTACAATACCAGGTGAAGGCGAGGAGCAGTGTGTGGAGCGACCGCTTCTGCTGGGAGCAGGACGGTCACAACGCAACCACGGCGGAGCGGGCTAGTCAGTATCAGTGGGAGGGAGGGTCAGCTGGGAGGCTGGAGCGGGGTGGAGATCAGGGCAGGGAGGCACAAACAACAACAAACAAAATGGCAGCAAGCCAATAACGAAACAGGACTGGGGCACGATCGGCAGTAGCGCGAAGCAAATGGCAGTGGCGTCGGCACAATCAGGCAAAATAAATCTGCAGGCAGCACAGCAGCACAAGTTAAAAAGTTGCAATCAAGCGCTACGATCAAATGTACATCCGCAATTTATTATTTACTAAAAGGCAGGGGGGGCAATCTCTCGCTATCAATTTAAATGAAATAATTATGCAGGCTATCAATTTAAATGAAGTAGTTATGCAGGCTGAAGCAGTGCAAGGCGAGATCGCTACGATACCAGGTGAAGGCGAGGAGCAGCGTGTGGAGCGACCGCTTTTGCTGGGAGCAGGACGGTCACAGCGCAACCACGGCGGAGCGGGCTAGTCAGTATCAGTGGGAGGGAGGGTCAGCTGGGAGGCTGGAGCGGGGTGGAGATCAGGGCAGGGAGGCACAAACAACAACAAACAAAATGGCAGCAAGCCAATAACGAAACAGGACTGGGGCACGATCGGCAGTAGCGCGAAGCAAATGGCAGTGGTGTCGGCACAATCAGGCAAAATAAATCTGCAGGCAGCACAGCAGCACAAGTTAAAAAGTTGCAATCAAGCGCTACGATCAAATGTACCTCCGCAATTTATTATTTACTAAAAGGCAGGCGGGGCAATCTCTCGCTATCAATTTAAATGAAATAATTATGCAGGCTATCAATTTAAATGAAGTAGTTATGTAGGCTGAAGCAGTGCAAGGCGAGATCGCTACGATACCAGGTGAAGGCGAGGAGCAGCGTGTGGAGCGACCGCTTCTGCTGGCACCCCTAATCTTTGACTGTGAGTATCCGAGTCGCCCTAGTTACTCGAACCCGACCTGAACTGACCCCATCCCCATCTTCAACCCCCGAACAGTTGCCCAACCTTCCTACCTCATTGTGGACTTGTACTGTTATTGGGCCTTGTGATAAATCAATATATAAAGGATACTATATTTTCATAGAAAACCAGTGTGGTGTTCATTTGTAGTGTGGCAAAATATTACTGTACATGATCATAAATGCTTTACACTGGCCCTCGAGGTTCAGTCTGACTGCTCGGTGATACTACTAAGGGGATAGCCCCCTATCCAAACTAGAGGAAGCAGGTCCCGGCTGGGACACAAGTACTCACCTCTGCCCACCAGAGACCACCCAATCTCACATTGGTGGGAGCGCTTGGGATCCGAACTTGCATTTATGATTTATGTACAGTGATTTGTTGACCCACTACCTAGTTAGTGCAGGCCATAACAAAACCACGTAATCTTTGGTCGAGCAATTGAAATTCCCCACGGCAACATGAGTCTTACAGGGCCTGTTGCGAGTCCGAGCTTTGAGGAAAAGCAACTAGAGAATTACGCCCATAATGAATTAAGAATTTTTTGTAAAGAATTTAAGATTTCCACCACCGGCCTCAACACAAAAGAGGATCATCATAAGGCGCTAAGGGCCTGGTTAGCATCCCGAGATCCCCCACCCCACGTAGAAGGAACTCGCATGGAAGAGGGGCAGCGGGAAGGGCCAAGGGAACAGGAGAGAGAGATAGCAGCGTCCCCCGCGCGTAGTAGTGTGTCAGACATAGGCCTGTCAACAGAGGAGCTAGCCGATAGAGAGAAAAGCAGAGCCCATGAGTTATAACTCACCAAGTTAAAAATGGAAGGAGAATGGAAACTAGCGGAAAGGAATTTAGCCCTGGAGGAGATGAGGTTTCAAGGGGAGCAGTAAGAGAAAAGGCTGCAGCTGGAGCATGAGGGGAAGAGACTGCATTTGAAACATGAGAGGAGACTCCGGGAGCTAGAGCTCAAGGCTAGGAGTGGAGAGCCTGCTCCCCCAGGTGGCAGCACCCCCCCCCCGCTGGTAGAAGGCAAGGTACACATCCCCAAGGATGTGGTAAAAGAGTACATTAGGACTGATGACATCCAACAATGGTTCAAGGCGTATCAATCAATCAATCAATCAATCAATGGCATTTATAGAGCGCACTACTTACCCGTAGGGTCTCAAGGCGCTGTGGGAGGGGGGTGCCGCTACTGCTCGAACAGCCAGGTCTTCAGCTTCTTCCTGAAGGAGAGGTGGTCTTGGGTCAGGCGCAGGTCGGTCGGGAGGGCGTTCCAGGTCTTGGCGGCCAGGTAGGAGAAGGATCTTCCTCCTGAGGTCGCTCTTCAGATGCGGGGGACGGCGGCGAAGGCGTGGTTGGCCGATCGGAGGTGGCGTTTGGGAGTGTAGAAGTTGATTCGGTTGTTGAGGTAGCTCGGTCCTTGGTCGTGTAGGGCTTTGTGTGCGTGGGTGAGGAGGCGGAAGGTGATTCTTTTGTTGACGGGGAGCCAGTGCAGGTCTCTCAGATGTCCGGCGATGTGGCTGGTTCGTGGGATGTCGAGGATGAGTCTGGCTGAGGCATTCTGGATCCGCTGGAGTCTCTTCTGAAGCTTGGCGGTGGTGCCGGCGTAGAGGGCGTTGCCGTAGTCCAGTCGACTAGTGACGAGGGCCTGGGTGACGGTCTTCCTGGTCTCGGTGGGGATCCACCGGAAGATCTTCCGTAGCATGCGTAGGGTGTTGAAGCACGCCGAGGAGACGTTGTTGACTTGCCTGGTCATGGAGAGGGAGGAGTCCAGGATGAAGCCCAGGTTTCGTGCGTGGTCTGTCGGTTTGGGTGCGGGGCCCAGGGCGGGAGGCCACCAGGAGTCGTCCCAGGCGGAGGGTGAAGAGCCCAGGATGAGGACCTCCGTCTTGTCTGAGTTCAGTTTCAGGCGGCTGGTCGTCATCCACTCGGCTACCTCTTTCATCCCTTCGTGCAGGTTGGCTCTGGCGGCGGCGGGGTCGTTGGTCAGGGAGAGGATCAGCTGGGTGTCGTCGGCGTAGGAGATTATGCTGAGGTTGTGTTGGCGTGCGATGGCCGCGAGGGGGCTCATGTAGACGTTGAAGAGGGTGGGGCTCAGCGAGGATCCTTGAGGGACGCCGCAGATGACTTCGGTGGCCTCTGATTTGTACGGTGGTAGGCGGACTCTCTGTGTTCTTCCGTCGAGGAAGGAGATGATCCATTCCAGAGCCTTCTCCTGGATACCGACGTTGCTGAGGCGCTGTACTAGGGTGCGGTGGCAGACGGTGTCGAATGCTGCGGAGAGGTCTAGGAGGATGAGGGCCGCTGTTTCTCCGTTGTCCATCAGGGCTCTGATGTCATCGGTGGCGGCGATGAGGGCGGTCTCGGTGCTGTGGTTGGCACGGAAGCCAGACTGTGAGGGGTCGAGGGATCCATTCGTCTCCTGGAAGGCGGCCAGCTGCTTGTTGACGGTCTTCTCGATGACTTTGGCAGGGAACGGGAGGAGCGAGATGGGGCGGTAATTCTTGAGTTCGGTGGGGTCCGCTGTGGGTTTCTTGAGTAGAGCGCTGAGTTCGGCGTGCTTCCAGCTCTCAGGGAAGGTGGCGGTGTCGAAGGATGTGTTGATGATGTCTCGCAGGTGGGGTGCGATGACAGCGTCGGCCTTGTTGAAGACGTGGTGAGGGCAGGTATGACCTCCCACCGGGTCCCCAAGAAAGATTGGGGAGCGGGGTTGTGGGGGAGATTCCTTAGTGAGGGCAGAATTGCCTTGCTAGGCCTACCGTCCTCTGTACTGAACTTATGTGGAAAAAGTGGGGGGAAGCGCAAGGCTCCCCTGCAAACCTTCCCTGTGGTCGGTACCCCTTTTGAGTGGGGATTGACATTGTGGCACCTCTGGACCCCAAGACTGCTATGAGTAACAGGTTTATCCTGCTCTTGGTGGACCATGCCACCCAGTACCCAAAAAACCCATACCACTCCAAACGTTGATGGCCCACGTGGTGGGCCTGGCCCTGATGGGGATCTTTTCTCATGTGAGGTTCCCCAGTGTGGTAGTGAGTGACAGGGGGACCAACTTCATCTCGAAATATATGAAGTCCCTGTGGCAAGAGTGTGGCGTTACTTACAAGTTCACCACTCCTTACCACCCCCAAGGAAATGGGCTAGTGGAACATTTCAACCAGACCCTTAAAGGCATTATTATGGGCCTTGAAGAGCCCCTGAGGCGTAAGTGGGACATTCTCTTACCATGCCTACTGTTCGCATATCGGGAGGTGCCACAGAAGTCCCTAGGGTTCAGCCCCTTTGAATTCCTCTATGGCCATCGCGTCCGAGGACCCCTAACTCTGGTTAAAGAAGGCTGGGAGACGGTCCCCAGGAACCCACCCCAGGAAGTGTTTAGATACATGTTGGCCTTAAGGAATCAGACCCGGAAATTCAGGGAACTCGTCGAGGCGAACCTGGAAGCCGGCCAGGAGGAAATAAAACGCTGGTATGACCAGAATGCCACGTTGGTTGAGTTTCAGCCTGGGCAGCAAGTGTGGGTGATGGCCCCAGTGGAGCCCTGTGTTCTCCAGGACAAGTGGACCGGTCCCTTCAAGATAGTGGAGCGCAAAAGCCAAGTCACCTATCTAGTGGACTTGCAGTCCCCCCGAAACCCCCTATGGGTCCTCCATGTAAACCACCTCAAGCCCCACTTCGAGAGGTCTGAAGTGGGCATGCTCCTAGCCACCGATGATGGAGTGGAAGAAGAGACAGAACCTCTACCCGACCTCCTGTGTGCTCGGGAACAAGATGGGTCAGAAGACGGTGTTTGCCTTTCCACCTCCCTGACCCAGGAGCAACACCGAGACTGTCGCCAGTTATTGAGCCAGTTCTCAGACCTCTTCTCCCAGTGTCACCAATTGGTGTGTCCACAATGTAGGCACCAGAGAAAGCATGCCTGTGAGGCACAAGGCTTACAGAGTCACCGACAGGGTCAGGTCCTACATCAAGGAGGAAGCCTCCAAAATGTTCGCCCTCAGAGTAATTGAATCCTCTGACAGTCCGTGGGCCAGCCCCGTGGTCCTGGTCCCCAAGTCTGCCTCACCTGGTGCCACCCCTGAACTAAGGTTCTGTGTGGACTACCTTGGACTCAATGCCGTTACCCGAACGGACGCTCATCCTATCCCCTGAGCCGATGAGCTCATTGACCGCCTGGGTTCTGACCAGCACCTCAGTACCTTTCACCTAACCTCTGGGTACTGGCAGATTGCACTCACAGAAGGGGCTAAAGAGCGGTCAGCCTTCACCACCCCGGATGGGCACTACCAATTTCGGGTAATGCCCTTGGAATGAAAAATGCCCCTGCCACCTTCCAGAGATTGGTCAACCGGGTATTGGCGGGGCTGGAGCAGTTCACCGCTGCCTACTTGGATGACATTGCAGTGTTCAGTACCACCTGGGATGAACACCTGCAACACCTCTGGGAAGTGTTGTTGACCCTGCGCTGAGCGGGCCTCTCTATCAAGGCTAGTAAGTGTCAGAATGGCCAAGGGTCAGTAGTGTATTTGGGACACCAGGTAGGGAGCCGCCAAGTGGCGCCCCTCCAGCCCAAGATTGTGGCAATCTTGGCCTGGGAACCTCCCACGACCCAAACAGAGTTGAGGGCCTTCCTAGAACTTACTGGCTACTATAGAAGGTTCCTCAAGGGATATGGCAGTATTGAAGGAGTCTTGATGGAACTCACCTCCAAGAAACAGCCCAAGCAAGTTCTTTGGACCCCCACCTGTCAGAAAGCGTTTGACGCCTTGAAGGCGGCCATGTGCACAGCACCAGTACTTCGAGCCCCTGACTTCTCAAAAGAATTTGTCGTCCAGATGGCGCCTCAGAGCATGGCATAGGAGCGGTTCTCTCACAGTGGAATGAGGAAGGCCTAGACCAACCGGTAGCCTTCATTAGTAGGAGGTTAATCCCCCGAGAACGGAGATGGAGTACCATTGAGCGGGAGGCTTTTGCGGTGGTCTGGGCACTCAAGAAGTTAAGGCCATACCTATTTGGGGCTCACTTTAGGGTTCAAACGGACCACCACCCCCTCAGGTGGGTAATGCAGATGAGAGGGGAAAATCCAAAACTGCTAAGATGGTCCATTTCCTGACACTAACATTGAGCACCAGACGGCTCAAAAGCACCCGGCACCCAGCCGCCCAAGTGCCTCTGGCAGTGCAACCTTTGCCCTATCCTACTTCTCCATTTGCCCTGAGCAAGTAACAAGGAGCCCAGCTCCCACAGCCGTGTGGCCTGCTAGCCAGCAGCCACCAACCGAAGGCCCCCTGCCAATCATTGGTTAATATTGGGCGTAACTACCTCTGCACCCGTCTGCCCCTGTGCTGCTGAGGGTGAACCAACTGTACCTACCTGACCCTGGGGGACCCCTGAGTCCATGCCCAGAACCTTAACTTCGCCAATCGAGTACTCTCCTAGAAACCGGTAACTCACTTACCTGTCATTGAATAACATTGACTGGTTTGACTCGAAAAATCTTCTATGTGTGAAGTTTTGGAAACGTAAAATATTCCTATAAAATCAGCCTAATCCCAAATTTCGAAGTAATCTGGCTAGTGCTGTATCTTGTAGCCCAGTACTAAACCTCAAAAGTAATTTGAACCGGGTTTACTAGTAACCTGAATTTTCTCCATAGGAATACATTGTCTGCTTTTCTATGAAATTTCATCTAAGTGTCTACTTGTGAAAACTTGAAATATTCTTTAAAAATCATAGCAACTACTGAAACGTAATTACTTAACTGTCTTTAGTAGAGATCCCAGTGCTGGACCTAGGCGCTCAGTACTGGATTACAATAGTAACAAGAACATACTTTACCTTTAACCTGAATTTTCTCCCATTGGATAACATTGCCAGATTTTTACTGACACGTTTATAAGTGTGAACATTTGAAATACCTTTTTATCCCTTAAAAATCATTGCAATAACCAAATCATTTTTACTAAACTGTTTCCAGCTTAGACTTACAAAAGTAATCTACAAAGTAATATCAACTGCAATTGTGTAGAAAAAAAAACATTGAGCTCAATGCTAAATTGTGTGTAGAATTGTGTTGCCTATTGCAACCCCTGTACTTATTATGTTTACAAAGTCATTGCCTTTCTGCAAAGCAATAACCTGAGATTACTTATCACTGAGAAAAGTATATTTTTATACATGTTGGTTCTAGAAATAAAACGTCTATATCTTTTGATATAAAAACAATTGGCCTGGTGTTTAGTCCTTGAGTGTGTGAAACCTTTTGCTGACTAGGTGTGCACTACAAATGCTTTACACTGTCCTCTGGTACTGCCTTACTGCTCAATCAAGTTACCACTTTTGAGAGTAAGGTTAGTCCTGACTTTACCTCCGTTATACCTCTGGGGTTGTTCGACTCTATACACACTGTACCTTTGATTGGTCCAGTATATATAGAGCCACTTTCTCACAGGCTGCACCTCCAGATCTAGGCTGATCGAGTCAGCTCGATGCGGTGGGAGACCCTCAGCAGTCGTGGGGCACCCTCAGCTTGGCTCTTTCTCCAGGGGCTCTAATCAGATGAAGCAGGGACACGGAAGAATCCACACTTCGCCCACAGGCCCAGCAATGAGTACCGGTGTCATGCCTTCCAAGTGGCTCCGAGGCACACTGGAACACAAAACCAGCTCCCGCCTGACTAGGAGAGGCGTCAGGTCCAGGGCTCGCTGCCCTGCGGGTGCTCTGACGTGCGCGGATCACGATTCAGGCCTTTGGGCTCAAGCAGGCCACCATATTCCGCCATAGGCCACAGCTCCTCTGCTCCCACCATGATACACTGCTGCAAAGGGCAATTCTGAGGCACAGGTGAGCCGCAGATGAGCCCAGGCTTGGGCCAGAGTATGTGCCGGGCCCCACTGCCTGCGATGTTGCTGGATGATTAGCAATGACAAAACTGTGTGCTCAGCGAGGCTGGAGGGACTGTGAAAAGCGTCCCTCATCTTGGCCACGCCCCCTGGACCTGTTTTTAATGTCCTGTGTGTGCACTTGTAGGCCGATCTGCTTCTCTTGGAGGTGGATCACTTCCTGCTGAAGACTCGATTTCTTCTTCCCTTGCTGTAGCACAGTTATCTAAGGCAGCCACCAGCTCCCCCACCTTGACCACATCTCTGCGCACCTCTCTCAGGTTCGAGGAGAGGTTCTTCTTCATAGCCTGGAGGTCCTTGTGTAGAAAGATGAAAAGGGACTCCAAGAACTCGCGGGTAACTGGACTTTCAGAGGCTTCACCATGCCCCAGGTCCCGGTTTCTCCCTGAATATCTCCCCAGGGGCCTTGATGAGCATATCTCAAATGGGGCGGTCTTTTTTGGACTTAGTAGAGGCCACACTGTTGAGGTCCACAAAGGCGGTCCCAAGAAGTTAGGCTCGATATGCTGGACGCTAATGCAGCAGGCACCACCAGGCAAGTGTTCCTCAGTGTCACATCTGCAGCAAATGTCCCTGCACCAGACTCTGCTGCACCCACGAACAACGCCCAGTCCAATGTCCTGGGAGTCACAGTCGTCCGATGCCCAGGAAGAGCCAAGCACAGGCCCACAGGCAGGAGCGGCCTTAGGCATGTACAAGCTGTGCACCTGCACAGGGCCGCCAAACCCCAGGGGCCGCCACGCCAATATATATCCTTAATATAATAATCCTCTGAGCATGGATATATAGTTGCGTGGCGGCCCCTGGCAGGGATTTGGCGGCCTCCGGCTCGGTTCCACTTCCAAACACCCTGATCATCCCCCTCTTCACTGGCCTCCACGCCCACCCCGCCCGGACCCCCTCTTCTGGGGCCCCCTACCTACGCTCCCTGCCCAGGGCCACCATGAGCCTTGTGCCGCCCCTGCCACAGGAGTGCCAAAGAGCCACAAACACGAGCTCCAGAAATAAGGGCGGTTCAAGCGCCCCCACCAGACAGCCAATGCCACCCGGAATCCCCCTGTGGCGGTGAGCTCCCTGTGTTAGGCACAAGGGCCTAGATCCGCTAATCACTGCACTTAGTCCCCAGGCTCTGTTGGGCCACTCGCGTTCACGGGCCCAAGGATGAGGTCCAGCTGGTCAGCCAGTCGCCATTATCCCACCACTCCCTTGGTAGGGGCGCCGTGCTAGCAGGCAACCACCATCCTGAAGACCCTTGTTGTTCCACTGGAGGGGAGGGTGGCCTCACTATGTCCTGTGATTCACCGCTCCACAAGGTGGCATGGCAGACCAGGGTCAAGGACCTGGGAACAGAGGCACCCCAATCATGCCCATGGGCCTCCACAGCAGCAGGACCAGCTCCGGCAGAGAGAGTCACTGCCCCACAAATGTCACAGGGCTAGCTGGCCAAAGTCACTCCCATCAGGCCTCACGGGAAGGCCGGGTTTATCACCTTCTCACCTGAGGCCGTCTAGTGCCCCGCCGCCAAGTGCAGTCCATAGCCTCCTGCCAGTACCCTGGTAGAGAAGGGATCCAGGCACCAGCCACTGGCACCTCGTCAGAGCGCCCGCCAGGTAGGCCCCTTTTCACTAGAAGGTCCCCGGGCCTTCACCGGAGGGCAGGGGTTCTGGTTGCATGGTTTGCGTGGATCGGGGGTATCACAGCCCCGGCCTGAGGAGAGCCTCATGCTTAACGCTGCGAGGCCCAGGGTCTGTGCCCCAGTAGCACAGACCCCTGAGGCAGCGAGTATCTGCAATGCGGTCTGCCGGGTGAAGGACCCAGCTCCTCTGGATGCAGGGGTAGGCAGCAGGACACCCGCAGCCCGCCGCCGCGTCAACCCCTCTGTAATGTGCTCGTCTCCTGCATGGTCACCTGGGTCTCCAGCGGGGTCGCTACTGCAGTCCGCAGGCCTTCAGTGCCACTGGCACAGACCCTCCTTAAGATCTGGCAGCCCTACGGTTAAGGGCCTCAATCGATAGGACCCCCAGTGAAGGCCCCAGCAAGGGGAAATGTTAGTTGCGTAGGCCGTGCTCCGCTGACCTCAGCCTCCCCTAGATGCTCAGCCTATCTATTTAGTCTTTGTCATGGACTCGAGTGTCTACCGCCTTCAATTCAAATAAATATATTTATTAAGAGTATAGACCTCCAATGAGGTACACATAAAATATACACTCAATTATTGCAAAGTATGCATATTAAGATACAAACTCAATTAATTTCCACAGTAAATGGATAGAGTACCAAGACAGAAAATGTAGTAAAATTCCAGTGAAATTGCTTCAGAAATTCATTGAGAAAAAGGATTTAAAACTACATGGCACAGTAGATTAAGATTCAAGTTAGTCCATCAAATAAGTATCAAGGCCCTTGATATCCAGTTCTGAGTTCTCCTTTATGCAGCAAAGTAAAGATATCTACAAGTAGAAGAATTAAAACAATTGCTCCACATGAGCAAGAAAGTAGGTAAGAATATTTATCATTAAGGCAGAAAACAAATTACAATACAAAGTTAAGTCCTTTACTGTAACAAATAGATCGAGTTAAATTCCTATGCAATTTGTAAATATTGAAATACTATGTCATAGCAGCTTCAAAAATAATTCAATTTTAAATAAAGTGCCTCACGTAGCGACAGAAGGTTATAAGCAGAAAAAAAAATGTAAGGCGTGAACCAACACATTTATAACTAACAACTTAATTTGGGATTAGTAAAAATGGATAAAAAAACATATGTCGTTTTGTGCATAGAGCATTTAAGTAGCAGCAGTAACATGTGCAATATTGAAATACTACACTATAGTAGCTTCATAGTGAGTCTAAATTTTAGGTAAAGTGCATCCTTTAGCAGCGGAAGGTTATACACCAAAAAGGAAATTCTAAGGAAGAAACTAACACATTTATAACTAACTATTCATTTTCCCTTAGCAACAATAGTTAAAGATAATATAAATCCCATTTTTTATGCAAAGAACAATTGAATATCAGCAGTAACATGTGTAAAATACAATCCAAAAGTACTAATCTCCATTACCCTTAAAAAGTGTAAAGTACCGGGACTTTAAAGAATGTAATTGTGAAGAGGGCCATGTATCTCGTAAATCTAATGATAAAAATATCAAGATACCAAATACACCGAAAGATAATGGGTATCAAATTAGTGATCATAAGTCATGCCATAAGTCCCCCTTCTAATAAGTATCATTAAATAAGATATGTACAGCTAAGAGAGGGACCTAGGATGTAATAAAGACTAAAATAGATTCATAAACTCCCCAGAAAAAAATAATAAATGTGTAGCACTACTTCTATTCTTTGGATAGAAAATAAATTTAGGAGCTGATGTTACATTTTTGATGCAGTTTTGTATACACATTGGTCGAAGCCATTGATGACGAAACAGTGATAAACCGGGCAAACAAACAGAATATTGAACGCCCAGGTTACATATGTTATAGTTTTTTCCAATTTTCATACAGGGTGACCAATTTGCCATTAAATCATTTAATGGCAATAGATTCATGAGGCATAAAGTATGCCAACATCAAATACCATGATCTAAATTTAAAGATAGATGCCTATGGGTATTTGACATTGCTATTATCGTCAGTCTTCTTTTGATCTGCAATACTTGACATTTCCCTGGTAACTAACCATACAACATGTGATTTAAAAAACTGATTTAAATTGTAAAAGCGGGAGTGAAATCACTGCCTCCTCCTATGGAATGCAGTAATTTAGTGCCAAGGTGAAGTCAAGGGAAAAGGAATATTTATATGTGGTTCCCCCAAAATTTCTTGACACATGAAGCCCCTTAATGTGTATAACTCACTTATATTTAACTGGTATCCCCAAAGTAATATCTCGGTTAAACCTTGACTAAATGAGCTTCTCAAACCAAATGCCAATCGGAAGCAGAAATTGGGACCAGAGTATTAAAATGACATATTGCATAAAATCTGGCCTTCAATCTTATCTAGGAAACTGCAATCCTTTACTGGGATAGATTCAATAGCATATACCAAAGTCGAAGAGATTTTTGCTTCAAAAACTGTGAGCAAATGTAAAAAATGTCTTCGACCCATTGCCCTATAAAATATGTGTAAGCCATTTGCATGTGTTACCGCTTTACAGGAACTATGGGCCTGATTCACAGAACTAACTTAAAACAAAATCCTAAACTTACTACTTTTGGTATTCACAGAAGTTAGGATTTTGTCTTAAGACAGACTATTTTAGGATTCTGTCTTAAGTCTGCCTTAAGTCTGTCTTAAGACAAAATCCTACCTTCTGTGAATACCAAAAGTAGTAAGTTTAGGAATTTGTCTTAAGTTAGTTCTGTGAATCAGCCCCTATGTCTGATATGTGACATACTCTTAGTGTTGCTCGTAATTACTTTCCCCAAGGAGAGAAAATAATCTACCATCTCCAGCTTTTCAGGACTGATTCTCCTATTGAAATTACTCAATGTTCTGCTTGTGCTATATTTCATGATGAGAACTTTTCGTTTAGAAACATTTATCTTCAGAAACTGCATCATTGTATATGTCTGCAATGATGCCAAATTTTTATTCAGCCCATTAGGGGTCAAGTCCATAATTGCAATATCACCTGCATACATGAGACATCCTCGGTGCATCTCCTTCTGAGAAAGAAAAGCATTCGGGTAGATCGGCTACATACAAAGAAAGAGTAAAGGGGCAAATAGGCAGCCTTGCTTCAGGCCATTTTCCGTGGGTTTTACCGTTGATTGGCCCTGATTTCCCCCTATTAGCACCTGACACCATATTCGAGAGTGCAGGGCAATAATTAATGATAGCAAGGGTATAGGTACTCCCATTTTATACAATTTTTTCCACAGAAAGGGTTGGTCTATTTTATAGAAGGCTGTTGAGAAGTCTGTTAATGCCACATATACATTTGACCTCTGAAAAATAGTATACTTCTCCTCTATTCATTTCAGCATACTGATGCTATACAGGGTGGAGTGATTTTTTTCTTAATCCTGTTTGTCCTATGGGGAGAATGTTTTCCTCCACCAGTCGGCAAGGGGCATATTATCAAGAAGGGCATTAAAATTATCGCTGCTTTAGGAAACTGCAGGTAAATCGGCAATATTGAGCTTGATAATACGCCGTTGAGAATTACCATAGAAGCCCATGTTCACACCAGAACATGGACTTTTATGGGAATTCACAAGGGTCTAATATCAAGCCCATTATCGGCAGTTTCCTGCCGCTAAAGCGGCGATAATTTATCGATGTTTCTTGACAATATGCCCCTAAGATGGTCAAGAATGCTGCGGGCAAGGGTTTTCTCCACCGCGTATAGTAAATCTATTTGCCAGTTGTTTCCCGGGTAATGTCTATGGCCCTTTGTGTATAATGGATTTAGGATACTACCGGACCATGACGAGGGAGTATTCCCTTGAAGGTAGCAGCAGTCAAACAGCAGAGTAAGGCTCTTTTTTAATAATTGTCATAGGGTTTTCGTCAGGACCTATTGCTCCTGAAGCGCTAATTTTTTTTATTAAGTCCTACAATTTTACCCTTTGAGGGCGCACAGCTGGATTCTGGGAATTTTAGAGGGATAAGTTAAAAAAGAGGCAGAACAAGAAGAATTAGGATTTGCAGAATAAAGTTCTACAAAATGTGATTTCCATTCTTCTTTTATAGGAATTGAGAGGGATTTTACTCTAGTGCCGCAACAATCTGCGATATGTTGCAATACCTTTTAGCATTGTTTTTTTAAGCCACCTCTTTTAACTGGACCCATTCATGATCTTCCTTTTTTTGTCTTAGAAAGCGTTTTTTCCTCTGTCTTTTTCTCTTTAGTAGTTTTATAAATGTACTTTGTTTGAGGGAAAAATTCAGGAACTGGGTCCTCAATAATTTATTTATTTCCCTATTTAAATGTACTAATGGGTTAAAAGTCGGTCTCCGTTTAGCTGGTCAATGTATAGATTTACATACTGAAACAAAGGTACTTCTTTTGCGGCCAAAGGCATCGAACATATCAGTTTGAGGAGAATGTAGATCTGCCACTACTATATGCTGCTGATCTTCTATGAAAACTTTTAAGGTTGCTTTAAGTTTTGAAACAGCTAAAGTATTCCAACGGGTTCTGCCATCTGTTTCATTGAAACTTACAGATGTATCCCTAAAATTCCAAGAACCTACCTTGGCACAAAGTCATCTCAAATTTAGAACAGATCTCCATGTGATTGCTAAGTGCATTGTCCAAAATGTCTATACTGGACAGCTTATTGAAAAAGTTTGCTGAAACAATTAAATAATCGATAATAGATCCTCCAGTAGGCACCTTATGTGTACTTTCTGCTAGCATATCATTTCTTAACCTCCCATTAACAATTAATAGGTCTAAGATTCTTAATCCTTCAAGTAAAATCGCGCCTCTTTTGTCAGTCTGGCTATTATTTGGAAACTGAACAGGGGGAATATTTCAGCTTCATTTGTTGATGTATTAGCAAATAACCTTATACTGTGGGTAGAAACTTTGGCATTCAGAACACCAACCAACATTAGATGCCTAAAATCTTCCCTTTCCATAATAGTGAAAATATTTTCAAAAATGGTATTTTAATATATACATCGATTTCCAAAGCGTGTCTCCCAGGATAACAGGAATACAAAAACAATGGAGTTGTGGCCTCGATTCAAAGTGTGATTTATTTTCTTGACACTATGACCAACGCGTTTCGGAGTTACACACACTCCTTCTTCACGGACATTAGACTGTGTGCTAGTGGTGACTAATAAAGTGCAACAGTAGTGCTGTGACAATAAACATAAAATAAATATTTCAGTGTTAACAACATCTCAATAAAGTTGTGCCTTGATAAATTTCATTATTATGAACAAAATCAATATTAAATACGTATTTCAATCACAGATGAAGCATTTCATTGTATAAGTATAACATGCGACCACAACATGAGCAATACATTCATATTACGAGCAGTTCATGAGCCTTCATGACTTATAGTTACATGTTACTCAATTTAGTTCTGAAATAATGCATATTAACGTTCAATCAATGAAATACCGTGCTAAATAATTGCAATATTAACTCTAGCCCCAAATGCCAAAAAATAATCAGAGGCGGTGTCGGGACTCAGCCGCGAACCCATACTGATGTCACGTAACTAAAATGACATCAGATGCACAATCATCTTGAGCTACGTGAACGTTCATATAAATGTCATGACACAGCTTAGTCTAATAAAACTAAAATGCTATTGTGAGCTAGCATACGTACATTTAACCCAAGTGGGTGAAAGTAACTTGTTTTTAAAGTCTATCAATGGCACACAGCGGCACTGGGTCCTCCACATAACAGTATCAACATGCAAGTGAAATTAATTATTAAGCCCAAGTGGGCCAAAGTATAGAAACACATCATAGTAGATGATATATTCTTCAAAAAGTTGGTGGTGCTCTTGATCATCAGCCATAAAGATAACACATATGCTTCTCAATTCTGTGTACATATCTGTAAAAAAGTCACAAATTGAGATGATGTAGTTAAAACCCTAAAAAAGTGCACAAATAAATATATAATAAACACAAAAAATCTAAAAAAACAGCAATACGGATAATAAAATCATGGGAGAGGATATAGCAGCAAAGTGTTTACTGGCCCATTCAAAGATGTACAGACATTTCTTCATCAAGATTAAGCCCATTGGGGGCCATCGTATTAAATCTAATAATGAGCTTAGATTCCAATCTTCTGAGATCAGCTGTTCTGTTCCCACCGTTAATTTTAGGTGGTATATGATCAATGACAACAAATTTCACTAGATTGAGATTACCTTTGTGGAATTCTTGAAAATGTCTTGCAACAGGGTAAGTCTTATTGTTATTAGTAATGGCCCTTAGGTGTTCTAGACCACAAACATTTCCTTTCTGTGTGTTACAATTTAGGTACTAATAGATCTCATAAACACCAACATTTGTTTAGACCAATTTCATCCACAGAACCCCATACATTGTCTCTAAATTAAAACATAACATTATATGTAACTAAATAGTTTTTATTGCTTAAAAAAGTTTTTCATATACTTGGTATAGACAATTTATTAAAAAACAGAATCATGTATTCTTTTTCAGAACAGCATTTTACACATATGTCCCAAATATTACCATTACTTAATACATAATTCTTAGTACAAAATAAAAACAAACAATTAATACAATTAAAAATCCATGTGTCGACGCGTTTCGGTGCTTCGTTTTTTGGAACACCTTCCTCAGGACTATTTTAAAAACATCTTTTTTCTAAAAATAGATACATAGCATTAGTTAACTTACAGTATATGGGGAAGTTGATGTTTTAACTCATGAACTGTTGGAGAGAAAGGTCTTAAATATATCTTACATTTGTAGCAATTTAACTTTGCGGTACCAGATTTGATCCGGGGGTTCTAGTGAGTATAGAGCCTCCCCTTCCACTCTGTTATATCATCAGAGGATCTGTACATAAAGTGACATAGTTTTAGGATTCCATAAACAGTTCTTGGGTTAAACGTTTAGTGAACATGGACATTTTGCATTGTCGCTTACTTATAAATTGCGCAGGACAGTCCGTGGCAATGGCTGTACTCTTATGGACTATTCAATATGTTACTTCCATTTATGACTTGGCCAATCGGAGTCCTTTATTCGTCATTGGTTCGCACATCGATCTTTCCTCTTTATTATTTGAGGTGATCAGCAGCGTCTAGATAAACAATATGTCATCTCAGGAGAAGTGTTCTATAATTTTTGAATTAATACATACAGATAAGCCCCTGATCACATTTGTGGATATGCCATATTACATAAATGCATGTAATCCACATGGGGGAAATGGGTGAATAGATTCCCAGCTCATCCCCAATTGGATATTTAGATAAAATCCATGGATGGGTAGATTCCCTACTAACTCCCAATTCATAATAAGTTCTGTGAATGACATCTACAATTTTTTTTAAATTCTTACATTTTTAAGATTTTTGAAAAATTCAAGAGACTACTAACTTCGTTTAAAATAAATACTATCAGTTCCCTCTCTTGGGGTGGGTTACATAGATTACAAACATATTTGGAGGCGGTGGTGTTCTAGAACACGTTTTTTACCTTTGTGTATGGTACTGCCTATGTTGTACTTACCACAAGGGCATTTTGAGGCATAAATTGCATATTCAGGGTTGCAATTAACTGGTTTCTGTATGGTAAAGGTTGCCACACTATTACAAAATATGAATGCTAAATACGTCAGGAGGTATATACCCATTTACAATCAGCAGAATATCTAAGCTATTATGTTCTTGTTTAAGATTTAGTTTAATCATCAGAATGAAGTTAGAGGCATGAGGAATAACTTTATATCTCCATGTAAAACTTGTTCTGAGCACTAAAGCAATACCTCCTTTGTCTGTTCACCGGGAGCGCAGGATGGTTTAGCACAAAATAATTTTCAATGGACCATTTCTTTACAATCCCAGACTTTTGTATTCATATTATGCCAGCATTCATGAATAACAATTTGTTTTTATTTGTGCTTAAGCCGGCTGCATTTCTAGAGATCAATTTAGCCCGTTAACCGCGGCGTAAATTCTGCCGCCGTGCGGGTGATTTCTTGCACGGGCAGGGACGCGTCTGCCAAAGGATGTGCGCAGCACCACCAAGGTAGTGCTCGCGACGGCCGTTGGCTGATGGCAGCAGCAAACAGGTAAAGACTCTTGCTAGGAAGAATCCCATGTCTTAGACCTAAACATCTATTTGTGTCAAGAGACCCTGCTACCCAACTCCATTTCTTAGTTTCCTCATTTGCGGTCAGTGCTTGATTATTTCTTTCTCCACAAGGAAGGAAACTCTCCTTCCGCCCTCGCCGAGGGAGACCTGCAATATACTTTCTCTCTCTGGATGAGGAAAATCCGATGGAGAGAGATCTAAGTGGGCGAAAAGCGCTGACTATTATAAGTGAGTTTTTTAGAAACGTTCTCCTCTTTAGAAACAAGAACATCGATACCACAGCATCGTAATTTATCACTGTTTGACATTATGAGATAGGCAATTACCTCAGAACCAAATGTCACTCTAGCTGCCACATTTTTGCCATGATTTTGAACTTGAACCAGGGCAAGATCACTACTCTGCATCATTTGGAGGTCAGGAATTTCAGAAAAACAGCTCAATAGAAAAGATCTATTCATAAACAGCTCATGAGCAAAAATAAAAGAAAAATCTAAAGAAGAAGAAACAAAAGTTCAATAGTGAACTTGGCAGACTCCCTCAGGCTCAATTCCAATAGGGTTGCAAATAACATTACTGCCTAAAGAGGAGGCAAATAATGTTGCATTAGGGTTCAAATTACACTGTGCCACCGATGTAGAGCTTATATCAGGTTTGTTAAATTCTTGTGAAATTGGGATTACGACACTAGAGTTCAGTAATGGAGTTCGAGGACCCCTTGAGATAGTTTCAGCTTGTCCTTGTTCACTATTTGTGTCATTCAGGTCACAATTTGGAGTTAAATTAAGAATTTAATTAGGGTCAAAGCGCAGTCATTTTGCTCTTTTTTTGTTTATCCTTTGAAGTTTTCCCCTTTTCTCCTTTTACTTCCTGCTGGCAGATTTTCAGTTCATTTTGATTTTCTTCTCCTCTGCTGTAGAATATTCAACTTTTAATTCCTCCATTGTAAGATGTTCAGTTTTTTTGGTCCCTCTTTTTAAGAAAATGGGGAAATCTTTTCCTTCTGTGTTTATTTTCTCCTATTCTGAATGCTACAAGGACAGAGATTCAAGTGCAGGAACAGGGTCATCAGATTCAAAGAATTGTTTTCACGAGGGGAGGTTGAATTTCATCAAATACATCTGAATTTACTTTGCCCTTGTGTTTTCTACTACCAAAACGCCTACCTGCCTGAGTACCAAATTCCGTCAATCGGAACACAAAACAGAACATGTTTGAGTAGATTTGGATTGATTAGGGTTATGGTCCGGAAGAGGTAAAGAAAAGATCCCAGGAGCGACCCCTGACCCTCCTGGTAGGTTGCTCCCCCTCCACACAGCTCCACCTGTGTGCCCCTGCTACCGCTGCCGAGATCCCCTGGTAAGTGTGCTCAGCCTCCATCTTCTGTGCCACTCGTCTTCCGCCTCCTTGTGCCCCATTTTTGTTTTCTGTACCACTCGTTTTGCCCTCATTGTGACCCATTTTTCTGCTGTGTGCCACTCGGCTTCCCCCTCTTAGTGCCCCATTTTTGTTTCTGTACCACTCGTTTCTGCCCTAATTGTGACCCATTTTCTACTCTGTGCCACTCATTTTCCCCCTCTCTGTGCCCCATTCTGATTCTGAGCCACTAGCTCCCTGCCCCCCTGCGCACTCGCCGCTCCCGCCTCCCGCCTCCCAGCTGCTCCTCCCTCCCACCTCCACATATATGCCAGGTGCTGCGCGGTGAGGTGAGAGACCCCTGACCCTCCTGGTAGGTCACTCCCCCTCCACGCAGCTCCGCCTGTGTGGCCCTGCTACCCCTGCCGAGATCCCCTGGTAAGTGTGCTCAGCCTCCTTCTTCTGTGCCACTCGTCTTCCCCCTCCTTGTGCCCCATTTTTGTTTTCTGAACCACTCGTTCTGCCTCTCATTGTGAGACGTTTTTCTGTTCTGTGCCACTCGTCTTCCCCCTCCTTGTGCCCCATTTTTGTTTCTATACCACTCGTTTCCGCCCTCATTGGGACCCGTTTATCTGCTCTGTGCCACTCGTATTCCACCTCTCTGTGCCCCATTTCGATTCTGTGCCACTAGCTCCCTGCCCCCCTGCGCACTCGCAGCTCCCGCCTCCCAGCTGTTCCTCCCTCCCACCTCCCCATATATGCCGGATGCTGTCTGGCTGCGCCACTGGCACGCCTAAGGCAAGCCCGTCTGCGCCCGCCTGCGCCTGGACCACGCCCAGGGCTGGAAACCCTGGCCCCCGCGATCGCCACAACGCCAGACTCCGACATGACGCCAGTACCCTCCACACACACATCGTCAGCCGACACCACAGCTGCTTCCAGGCCACCCCAAAACACACCCACGGACCTTTCTCATGCCGCATCTGCAGCTTCACCTGCGACAGAGCCACCAAACCTCCAAGGACTGCACCCAAACACCTTTGTTGCATACTCCTCAACAACCGCTCCGCACGCAACCCCCATCGAGCTCTAGGATCTGCTTGACACCTCTGCCCCAGACGTGGCCTTCCTGACCGAGACCTGGGGGAATGACTCTTTGGCGCCCGACATCGCCATAGCCATCCTGGAAGGCTTCAAGATAACCTGCAGGGATCGTGCCAACGGAATCGGAGGAGGAATAGCCATCGTCCACCGGTCTACTCTCAAGGTCACCACCCACGCGGACGACACCCTCAACACCGCCGAACACCTGCACTTCCGGATCCACACCGACCCCAACACCACCCTCAGGGGAACACTCGTCTACAGACCCCCAGTCCCCAGGACCAGTTAATCGACTCCATCGCCGACCTCGCCAGCATCCACGCACTCGCCTCCATGGACTACATCCTCCTCGGGGACCTGAGCTTCCACCTCAAGAACAACAATGATGCAAACCCCGCTACTCTGATCAACAACCTCGCCAACCTCGGCCTCAGACAACTCATCACGCACCCACCCACGCCGCCAGTCACAGGCTGGACCCCGTCTTCTCCACAAGCACCCACGGCACCTTCAACCACACCACCGAACTCCACTGGACCGACCACCGCTACATCCATTTCACCTTGAAGAAACCAACCACGCACCACAGCACCCAACAGCTGCCTCGCCGATGCTGGAGCAAAGTCACCGAAGACCAGCTAATCACCACCTTCGCCCAGAACCCACTCACCGACCCCACCGACCCAGACGCCGCAGCCCGCAACCTCATACAGTGGATTGACAACTGCGCCAACACCCTCGCCCCGCTCAAGAAACCCTCCAACAGCCACGCCAACAAGAGAACCACCAGTTCACCGACGAGCTTTAGACCTCCAAACGAGCATGCCTGAAACTGGAGAAGAAATGGCTCCATGAACGCACACCGGACAACCACGCAGCCCACAAGGATGCCACCAGCAGACATCACCACCTCATCAGATTAGCCAAGAGATCCTCCTTCAAGGACCGCTTGGATAACAATGCACACGACAGCAAAGAACTCTTCAGTATCGTAAAGGAACTTTCCAACCCCAGCACCAACGCCATCGACATCCCGCTCTCACAAGAACTGTGCAACTCACTAGCCATCTTCTTCCACCGCAAGATCACTGACATCCACAACAGCTTCATCACCGCGACTGCCCATAGTACGCCAGACTTCACCTGCCCTGCGAAGACCACCAGCGCCAACCGCCTGACCACCTGGTCCAATGTCAACTACGACGAGACACGCAAAGTCATGAACTCCATCCACTGAGGATATCCGTCAGACCCGTGCCCACACCATGTATTCACCAAACAGACACAGCCATCGCAGCCCAAATATGGAAGATCATCAACATCGCCTTCGAAACAGCGGCATTCCTGGAAAGCTGGAAACACGCCGAAATCAATGCCCTCCTCAAGAAGCCCAAGGCGGACCCCAAGGACCTCAAGAACTTCGGGCCCATCTCCCTGCTCCCGTTCCCGGCGAATGTCATCGAGAAATTTGTCAACATGCAATTGGCCCACCACCTCAAAGACAACAATATCATGGACCCATCCCAGTCCGGATTCAGACGAAACCACAGCACCGAGACAACCCTCATTGCCGCCACAGATGACATCAGGTGCCAACTAGACGATGGCGAAACCTCAGCCCTCATCCTCCTGGACCTATCAGCCGCCTTCGACATCGCACTCTAAAGACATTCCTCCAAGCATCCGGAAACCAAGAGAAGGCCCTTGACTGGACATCCTTCCTCTCCGGCAGAACCCAGAGTGTCCTCCTCCCACCCTTCCGATCCTCGTGCAAGTGGCCCGCCATCACAACCTCAACATCATCTCCTACGCCGACGACACCCAGCTCATCCTCTCCCTCACCAAGGACCCCACACAACCAGGACCAACCTCCACAAAGGGAATGAACACTGTCGCCAACTGCATGAGGAGCAGCCACCTGAAGCTGAACTCGGACAAGATGGAGGACCTCATCCTCGGACCCACCCCTTCAGTCTGGGACGACTCTTGGTGGCCGACCATACTGGGAACAGCACCGATACCCACCGACCATGCACGCAAACTAGGATTCATCCACAACTCCTCTCTCTCCATGTCAAAGCAGGTCAACACCGCCTCCTCCTCCTGCTACAACACCCTCCGCATGCTCCGAAGGATCTACAAGGGGATGCCAACCGAAACAAGAAAAACGGTAACACAGGCCCTCGTCAGCAGTAGACTGGACTACGGCAACGCACTCTACGCAGGATTCCCAGCCAAACACCTATGACGACTACAATGCATCCAAAACGCCTCCGCCCGACTGATCGTCAACGTCCCCCGCCGCAGCCACATCACCCCCACCTGAGAGACCTACACTGGCTCCCCATCGTCAAGAGGATCACCTTCAAGCTCCTCACCCACGCACACAAAGCACTCCACAACGTCGGACTAGCCTACCTGAACAGCAGACTCAGCTTCTACACCCCCACCCGCCAACTCTGCTCCGCCAGCCTCGCCCTTGCCCCTGCATCCAACGAACGACCTCAGTTGGCAGATCCTTCTCCTACCTCGCCGCCAAGACCTGGAACACCCTCCCTACCCACCTACGGCAGACCCAAGACCTACTTGCCTTCAGAAGACTTTTCAAGACCTGGCTCTTCAAACAATAGTGGCACCCCCTCCCCTCAGCGCTTTGAGACCCTCAAGGGTAAGTAGAGCGCTCTACAAATACTCTGATTGATTGATTGATTGATTGATTGATTGATTGATTGATTGATTGATTGATTGATTGATTGATTACAGGAATTGGATTTACGAGGGGGAGATAAAGTAACTTTACCAATCGGGGCTCTTCAGTCAGAATTTATAAATTTGGTCAGAGACAGAAGGCAATCCAAGATATAAAGTGAGAGCAGCTCCTCTGCAGCCCTGTTACCTCTTTTCCTTGCGTCCTGCTTGCTCTTCCCGCGTAGGCGTGCTCAGCTTACCTCTGCGTCCTCCTTGCCTTGGAAGCTGCAGTCTTTAGTGAATACCAAGCTAGTGTCAGGATGGTTGAGGCGACCGTTGTCTGTTTGGTTAGTGCCTGGGGCATGCTGAGCTTAATTAGAACTTTGTGGTGGAAATATTTTACTTCTCTTGGGCTCTATTGTGGGCTAAACGGAGAGACCTCTCCTGTGGGGAGGAGGAGACACGAGAAATTAGCCTGAAGGGTTTTTGACATTTCTTTCAAGTGGTGGAGAGACTCATGGGGGCTAATCATCTGCACCTAATCCGACTGCTTCTGGTCTCTCCACCCCTCTCGTCCCCTCCCCGCTTCTCCCTTACCCCCTGCCCTTCAGGACGGTGAAGTAGTACTTCAGTGTGCTCTGTTCAGGGTCATTCCAGGGCCACTCAAATCCGTTGCAACACTAGGGTGACCAACTGGCATTGGTGCAAATTCAGGACGGTGAGTGTAAAAATTCAGGACACAAATTCAGGACAGGAGGTCAAAATTCAGGACAAAACTTCAGGACAATAGGTACGTTTTACAGACACATCAGAGGTCGCGCAATAGTATATAAGTAAGCCCAGCCATTTCCAAACATATTCAACCATTTGCAAACCTATCCATCATGTATCCTTCCATCTATCATTTCACTCATCCATCCCTTCATCCATCCCCTCATCCATCATTTTACTCATCCTCCATTATCCATCCATCCATCCTCCTCTTTCACCCTATCCATCTGTACACGTATCCATCCACTCTTCATCCCATCCATCCATTCACTCATCCATTCAGCCATTTACCCTTTTACCAATCCAGCCATCCTTTCACTTATTAATCCTTCCACCCATCCACTCTTTTAGTCATCCATCCATCCTCCCTTTCTCTCTCCATCGACCCTTTCACTTAGCCTTCCTTCCATCCATCCATCCACCCACCCATCCATCCATCTACTCATCCACTCATGAATCCATCTATTGCCCCTATCACCCTCCCTTTCACTCACGCATCCATCCTTACACCCACCCTTTCACTCATATGTCCATTCATTCACTCTTGCACTTATCAATCCATCAATCCATCCATCAATTCACTCATCCACCTACCCCCCATCATCCACCCACCCACCATCCACCCACCCACTCATCCATCCTTTCACCCACCCACCATCCAATCCACTCATCCATCCTTATACCCACCCACCATACACCCACCCACTCGTCCATCCATCCTTTCACCCACCCACTCATCATCCATCCATCCATCCTTTCACCCACCCACTCATCATCCATCCATCCATCCTTTCACCCACCCACTTATCCATCCATCCATCCTTTCACCCACTCTCCATCCATCCATCCTTTCACCCACCCATCATCCATCCATCCATCCATCCATCCATCCATCTGTCCTTCCCCTCATCATCCATCCATCCACTCATCATCCATCCATCCATCCCCTCATCATCCATCCATCCATCCCCTCATCATCCATCCATCCTTCCCCTCATCATCCATCCATCCTTTTCCCTCATCATCCATCCATCCTTCCCCTCATCATCCATCCATCCTTTTCCCTCATCATCCATCCATCCATCCTTCCATCTGTCCTTCCCTTCATCATCCATCCATCCTTCCCCATCCATCCTTTTCCCTCATCATCCATCCATCCTTCCTCTCATCATCCATCCATCCTTTTACCTCATCATCCATCCATCCGTCCATCCTTCCCCTCATCATCCATCCATCCTTCCCCTCATCATCCATCCATCCTTTCACCCACCCCCTTATCATCCATCCATTCCCCCATCATCCATCCATCCTTTCACCCACCCCCTCATCATCCATCCACCCTTCCCCTCATCATCCATCCTTTCACCCACCCCCTCATCATCCATCCATCCATCCATCCTTCTCCTCATCATCCATCCTTTCCCGTCATCCATCCATCCTTCCCCTCATCCATCCTTCCTTTCATCCATCCTTCCCCTCACCCATCCATCCATCCCATCCATTTATCCTGCCCCTCATCCATCCATCCTTCCCCTCCATCCATCATCCTTCCCCTCATCCATCCTTCCTTTCATCCATCCTTCCCCTCACCCATCCATTTATCCTTCCCCTCATCCATCCATCCATCCTTCCCCTCCATCCATCCATCCATCCTTCCCCTCATCCATTTATCCTTCCCCTCATCCATCCATTTATCCTTCCCCTCATCCATCCATCCATCCTTCCCCTCCATCCATCATCCTTCCCCTCATCCATCTTTCCCCTCATCAATCATCCAGCTACCCTTCCACCCATACATCCAGCTATTTACATTCTCTCTTCATCCTTCCCCTCACTCATCAATCCATCTATCCTCTCTCATTATCCATTTATTCAATCTTTCATTCATCCATTCACCCTTTCACTAATTCATCCAGCCATTCACCCATCCCTTCACTTACTTACTCGCCCACCTTTCCATATTAATTTTGAGCTGAGCCCTTTTGAGAAGAGGCCCATCAAGAACTTCACCCTCGCTGCAGGGGCCGTTCCAGGACTGGGACAGAAGCCACCCAGGGCAGAGACAGGATCCACCACAGGGGGGGACAAGAGCCATCACAGGCGGGGGTGGACTGGAGCCATAACATGGGGGACAGGAGCCATCACAGGCGGAGGGAGGGTGGACTGGAGCCACCACATGGGGGGACAGGTGCAGGAGTCATCACAGGAGAGGGAACGTAATCCACCAGGGTGGGCACAGGGGTGGGCATGCAGTATTCTAGTATCATCTTGGGCTTCTCGCCCCCTCCTGCACAAGACAACAAGAAGACAGGCTCTCTGTCCAAAATGCCATCCCCCACTGTGATGTACAGTATTTACAGGAGATACTCTAAGAGAACAGAACTGATTGAACTGATTGTCCTCCATACTTTGTTAATCAGTGTGGGTGCAATTGTGCCATTTCTTTATTGTATTACATTATGCATGTTTGAAGAACCAAGGTTTGCTTACAAATTAGTGACAGTAATTAAGCTCGGTGAAGAGAAGCAGGTGCGGCCTTGGTGTAATCAGGGGTGTAATCTGGCCGAGTCTAGGATGTTTGGGGCCCTGGGTAGAAATGGAATGTGTGAGCCCCCCTCTAAATAGCAGATACAAGACGCATTCAGGGCTGTTTGCATGTGAATGGATGCCCCCTGCTCCTGAACCTGCAGCCCCTCCCTCTGTCACCTTCAAGCACCTCTTAACAGCTCATCAAGGGCTGGAGGTGTGAGGGTTGCCATCCCGCTGTGCCTCTATGGTGCTGCTGGGGGTCTGAGCTTTCATACAGCATTGGAGTCAAGAAGGGAGGTGGGGGCAAGCTGTGCCCGGTTAAAATTACGGACAAATGGCGTCCGTTAAAGAATCCTTCACGGACAACGGACAGACAGACAAAATTACGGACTGTCCGTGAAATTTACGGACGGTTGGTCACCCTATGCAACACGGGGGAGTCAGCTCCGCTCCCCCGGAATTAGGGCAGATGTTTGTTGTCCTGTCATCCTAATAGGAACTTAGTACACACCTAGGTTGCGCTTTGTGCAGGAGTTTTAACAAGTGATGAGACGCGGAGAGATTTGGGGATGTAGTGTTGTGGGAGTGGGCGCAACCACCCTGGCCCACGAATAGAGTTACTGTGCATATCACTCCCCTTAAGCGTGTGTTCAATGGCTCCGCCCGACGTGGGGATGGAGAGCACGCTGTTAAGTTAATAAAAGGCCCAGGACCCTAGGCGTGGCAGGCACTTGACTGACCACTACCATAGCACATGTGTGGTCTCCTTCTATGTTTGTGTAGGGCCTGGTCACGATACGACATTGACGACGAGGTGGTCTTATCCCACCGCGTGCCGTACACTGCCATCCTTCTTTCTGGGCAGCCCTTGCTGTGTGGCCACTGCGGTGCAACCCGCCCTACAATTCCCGGAGCTGCCGTCCTGCGAGGCCCTCCCGGCCCGCCCGGCCCGCCCACACCCAGCTCCGTGCCCTGCTGTGCGGAAGCCCAGCTGCGACAACCAGGCGTCCTGCCGCCAGCCGCCTACCTCGCTGCTGCTTCCGGTGTGTGGCACTACACTCCTCCTGCCAGCTAGCGGTCACCCGACTGAACCAGCCTTGGGCCTCAGGTGCGTGCTCCCTGCCTGTGCGCCCCCAGTGTGGACCTCCCCGCAGCCTCAGGTGTGAGCCCCGCTCCGCCGCGTCCCGGACCTCGCCTGCCTGACGTCACGCGGCCTGCCGGGCCTGCTGCGCACTTCCCGAGCCGTCCCTCACGCTTCCCGCGTGCACCGCTGCGGCCCGCCTGCTATATCCCACGCATCTCGCGTGAGGACTGCCTGCCATTTCCCACGCATTTCGCGTGCAACGCTGCCGTGCCCTGCTACTGCTGCCTGGAACATCCCACGGCTGCCACCAGCGCGTATCTGGACTCCTAGCCCTCTGGTGCCGGACCTCTCTTTGTCTGTCAGGCCCCCCGCTTTCCCCGATGGCGATGGCTACCGTACCTCCACTGGAGCCTTTCACTATCACGGGTTCACCTCCCTCCCAGGCCGCCCGGTGGAAAAAGTGGGTGGAATGCCTAGAAAACGACTTTGTGGCAGCTGATGTCGCTGTTGAGCGGAGGCGTGCAATGCTTCTGCACCTAGGAGGAGAAGCTATCCATGACATCTCGAAAGACGTGGTAGAAGGTGGCCCGCCCCGGAACTACACCACGCTACGCGACGCCATAACCGAGTACTTTGAACCTTTCGCCAGCGCGGATTACGAACGATTCTTACTCCGCCAGGCCCGCCAACTCCCAGAAGAGTCCGTCGATGTCTTCTACGCGAGACTCAAGAAGCTGGCCAGCACATGCACCCTCCCAGATGTGGACGACGAAATCCACGCTCAATTTATACAGGGCTGCGCCTCCTCAAAATTGCGGGAAAGAGTCCTAGAGACAGACAACATGCCCATGCGCGACATACTGGCGCTTGGACGGTCTAAAGAACTATCTAAAGCTCGAGCAAACAAATAGAACCGATGCCGGATACTGCCACCAACAGTGACATGGACGACGGCGAAGCGGATGCAGAGTCTGTCCACGTGGTGGGAATGCTCAACACGCTAGCCGCCACCCCATCCGCAGAACCTATGTGCACAGTAAATGTGCAAGACCAAGCACTCGCAGCACTGATCGACACCGGGGCCACGATCAACCTAATGGCGGCTAGTGTATACCGGACATTAAGCGAACCACCGGAACTCCATTCAACGAGAGTACAAGTATACGCCTACGGCACCAGTCTACCCCTCTGCCTCTGCGGAGTGTTCCGGACAACAGTATCACCCGACTCCCATAACATACACACCAAGATCTATGTATCACAAGAAGGGTCCGGGTTCCTGCTCGGCTGCCGGACCACCCAAGACCTAATGCTGATCCACTTCTCCCTCACGGTCCAAGCCCACAGCCTAGACCACCTGGTGTTACAACATACCTCACTGTTTGACGGGATCGGCTGCTTGAGAGGACCCGCGGTCCGTCTTCACATAGACCGCTCAGTCGCCCCAGTAGCCCTCAGACACCGGCGCATAGCGTTCCACCTACGGCCCAAAGTGGAAGCAGAGCTACGGGTACTCGAGAGAGCCGGGATCATAGAAAGAGTCAGCGGGCCCACTCCGTGGGTGTCGCCCATCGTAGTGGCCAAGAAACCGAAACAACCTGATGCCGTGCGGATCTGCGTGGACATGCGCATTCCGAACCTCGCGATCAAGAGAGAACGCCACCTGACGCCAACCATTGACAACATCATCGGTGAGCTATCGGGTTCTAAGTGGTTTTCGAAGATGGACTTGAGGTCCGGATACCACCAGATCCCTCTGCACCCAGACTCCCGCCCGATAACGACCTTCTCTACCCACGCAGGCCTGTGGAGATACACCAGATTCAACTTCGGGATATCCAGTGCTGCCGAAGTTTTTCAAAACATCATTCAAAACGTCCTACAGGGCCTAGATGGCGTACTAAACGTGAGCGATGACATTTTAGTCCACGCAGCGACTCTAGATGAACACATCCGACGCCTCCAGGCTGTCTTCACCAGGCTGCAGGATAGAGGCCTAACCCTTCATAGGGAGAAGTGTGAGTTCCTCCGGAAGGACATCAGCTTTTTCGGGTACAGATTCTCCGATCAGAGCGTAGGGCCGGACCAGGACAAAGTAAAGGACATCCATGAAGCCCCCGCCCCTACATCAGTAACAGCCGTCCGCGCTTCCTTGGGATGGTAACGTACTGCGGACGCTTCATTAAAGACCTCTCTGATCTCACCGGCCCTCTTCGTGACCTCACAAAGTCCACAGCCACCTGGGAGTGGGGAAGAGAACAACAAGAAGCCTTCCAAAAGACCAAAGCAGCACTCTCAGCAAACACAACCCTGGCCTACTTCGACCCTCGGTATGAGTCCCAACTGGTGGTGGATGCCAGTCTGACCGGCCTTGGCGCAGTCTTAGCCCAACAGCAACCATGCGGAGAGTGGGCACCTGTCGCGTACGCAAGCAGAACTCTCACTGCAACAGAACAAAGATATTCACAGATCGAAAGAGAGGCCATCGCTATCCTGTGGGGGTGCCGTCACTTCCACATCTACTTGTACGGACAACCATTTGTGGTGGTCACAGACCACAAACCACTTCTCCCACTGTTGCAAGGGTCCTCCTCACGTCCTCCCCCACGCATCGAGAAATGGGTACTCCAGCTCCAAGAATACCAGTTCACAGTGGAGTATCGACCAGGCTCCAGAAACCCCACTGACTATCTGTCGCGGCATGCCCGCCCGGCCACGGAGACCGAGGCCGCGGAGGCCGACGCCACTGAAGAGTATGTGAGGATGATTGTGGAGCGTTCAAGGCCACTGCCCATCTCCCTGGAAGATGTGACTCGAGCCACCAAAGACGATGACTGTCTGCAAATTGCCATTCAGGCCCTCCAATCAGGAAACTGGAAACCACTACAGAGCCCGGCGTCGTTTCGCACTCCCGAAGCCCAGGCCACACTCAAAGCGCTCTACCAAGTCCAGAGCGAGCTGTCCATCTCGCCAGAAGGATGCCTCCTGAGAGGCCCCCGCCTTGTTCTGCCCGACAGCCTCACCCAGCAAGCAGTCCTCCTGGCCCATGGCGCTCACCAGGGCATTGTGAAATCGAAAAATCGCATCAGGACCAAACTCTGGTTCCCTTGACTCGACAAAAAGGTCGAAGATGTCATCCAATGGTGCCCAGTGTGCATAGCAACCAGCCTGCCCAATCCCCCAGCACCAGTAATTACGGAAGAAGGGCCGACCACCCCGTGGACCCGAGCCAGCGCAGACTTCGGGAGCCTCCCAGGCGGGAAGTATATGTTTGTGGTGGTAGACGACTACTCAAGGTATCGAGAAATTGAAATACTACCCTCCACCGCAGCATCCGAAGTGATCCCAAAGCTAGAGAAGATCCTGGCGACCCATGGCCTCATTGGGGAACTACGCACTGAAAACGGACCTCCTTTCAATGGCGGTGAACTGGCAGAGTATGTACAATCACACCGCATCAAGCACTGGAAGATAACCCCAAGGTGGCGGCAAGCCAACGGCGAAGTTGAGAGACTAATGAGAACTCTGAATAAGACTATCCAAATTGCTATGGCGGATGGCCAAAACCTGGAATTAGCCCTCTTCCAGTTCTTGCGAGAGTACAGGCTGACCCCCCACTGCACCACCGGAATCCCTCCAAGCCGCCTGTGTTTCAACAAAGCAGTAGTGGACACTCTCCCTCACCATCCTGTGTGGGCCTCAACTCCGGCCCCGAACAAGCGGTCCATGGAACAACGATCCAAGTCTAACAAAGAAGCGTCCAGGCGAAGAAGAGCTGCGGACAGTCCCATCCAGGTTGGCGACCGGGTATTGGTGAAAGACCGCCACCCGGGAGGGAAGTTCCGCCTCCCATTTGAGTTACACCCCTGGACAGTCACCGGTGTAAATGGCACCATGATCACTGCAGTAAAAGGGAGAGAGACAGTCACTAGGAACGTGTCATTCTTCAAAAGGTTGTTGCACCAGGAGGACAATGAACTTCCAGACTCAGCCGAACACCACCCAAGGGTGACCCAAAGCCCACGAGAAACCGAAGGAGAGGATGTTCTCAGCGAAGAAGAAGAGACTCCGCAAACAGACCCAACTATGCCAATCAGGAGTGAACGTCAACCACAGGTGACACAAAACCACCCGGAAACTAGAGAAGCTAAAGACTCTGAAGAACTAACCCCCACGCAGTCGGGCGAGCGCAGCCAGAGCAGGTACAATCTGCGCCCCTGCCCGAAGCCATCCCAGAAGTACTAGGACTTCGTGACCTGTTGCAGACGCTGAGAGGTCTCGAGCTGCACCGCAACCACCTGAGAAGTAAGACTGTTCCCATTGCATTTTTGAAGACCTCAGAGACTGTATACAGAAGTTCACGCCTGAAGCCATATTGTTGTGTTTGTTTTCTTTCCTTAGGGTAAAAAAGGAATGTAGTGTTGTGGGAGTGGGCGCAACCACCCTGGCCCACGAATAGAGTTACTGTGCATATCACCCCCCTTAAGCGTGTGTTCAATGGCTCCGCCCGAAGTGGGGACGGAGAGCACGCTGTTAAGTTAATAAAAGGCCCAGGACCCTGGGCGTGGCAGGCACTTGACTGACCACTACCATAGCACATGTGTGGTCTCCTTCTATGTTTGTGTAGGGCCTGGTCACGATACGACAGGGGAGACATCAAGCCACCTTCGGTTTAACCGAGCCGCTTCTGCAGACACTTGCGCTCCGCAACAGCAGACTAATGCCTGGGGGGTCCGGCTCGAGGAGCACGTGCTAATCCTGCGTCCTGGCATCTTAGCACTTCCGGGTCAGTCACTGGTGCTTTCAACAGCAAAAAACTCCACCGCCTCCGGGGCATGCTGCCTGCAGTCCAGGTCTGCTCCAGGTGGAGCATGCTACCGGTGCTGGGGAATTGGCGAGGACGTTGCAACACTCAGGCACGACTGCTTGAGCCGCCATGATCTTGGCCACGCCCCCCTTGCTACTTTTAGAAGTAGCGTGCTACACAGATATCATAAGTTGTTGGCCCTTATGACTTCATCACCACTTCTTACCATGACTTGCAATAGCACAAGGAGTCATCTATATAGTCTATTGTACATTGCTGGGAAATGTATTACAATCAGTTCAACCATTTTGCCTGAACGTGAAATAGAAAAGTCTATGTAAAAAGCATAGGAGTACAAGTGTGTTTTAGGACGCCCCTTTTTTCGTTGCACTCCGAAGACCAAATATTACCAAACTGTCAGTCCTTCACTAATGTAAAGTTGCAATAGGTCTGCAAAGTTTTGCGAAAAGTTGTCAAACAAGACTGCCCCAACTCTGCTGAATATTTATTTGTAATATCATTTTTGTTAGTTTGAATTGTGTCGATTTTCTAGTGCTTAATATTTTGTTTTTTGTGATTGTTGTTAAGATTCCTTACTTTTAGTGCTTTGACAATATTTGGTATTCATTTCTACTTTCAATGTGGTTATATTATAGATATTTGTTCAGCATATGTTTGTGATAGATACTGTGTGTTTACTATTCAACTATAGGACTGGAGTATTTACTTCATCAATATTATTTTGGTGATATTTGGATATGTCGATATTGATATTATTGATATAGTGTAATACAACAATCTTGGTAGCTGCAGGTTGCTATAAAAGTGTTTTAAAAATGGTGCTCCTTTAATTGTGTTTGTACAGCCTTCCTACAGCTGCGGTCTTATTGGATAAGGATTCTCTTTAAGCTAAATGTTCACTTAGCCTTTTATTTTCATTGTGCTTTGTCTCTTTGCTCAGCACAGGCTTCCGCAGGAAAAAATCTTTTGCTTTATTGGACACTTTGGCCCTCTTTAACGGAGATTTGGTGTAGGGCAGCGTAGCAAGTCAGCTTGCTGGGCACGCTAAGCCAAAGAAACAGGGCAGGAATTCACTATATTTATGCAAGGTGGTTCATTCCTGTCCTTTCCTCCTGTGCTGGAGCTATATCAGCAGCCAAGCGCCCATGCAGGCACCCTTGCACCATGGTGGAAGGGTGCCTGTGTTGCATGCGTGACCTGATCCCAGGTCACTCCCCACGCCGCTCATTTCCTCTGGGACCCAAGTGCTGCCGAGGGTTCGCCGCTGGTGTGCCCCAGGTTCTGCATTCCTTTTTTCATCACTGTACTATTGTTGTTTGCTTCCTGTGTTTTATTATTGCTGCTGTTATTGTGGATTCTTAGGCGCTCCTTGTGCGACCCTGCCCTCTGTGCCCCCCCGCTCCCCGCTTCCCGCCGCTGCTCCCCCGCGGCCCACCCCCTTTTTCCTTTCTGTTCCCTGCCCGCCCATTTGCCGCCCTGCTCCCGCCTCCCAGCTGCCCCTCCCTCCCACTTGGCCTCCTATGGAGGTTGTGCGGCGCAGGTGAGCGTGACCTGACCCCTGGTCACTCCCCACGCCGCTCGACTCCTCTGGGACCCGAGTGCTGCCGAGGGTTCGCCGCTGGTGTGTCCCAGGTTCTGCATTCCTTTTTTCAGCACTGTACTATTGTTGTTTGCTTCCTGTGTTTTATTATTGCTGCTGTTATTGTGGATTCTTAGTCGCTCTTTGTGCGCCCCTGCCCTCTGTGCCCCCCCGGCTCCCCGCTTCCCGCCGCTGCTCCCCCACGGCCCGCCCCCTTTTTCCTTTCTGTTTCCCTGCCTGCCCATTGGCCACCCCGCTCCCGCCTCCCAGCTGCCCCTCCCTGCCACTTCGCCATGGAGGTCGCGCAGTGGCCGCGCGCAGCTGGCGCCCCGCTGGCGCGCCAAATGCAAGCCCGTCTGCGCCCGTTCACGCCTGGACCACGCCCAGTGCCAGGACCCCTGGACCCCTCGTGCCCCGCAACGCAAGACTGCACTACGACTCCAGCACCCTCCACGCATTCAACACCGAACGAGATCCACGCACTCAACACCAAACGAGACCACCCCTGCTACCGGGCCACCCCAAAGCGCACCCAAGGGCCCTTCGCCTGCCGGAACTGCAGATTCACCAGCATCCAGCCCACCAAACCACCAACCAGAGAACCCAACCATCTCTGCTGCATCCTCCTCAACACTCTCTCCGCTCCGCTCGCAAACACGCCATCGAACTCTGGGACCTCCTAGACTCTACCGCCCCCGACTTCGCCTTCCTGATGGAGACCTGGCTGACTGACACCTCAGCACCAGACATCGCCATAGCCATCCCACAGGGCTACAATATCTCCCGCAGAGACTGCACTAACGGGGTAGGAGGAGGAATCGCCATCATCCACAAAGACACCATCAGAATCTCGACCAACACCGACGAAAACCTCAACTCCGCTGAGCACATGCACTTCCAGATCCACACCGACCCCAACATTACCCTCAGAGGAACACTCATCTACAGACCTCCCGGACCTCGACAACAGTTCAGCGACACCATCGCCGACCTCGTCCGCACCCACGCCCTCGCCTCCACAGACTACATCCAAGAAAGCCGCCTAGTTCACCGAAGACCTTCGGATCTCCAAGCGCACCTGTCGGAAGCTGGAGAAGAAATGGCTCCACGAACAAACACCAGACAGCCACACAGCCCACAAGAGCACCTCCTGCAGACACCACCAACTCATCAGGACCACCAAAAGGACCACCTTCAAGGACCGCTTAGACAACAACGCACAAAACACCAAAGAGCTCTTCAGCATCGTGAAAGAACTCTCCAACCCCAGCTCCAACACCAACGACATTCCACCATCACTAGACCTTTGCGACTTCCTGGCCGCCTTCTTTCACCGCAAGATCACCGACATCCACAACAGCTTTAACTCTGACACCCCCCACCCACTACCGAGTCCACCACCCCTGCAACCACCACCCGCACCAGCCGCCTGACCGCATGGTCCAACGTCAGTGACGAAGACACCATCAAAATCATGAACTCCATCCACTCCGGATCCCCATCTGACCCCTGCCCACACCACGTCTTGAACAAAGCCAGCCCAACCATCGCGCCCCACCCCCAATAACCAATCAACAGTTCCTTCAAGACAGCAACTTTCCCAGAAAGCTGGAAGCACGCCGAGATCAACGCCCTTCTGAAAAAGCCCAAGGCGGACCCCAAGGACCTCAAGAACTTCCGGCCCAACTCCCTGCTCCTGTTCCCAGCAAAAGTAACAGAGAAGATGGCGAACAAACAGCTAACCCGCTATCTCGAAGACAACAACATCCTGGACCCCTCTCAATCCGGTTTTCACAGCAACCACAGCACCGAGACCGCCCTCATTGCCGCCACTGACAAAGGAGAAACAGCTGCCCTCATCCTCCTGGACCTATCAGCAGCCTTTGACACAGTCTGCCACCGCACCCTATCAGCACGCCTCCATGACGCCGGAATTCAAGAGAAGGCCCTGGCCTGGACCACATCCTTCCTCTCCGGCAGAACCCAGAGCATCCACCTCCCTCCCTTCCTCTCGAATTCCACCGAGATCATCTGCGGCGTCCCACAGGGATCCTCCCTCAGCCCGACGCTGTTCAATATCTACATGGCACCGCTCGCCCACGTCGCACGACAACATAACCTCAACATCATCTTCTATGCCGATGACACCCAGCTGATCATATCCCTCACCAAAGACCCCCACACCGCCAAAGCTAACCTCCACAGAGGAATGAAGGCCGTAGCCGACTGGATAAAGGACAGCAGACTGAAGATGAACTCAGACAAGACGGAGGTCCTCATTCTCTGACCCACCCCATCAGTGTGGAAAAAGGTAGGGCTAGGACCTTTCTCAAGATTTGCCCGGCGCTAACCGCCCTTGTACCATTCAAATTTACCAAGCAATGAGGCAGGCGCCGGAGACCAGAAGGCAGGAAACAGAAGTTTTTATTCCGACGGAGCAGAACACATCAGATCGGACAACAAGGTATCGTCTCGAGGTGCTCTAACAGCCTCTCGGAGGCCTGGCCTCTTATACACTGGTTTATGGCATGTGACCTTTCTTTATTACAATCAGAACATTGTGACATAAAGTAAAAGACATCCCTGTAATCCTCGTGTCAATCCCACCCCCATATACCTTTACAATAGAGGTCCTCAACCCGCTGATAAGAGGAGGGGGTCATCACGCAGCTGAGTGTTTCGCCAAGTCTTAGGATGTGTGCGCCTGACCATATCCCAGGGGGTGGGGAGGCCCTGATCAACAGCGTGTCCTTTGAAGAGGGGTGGCTCCATACAATGAGGGGCAGTAAATGGTATCTCCTGGCTTAGGCGATGGCCTCGGACCTGTGTGGTCAGTCGGACACGGGGTAGGGGGTCATCAATGGAGTGGTATTCATGTCGCGTGGACAATTGAGCTGAGGGAAGGTTTATCAACAGAGGGGCATTCATAGGAAGAGAGGAGGTGCTGGTCAGGCGCTGGTGTGACTCCCAAGGACAGGGTCATGCAGAAGGGTTATGCTCATGAGGAGGAGGGAGGGGGAGCCAAGGTGCGCGGAGGATGCTTGCTGGGTCAGAGGGGCGCGCTGGCGATCGATCGTGGACAGGGAGACCATGATACCTAAAATGGCCGCCGTGCACGTCGTACGTGGATGACAAGCTGGCGCAGATGATGTTTAGATTGCAAACTAAAATTCCACAGTCCTCCCTTTTAACATGTCTCGCCAACTTGTCAGTTTGGATTTATCCCCATAAGGCCACGTATTTCTACTTCATAGAGGGGGCTCATGTGCTCATTTCGGAAGTCCAAAGTCTTTGGGCACATACAGTTAGAAACAAGGCCGCACAAAGGTGGCAGACATTGGATACCTAAGCAACACCCACATAATATCACAACAGGTATCAGCACGAAGGAAAACAACTTCCAACCCCAGTTCTTCAAAGCGTCCCAAAACCAGCTCCCAAGCGACCATCCTTCCTGTTCTTGATGAACCTCTGAGGAAAGTCTGTGGAGGTGTTCGATGGTTTTGTAGACTGAAGGCGAGTTGTCTGGCACGTAGGTGCAACAGCTGGATCCGATGATGCGGCATGCTCCTCCTCGGTCGGCTAGGACCACGTCTAGGACAAGACGATTTTGAAGGGTCACAAGGCGGACCGCCTGAAGCTCCGCAGTGTTGTTGGCGAGGATGCCAGCCGTGATGTTGATCGTTGTTTCTACTGCCTGGGTCAGGTGTCGGATAGCACGGCTGTTTGCCATTGGGCCCCACAGGGGAACAAGTCCCTTTGCTGCATCCAGGAACTGTGCTCCGGTGGAGTCGGCTTGTCCAATGTCATCTGCACGCCTCTGCCGGTGGTGGTTGGCAGGGGCTACATATGTGGGTGGAAGAACGAAGGCAATGTAACAGATACCCTTCCAACCTTTCGGGAGCCAGGTGTAAGCTTTGGTGCCACACACAAAGTACATGTTTGGAGAGGCGACAAAAGAAGGGGGGTCAACTGAGTCCAGTGTTCTGGTGATTCGGCAGGAACTGTGACCCACCAGCTGCGTTCCCTGGCCTTCGAGGCACACAAGGCCAGTGACATTGATAACAGACAGAGCCACAGTCAGGGTGGCGGTAGTTTGTTTTTGCAGATGAGAGAAGGTGGTTCTGGCTGGATTGTGGAGCACCTGTACTTCGACTCGTTCTTTGGCTGGAATGTCTTTAAGGAAGGTGGCGCCTGCGAGCGCAGGACACAGGGCAGCAGGGGTCTTTCCGGTTTTGTTCAGCCAGAACCCAGAGTAGAAGTGTGACACTGTCCGGCTGGAGGTGGCGTTGTCCTTGTGGTTCTCTTACATGAGGATCAACCAGGCGAGGCAGGAGCCGTGAACTGAGAAAGGAGAAGGGATGAAGGGGATGGAGTGTCCTGTGGCATGCGGGAGCAACCCGCAGATCCAGCAGTTCGTAGCATTTGCAGCAAGGTTGTGTTGGTGCAACAGTTGCACGAAGGAATTGTTCCAGAATTCCCTGCGCCTTTCTCGGAGCTGAGGCGACAGAGAGATTAGGTGATGCTCTTTCAGGGGTGTTGGCTGTGCAGTAGGTAGCAATGCCTCATGAGCCGGTGTGCTTTCCTCCAGAATCCAGAAGGAGGTCATGAGGAGGAGGCAGAAGAGGAAGACAATGAAGAGTGCGATTGTCTTTGATTTGTGCAAGTTGTCAGTCTTTGGATTTCTATACTGGGTATTTCCTGTTGCTTCCATCATCTTCTTATCTGGCGCTTCCATCATCTTCTTATCTGGCGCTTCCATCACCTTCAAGGGGCTCGGTAGTGGGCAGAACCACAGACTTCGTTTAGCTTCTCTCCCGGTAACCCTTGATTGTGCTTAGGTCACCGTTCTGAGATTCAACTTAGTCCGTGGCCTACTTAGCCGAAACTCCCTCCTTTCGACGCAGGAAATACCCTTCTCTGGATGGCACAGTGGGATCAGAGAATTTTGCAAGTTCGAGTGCCTCAGTATCGGGATAACAGTCCAATATCGGTTGGTCTTTGCTCAGGAGCTCTTCTTGGGTGCTGACGTTTTCTGTCGTGGCCAGGTTCGCAGAGACCTTCCGGCAATGATGTGCGTGCAGCCAGTGCTTCTTCCCCTCCACTCGAAGCGCCGTTCGGGTGGTAATCAGCACTTGCCAGGGGCCCGTCCACCGAGGTTCCAGACTCTTGGTCCGCTGGAAATTTCGTATTAGGACGAAATCTCCCGGTTGGATGTCGTGGCCGGGGCCCCTGGAAGCATCGGGGATGGCCTGCTGCACCTGTTGATGAATGACAGACAACGTTTTAGTTAACTTGCACAAATAATCAGATAGTAGGACGTCTGGGACGTCATGAATGGAGGTCGGTTTGGGAGCAGTCCAGAGATTCATCGGTCGCCCAAACACGACCTCGTAGGGGGTCAAATGGTGCTTGGTGGGAGTGGAGCGCATCGATAACAAGGCCAGTGGGAGGGCATCCGGCCAGTTAAGTCCAGTGGTGGCCACTATTTTTGACAATTTCAGCTTCAGTGTGGCATTATGGCGTTCCACTAGACCGGCGGATTGGGGGTGGAAGACCGCATGAAACCTTTGCTTCACTCCCAACCCCTTTAGGATTAGTTGGATAACCTCAGCTATGAAGTGGGGGCCATTGTCGCTCCATAAAATTCGACAAAGGCCATAGCGAGGGAAGAATTCCTTCAGTAGTACTTTGGCAGTAGTCATGGCAGTGTTGTCACGGGTTGGATAGGCCTCTACCCATTTGCTGAAGGCACATACGATGACTAGTACATACTTCAGGTTTTGGCATCTCTCTAGTTGGATGTAGTCCATCTGAAGGACCTCAAAGGGGTGATTGGGGGTCCCAAACCCTCCCCGGGGTACCACAGTTCCTTTCCCGGGGTTGTGTTGCAGACAGATGAGGCACTGCTGAACTAGGCGTCTGGCTGAGTCAGGGATTTTGTCGTTGTGCCAGACTTTGGAAATGAGTTCGATCATGGGTGCAGATCCTATGTGTGCGGGGGAGTGTGCCATTGTCAGTATGGGGATCAGGTATGAGTCGGGTAGCAACCATCTGTTTGCATCTTTTGTTCGCCAGCAGCCCTCTTCGTCCTTCAAACCCACCCCTGCCCACTTAGTCAGTTCGTGAGGGGTGCTGGCCGACTGGATGTCTCTGATCATTTCCCTTGCGTCAGTCCATCTCTCTGCTTGTGACCTGGTCACATACATGCGTGTTGCCGTCCTATTCTCAGCTGTGGTTCGTGCAGTGATGTCGGCCAATGCATTCCCTTGTCCGACTAAGTCTGTTACCCTTTTGTGTGCTTGACATTTGATTACCGCTAATCGTTTGGGGAGGAGAACTGCTTCAATCAGAGCGGAGACTAGATCTCCGTGGAGGATTGGGGTGCCGTGGGACGTCAGGAATCCCCTCTCCCTCCACTGGAGCCCAAAATGGTGGACCACTCCGAAGGCATACTGGCTGTCCGTATATACGTTCGCGGTGGTCCCTGCGGCTATGATGCATGCTCGGGTGAGGGCTATCAGCTCTGCTGCCTGGGCAGATCGTTGTGTGATGCAGGCTGTCTCAACTACTGTTCGGGCTGTCGTTACTGCATAGGCAGCTGAAGTGGTGCCATCTGGGAGTTTGATGCATGAGCCGTCTACCCATAGCTCTCCATCGGGGTCAGGAAAAGCAGTGTCTCGGAGGTCAACCCTACTCCTAGTCTGTTCGTCCGTGAGGGTCACACAGTCGTGTATGGGAGGCACGTCGGGGTCATTTTCAGGCAGGGGTAACAATGTGGCAGGATTCAAAGTCGTGCATCTCTTTAGTGTGATGTGGGGTGCAAGCAGAGTCAACTCGTACCCTGTCAGTCGTGCGCTAGTCAGGTGTTGGGTCTTTGTCTGGTTCAAAAGGGTGTCGACTGCATGGGGTACTAATACTGTGAGGGAGTTGGAAAGTACGATTCCCTCGCTCTGACGGATAGAGACAGCAGCGGCAGCTACTGCTCGAAGGCAGGCAGGCAAAGCTCTGGCTACAGGATCAAGAGTGGCGGAGAAGTAGGCACAAGGGCGCTGCTTAGGACCAATCGATTGAGTTAGGACAGACAATGCGCATCCCTCCCTTTCGTGGGTGAAGAGGGAGAAGGGTTTGGAGTAATCCGGCGTTTCGAGGACGGGTGCTGAGCAGAGTGCATCCCGTAATTCTTTAAAGGAGGCTTGACACTCAGTGGTCCAAGGGAGCGGGTAGGGGACATCTTTGGTCAGCAGGGCAAGTAATGGTTTCACAATGAGGCTGTAATTAGGCAACCACTGTCTGCAAAAAGAGGTTAGGCCAACCAAAGAGCGGACCTGCTTTTGTGTTTTTGGGATGGGGGTGTCTAGGATGGTTTGGATTCGGTCGGGTGTAAGTTTCCTCCCTTCTTTGGACAGAAGATGGCCTAGGTAAGTCACTTGTGGCTGGCAGAACCGTAACTTCTTTTTGGAGACTTTATGGCCATTTTCTGCAAGAAAGTGTAGGAGTTGGACGGTGGCTGCCGTTGCAAGCGGGGTGGTGTCGGCCGCCAAAAGGATATCATCGACATACTGGATCAACACCACTCCCTCTGGTAGCTGGAAGGCATCCAGCTGTCTTTTGAGGGCCTGGCTGTAAATGCTGGGACTTTCAGTGTACCCCTGGGGAGCTCTACAAAATCGGTACGAGCGGGATTTTAAAGTGAAGCCGAAGAGATAACGGCTGTCTGGATGAATGGGGATAGAGAAAAACGCGTTCTTAAGGTCGATAACAGTGAAGGTGGTGGCAGTGGACGGGATGAGGGTCAGAATGGTGGTGATATCGGAGACTACAGGATATTGGGGTACAACCACTTTGTTAATCTCTCGTAAGTCGATGATGAAGCGGTACGCTTTCTCATCTCCTTCACCTTGCTTCTTAACAATAGGTAGGATTGGGCTGTTGCAGACGTTGCTAACCACCTCTTCAACCACTCCTGCATCCACCAGAGATTGAATGATCGCTACCAGTGCCTTCTCACCCTCTGGCGATATCCGATATTGCGGGAGTTTCGGGAGCATAGCGTCCTGTCGTACAGTTATGTGAATAGGATCAATCATCATTCGCCCCACATCAGAGTCATTTTTGGCCCACAGGTACGGAGGCAGGGTGTCAAGCAGGGACAGGTCAGCGTCAGTTATGGAGCACATGTGTCGTGGGGGACGGGATCTGGGCAAGTCTGGGTTGTCGTACAGGATGACTCGTATTCCATCTGGGGAACACCTAATGGTAGCTCGAAAATGTTTCAGTAAGTCAATGCCCATAATGGCGTCAGGGGAGTTGGAGGAAAGCAGGAATGTCGCGTCAGTGGTGTTGTTTTCCAGGTCAAAGGTAATAGGTACGGACAGGGGGTTAGTGGAGGGCGTTCCATCGAAACCTATCGACGTTATGTGTGAGCCAGACAAGGCTGCCCTTGGAATCAGTCGTTTTGATAACACACTACGTGTCGCCCCAGTGTCTACCAAGAATGGAGACTCTGTACCCAGGACCTTAGCGGTGACATAAGGACCTTGCTGGTCAACACAGAGCTCGACTGGATCCCTCCCTTGCCCCTGGCAGTCCTATGCAAAATCGGGGGCATTTTCACCTTCGGATAGCTGATATTGGTTCTGTCGGGGACGGTCAAATGTGTTCAGTCTCCCTGATCTGTCATTGTTGGTGTCGTTGGGGTGCCCTCGTCCCTGTACTCTATTCCTCGGACCACCTGCCACATCCCTGGAATCCCTATTTCTATTCATCTCTAGCAGAACCGGACACTGGGATTTCCAATGGCCGAACCCTTTGCAGAAGGCGCATTGGTCATTGCTAATGTCTCTACGTCCAGTGTGGGGTGCTGGGGTGTGATCTTTAGGAGGTAGATCTCTGGGGGTGGTTGATTGGTAGTTCCCCCTTTGGTGTTCCCGTCCTACCGCTATACCCTGTATCTGGGCTATCATTACCCTTTCCTTTAAATCTTTCTTCTTTTTCTCGGACGCCCTATCATTCTCATTCTTTTGGTGCTCGTAATACTGGGCCATCTGAAGGATAGCTGCGGGTTTGGAGGCCCCCCAACTACTCTCACTCGTCTGCAGTTTTTGGGAGACTTCTTGTGTTAGGCCCTTTACATAATTTTGTACAAACAGGTGCTGTCCGGTTGCGGTGGTCATGTCTTGGCCACTGTAGTCGGAGAACACCGTCTCGAATCGGGAGAAGTATTCTGACACATCTTCCTGGGGTTTCTGTCGACAGGCCGTGACTATCGACCAGTCTACCTTTCTTTCCGGGATCAGTGTCTTTAACTTCTGAACTAGTTTGTCTGGGAGTTCCAGTATGTCCTTCACTGGTTTCCTTCCTGGCTCTCGCTGTCTATCTAGTTTACCGAGTTGGTCCCAGGTATGTCTAAACAGATCCGTGTGGTCAGCCTTCCGGATTTGCTTCCACACGTCAGCTGGCAGGCATAACCCAAAGAACAAGTCAATGTCCGCTAAAGTCATTATTGTCGAACCCAAGGCTGTGCCTAATTCGGTATAAAATGCCGTCGGGTTCTTTCTTAAATCGGGCAGGGTTTGTTTGAAGGTTAGGATATCCTGTCGGTCCCATGGTTGGTAAACCCAATTGTACACAACCCTCCCTTTTGCATCTTCATTATTAATATCATCGCTTGTTCCCTTGCCACGCGGCGGGATCCAGTAAGGGGCCGCTTCTCTGATAGGCATCATAGTATTGGCTACTTCTACCGAGGTCGTTTCAGGGACTGTAACCTTGGCTTCTGGTTTTTGTTCCGTGAGTTGGATGAAGACCTCAAGCATCTGCATGAAGAGCTCCGTCGCCTCATGTTCAGTCCCATCTCCAACATCAATCTTCCTATACAGCGTTGTTAGTTTAGCGGGACCCTTACTTTGATACCTATCCTCATATGCGTTCAGGGTGTGGTAGCTGAATCGCAAAACGAAATGCCGTCTGTGGCTGTCGGCATGTGAATTATATATGCTCATTATGTACTCTTCGCTTTCCCTTCGCTCTACTAATGTCTTTGCTATTTTGTCGATCCCATCCCGCTCATTTTTGCTCAACCTATTTAGTCTGGCTGGTGATTGTTTGCTAGCCTCGGGATCGTCTGACGAAGTTGTTAATGTGGCTGGTGCAGAGGCCGTGAGGGCTGGTGCACTAGCGCTAGGGTCACTTTCACTCACACTCGGGGCTTGCAGGCTTTGTTGGCTGGGAGCATATGGAGGGGGCATGTAGATGATTGGGGGACCTAGCAGTAACTCATCGTTTGCCCGTTGTTTGGAGGGCAATTCAGGGTAGAGCGCAGAGGGGGTCCTAAGAGGACATTGGCCTGTCGACCCTGATTCTTGGTTTTGTGTAGCTTCCTTTCTTTCTTTTATTTCCTCTTCTAGTTGCTTTGCGGCTAGGTGGGCTGCCTTTCGTAATTCTTTCCCTATTTTTGCTTCTTCTCTTTTCTTTCGTTGTTCCGTTTCTTTGCGCCACATGCCGATACTGTCGAGCATAGTGGGCGTGGTCTTATTCTTCTGGGGCGCTATTTCTAACGTTTTTATTTTATTTTCATTAAAGGAACCTATCAGTGGCCACTGACTTTCAGGGTTCTTTTTTGTATATTTATGCCATAGTTTAGTGTAAGCTATAGCGACTAGTCCATACTTAGTGAACATGTCCTTATTAGGGGTGCCCTCCAGTGGAGCTGGATGGTTCATCTCTAATAAGCGGTCCGGGCTAAACAGGCTACCAACCAGTGGGGAGAAGATAGGCATGACGGATTACAACGGGGACAAAAGTCTGCACTACCTATCTTATCACGGCGGGCAAAGACTAGACAGAATATTTCTATTCTCCGTTGTTTGCCGGCGGTGAATACCTCAAACGAACCAATACCGAACAATCGGTCAATCAAAACAATTCAGTGGGGAGAATAAGTGGGCACGAAAAGTTATCGTTACCCACTCTTTCTCTACCTACAAAGAGAGACCTTGTTCTTCCCTGTTTGTAGACAAAGAATCTCCAGACAATAATCCACGAACGACAGTTCGGGAAACAGTGGGGGAGGAAGATAGGCACGACGGGTTACAACGGGGACAAAAGTCTGCGTTACCTATCCTTCACTGTTTGCAAAGAGAGAGCCTGTTGTTTTCTTCGTTTGCAGACAGCGAATCTCCAGAGGTTTCAACAAAGCGTAATACTAGTATTATCCAAACAAAACAATCTTTTCTCAATTCGTCGTGTTTACACGACCTTACCCGGACCGCATGGACGGTTTCCTGTCCTCTGGATCCAGCGCCCGATCGTCCTCTCTCCTTCGTGATGTTCGTGGCACTCCTGATGGTTCCCAGTCAGGACCGTAGATCACTCGAGAGAGGTCTGTTCAGAACTAGTGAAGGTCGGAGGATCGGCTGTCAGACGAGGGTCTATCGGACACGAGCTCTTCCCGATCGTTGCAGTCGTTCACTCTGTCGTCGGGACCTCTCCCACTGGATCCACGTGTCGCTGATGGGCCCCACGCTTTGGGACGCCAATTGTGGAAAAAGGTAGGGCTAGGACATTTCTCAAGATTTGCCCGGCGCTAACCGCCCTTGTACCATTCAAATTTACCAAGCAATGAGGCAGGCGCCGGAGACCAGAAGGCAGGAAACAGAAGTTTTTATTCCGACGGAGCAGAACACATCAGATCGTACAACAAGGTATCGTCTCGAGGTGCTCTAACAGCCTCTCGGAGGCCTGGCCTCTTATACACTGGTTTATGGCATGTGACCTTTCTTTATTACAATCAGAACATTGTGACATAAAGGAAAAGACATCCCTGTAATCCTCGTGTCAATCCCACCCCCATATACCTTTACAATAGAGGTCCTCAACCCGCTGATAAGAGGAGGGGGTCATCACGCAGCTGAGTGTTTCGCCAAGTCTTAGGATGTGTGCGCCTGACCATATCCCAGGGGGTGGGGAGGCCCTGATCAACAGCGTGTCCTTTGAAGAGGGGTGGCTCCATACAATGAGGGGCAGTAAATGGTATCTCCTGGCTTAGGCGATGGCCTCGGACCTGTGTGGTCAGTCGGACACGGGGTAGGGGGTCATCAATGGAGTGGTATTCATGTCGCGTGGACAATTGAGCTGAGGGAAGGTTTATCAACAGAGGGGCATTCATAGGAAGAGAGGAGGTGCTGGTCAGGCGCTGGTGTGACTCCCAAGGACAGGGTCATGCAGAAGGGTTATGCTCATGAGGAGGAGGGAGGGGGAGCCAGGGTGCGCGGAGGATGCTTGCTGGGTCAGAGGGGCGCGCTGGCGATCGATCGTGGACAGGGAGACCATGATACCTAAAATGGCCGCCGTGCACGTCGTACGTGGATGACAAGCTGGCGCAGATGATGTTTAGATTGCAAACTAAAATTCCACATCAGCCTGGGACGACTCTTCGTGGCCCACATTGCTAGGCACAGCCCGGGAACCCACAGACCACGCAGGCAACCTGGGGGTCATCCTCGACTGCTTCAACACCCTCCGCATGCTCCGCAGGATCTTCAAATGGAATCCTCCCGACACGAGAAAAAACGTCACGCAGGCCCTCATCACCAGCAGATTCGACTATGGGAACGCCCTCTACTCAGGAACAAGAGCCAAGCTCCTGAGACGACTTCAACGAATCCAGAACGCCTCGGCACGACTGATCCTCGACGTCCCTCGACGCAGCCACATCACACCCCATCTGAGAGGCCTGCACAGGCTCCCCGTCAACAAGAGGATCAACTTCAAACTCCTCATCCACGCACACAAAGCCCTACACAACACCGGACCCACATACCTCAACAACCGTTTCAGCTTCCACACCCCCACCCGAAACCTCCTCTCAGCCAACCTCGCCCTCGCCACAGTTCCTCGTATCTAGAAAACCACCGCCGGCGGCAGATCCTTCTCCTACCTCGCCACCAAGACCTGGAACGCTCTCCCCACCAGCCTACAAAAGACTCAGGACCTGCTGGCCTTCAGAAAACTCCTCAAGACCTGCCTCTTCGATCAGTAGCGGCCCCCCTACCTCCTCCCCCAGCGCCTTGAGACCCTCACGGGTATTTAGCACGCTTTAAAAATGCAGTGATTGATTGATTGTTTTTGTGCAGGAAGAGGACCTTCTTGAACAAAAACTGTTTTAAGCAGCATTTTCTTATTTCTATGTGTGCTGTAGGATGTAGCATTAGTAGAAAGAGGAAAAAAGTAGGAGAAATAAAAATTATTTGTCCTTGTTGTGTATCACCTGGTGAGGCGTAAGGTTTTAGCGCTTCCCCAGCTTTACCTGCTCTCGTAAATCTAAGGAAGTGTCAGAATCCATGGGTGTCGCATGGGAAAACCCACCACAACGCCCATTGAATGCCTCTCGAGCATAGCATAAGGCAAAGCAGCGAATTGCGCTGCCTTGCCTTACTTCATATTTATAGAGGCTTTGCGTGGCCTTGTAGATATGAGTTTGTGATTTGCGCCGCTGGAGCATCACAAAAAGTGATGCTCCGGTAGCGTAAGGGGCTCGTAAATATGCCTTGTTTATGAAGTTGTTGAAGTTACACTTTGTTTGATGCATTTCAATGGTATACACAACATATTCGAAAAATGCTATTCCAAAGTGAACATTTCGATATAAGCACAAGATGTCGTAAAATGAGACAGGGACTTAAGCTGGAGCGGTGTTTTTATCATTTCATTTCATCTACTGCACATTTTCAGGGAATCTTCTCTTCCCTTTGCAGATGTACACCTGCAGGGCCGGACTGGGAAGCAAAACCGACCCTGGCAAATTGCTCGGCCAGCCCCCTCCCCCCTGGGGGGTTGTGGCTGCCGCCAAGCTCTTTGCCAGGGCCGGTGTTTGGCCGGGCCCTGTAACAAAAATGTCCCCCAGGGCTACCAAACTGGCCCCCCACCCGTGCAGCGCATCGGGGGATTTCCCGGTGCCCGTTACGGCCAGTCCGGGCCTCTACGCCTGTGCTTCTGTGAATTCTGGTGTCACTGATCAATATCACCAGCAGGCACAACTCCCTGAATCCGATCGCCGATTTACTTCTAGTTTCAGTTTTCTTCTGGAATGTTTAAGCGCAATGATGCAAACTTCACACATACTTGACACAAGAAGCACTTCTACGTCATATTTTAATGCATGGTAATTATATCCAAAGTTGTTCCGCTTAAAGTAATATAGGGCCCGATTCACAGAACTAACTTGAGACAAAATCCTAAACTTACTACCATTTTGGTATTCACAGAAGGCGCTTACTCATTTTGGTATTCACAGAAGGCACTTACTCATTTTGGTATTCACAGAAGGCACTTACTCATTTTGATATTCACAGAAGGCACTTACTCATTTTGGTATTCACAGAAGGCACTTACTCATTTCGGTATTCACAGAAGTAATTTAGGAGTCCTAACTTTACTGCTCCTAAACTGTGAGAAATCATAACTTTAAGACTTTTGGTATTCACAGAAGGCATTTAGGAGTCCTAAAGTTAGGAGTCCTAACTTTACTACACTTAAACTGAGAGAAATCCTAACTTTAAGACTTTCAGTATTCACAGAAGGCATTTAGGAGTCCTAAAGTTATGAGTCCTAACTTTACTACACTTAAACTGAGAGAAATCCTAACTGAGAGAAATCCTAACTTTAAGACTTTTAGTATTCACAGAAGGCATTTAGGAGTCCTAAAGTTAGGAGTCCTAACTTTACTACACTTAAACGAGAGAAATCCTAACTTTAAGACTTTCAGTATTCACAGAAGGCATTTAGGAGTCCGAAAGTTAGGAGTCCTAACTTTACTACACTTAAACTGAGAGAAATCCTAACTTTAAGACTTTCAGTAGTCACAGAAGGCATTTAGAAGTCCTATAGTTAGGAGTCCTAACTTTACTACTCCTAAACTGAGAAAAATCCTAACTTTAAGACTTTCGGTATTCACAGAAGGCATTTAGGAGTCCTAACTTTAGGAAATGGCTAATGGCAATGTGGTGAAACTGTTTTTGATGTTACTGCCATGTGACTCTTCAATGCAACATGCAAACCATACAAGTTTTGTCACGCCAGTTTGTCAAATACTCATTATGTGGAAAGCATACAAATAACTTAATTAATTACTCATTCAGTTTAATAATGCCCATCTAGTTAAGTTTTGGGATAATAGCCACAGTACATTCCAATTCATTTGTGGTTGCAAAAAACACTGCTAGGAATATGTAAAGTATTCTAATTTAGAGGTATCTTACTACAGACTATATTTCACCGACATCCTCTGACTTTCTCAAGTAGCATCTGATACTGATGTGACCTAGCATCTATAGTGGCTAACTTTGATTCTGGGTAATTCAGTTAATCTTCCTGCACCTAAAAAAAGTGTGTGATCAGTCTGTTTCTCTTACCACTTACCTTTATAGAGTTGCGGTCGCCACATAGCGAAGGTCCCACCAGTTTTTTTCAATTCTGCAAAAAATGTATCAGTCACACTTGGACCCTGGTAAATAACAACATGCAAGTCCACAGAGAATTCATGCTGTCTTTAGTTCCATTGTCGTTAAAAAAAATTACTTTGCAAAAATGCTTTCTTATATAGTGTACTCTGACAATATGGTGGACTGTCAGAACTGGCAACACCTCAGTAAATGTATGTCCATTGTATCAGACTTTGTGTTTACCTTACATAATATTGGTGGAACGCTGTTCAGTGTCCACCCCTTAGCGATGTAAAATGGGCATAGTAATTGTGTGGTAATAAGTGTTTTTTAACTTACCTTTGTCGAAGAGTAGTTCTATCATTCTCCTTTATTTATAGGTCGAGGCTGAGCCAGAGCGCAAGCGGTGATCTGCGAAGATCTGTAGTAGTTCAGTACGGAGAGAAGCCCCACCCACTCCCCCGCTGTTATTTCTCATTGGCTTGTGTGTTTGTCCTTTGTAAATGCTGTCTTCTGATTCATAATGAGGCTTGTTAGTCCCTCCTTAGTACAGCCATGCCACCATTTGTGTCCTTCCATGGCTACTGGCCCCTTTACTTCATTGTTACAGAGTAGGTGTTCTATTGTGTTTGAGTTACTCCTACGTTACACACAACAATGTGCTTAGCTTACATTCAGCTTGCCACGCCTGCTTTCAATTTCACAGCAGCCAGGACAATGGCCGACGTTTGTTTCCAATTCCATAGGTCTCGCATTTTTTTAGTAATTTCCTGTCATATTTTACTTTCCTCCTGCTCACTTTCGCCCTTTTTCACTTTGCTCCCACCCCCTCCCGTTGTCCGGAACCCCTTTTCTCCCCCTTGTCCGTGTTTTCTTTCTTCCTGCCCACTCCCATTCTCAGTACTGATCTCTCTGTTCCCACCCCGCTCCGATGTCCATGGAGCTGGGCTTTGAATGAGGTTGTGGGCGAATGAAGATAGGGTGTGAAGTGGATAGAGTTGGCATCTAAGACTGAGGGAGAAGGAGCAGGCCTTAGAGTAGCAGGGATGTGAGTAAGGATGCACAGCTGTAAACAGAGATGCAGTCAAGAGTGTAATTAGCAATGCAGTTAACCGGGTGAAGAGAAATGCGCACATTTGCAAAGCTTTGTGCAATACTCCCTCAGCCTTTCCGCCCCAGAGACAGCATTATTGCTTTAACCTTTGTGACCTGATTTGAGTGCGGTGTGAGGGGGGGGGAGAGAATGAGTTTTACTCTCTACAAGGAGTTCAATAGTAAAACAACATACTGCTTTTGTAACTGTTCAAATAGCCTATTTGGCGATGCCTATGTGCCCTCACCAGGGAATCGCAGACTTCCACTCAAAAGCCTGTGTTGTGCCTGCAAACGAGTCTCTCCTTGACATTACCATCCCGCTGTCTCCTCCTGCTCTCTTATTGTAGACGTGCCTCCTATAGATTTATTTGTTTATTAAGTGTAGCAGGAACGCTTGTGACTGCGGCCGACGGGTAGAGACATTTATGGGCAGATTTACAAGACCCTTGCAAGACATTAACGCCATCGTAGCATCACTTCTGTGACGCAGCGGCAGCGTAAACCATGCGCCACATTGCAACTTATTCTGGTTGCCGTTTTGGTGCTGCAGCCTTTTCTGAAGCCTGATTGAAAGGGGTCGAGTAGGTTGAAGTTTTCGATGTGTTTGTATAGTTGTAGTAGGACACATTTTTCAAGGACTTTTGAGAGAAGTGGGAGGTTAGTGATGGGGCAAAGATAATTTAGGTCATAGGGGTCAGCATTGGCGTTCTTGATTATGGGAGAGATTTGTCCAAGTTGGAAGGAGGTGGGGACACAGCCACTGGAGAGAGAAGTGTTGATGATTGTGATCCAGTATGGGGTAATTATGTGCTTAAGGGCAGGGATAAGCTTAGAGGGTAAGGGGTCTTTTGTGTGGGAGAATGGTTTAAGATTACCAATTATTTAAGGACTTCTAGCTCAGTCATGTGGAGGAAGTTGAGCAATAAGGCATTATTCTTTAATTGTGAGTTAGGGGAGTTGGTTTCCTGAGATGTGGTAGGGGATAGGTGTGAGGAATGGTTGGGGGGATGTGGAAGTAGGTAGGTGAGGCGTTTCGCTGGGGAGCGGTAGGGTACCGGTCAGAAGAGAGAAGGGGTGAACAGGTGGAGGGGATGTGGCATAGGAATTAGCGGTGAAGACAGGTTTGCATTGGGAGGTGGAGGGGAGCTTATATTTGGCTAGTAAAACCTAACCATTTCCTGAACATCTTCTACCTAATTACCTGAAATGTGTTGCTTATGTCCCTGTTTACCTATTTGATTTGTACTGTTTACCTATTTGATTTGTATATCCCGCATGTTGTCTTCATTACTCCTTATCTACTTGTATGCCATGTTGGCCCATTTAGGGAAGTCTCTTCTCGCCGTCCCTCAGGGAGAATTGATTATAGGGGGAGATTTTAATGCAGTTATAGACCCAGACTTAGATAGACAACCTGAGAGGGAGACCAGCCGGGAGACACGAAGATTAAGGGACTTTGTGGAAGCTATGGGTCTTGTGGATGCGTGGAGAACTAGATACCCAACAGATAAACAGTTTACGTATCACTCTGGGGCCCATAAAAGTCTCCGTAGACTTGACTATGTCTTCACTTTAGCCACTGGGATATTGGGCATGACAGAAATACAACATCAACCGAGGGGTATCTCGGATCATTCCCCGGTTAGCATCACATACACATCGTCAAACCTACAGGATCAGCGATTCTTCCCCATTAAACCAGACTATTTACAAAATAAGACGACTCGGAATGCGTTACTCCAGACAACCAAGCACTATTTTGAGGAAAACGAGCATTCGGTCACCTCACCATCGACACTGTGGTAGGCATATAAAGTGTTCTTGCGAGGCCAGGCTATTTCGGCAATTACAGGCAAAAAGAGAGATCAGCAGAAACATATAGGAGACCTCGAGGAAGCAGTAGACAGTGCAAAGAGGGCACATACAATAGATACTACTGAGGACACGGCACATGCATTGAAGCTAGCACAGGAGGAAAACAGGGCATACACACGAGAGGAGGTCGCTGACAGACTTAATATTTACGGGCAGGGAGACAAGGCAGGAAAACTACTGGCATGGTTAGGAAAGAAAGAAAGGGAAAAAATTGGATAGCGCAAATACATAAGCAGGACGACACACTGGTACAGGCCCCACAGCAGATTGCAGATGAACTAGCACGTCACTACGAATCGGTATACACACCAGTGGCTACGGCAACAGTGGAAGATAATCGGGCCTATTTACGTGATATACAGACTCCCAGGCTACGGGAAGAAGCGGTCTCTGCGCTTGAGAAAGACATGAGGCAGGAAGAGATAGCGCAAGCAATTAGGGCACTGCGCACGGGAAAGGCACTGGGGCCAAATGGCATCCCCAGAGAATTCTATAAGCTGGGGAATGCGCAGCTAGCGCCGCGCCTGCTAGCCATGCGAGGGACCAACGTCTGGCCACAATAGTTGCAATCCTCAAGCCGGGCAAGCCAGCGCAGGAATGTGTTTCATACAGGCCAATTTCGCTATTAAATGCAGAGGCAAAAATATTAGCGAAGGCTCTGGCTACCAGACTCCAGCCCTGTCTGGCCGACATCATCCACCCGGACCAATCAGGCTTTATGCCCCCCCGCAACACGGCACTCAATCTGCGGTGTTTGTTTGGTGTGCTAGAACGAAGAGAGGTACTATAGGAAGACGCAGCCATCCTCTCCCTGGATGCGCATATGGCATTTGATCTAGTGGAATGGCCATTCCTATTTGCAGTCCTCCAACATTTGGGCTTCGGCCCTAAATTCTGTAAGTGGGTGGGGTTACTACATGAGCAGCCACTGGCAAGGGTGGTGGTAAACAGATGTTTATCCAGAGAGTTCGGCCTGGGAAGAGGGACACGGCAGGGGTGTCCGTTATCCCCCCTGCTCTTTGCTATATTCTTGGAGCCATTAGCTGCATGTGTGAGACAGGACCCAATGATAAAGGGTATACGATAGGCGATAGGATGGGAAGATCGAATCTCATTGTACACAGACGACATCCTACTGTACCTCACCTCCCCAGGTAGGTCTATTAATTGTTTGCTGGACATCTGCACGGCGTACAGAAGAGCATCTGGATATATGATAAACTGGGACAAGTCGCTATTATTTGTCCTCCTTGGCCCGCCACCCCGATTACCAAGAGGGTGTGCGCTACAGACAGTTACAGATGGCTTCAAATATTTAGAGATCTTCATTACATCTGACACAGTACAATTTATAGATAGAAATCTGATGCAGCCGCTACGGCGACTCAAGCAGGATGTCCAGCATTGGCACTCGCTGCCCCTCATGCTCCTTGGCCGAGCGGCGCTGTTTAAGATGGTGGCGCTGCCGAGATTCCTTTACGCGTTACAAAACACCCCGTTCCTGGTCCCGTCTACATACCTCAGGGCAATAGAGGCAGAAATGACCACGCTGCTGTGGGAAGGGAAAACACCTCGCATTGCCATGAAGAAACTGCATAGAGGCTGGTTTGATGGAGGAATAGCTTTACCTGATATTAGGGCCTACTACTGGGCTGTACACCTTGTTCCGATTACCAACGGCTGCATATCCCCCAAGATGAGCCAGCGTTTAGGCTTGACAGGCATATCTTGGAGAAAGATGGAATCATGGATGCCCTATATAATAAGAGACGTAAGCAGTTGGCCACCGGACCGACACTCCATATGATTAGCATCTGGTTTATGACGCAGCGCGCAATAGGATGAGAGGGAGTGATTACATTGGCAACCCCATTGTGGGACACCCGAAAGCTAGGCAGACTGGGTAACTCTAAGGGATTTCCGAACTGGGACAACATTGGGATCTCCTCAATGTGAGATCTATGGCAGAAGGGAACGGTGATTCCGTTTGCGCAACTACAGGCCACCTATGGCCTTGCTGAGATGGAACGCTTCTGCTATATACAAATTAAACATGCCCTGACATCTGCTTTGCCGCCTGGCGAGACCCCAGAGGAGTCCTCGCCGTTGGAGGATAGGCTCCTGACTGACCACCTTAAAAAAAGGCGACATCGACAACGTATAAAAGATCATTAACAACAGACCTGCCCCCGCAGAAACATTGAAGAGGGCGTGGGAAAGGGATGTAGGTGACATTTACGAGGTGGATTGGAGGGATGCGCTCACCTCCCCGAGAGAGGCTGCAATCCTGTCAAGGCTGCGACTGGTGCAGCTCAAAATATTACATCGCACATATTACACAAGGGTGCTCTTACACAAAATTGGAAGGACAGATACTCCACAGTGCTTGAGAGGATGTGGGGAACTAGGGACCTTCTTTCACATGGTGTGGGCATGCCCAGTGATAGGGAGGTACTGGATGGCAGTATTGAGAACAATCTCCCAAGTAACAGAAGTCACGATGTTGCCTGAGGTAAAATATTGCCTGTTAAACATCTGGGAACCAACAGATCTGAATGTGACGATGCAAGGGTGGGTAACCATGGGGTCACAGTGGCCAAGCGAAATATTGCACTGAACTGGGGCTCCGGGACCTGCCCGACACTGACCCAGTGGTGTGCAGATATGGACCTGGCAATGGTGGCGGAGAAATCTTTTTTTTATACAGGAGATGTCCCAAAAAGTGGGAAAGAGTCTGGGGTAAATGGAACTCGTACAGGGGAGACATATGCGACCCACCACCTCCGGGGGACAGTGATTCAGATGAGAGCGAATAAATACCTTTTCTTTCAGGAGACCGGACTACCATGCTATAGATTGGGAGAGTTCCTAGTTTTCAGATGCAAAGGGAAAGGTTCCCCACAGCTACAGTTGTGAATAATTTGATATGCGTTGTTTTCTGATCTGTATCTTTATCATGCATATATTAATGTAACATTTTGCTTTTACAGTCAAATAAAAAGTTTTACAACAAAAAAAATAGATAAACAGGTGCGAAAGATAAAAACTTCAAGTAATCAGATGGGTGATGTTAAGGAAATGGACAAATAATTAGACAAATATAACACCAAGACCATATTATATTTCTTGCCATCCCATTGACCCGATAAAGCAGCAAACCTTCCATAGTCATCATTATAAGTGTGGTACACCACCATTGGAAACCGCTTGTTCACTAAGACACCAACTCCCCTGGACCCTGAGGAGAATTCTGCATGTGCTGCCATGTGGAGCCCCCATCTATTCAGTGCCTTGACCGCTGTACCCTGCATGTGTGTCTCCTGAATCAGTGCTACTGCCGTGTTTTTTCTTCTGATGTATTGCAGCACTAAACCCCGCTTTATTTTGTCCCCCAGCCCATTTACATTCCAGGAGAGCACTCTTAGTTGCGGCGCCCGCTGTAGGGCCTCCTGAGTCCCTGTGGATGTGCTACTAGTGTTCCGATGTGTACCCGCCATGTGAGGTGATGTACATATTTATTTATTGAAAATAATCATCTCCTCGAACCCGATCAGGCCGGCTTCAGGGCTCATCACAGCACGAAATTGGTCATGCTTTCCGTGCTGGATGACCTGAGACTTAAGACAGATAGAAAAGATCTGTGTGCCCTGGTGCTGCTTGACCTCTACGTGGCATTCGACACAGTCAATCATGACCTACTATTGTCGCTGTTGAGGGACTTCGGCATCCAGGGCACTGCGGACGCCTGGCTGGCCTCTTTCCTTAATAATCGTGTGCAGAGAGTTCAACTGACAGACTTGGTATCAAAACCAGCAGGTCTTACCGGCGGAGTACCCCAGGGCTCAGCACTCTCACCTCTCTTGTTTAACGCATATCTGCAGCCCTTGGTCGCTGCACTTAACTCAATGAAGTGCCACCTTTACAACTACGCGGACGACACCCCGATTATCATACAAATTGACAATTCACCAACAGCTAATCTGAGAATTCAAAACATATTTAAATTTACTGTAAACTGGATGACAGCCAATTTGCTCAAAATAAACCCAGACAAAACAGAGGTGCTGGCTATTACCACAGCAGCTAGCCCCTGGAATTATCCTCTGTAGCCAACTGAACTGGGCCCTGCTCCGGAACTAGCAGCGGCTGTAAAAAGCTTGGGCATCCATATAGATGCCAAATTCTCCATGTCGAAACAGTTCTCGTCAGTTGTTGGCACCTGTACGGGCCTGCTTAGACAACTGCAGAAAGTATCTCCACTGCTGACCTCAGCCACGCTCAGATGAGCGGTATCGGCTATGATCCTGGCGCGCCTAGACTATGACAACTCGCTATATGCTGGCCTTCCACAACAGCAGTTGGCCAGACTTCAAATAGTCATGAATGACGCAGCCTGACTAATCCTAAAACAAGCAAGAAGGACGCATGACACACCACTGCTACGGGAGCTTCACTGGCTCCCAATTAGGCAGAGAGTTAAGTTCAAGGGCCTCTGCATCACACATAAAGCTCTACATGGACAAGCCCCAAAGTACATCAGGGAGCGGCTGATCCCGTATGTCCCAAGCAGGACATTGCGATCAGCAGAGGCCACCCTTTTGGTGTGTTCACGCTTTAAACTATCCTCATTCGGTGGGCGAGCTTTCTCCAATGCAACCCCGACGGCCTGGAACAACCTGCCAATAAGCCTCCGCAAGGAAACACGCTTGCTGCCCTTTAGGAAAATGCTTAAAACGGTGCTCTTCACAGAGGCATGGAGCACACCCTAGTGGTCCCCTACAATGCTCTTCCCACTTAGTCAAGTGTGCTCCCCCTGACAAGCGCTTAGAGACCCCTGGGTGATAAGGCGCTCTATAAATCAAATAAATAAATAAAAAAATAAATATCCTCTCCTTGTTGAGACAAGTCAGCATGATCCTACTCACAGTTCTGTATGGTCCAGGTGCTTGAGTCGATTTTCCCAAGCCGCTCGAATTTCTCATTTAGCAAGGTTGTGCCCCGTCTAAGTCTGTATCATTATCAATTGTTCCGTGGAATCTACTCGGACCTCCTATCCTTCACTCGTCTTCACCGCCAGCTCTTTGTTCCTTGCTTATCCCCTGCATCCCCTCCTCTCGTTCCTCACCTCCGTCTTGTTGAGAGGGCTGCCGGCGCTGTTCCCGCTGCCCCGATGCTTGTTAGCTGGCCTCCAGCCTTCCAGCCAGTCAGTAGCCTCCCCAGGCGATTAAAAAAAACAGGTTTTTCCCTCCGCTTCCACTCTCAGCTTTGCCGGGAAGATCATTGCATACTTCAGTTCCCTTTTGCAAATTTCCTTCTTTAGTTCCGTGAAATTGCGCCTTTGGGCCGTGACTGCCGCGTATAGTCAGGGTAGAGCGTCACCGTACTGTTCTCCACTTGGATAGGGGGGCCCATTTGGGCCGGCCGGAGAATCGCATCCCTGTCTCGGAAATTAAACAGTCTTGCGAGAATCGGCCTCGGGGGAGCTCCTGGTCTGGGTCGAGCGTCCGGGACCCTGTGCGCCCTTTCTACTGAAAATAATTTAGATAGTCCTCTGGGGCACAGCTTAGTTTGGATCAGGTCTTCCACATATAAGTACAGTCCGGGCCCCCGAATACTCTCCGGCACACCAACTAGGCGCACGTTGTTGCGCCGAGAGCGCCCCTCCTGATCGTCCAGCTTTGCCGAGAGTTGTAGGTTCATTTTTTCCAGGTGCGCCATTTGTTTCTGCAATGTTGCGGTGTCTGATGTGAGGGTTTTCGTCGTGGCCTCTACCTCCGTCACCCTAGAGCTAATTTTGGAGAGGTCAGCCCTTAACAGAGACACCTCTGTGGAGATGGAGCCTATGGATGTTTGCATCTGTCGCAACGTTGCCATCACATCTTGCAATGTGACCTCTTTCTGGGGCCCGTCCGCATTGGCGTTCTTGGGCGGAGATCCCGATTGTGGCTCTGCCTTTTGAGTCTTCGTCAGCGTGTATTTATCAATGCGATTTTGTTGCACCTGCCGCGCCCCCCTGGAGCTCATCTTGCCGCTCTCCAGGTACCCTGCGTTACTTAACCCCGGGGGGGTGCGCTCCTCAATTGTAGTTCGCTGCCTCCCCACTGTTACTGGCCCTCACCGGGTCTTGTCACAGGCCTCAGAAGCCCTCCCTGTTTATATTGCCCCTGTTTCACCATTTGGGCCACACCAGCACTGAAGGCGTCACACTGCCTCGTGCGTCCCTCTTTCACCTGCGCTGTAGTTTTTTCCCCCCGGGTGTTCCTCCGGCTGCCTCGCTGTGCTCCTTCCAGACACTCTGCGCTGATGTCACACTATTTATCGTGGCCAGGAGGGGGTCCGCTTTGAGCCACTGCAATTGTGCCAGCTGTAGAAAGTACTCGTGACCGGCAACACTCCAGCCCGGCTCCTTAAAACTGGAGCCGGTCGCCGCCTTGCCGTCCGGCCACCGTGCGTGCTCCGAGTGTGCGGCCCTGGCCTTCACTGTGGGTCCCAGGTTCGTTTATGGATGTTAGGCCTCAGCTCCACCCCTTCCTCTTTCCCGGTTCTGGGGACACTGTGCTCCTTACCGGATCACGTTTTCAGGTAGCGGGGGACACACTGCCGCTGTTCCAACGCTCTGGGCACTTCAGGTCGCAAGATTAATGCAGGATTTGTGGGTCAAGGCTGCCGGGTATCGGGAGCCTCTCTAGGTTGCGGCCATCTTGAGTCGGTCGCAAGCCATGCCCCCTGCTTATCTATTATGATTTGTGTACTTTGTATGTTGTTTTCATTATCTTTTATCTACTTGTACGCCATGTTTATACTCTCTTACTCATGTAAAGCGCTCTGATACCTCTGGGTCTAGCCAGCGCTATATAAAACTTTTAAAATAAATAAATACAACGTGACACATCTAGGGAGATGCGTCATGTTGTAAAGCCCTGCGCCACATTAAACCTGTGTCAGTTTTAATTATGCAAGGTGGGCGTTCTGTCAGAAAAAGCATCTAAAAAGTGACACAGTGAAATCAACAAGATTTCACGGAGTCACTTTTCAGAGGCCTCTGCAACGAAATCTTACAGCTGCTTGATGCAGGCATAAGGAGTGGCGCGGAATGTTAGGTATGGGCGGTCCCTGAACATTGCTGGAGTTGCGTCGCGCTTGCGACAAAACTCCAGCGATGCGCCTCCCTTACACCATCAGATGCGACACGCATCTGTCTATTCCTGCGCCATGAAGCGCTGCATTGTAAATGAGACTCACCCGTGGTGGCGCAAGGGTAGAATTGTGTGCCGCATCTTTACTGGCGCATCCCTGCTGATATGCAGGGATGTGCCAATCCATGTCAATCCTTGTAATTTGGAGAAGTGTGGCTCAATGGTTAGAGCGGCAGACCCTGATGCAGAGGCCTAGCCCGGGACCAGTGTTCAATTGCCCGCCTCGGCGGGTCTTGGGCTCAAAATTCCACGGACCTGATAATTCTTGCCTCAGTGCCTATTCCAATCATGGAGTCCCACTCTGCAACTCTGGGCAATAGCTTGCTTAATCTTCACAACAGCCCCCACAACGCTAAGGATGCCTGGCCTCCACCTTGGGGGTGCCCAGGAGTGGACGCCTCACAGGGAAAGCCAGGATTGGTTCCACAGCGGTATTCGTACAAGCGCCTTGAGACCCTTGCGGGTGGGTAGTGCGCTATACAAGTATCAATTTACATTTAAATCTCCCCCTTATTCTTTCAGTAGGACTTGAATGGAGGGCAGCTCCTGAGTTATAGCAGGCTGTTATTACGTCTGAAATCCTTGCTAGACTGTTCCAAAGTCTTAGTCAGTGTTCACAGTACACCTGTTACGTGCTTACTATATCTAGTGGCTTGTTGTCATTGAGGTAAGTAATGTGTTACACTTTACCTTACATTTTGATCCGCAAAAAGCGCTATGAGGCACCCTAGTTGAAAAAAGGTGCTATAGAAATGTAAAATACAATACCGTATAAGCATGTTGATTGTGATGCTTTGAGCGATCCGTGAAATACGCATCTTAATAGGCATGCCTAGATTCCCTGTTAATGTTGTGAATCAGCCTTAACCCCCCCCCCGCCCCCCACCATGTGCACGGTGGGCCTCATTACAATTCTAAATTCTAACTTATGACGTTCATTCAAGCTTATTTGATTGACTTGACCTTTCATCGCCTCTGTGGTCCCAGGTGCTGCTTCATATGACTTCACTACAAATTTACTATTCTGAATGAGCCGTAGATAAACATGGATGTATGGGGCACTGTTTTTATGAGCTTCGTGCCTGATGTCCAACGGAGAAGGAATGCTGCGGCGGGGCAGCAGTCACCTGACTGGGCAGCCAGTGACCTTCTGTCTGATTACTCACATCAGGGGGTTTGCAATTGTGTTATTGCAGGCTGTATTTACACTGTCTCTGGCATATCCTAGTGGACACACCCTTCAGTGAGTCAAGGTTTGGTAGCTCATCAGCCTAGGGTTGCTATTCTGGGCCTGGTGTGTGTTTTTGTTTCCTGCAAGGGGCATGTCTTGGAAACCTTTATATATATCCTGTAACTTTTAATTTTTCCACAGTGTAAGGAGAAATCTGTGGGCTTTCCATTTAGTTTGCAAGTAAACTCCTTCGAATGAAGAAGTAGCCGATATCTTAAATCAAGATTGCAGATGCATTGCTTGGATTTCCAAATCAAAAGAAATGTCTCCTGAGAGGATAAAACAGAGGACTATTGAATTGGGAACTTCTCTGCAGTGCCACACATTCTTGTTTTCTCTGCTGTGATTTTCCACTTATGAATTTAAAGTGCTTGTTTAGTCCTTTTAATGTTCTCTAAGTTATAGACTAGTTGTTTTATACCTTTTTTTATACCTTTTTTTTTAACCATATTAAGGGTTAATATGACTGCTGCAAAGAATGTGCACCATACAGATCACAGCAGTGTATTTTATGTGTATAGACCTGTGGGTTTCTGCTTTTGTCACAGGGATCCTTTTGATACTGTGCAGTTCACAATCTACAATAGTAATCTAGCACAGTGAGCTAAGAACTGCATACAAACACAATCAAGCATGCAGTCATCTATTCAAACACTTATGGCGGGATTACCAAACATGCCAACATGTCTTACTCTTATAGTATTACAGACATTCTCACAAATTTCAAGATATAACCAGGACTTAGCGCGTCATGGCAAATCACTTATACGGCCCCAAATTCTAGGCCTATTATCTATGCCAATGCTTGTTCTTCTTACTTTTTTAATATGTTGTCCTTTAAAAAAAAATTACTTTTTCCAAATTAAACATTATATTTTTGTGGAAAAAGTATCTCGTGATTTTAATTTTTCTCAAATGAAGTTTCATCAGTCTGCTTTTGTCAGGCTTACTCTCTTTATTTTAGAAATTTGTTTTAATGACATATTAGCTATCAAAAACAAAAACATGAGTAGGTTAGCATGAACAAGCTCGAATTATGGTTTCCATAAGAGATGATGGACAATGGCATCTAAGTCTAATGAGCACTTTGCCTTCTATGCACAGACATGTTTACAGATGGCTAAAACAAGAAAAGTCTCTAGTGAATTTGGTGTCCTTTAGAATGTTGTGCTCTTCTGCTTAAAGTTGTTGGGCATTCAATAGTCAGGTCACATCATGATTAGCTGTGGTAAGTCTCAGCTGGAGGTGTGTTTATTCATTAGATATTCATTTGTGTTCCATTGAGGCCTCCAGAGGATGATGTAGATTTTGGGGCAGAAGATACAACCCAGGAGTCCAGCACTGGAAGTCAGGATGGCAAAGATCTCCACGGCCAACATGTACCTGCCCTTGGTGCTCAGGTACGCTGGGATGAAGGAGACCCTGACGCTGCAGAATACCAGCATGCTGAAGGTGATCAACTGGGCTTCATTGAAAGTAGATGGTAACTTCCTAGCCATGGAGGCGAGAACAAAGCTCAGAAGAGCCAACAATCCTATATAACCAACCACTGCATAAAATGCAAAGACTGATCCCTCATTACACTGCATAAAAACATAATATAGAGTTTAAAACACATCCTTTCAAAGAGATACAGGAAAATAGTCTTCAGCAATAGCTATGCCGCTGGTATTTGCCTCTATTAGATCCCCCTATTAGCTGCCTCAACCTCTTGGTTTATATATTTTATTCATAGGTTTAGGGTTCAACATCAAGCTGCTGATATGGGCTGAATCCAGAGAAACCTTGAAGTTCCACTTTAAAAACTGTAGATTGGCTACACGAGCCTCAGTTGATGAAGACTACGCTAACATCAACCATCCAAAACTCCCATCCCAATAAACTAAGCAGAGATACATGTTGTAACTCTCATGTAACTGATGTAATAAATAATCATGGTTCTTCATTTAATAATAACTTGCTTATGCCTGCTTTCCTACTGTTAGACCTAGAAATAGAGAAACCCCAAGAAGAAGTCCAGCTTTCAAATTCTAATTGAAGACCACCTTTAATAAAGACAATTTGACTAGTCCACCTAGCACTAGTCACTGCTGATAGGCAAATGAAAATAACCATTTAGATACTTCAACCCTTAGCCTACCCGGTATTAAAACTTCCAAAGCCTGGATTTTTATGCCTGTTAACCAACCTGACAATTGCTTAATGCGTTGGAACGTAGTGGGGCTATAGTCCAAAATAGTGTATCATGGAAGAAGACTTTGACTTTTGCCTATTTCAGGAAAACTCAACAATTACTCCAGTATACCAAATGGGATTTAGGACTTTTAGTATGGAGGCCCAAACTATCAAAGTAGGCAGGACATCAGGAGGGCTAATAATGTGCTTTAGAAGCCTCTTAATTGTAAAATAAGCCTCAACAATACATGTATGTTCACTCAGATCCTTTAGTTTTGGTGTTTATATAAATAAACTGTCAAAGGTAATAGCATCTGGAGCTCCAATCCATGATTCATATGGAGGGGCAGAGCTCATACCTATTCCTAAAAAATTGCTTTTCTACTATTCCAGGAAATTAACGGCCAATAAATGTCATTGATAATCTCAGGAAGATATTCTGAAAGCAGGGTTTAAAATCCTCTGGATGGATGAAAACCAAAGACAGTGGCAGTTAGCACTCTCAGTGCAATTACTGTGAATTTGTCATGAGTGAGACTCAGGTAGGGCCCGATTCACAGAACTAACTTAAGACAAAATCCTAAACTTACTACCATTTTTGTATTCACAGAAGGCAATTCCTCATTTTGGTATTCACAGAAGACACTAAGGGCCCGATTCACAGAAAGAACTTAAGACTCAATCCTAAACTTACTACTATTTTGGTATTCACAGAATGCACTTACTACTTTTGGCATTAACAGAATGAACACGCTACTTTTGGTATTCACAAAAGTTAGGATTTTGTCTTAAGTTTGTCTTAAGACAAACTTAAGACAGACTTATGACAAACTTAAGACAGACTTAAGACAGACTTAAGACAGACTTAAGACAAAATCCTAACTTAAGTCTGTTTTAAATCTGTCTTAAGTTTGTCTTACGTCTGTCTTAAGTTTGTCTTAAGACAAAATCCTAACTTCTGTGAATACCAAAAGTAATAAGTTCATTCTTTGAATACCAAAAGTAGTAAGTACATTCTGTGAATGCCAAAAGTAGTAAGTGCATTCTGTGAATACCAAAATAGTAGTAAATTTAGGATTGAGAATTAAGTTCATTCTGTGAATCGGGCCCTTACTCATTTCGGTATTCACAGAAGTTAGGACTCCTAACTTTAGGACTCCTAAATGCCTTCTGTGAATATTGAAAGTCTTAAAATTAGGATTTTCCTCAATTTATTAGTAGTAAAGTCAGGACTCCTAACTTTAGGACTCCTAAATGCCTTCTTTGAATACCGAAAGTCTTAAAATTAGGATTTTTCTCAGTTTAGGAGTCCTAAAGCTAGCTTTACTACTACTAAACTGAGAAAATCTTATTTTTAAGACTTTCGGTATTCACAAAAGGCATTTAGGAGTCCAAAAGTTAGGAATCCTAACTTTACTACTACTAAACTGAGTAAAATCCTAATTTTAAGACTTTCAGTATTCACAGAAGGTATTTAGAAGTCCTAAAGTTAGGACTCCTAACTTCAGTGAATATCGAAATGAGTAAGTGCCTTCTGTGAATACCAAAATGAGTAAGTGCCTTCTGTGAATATCAAAATGATAGTAAGTTTAGGATTTTGTCTTAAGTCAGTTCTGTGAATCGGACCCACTGTGAGGTTCGCCCAAAGCAAAGGTCCAAAAACTGGGTACTCAAATGCAAAAAAACCAATGGGACTAAATGGGTGGAACATGTTTTCCACAATAACAATATTAGCCCACTTCGTAGTATATCTCGCTATATGTCTACTCTATGAGCTTTACCCTTTTTCATTGTGACATTGACTGTTTGTTACCCAAATCCTCTTTATTGATTCAGTACAGGGACCACTGTTTGCTTTTTTAGCACACCGTTCAGCAGCTCATATTTCATGGTACACAGTTATAGTGCCAGCTCACCAGCAGGGAAGGCCGTCCTCTTAATTTAATGACCATGAGTGAAGGGTACCCCCTTTACCTGTTAAAAAAATATATGAAAAAACTGTTTGGTCCCTTGCAATGTGCTGGGTCTCAATGAGTTTGTTGACAGAAGACGAAGAGTATATACATTCATTCCTGAGAAGACATGGCAGGGATAGTTTTGCTACAAGAGATGTGTCTCATTGACTGTATAAGCTAGGGGTTGACAATATAGATCTCTCTAGGCATTCTTTTTTAGTTCAGATATTCTAGGCCATATAGGGAGAGAAGTTTGTTCGTAGTTTATAGCTACTGGATGGTAGAGTGTTGTGTCTCATTAACCCGATACTGATAAATCTGGTTACTGTAAAATAATAGACTTGGCAAGTACATATCTAGATGTCCACATAATGTGGAAGAAAACTTTAATTGTATATTAGATTAGAAAATAGATATACATCCCCAAAAACTGAGCACAAATCCAGGCATGAGAATAACCTTGGCTTATAATTTGGACAATATTATCTGTGTTGATATATTGAAAATAAAGCTGGACTGCATTTTGGTCATGATTTCCTTAATGTCAAACATTCAAACAGCTAGGTATGTAAGCAGATATTTTTCATATCACTCCTCACTTTTAGTAGGTTATGACTTTTGTAGTAGAAGCACGCAAATTCCCACTTGGAAAATGAATTCTGAGATACTCAAAGATACTATTTGTCTAGCAGATATATGCACAATGTTAGACATTTAATTTAACCCCTCCCCTGCTGATGACGGAGCGGTTCCGTCATGGCCCGGCCGCCGCACCTGCGCGGCGCTGATTTCGCGCCTGCGCGGCCGTTGTATTGAGCGGGGCGGGTCATGACGGAACCGATCCGTCACAAGCACAGCTCAACCACTGCTGGTGACGGAGCGGTTCTGTCACCAGCATGCGGCCGCCGCACGGCCGCCCCGCCCTGTTAGCGCTGCGGCAGAATAGCCGCCGCAGCGAAAGGGTTAAATAATAATTTATGATCCATGGAAAAAAGGGTAAATGAGTGGGAAGCATTGGAGGACGCCACTGACAAAATCTGTCTCATCATGGACCAAGGTGATACCGCAGCCCTAATCGTAATCAATCTCTCTACAGCGCGTTATGCACCATCTCCCTCCCAAATCCTCATTCAATGCGTCCACGAATCAGGAATTCATTAAATGATCTTTAATGGATTAGCTGTTTCACACAGGCTATACACAGAAAGTCAGCCTAGCCCCTTACACCTCTGAACCCTCCAACCTGAAATGTGGTGTCCCACAGGGATCTTATCTCAGCTCAACGCCCTTCAAAATCTTGCATGGCCCACTCGTCAACATCATCATACCACATGGTTTTCATATCATCTCTTGCACCAATGACACACATCTCATCCTCTACCTATTCAAGGAAACTCCAAGCATTGAAGCAAAGTTTGTTGACTTTGTGTCAGAGGTTGTCCTCTGGATGAAATCTATCTGCTGAAATTCAACTCAGATAAGAGGGAGGTGGTACACCTCCAAAGAGAACCACAGATCCTCTGCATAGTGGCCATGAAAACTGGGACTAACACCCGCCCTGTCCAGCCTAGCCAAGGATTGTGATCAACAACCTCAATTACCAATTACCACCTCCTGGCTTCACACCCTCAAGATCTTTCGGAGAGTTATCAAGTGACTTCTTCTCAATGCCTGTTGAACCATCGCTCAGCAAGCTAGACTACAGGAACATACTCTATGTAGGAATCTCTATCCCTCTCACCAAGAGGCTCCAGGTTATCCACAATGCAGCAGCCAGACTCCCACTCAAAATCTATTCCCCACCCACATATCAATCTACTTAAAATACCTTCACTGGCTCCCCAACCACAAGTTTGTCCTTTTCAAACTACTCACTGATATACAAAGCTGTGTACAACCAAGATCCCACTTACCTGAACAACCAGATCAACTTTTATACCCCAGGCAGATGCCTTTGTTTCACCAACCTTCTGCTTACCTCCGAACCTCACACTTGAACAGCCTGTGACGATGACCGCCCCTTCCAGTACCTTGCTCCTAAAGCCTGGAAAGAACTTTCGTTTACTCCAGTATTGGATATTTCATAGATTCACATGCTTGTTTGTCTGACAGAGGCATGCATGGCTAAACTACTCATGTGTCTACCACGTAGCCTGAACTATGAATGCATCTGAACCACGTATTCCTCTACGGCCTATGCCTTTACCAAGCACGCCTTTACCACACATTTCTGTGGTAAAGGCATGATTGATATAGGGATGTGTGTTAAAGATCCCACCCTATGCCTCCTGCCCTTGGCCCTAAAACTACCCGACCCCCTGAACCCTAAACAGAACCTCAACTCCACCGAGACCCAAAAACCTTTCCGACCTCCAGCCCTAAAAACTACCCTGACCCCCCCAAGCCCTAACAACTACGTAGGTTTAAACCAATCAGGTTGTGGCTTCCTCTAGAACATTCCTGTGAGAAGCCCCGGTCCCTCAGATTTTCTACCATATGTCGTGTAAGGGTGTCTCCATTGAGCTCTGCTTAGTTCTACCTGTTTCAGACTTGTTCCAGAACAATTTCAGCTATATAACTCTTCGGATATATACAGGTATATATACATACTTCAGCATGTTTGTTGTTTCCTGCTCCAAATCTGACTTTGACATGTCAGAAAAAGCAAAGAAAGGCCTATCCCAACTCTGTGGTACTAGTGGCAAAAAGAATCTTTATTCTGATGAACTTCAACAAAACTGCTTTTATCCATCTCACACAGCCAAGGACTACAAGGTATATTGTACCTTCTCTTCAAAAACCTTGAAAGACTTTGAAGGGAGACTGCTGTGATGGCTCCCAAAAGTTAAAACCAGAAAGGAGCCTGTGTCAGATGATGGCAGTGAGGATTCTTTATCTTTCTCAAAAAGGTCGCAAAAAGGAGACAGATGTTTCCCATACTCCTCCCTTTCAGGAAGAGACAGAGTTGACCTCCCAGAGCACTAGCACCTCTTTCATGGACAGCAACAGCATTGGTCAGGCTGGGTAGCTGAAAGTTGATAAGCTGGACACTGCAGGTTCGGTTCTTGCGGTCTGCAGGAGAGTAACTCCTCTAATCCAAGAGAGTTCATGGGCACTTTCCAAAGGGCTGGAGGTCCATTGTGGTCTTAAGAGTCCTCGCAGTGGCGGGATGAGACAGAACACTATAATAGTTGAGTCTTGGCAGCAGCAGGCAAGGATTTGCGCCCAAAGTCCACATTAGGCACTCAGTTCTTGGGTTCAGCGGCTCTTCTTTGCGCAGTTTCTTCCTAGGTCCATCGAATCTGAATTCAGGGTACAGAGGTGACACTTAAATACTAAATTTAGGGGCATTAAAGGGGGTGACAGGTAGTAACCAATCTGCTACCTATCTTTAGGTTGTCTATACCCGCTACGTCCCAATTTCCTGTGGGAAAGGACACAACCCTTACCCTGATAGGCTACTTCCCGTTATCCTAAGATGGAAAATTTCAAAAAGTGCGGTCCACATCACATGCCCCAACCTAGGGGTGGTGCTGGCTTAATGTGGGAACACCTCCTAATCAAACTCATTTTTCCACCAGTCCTCCAACCAAAAATGGATCAGGACAGAGGGTTTGGCATCCTTCACTATGTGGAGATGCCTGGGTTGCATTTTAAAGGCAGCATCACCATTGAAGCTTCCCACTTTGGAATGGCAATCTGGCCCAGAGGAGGAGTGAAGCACCTCGCCCAGAGCAGGCATTGTTACCGGCCTCTGAGAGCACAGGCTCTCACCCCATGAGGAGAGAAATACTTCAGCGGTGGCAGGCTGTCTATGACTAGTCAGAGAACACACCAGTGTTGGGTAGGTTTTCAGGGGACACCTCTAATTTTGTCGTCTGTGTGCATTTACTAATAAATCAAACACTTGTATCAGTGTGGATTTATTAAGACAAGATGCTTGGTACCCAACATCCCTGGAAACACTGAAGCCATTAAGATTCTGTGGAACTCATAATGATGGGTGCCCAGCCCATGTACTCTCCATGGCTTCCCTGAGCACTTACAATATCCAAGATTGGACTCAGATATGGTAGAGTCTGATCTGCTCCAGAAGATAGGACATCAACACTTCACTTTTCTCTGCACCAAATTATAATGCCTACAATGGCAGTTGACATGGTCTTGCTGAGGGGTCTTTACTTGACCAATTGGTGCTGCAGCCCTAGAGGACCATCTTCAGTCCCAATGCCCAAGGTGCCAGGGCTACCGTTTACCAGGGACTCAAAGGCATGACTGAAGTTATGCCAATTGTAGTTCAGTTTTGGGAAAGAGCTCTGACACTGGCCCTGGTTAGCGGGGAACAAGTGCAATTCCAATCACAATCACACTGTGTCTTCATCTTCTAAGTGGAAGAACCTTGAACGGCCATCTGCATTGACATGGTCAGTCTTAGGTCTGTGTTTCACTGTAACATTTTGTGGTTTTCACCTTTCATTTGCATGAACCATCTGAGAGGTCTGTGGTCAGTTTTAATTAGGAAGTGAGAACCAAACAAATATGATCTCCGCTTTTTAGGGACGAAATCACAATTGCAGTCCAATGTGCTACTTGGGGAGTTACCTCCTGCTAGTGTAAGCAACTGGTTGGTGAATGCCCTCATTATTGGTCTGGGATAGGACCTCTCCTATCCCATGTTCAGAGCTATCTGCCTGCATTATGAACTACTTGGTATAATCTGGAACTTTCAGAATGGGTGCTCAGAACATTGTTTCCTTCACGGTGTCAACAACCCTTTGACAGCTCACTATCCAGTTAACCTTCCTGGGCATCTTTTTGGAGGTCGGTTCTGTGAGGGTGGCCACATATCCCTTCACAAACCTCCTGTCATACCCAGCCAAGGCAAGGAATACCCTGACTTGGGTCTGAGTTGCTGGAGAAGAATTGTCCAGAATTGTCTGAATCTTGGGTTGTAAGGGTTGAACGTGGCCTCCACCTACAAGGTGGCTCAAGTACAGAACCATGACCTGACCTATATGACACTTGCTTGCCTTGATAGTGAGAACTACACTTCTCAGAGCCTCAGTGACCTTGCCAAGGTGGATCAGGTGTTCCTGCCAGGTGGAGCTAAAGACAGCAATATCCTCAAGATCAGCTGCACTAAAGGAGTCCAACCCAGCAAGGACTTTATTCACCAACCTTTGGAAAGTGTCATGGCCATTCTTTAATCTAAAGGACGGTGTTGAGAATGCTGATTTTGCTTTTGCTTCAGGGGTCAGACTTATCTGTCAGTACATTGATGTAAGATCGAAAGGACTGAGATATTTGGCTGTTCCTAACCTGTCAATCAGTTGATCAGCCATAGGAATTGGGTGCACATCTGTTTTGGTCATAGCAATGAGACCCTTATAGTCCACACAAAACCTAATCTCTTTCTTTCCACCCTGGGTGTGAGTATTTTGGACTAAAACAACTGGGCTGGTCCAGGGGCCTCAGATGGCCCAATAGCTCCAAATTCTAGCATATTGCTTACTTCCGCTTTGATGCTCTCCTTGATATGATCAGGCTGCCTGTAGATTTAGTTTTTGACAGGTAGGCTTTCCCCAGTGTCCACATCATGTGTACACCAGTTAGTCTAGCAAGGTGTTAAGTAGAAGAGCTCAGCCAACAGATTTAGGACCTACCTGCAATCAGTCTGCTGTTGGGCAGTGAGGGTATCTGACAAGACCACTCCATCAACTGACCCATCCTTAGTGTTGTTAGGGAGGACGTCAGGGAGAGGTGCACTTATTGTTTCCTGATCCTCAACTTTTACCATCAGTGTGGTCACTTCAGACTAGTCATGAGAGGGTTTAAGGCACTTTATATGGATGACCCTCTTGGCGTTCCTGCAAGTGCCAAGGTCAACCAGATAGGTGACCTCCCCTTTTCTCTCAAGGATGGGGTTGGGCAAGGTCCATTTGTCCTAGAGGACCCTAACTGCCACAGGCTCCACAAACCATACCTTTTACTCTGGTTGGAACTCCACCATGGCATACCAGAGCTTCTGGAGCCGTTGGCTGGCCTCAATGGTTTGTGGTTGCTTTTACAATGTACACTGCAATTCTGGAGTGAAGGGCAAGCTCATAGTCCACACTATCCTGTTTAAGGTTTTTGAGAGGTCTCTCCCATCCTTACTTCACAAGACACAATGGTCCTCTTACAGTATGAGAAAATACAAGTTCAGATGGGGAAAACCCTACTCCCTTCCATGGCACCTACCTGTAGGCAAAAGAAGGCAAGGAAGTAAGACATCCCATATCCTTCTGAGTTTTTCAGGGAGTCCACCAATCATGTCTTTTAATGTTTTGTTGAATCTTTCAACAAGTACAGTAGATGATATGTGGTAGTGAACCTGTAAGTCACCCCACATTAACCCCTCCCCTGCGGGTCTAATTCCCCCGCACAGTGCCCCCGTGCTCATGACAAGCTCGGCTCGTCATGCAATTCGGTGGCGCTGTGCTCATGATGAACTGAGCTCGTCATGTCCATGCCCGTTCCAATGGAACGCCCAGCACAGCAGGGGAATTATCCCCACGTGGGCGAGGCACCAAGGTCATGACGAGAACACGCCTCCATGGCTCATGACGCGCTGAGCTCGTCATGAGCATGCAACAGGTTAAGCCCACATGTGCTTTAGGCAAGCAGGCATTAAATTAGTACATCTGTCCGATACCAACTCCTTAGGAAAGCCAAGACTAGTAAAGTTACCAAGGAGGCCCAAGCCGCTGAAGGGGCTGGGGCAGTGGTTAGTCTTGTGAGGAATAGCTTTGAGATATCCGGTAGCATGATCCACTACTACTAGTATACATCTGTTTTCTATGCTGCTTGAGGGTCAAGGGGACCAACAACATCAACCCTACCCTTTCAAATTGAACTTTAAACACAGGTGGCCACCTAAAACTCCTGCACCTTCTGGTACATACCTGGCCAGAAGAAGTGGTTTATCAACCCATTCCGTGTTTTGGTCTGGCCAAGATGCTCAGCTCAGGGGATGTCATGGGCCAATGTGAGGAGACACTCTCTAAACTGCTGAGGTACTGCCTCTCTCCTAGCAGCACCAGGTTTGGGGTCTCTTGCCTCAGTGTTCATCCTCTCAATAGGTCCTGTGGGACCCACTGATATCTCCCTTTTCCTGATCACCCGCTTGCCGTCTCAAGCTTTTAAGAGTGAGACAGGTCCTCTGGACTTTCTCTCCGAAGGTTGGGCCATAATATCAGACTCCAATACTTCTGTTTCACCCTGGATTGTACTCTGTGCTCTTGTTTTTACACACACTTACTCAGGTATACCAGCATGGCTGCATGGGTTTTTCTTTCTACCTCAGCCCATGCTGAGAACTCCAAAACATTGCCAAGCAGGCACTGTACAAGGATTTCAGAGGATACCACCACCCTTTTGTGACCAGTAGCCCTTCCCGAGTATAAACCTACCAATGCCATTGGATGTATCTCAGCCTGATTATCAGCATTGAGGACTGTATAGGTCCCTTCAGACAAGGTCCTTGTTTGAGAACACTAGTTGCGCAGTCACCATGGTGGCACTGGCACCAGTATCTCTCTGAGCTTCACCACTAACCTCATTAATATGTGGTTGTTGTCTGTATTTCTCCAGCTACTGAGACAGACAGCCAGGGTAGCTATATCTACTACACCCTCTGTGGCTAGAGTTGCCTCAGTGGGCTCCATGACATGGTCAGGGCCCACCTGTGATCCCATCACTATTGCGTTTACTGCAGGTGCACTACAGGTATTCTTTTGTTTTTGCAGCCACGGTCTCCAGGGCAGTGTCTACAAGCCTAACAATCATAGCACTAAGCCTTTTTGGGATCCCACTTTTTACCCTGGCACCCAGCCTTAGACTGTGAAGAATTTTTGGGCCCTCCCTCCTGAGTAGGTTTTTGGGGGACTTTAGAAGACTTATTTTTATTTTATCTTTTTCGTCACCATCTTTCCCTTAGGGGTATTTTTGCCTCTTTCTTTTGGCCAAACTTTCACCAGTGGCCATTTTGGCCACCCTTGTGTTGATCCAGTGGTCTGCCTTCTTCCCTAACTCTTGAGGAGAAAGTGGATCTAGGTCTACCGGGAACTGATGTTACTTCTCTTGATAACAAATGCTCAATAGATGCTCTTTTATGAATAAATTGTAAAGCACATTGTTACCTTTTAACCAGCCACCTATTGTCTTAACTGAAAAGTCTAGAAAATCAACCCAGGATTGACTCTGGGTTCGTTTGAGTCTCCCTGAATCTGATTCTATATTCCTCAGGGGTGAGCCCAAAGCCCTCAATCAGGGTATTTTTCATGAGGTCATAAAACTCAGCATCTGCCCTTTCGTTGTCAGAAATCTACCCCTGCATTTATCTGGAAACTGCTCCGCCAAGAGAGGGCCCAAATGCTTTTTGACTACTTATCTACTGATGCAAGCTCTCTCAAAAGCAATCAATTACTTGGTGATATCATCACCAACCGCATATTTGGGGACGATCCCCTTGGGGATTTTGGGGTAAAAACAATCCTCTCATTCCCTAGTTATGAAATTGCTGCCACCAGAGATGGTCTAGGCCCATTTTGTGTCTAGGTTATTGTATGCCCAGGTGTTGAGCTTCTAAAGCTAACCTCCGTTCCAATCTTCTTTGGGTACATCCTGAGGGAGCTCCTTCTACTGAGTCAGGGGTCTCTGCCACTTACTCTGAATCATCTACTCCTGTTTGATTCTCAGGGGAATCATTTTCATCCACTTAATGATCTCCCTTATATTCTGCCAAAAGCCATCTAAGCTTTTCAGAGGTAGCACGAGAGCCAGTTTAAATACCATAGCCTTTACAGAGAGACATTGCTTCAGTGTAAGACAACTCTAGGTAAAGGGTCAGGTTGCATTCCTGAGCCTGGTCCTCTGTGCTGGACAATATTTCTAGTAAAGTTGGGACCTTAATGGAGAGATAAAAAACCTTAACAAAATACTCTTTTTCTTAACTAAAGTAAAGCCTCTAAAATTATACCCAGGAATTTTGGGGACTTAACCAAGTCTCTAGCAGCTAATTTTAGAAATTTTAAAAATTAGCCTAATTGAAAAATCTAACTAGCTGAAGAAAATTTTGGGATTTACTCATGTGGTTACAAAATGGTATGTGCAAATGCAAAGTCGCAGACCCCACCGCTGATCCACCAGTGTAGGACACTGGCTGTCGATAGAGTGCACTAAAATTAAGTATAAAGTGAGAGTCCAGTGAGACCCAGATTGGTATACATAGGCAACTGTAGATAACACTAATGCTCTATTTGTGGTAGTGTAGGTGAGCAGTTAGGCTTATCAGAGGGTAGTGCTAAGCATTTGTTGTACTCCCACAGGCAATAAATGAGACACACACTCAAGATTAAATCTGACACCAATTTGTAAAAATTACATTGATTTTCATATAATTTTTAAGACCCAGTACTTTGTTCACAGGTGAGAATTTATTTTCTAATGAATTATCAAAGTTTGAAAAAGAACCCACTATAGTGCACAACTGCGCACTATGCATTCCTATGGCAGGGAGATCAACAATACATATAAAATTGTACAGTCAGTTCTAGAGGTTCACCTTAGCAGTTTAGGATAGCAGCAGGTCTTGGTCTAATGTTTCACCATCAGATCATCAGCGGCGTCCTGGATTCTGCCGGGAGCAGGGTGCTGAGGTCATTGGTAGCTGGTGCACTACAAAGAAGGGGGTATCTAAAAAAAAGCTGCACAGGGGGACTTAGAGGTAAGTTAAGGGGACCCCTAAATGAAGGCTCAGTTGGCAAGGGTCTCAGTACCATAAGAGCACAGCTGGTTTGTCAGTTCCTATGCTGGTTGGGCTGGGTGCAGAACAGTTAGGTCAGCAAGCCTCTGTGGGTTAAGATTTTTTCAGAAAGAGACAGAGTTAACCTCCCAGAGAACGAGTGCCTCTTTCCTAGGCAGCTACAGAGTTTGTCCGGCCGGGGAGCTGCAAGTCGATAAGCTGGACACTACAGGTTTGATGCTTGTGGTCTGCAGGAGAGTAGCTCCTCTACTCAAAGGGATTTTCAAGGGGGCTGAGGTCATCTGTGGTTTTTAGAGTCCTCACAGTGGCAGGATGAAAAAGCACACCACGATAGTTGAGTCTTGGCAACAGTATGTAAGATTTTGCACCCAAAGTCCACACCAGGAATCTGAAATTCAGGGTCATGGGGTGCCACCTCGATACTAAATTTAGGGACATTACAGGGGGGTGACAGGTAGAAGCCAATGGGCTTCCTACCTTTAGGGTGTCTACACCTTCTATGTGACCACCTCCTGTAGGAATGGACACAACTCTGACACTGATAGGCTACTTCTCTTCATCCCAGGATGGAGGAATTCAAAAAGTGGTGTCCACATCATCTTCCCCATCCTAAGGTTGGTGTTGGCTGAATGTGGGCACACCTCCTAATCTAACTAATTTTCCCATCTATCCTCCAAACAAAAATGGAGCAGGGGGTTGTCATCATCCGCTAACTGGAAATGCCTGGTTTGCATTTCATAGGTGTCATTTGCTTTGAAGCTTCCCACCTTGGAATGTCATTCCATCCTGAAGGAGGTATGAAGCACCTCCACCCAGAGCAGGCATTGCTCTCGGCCAATACAAGCACAGACGCTCAGACCATGAAGTCAGAAACATGTTTGGTGGTGGCAGGCTGGCTAAGACTAGTCAGAGACCGCACCCGTGTTTTGTAGGTGTTCAGAGGCACTTCTAAGGTGCCCTCTGTGTACATTTATTAATATATCCAACACTGGCATGAGTGTGGATTTATGAATACAAGATGTTCGGTACCAAGTATCCCTGGTTACAGTGAAGCCATCATGGTGCCGGTGTACTCGTATAAACGGGTGCCCAGCCCATGTACTTTTTTATGGCTACCCTGTGCACTTACAATATTCAAGAATGGACTTAGGTATTGTAGGGTCAGATCTGCTCTGGCAGATAGGACCACACATGTCTCAATTTGGGATTCCTTCAATGCAATCACAATTTAAGGAACCTCAATTTAGAGATTCCTTAAATTGCGATTTTTGCATTTGGGATGATGCATCCCAAATGCAAAAATACCGGGAGCAAAGGGGCAGATTCTGAGAATCTGCCCATTTGCGACCGGTATTTACTTTGATGCATATGGCTTATAGATTGAAGAATTAGCACGTACCAGACAAAACCTTGAAGAAGACATTTTTAACATCAAGAGTGAATTTGAACTGAGAATGGAAGATGACATTTGGAAGAACACACTGGAAGGATGCAACAAAAAATTGGAGGCCTATGGTAAAAAGTTTCAGGAATGTAAACTGTGCAACTTCAAATGTGATACTATTGACTACAAACTAAATGAAACATACATGTGGGTAGAGGTATATGCCCAAAGAAGAAACTATAAAAAGGCCAACACATTTTCAGAGGATAGCAGAAATCGATCCATCCCGTGCACCAGTCACAGGCACTCAATTGAGGCAAGAGAAAGCCACAGCTAGCGCAGAAGCAACATAAACAATTTCTACAAACATTCAACAGACTTTTTTATCCATGGGCCATGATTTCGGACAACCATCAAATCTTATGATCACAAAGCAAACAACCACAAAAGGAAAACCTGCAGAGGAAAAGGAAAAACAAAGAAAAAAACCTAAGGATCCAGGACAATGTCTAGTAATTAATATTTCATCAGTAACACCTACTGCCCAACAGATGGCCGCATTAAATAAGGCTACAACTTTTGTTTCTACATACAATACAAATGCTCTAGAAGATGAAGCTGCTTTTTTTAGATTTAGAAGGACCCTGAGACTCAGACACTTTTTTACAAACATGTAACACTCTAAATTAAACACAGAACAATGGTATTTCATGGAATTTAAACCCAGAAGTGCATTCCAGGCTCCAACATCCAACAAAATGATACACACCTTTGAAATATTGGTGAAGAAAGATTTGAGCAAGCTAAATTTCTAATCAAACAAAAGATAACATTTAACAAAAAAATTAGAGGAACTTAGCAAGAAATGACGAATTGGTCGTCCAATTAGCAGATAAAGGAGTTGCCTTGGTTCTTATGGATGATGCCTTCTACACCGCAAAAGTAGATGAACACATGAATGATTAATCAACATATATAGAATTAAAAAGACATCCCGCTCCAAAGTTGACAGAAACTTTAGTCACAATACTAACCAAAGCAGAAGAACTTGAATGGAATAGTACATCAACCAAATCATTTTTTACCGCATCATATCTAAGAAGACTACAGTAATATGTGCTTCCCAAGATACACAAAAACAGTATAGATCCTTCATTCCAACAAATCACATCAGGATGCAATTCATTATTTAAACTACTGGGCAAATATCTACTTTACTACACTTTTTTGCAACCATTTGTGCAAACATGGAGTAAATATATACAAGACATCACATATTTCCTTATAAATTAGAAGACCATCTTCAAAACAACAGACACAATTGACTATTATGGACGATCAATGTGACATTGTATACTTCCATTTCTTATGAACTGGGACTAGAAGCTATAGACTGGGCACTAATGAGGCAACCAGTGTTAAAAGCGCACAGGGCCCGATTTACAGAATGAATTTAAGACTCAATCCTAAACTTACTACTATTTTGGTATTCACAGAATGCACTTACCTCTTTTGGCATTCACAGAATGCACTTACTACTTTTGGTATTCACAGAAGTTAGGATTTTGTCTTAAGTTTGTATTAAGACAAACTTAAGACAGACTTAAGACAGACTTAGGACAGACTTAAGACACATTTATGACAAAATCCTAACTTCTGTGAATGCCAAAAGAAGTAAGTGCATTCTGTGAATAACAAAATAGTAGTAAGTTTAGGATTGAGTCTTAAGTTCATTCTGTGAATCAGGTCCATTCACTTTTCTTGTTAGAACCCCTACATTTTTGGTTCCATCACAGCTATTTTCAATGGAATGATACATTCTTCCTTTAACTTAGAGGAACTTTGATGAGATTCTCTGGGACGCCTGCATATGTCTATAAATTTATGGCAAAGTTTAAATTAAAAAACAGTTTAGAAACAACCACATGGCAAGAAAATGTGGTAATGTACTGTCACTATAGATGACATCTTCCTAATCTGGAACAGCACATCAGAGGAGCAAAAGCATCAGATTGATGATTTAAAGCAAATTGATTCCAGAATTCAATTCACCAGTATTATCAACTAATCATTTTTGGATGTTTAGATTTAACTGACAGAGACAGGATAAAGAGTACTAGTGTGTACAAGAAACCAACGTACAGAACTAAAATGTGACTCTTTCAAAGTTTCCACCCCACCAACTTGATTCAAAATCTACCGTTAGATATTTATAAAGGGGTTTCACCCCAAAATACTGATATATGCTGAAGAAAAAGTCATAAAAATGGATCAAAAAGATTTACAACAGAAGCAACGAAAAATACAAAGCCAACCGATTAGTATTTGTATGTAAATACTCAACTAAATCACTAGCTTTCAAAAAGATAATCAATCAAAGATGGGAATTATTACAAAATGATTCAGAATTCCAAGGTTTATTCAATCAAATACCATTACAAGCATGCACAAGAGCAAACAGTCTGACAGAATTGTTAACCTTGAATACTACATCCAAAAGCATACGAGAAGTACGAACCAAATCATTCCACAATTGCATCCATTGTAATAATGTTGTTATTGGAAATACCATCACGCACCCAAGAACAGGAGAGATTATCAAACTCAGTCATTCAGCTGATTGTAACTCCTATAACGTGATATACAGCATTAAATGTCCATGCGGCATGTTATATATTGGTAAAACAGAAAATCTAAATCCGAATAACAGAACATAAAAGTATGATTTGGAACCAAACTGTTGATTCCAATTTTGTCTTACATTAGATAGAACACAGATACACCATTGCTTAGTTATGCTTCCAAATAATAGAAATAGTACAGATTATTCCTGGACGTAATAACTTCTGTTAGACCTGGCACCATTGGTGTGGGTCTCCCTTCCATTTTTGCTGTTGCCTCATATATCTTTGCTGGTGTTAGATGCTTTGGGCACTGTGCCACTGCTATTCAGTGCCACAGTGCAAGTGCTCCCTATTGTAAATTGATGTATTCATCAGTGGTTCCATGTTTGGCTATTTGGTTTACTTGTCAGACCCTAGTCTAGTGCACTGAGTGTGCCAGGGCATGTAATCCAAATGCTGCTGATGGGCCTGCATCAAAACACACAAGATGATAGATGAAATGTTGCACATTGGCAAAACATTCACCCCCAGCCACAGATCTGCGTTTAATCCATCGTTATTTTGCTCACCACGCCACCCCAGTTCAGACATGGCCATATGCAAATCAGTCTTGACCCTGTGCCTCATGGGAACAGTCTAACCCAAACTGCCAAGCCATGTCTTCCCTGGACCTGAATCAAGCACCCTAGGACCGGGTGTGTCACCCACAGAAGCAGCCTTGTAAGATGGGTCTAATGTTTGCCATTGCAGAGCCTGCGTGCAGTCTGGTACTGTCATGCTGACTGGTGACTGGTGAACACTACTCAGGGGCATATTAGCAACAACTAGCGATAATTATCGCTATGTTGGTTTAGCGGCGATATTTTTATCGCCGAGCTGCGGCGATTTTTATCGCTTAGGAACCTTGCTCTTACCAAGGTATATCTCCTTAGCGATAAAAATCGTCCGAAAGGCATGAATATCGCTGAAAAGTCAGCGATATTCATGCATTACCGAGCTAATGCTCTTAGCCATGTTATCCACCTACCATTGGATAACATGGCGAAGAACTGCTCAGGGGCAGGTGTTAGCTTTGGGAGATATTCGCGCTTAGCTCAAATATTTCCAAAAGTTGGTAATAGGAGATAGCGAAGTTAGCGACTGTTTCCAGTCGCAAACATCTTGGCACGCCCACTTTGCATGTCATTAGTGATAAATATCACTGACATGCAAAGCGGGGCCCAAGATGGTCGCTATCTCCTACTAGCTGTTGCTAACTGGTGTTAGCGACAGCTAGGTAATAGGGAGATCATTTTATCTCTGCTTTCTTGGCTTTTAAAGCAAAAAAGCAGAGATAAACCCCCTTGATAATATGCTCCACAGTTAGTGCAGACCATAACGATACCGCATACTTTTTGGTAGTTACCTTTTTGAGATTTTCTATTTTTAAAAGAAGCCTAACTCAGTAGAGAGAGCAGAATCCATAGTCTCTCTTGATCTTGAATGGGAAGAGGAGAAGGTAGAGAGCTACAAAGTTGCACACCTGCAGTATTTTTGCAAAAAGTTCAATGTTTCCACCTCTGGGTTCGGGAGTGAAGGAAGAATTCTACAAGGTGCTGAGGGCCTGGGTAGAAGCAAGGAAAACTTCTGTGATTGAGGAGGATGACCAAGCAATTGTGCAACAGGATGGGCTATTGGGCCCAGGAGGAAGGAAAGTACCTTCTCCAAATGTAGCAGTGCTTCCAACAAAAGTCTTTCTCCAGAGGAACTGGAGGACAGAGAGAGATCAAGAAGGCATGAAATAAAATACAGTTTGAGCATGAAAAAGTTTTGAGGGAGTTGGAGTTAAAGTCTAAAAGTTTCGAAATTACTCCCTCTGGTGGCAGTGTACCGTCAGTACATACTGAAAGGAAGGATGTGGTGAAGGAGTTTTATTAAAATGATGAAATTGGTCAGTGGTTCAGAGCCTATGAGGTAGCCATGTCTTCCCACCGGGTCCCTGAGAGAGATTGGGGAGCGGGGTTGTGGGGAAGGTTCCTTAGTGAGGGGCGGGATACATTGTTAGACCTGCCTTCTGATGTCCACTATTCATACAGCCACATGAAAGATGCATTGATGTCTAGATATGGTTTGACACCTGAGCTCTATAGGCAGAGGTTCAGGAAATGCAAAAAGTTAGAAAACAGTACTTGGGTGGAATATGTCACTTTCTTTCACAGAGCATTGGATGGGTGGGTAAAGGGCAGCAAGGTTAATTATTTTCAAGTTCTCTTTGATTTGATAGCATGGGAGCACTTGTCTGATAATTGTTTTCCAGAGCTGTGCCAGCACCTGATTGATAGCAAGCTGACTAACCCCAGGAAGCTTGCTGAGGAGGCGGACTGCTGGGTCAGTACCAGGGTCCACCAATGGATCTTAACCTCGCTGTGAGGTTAAGATCCATTGGTATCCAGGGTCTGGCCCTTAAATGGCTACAGAACCTCCTGACGGATAGATTCCAAACGGTCGTTATATGTCCCTATCAGGCAGTGAAAACTCCTTTGGACAAGGGTGTCCCCCAGGGCTCCTGCCTTAGCCCCACCCTTTTTAACATCTACATGGCGCCTCTGGCTAAGGTAGTGGAAGCCCTGGGGTTTGAAACTGTCTCATACGCTGATGACACCCAGCTGCTGTTTAACATCGGCCCAATCCAGGAGGCGGAGAGACTCAGTTTTTCCACTGGTATTCTGGAAATTTCTAACTGGATGACTAACAACTGTCTCCAGTTGAATCCGGGTAAGACGGAGATCATGCTTCTGGACAAGGCTGCGGCAGCATGGTCTAAGGACTGGTGGCCCACAGAATTGGGCTCCCCTCCCATACCGAAAGAATGTGTCAATAACCTCGGTATCAAGATTAACCATTCTCTTTCTATGCAGGACCATGTAGCGGCTGTCTTTGGGTCCTGCTACGATAGGTTAAGACTGCTGAGGAAAATTTTTCCTTTCATCCCATTGGAGCACCGCAGATCTCTGACTCAAGCTATGATCATCAGCCGTGTGGATTACAGAAACGCCCTTCTAGCAGAAGCCGGATCAACTTCCCTGAACAAATTACAGGTGATCCAAAACACGGCGGCCAGGCTGGTTCTTAACATGCCGGCGGGATTCTCTTCGCTGCCTTTGCTGAGAAGACTACACTGGTTGCCTATTAAGCAAAGATCCTTCTTCAAAATCTGCTGTCTGACTTTTAATGCACCTCAGGGCACAAAATATTTGCAAAACAAGTTGGAAAAATATATCCTGTGCCGTCCACTGAGATCAAGCACGCAGCTGTTATTGCATGTATCCCGCATTAGACTTCACAGGCCAGAGGGTAGGACCTTTTCCCACCTGGCCCCTAAATACTGGAATAGCCTTCCAATCTCCCTGCGAGAAATTCCATCCTATCAAATATTCAGGAAACATCTAAAGGCTTTTTTGTACTAATGGCTCCTTCCTCCCCTGCTGCCCTCTTTTAGGGTTAGTTTCTGAGTAAGCGCCGAGATGCCCCACGGTGATTTGAGCGCTATAAAAGAACACCTAACTATAACATACCAACACAAGGGGCACATGGGAGACTCAGCCAAAGGTGGGCAGGGTCCCCAGCAGAAGAGTGGGGTACAAGGGTTAACAGAAGGAGTTCTGCAAAGGGCCCCAAAGAAGTCCCCAAGGGAACCCCGTGAAAGGTTCCCAGCTTCCCCCTGAGAGAAAGTAAGAGGCCCGACAGGTAGTTCTGTTCCCCAGGGGCCCCTGAATTGTTATAAGTGTGGTGATCGAGGAGCTACGTCAGCAAGCAAGATGGCTGCTTAGGCTCCCGGCTCCGCCGACCTCCGTAACCCGCCACAATATCCTGCATGTTATCCTGACTTTACGCTAGTCTCTGTGTGCATGAACTGTCCCGCACTCCGATGGTGAAATCCTGAAACTTTTATCGGCTTGTTTGACGGAGTTACATCGAGTTTAAGTTTGCGGCCTGCTCCAGCGGTGAAGCTGGGGCCTGGAGTACTTTCGCAGCCGAGCTGTAGTGCAACAACATCGGCCAGGAGAATCAGGCTGGGTCCGGTCGACCGGAGTGGAGGCTTTGTTTCAGCCTGTTTTTGGCGGCGATCGTTTTCATTGCTCAGTATCGACGGAGGAGTGAGTCTGCTTGCTGCTGGCTGCGGGTGGGGGCCTCCGTCCCGCGGACCCGGTTTGCGCCCGCCGGAGTTCGGTGGTTCGGGGTCACTGGCCTGCGGCCTTAACTGGGTTGACCGTGGCTAGAAACAAAGACTTGTCACCCTTCACCTTTGCATGTTCGAGATCCTGTCTGTCCCCCCCGAGGATGCCGGATTCACCCGGGAAGGTGATAGTGATTGATATCGAGCATGAGAATATGGATCGAACGGTGCATGAGCCATTGCTGAGGTTAATAATGGCAGAACTTTGGGCATTCCGCTCACATGTGGATACTTTGTTGAGCAAATTGGACACGCGCCTATCTAAAATGCTCCTGGTGGAACCGGGCCCGGCCTTATTGCTGAAACGGGAATCTGCAGCCATTCAAACCGCAGCCATTTTGACTCCGTGCGAGAACCCCATGAGGAAACAAGTACTGGAACCATCGGATGGTGCCCTGGTAGACGGTGTTCCCGAGGATCTCATGGTATTGCTGAACCTTCCACCACTACCGGCTTTGGAGGTATCGTCAGGCGTTCCCCTCCTGGAGACTTTTGTCTGTGACTTTCCATCCATTTTGTGGTCATCTTCTCCTTTCCTGGTGACGCTGCGACTCCTGTGCAAGACACATTGGGACTGTTCATCTAGGAGGGAGTGTTTGTCTGCATCTACAGTTCCTGAGGATTCACTGCCTGCTGGTAGCCATGGGCTGATTTCTGATGACTATTTTCTTCTTTATTGCTTCTTTGTGTGCCTTTGGGTCTCGCTGGGAGGGGTTCGTGTTCTCGTTCGGAAGGGCCAAGGTTAAGATCCACTGGATCGGGATGGGTTGGCATGACTTTCACAAGTGTTGGACCTGCAACTGTTTGCTCTAAGAGGCTGTGCAGTGTCTCACGATACCCTCTAATTTCTCTATATTGCTGTCATAAGTTTGTCTTTTAGTGATAGGGGGTGGCTGTTTCAGGCGAGGGGTCTAAAGGGGCTGGGAGCCCACATGGATATGCCCTCCTCTGTTCTTTTTCCTACCTTTGAGGTTTTAGTTATTAGGGGCGACAGGCACGCTGCTAGTGGGGTTAGGCTGTAGCCATTTGCAGGGGTGCAGGGTGGGGGGCTGGAGTTTTTTTTGCCTTTTTTATTTTCTATGGCCTTTCCTTCTTTCTCTTTCTTTTCTCGAAGGATCGGTATAGCTACGAATCACTCGGATTCTTATTGTATGCTTGTATTTCGTGCTTATGCTTTTATGATATCCTAATTTTTGGGCAGGCAGGCCCCGAGTGTTGGCGCAACATGGAATGTATATTGCGTATTCTTTTGTACCCACCTATATGCTCTGGCGCCAAATCTCCATTATAGTGGTCTTTACATGCATATCCTGTTTCTTACCCTGCCCCCCGCATTCTCCTGTTTGATTGTATGGCACCTGATCCTCTCTTATATAATATAAAATGAAACCTCTGTCTCATCCTGAAATCCAGTTATGCATTCCAATACAAGTTTTATCCAGCATCGCTGCCGGACCTCTAGGTTTTCGGCTGATGAGCTGTGTCATAATGTGATATAAATGATTTTAATTTGTCTAGCGGCCGGCCCCCGCGGTTATAGGCCGGTGCTTGTATTTCTACTGAATGCTAAAATAAAGGTTTAAAAAAAGAAAAGAAGTGTGGTGATCTGGGTCACAAGGAGAGTAATCCCAGGTGACGCCTGTTTGGTAAACAAGCACCCATTGGTGCTCCGCCCTGGCAGATGGCTAGTGTAGCCTTGGGGGAGGAGATAGATGTCCAAGGTGGGTGGGGTCATGCATAGATGACCCTTGTCTCTTTAGGAGACTGTGAGATGGTCTCAGAAGCTCAGCTACCAAGAAACACTAAACAATATGGGCAGCGAGTGACCGTCAATAGCCAAAGGGTAGAGGCTCTTAGAGACACAGGGGCCAGTGTGACAGTTGTCAGGTGTCACCTGGTGACTCAAGAGCAGATAGTACCATATGCATTTTGCCGAGTTGTTAACGCCGACAACACAGAGAGTCATTGTCCAATGGCTCAGGCTCCCTTTGAGTTGGGGGGTGTCTCTGGCACTCTTCAGGTAAATGTGAGGCCCTTTTTTTGAAAAGAGTTGGTCAGGTTATATACATTTATACTTTTTGAGTAAACTAGACGTTGTTTATGGATAAATCAATATTCTACCAAATCATCTCTGTTCAGTATGTTTATTTAGATTTCATCTTTTTGTTGTTTTTTTTTCTTTTTTTCTCTCATTTCATTTCTATTGATTATACATATATCCATACCTCTTTGTTTTTTTTGTACAAACACTTTTTACATATAATACATTGTAATTATTACACATCAGAAAATCTTTAAAATATTCAACAATACGCAGAGAGTATTCCTTTCAACGCGTTTCGGCCGTTCGCCTTCCTCAGGAATTCTGCATTTTTCTTATTTAAATCAACAGTAGCTATGGTAATAAAAAGACAATGTTTTAGTATTTACCCTTTTTACAACAAACTGATCATTCTCAACGTCTAGACATTTACGTCCCTAATTATTATCTGTATCATAGATTCTGTCTATCACTCTTATTTATGATTTCCCCAATGCCATGGGTCGGCCCTGCATGGTTAGGTGTTACCGTATCTATACTCTTCTGTATCTATTTACAAAAACTGTACATTTATATACATATTTTACAACATTTTATATACATTTTGCACAACTTGCAGTGAATTTATCTATACACTTTATACACTCAGACATTTGGGACCTGATTTCTTGCTTGCAGATGGTAGCTAATGTGTGGTAGACTTGAGTTCAAAGGCCAGGGGTCAAGGAGAGAAGGGTCTAGGGGAATGGAAATTCTCGGACAGTCTACGCTTGCCTGGGTTGATCTTACGTGCTTATCATTTGGTCTATTTAGTTTGATCCATGTAGGCAATTCATACCTTGCTATTTTTATTTAAAGGTCTGTATTTTTTCATACCTTAACTTTCCAGACTTGGATGTCGTTGGTCTGGACAAGTGATATGTCGCACGAGCGTGATTCCAAGCCAGTGTATAGCTCCCTAAAAATAAGAAATGCACCCAATATGTAGTATTGTCTAGTTGGTACTGGCTCCATATATATTATGATAAGGATTTAGCGGGATAGAGGTACCTGATTTTTAGCGTGGCTGCCCAAGGTATTTTCTACTAGAGTTCGGGGCTGATTGCCTTTGGATTTTTAACTTTTGGACGTCCTCTCGGTAATACTTCTGTAAGAAATATATATATATATATATAATGCTTTTGCTTTCAAGACATACTTATTTTCTCTACTAAATATAAGGCAGAGGAACGATCTACCTGTATGCGAGAGTCAGCTCCGAGTAGGGTTCTTCTCGTCAAGCTGTTATTGTCGCAGTCACTTTATATGGGCTGGGTGAACTCGTTTTGTGCCTCTCGTCTTCTGATCTTTTGGCTATATTTACAAAATGAAAGGCACATGAGCTGTCTTGTATAATTTAAACTTAAGCATCCTAAAAATTACAGCGCCTGGATCTTATCGATTTATTCACATACCTTAAGCGTTCTTGATCGGGCATTACGACATGTTCCTCATCTGGGTGTAGCGGGCATCTCAATTCCTTTAGATCTCGCTCTATTTAAACTCCGATATTTTGGCGCCAGTTGGTACCGTTTTTTCGGGACTCGCGAGATCTCGCGTGATTTTGGGTTGTGTGACTTGTATTCCTATATTCAGGAGTTAACGGGTCCGCCATCTTATAGTGGTATACCTGGACTAGATTTCAGCTTCGAGTTTAAGGATGAGCTGGAGCAGGAAAGATCTCCTAATCTATATTTATGGGATATATGGAAGGCTTGGAAACACGGTCATAAGCGACCACGGATGTATATTTAATATGACTTTGGGATTACTACGATTGGGATACTCTATGTAGTAACGATCATAGAGTCTCATGGAGCTTTTCTGATAGACCAAAGGGTATGCTGCCATCTGCAGGCAATAGTCAGATAAAACATTTAATCTGCGTTGAATTTCATATATACTTTTTTATAAATCATTTGTTCCCTTCCCTCCTGTCCATTTGTATAGCAACCTTTTCTTATCTTATTTATTCAGTCACTTCTTATTAAAGGATTGCTTGTTCCCACGGAATTTCTGCATTTAGCCCATTAGTTGTAGTACCCAAAAGAAATATCCAATATACTTCTCTCATTTTGCGTATCTTCTCTTGTTCCAAGCCTACTCTTGGATGTATCCTTTCAAGTATGAACCATGCCATGTTCTCTGGTGTATGATTATGTTCTACATAGTGGCTCACCATGGGTGCTGTTAATTTTTTTGTTCTTATTACTGATCTATGTTCTGTCAGCCTGACATTGAGGGTTCTACCTGTTTGTCCTACATAACCTTTTTCACAAGGACAAATTATCAAATAGATTACATTCGCGGTTCTGCAATTATTTAGGTCTGATGGTTGAATTAATTGCTTATTGAAGGTAAGACTCTCCCCCTCTATTGCTGACCCACAGGATTTGCAGTTAGAATAGATGTCATTTCCTACTACCGGTTTCATATTTGTTATAGATCTTTGTGTGGTAGTAGTCTTGGCTGTCATTCTCGATCTCACTATATGATCTTTCAGTGTTTTATTCTTTTTATATGCAAAAATGGGTTTGGGTAACTGCTCTGGTTTGGGAACATTGACATTGAGTATGTGCCAATTGGCACATACAGTTTGTCTAATTCTCTCATTGATACTTGAGTGTTTCGTTACAAATACCAATTGAGGAATATATATATATTTTTTTGGTTGCAGTAAACTTTGTCTATCATAAAAACAGGCCCGTTTAAATGAGTCTCCTATTATTTTGTTTGGATATCTTCTGGTCAAGAATTTCTCTTTCATTATTAAGGCTTTGGTGTCATAATCTTGTATATTTATGCAGTTACGCCTCAGCCTTAGAAATTCTCCAAATGGCACACTATTTTTTTGGGTAGCTGGATGGAAGCTATCATAGTGGAGGAGTGTGTTTTTAGCAGTTGGCTTAACAAATAGGTCAACAATTAGTGTCCCCTTTTGATGTTTTATAACTACATCTAGGTAGTTTACTTGTTCTCTATCTGTGTGATGTGTGAACCTGATGTTACTATCACATGAATCTATCCATAATAGGAAGTTTTGTAGCATGTCTTCATTGTCTATCCAAATGAAGAACACGTCATCTATGTATCTTGCCCAATTAGTCACTGACTCAAAAAAGGGCGCCACTTCATTAAAGACAAACTGGGACTCAAAATAGGCCATGTAAATATTGGCAATTGTGGGGGCACAAGAAGCCCCCATGCTGACTCCTTGTTGTTGTTTATATAGTTTGCCATTGAATTCAAAGACATTGTCATTTAGGACTATGCTAACCCCTTAAGTGCTGCCTCGGTGCATTGGCCGACGGCAGCACTACCTCCCCAGTGCTGCGCACGACCATTGGACGTCCATTCAGCACTAGTTCCAATGGACAGCGCAGCACTGGGGAGGAATATTTAATAGCATCTATGAGGTTAAGGCACTCTAAGATGAATAGGCTAGGGCACTGGATATTATATTTTTGTATGAACCAATGCGTGGCATGTAATGCTCCTAAGATTGGAATGTTGCTGTACAATGCCACAATGTCCATTGTGACTAAGATGTGAGCTGTGTTACAGTAAGGTACATTCTCTACAAGGTTTATGATCTGCCTGGTGTCTTGAACATGTCCTGGGATGTAAGCTACATGTGGGCAAAGAATTGTGTCTATATATTTGGCCATTGGTTCTGTTATTGAGCCTATAGTTGTCACAATTGGTCTCAGGGGTGGGTCTTGTGTGTCTTTGTGTATCTTAGGGATACCATAGATGCTTGCTAGTCTTGGATTCTCCACATTGAGATACTCACATTCCTTACTGCATATCTCACCCTTTCTCAGTGCCTGGGTTGTGAGTTTTTTTTATCTTATTTGCAGTTTGAATGGTAGGATCTTTGGTTATTGGGATATAGAAGCGTAAGTCACTTAACATTTCTTCCATTTTTGATATATATTGTGTCGTTTCATAGACTACAATACCTCCTCCCTTGTCACACGCCTTTATGGTGATATTTTCGTTGTTCTTGATCCTATTCATAGCTTTATATTGATTAGCTGTGAGGTTAAACTGTGGTTTTGGGACATAGTTAGAGATGTTGGTGAATTTTTCAATCATGATCTGTTCAAAAATTGCTACTTGGGGTTGCACTTGTTCTAGAGTGGGAGTGAACACTGACTTAGGTTTTAGGCCTGATAGATTAGCTGGTTCCATATTTAGATCTTTATTTAGGAAAAAGAATTTCAGTCTTATTTTTCTGAGAAAGGTCTGTAAATCTCTAAACAGATCAAACTTGTTTAACCCTGAGTGTGGAGCGAATGAGAGACCCTTAGATAGAACTGTGATGGTGTCTGTCGATAACGTATGGGTGGTTAGATTGAATATAGGTAACTGTTCTAATTCCTCCAGTAACGGTTGTTCCTGGTCTCTAGGTATTGATAGTAGCCCAATGGGTAAATGTGAGGCCCGACATGCCTGTTGACTGTTTGTTGGGCAATGATTTGGAGAGCTCCCCTTGGGAAAAGGTGGAGAAGAGTACTCACTTGAAGATGGTTGGATTTCCTGACTGGGCGTGCATGACCACCCGGTCAATTTCAGCCAGTAGGGGTTCTCAAGAGGACCGGGAGCCTGAGAGGGAGGACCAGGAACCTGCCTTAGAGAGAGGTGGCGAGGAGCGCGGGAAACCAGCCGAAGTTTCCACAGCCCAGGAGGAGGTAGACCCTGAGGGGCATGCCCTGGAGCCTACCCTGGAACAGATAGCTGAACTGGGAGACCTGCCTGAGCTCACCTATTGGCAGCAAGAAGGAGGTCACTCCAGGGAAGAATTTTGTAAAAAGCAGAAAGAAAGCCCTTCTCTCGTGGGTTTGCGGCAGCAGGCTGATAGCCAGACAGCAGGTGAGCAGTCATGGTCACACTTGATTTTCTGGGAGAATGGTCTCCTGTATAGTGAACCTAAGGTTGCTGAACCTGGGTAAGCATGTGTGCTGGTGGTACCCCAGAAGTTCAGAGCCTTCCTACTGGGGCTGGCTCATGATGTGACATTAGCAGGACATTTGGGGAAGGACAAGACCTTGGAGAGGGTTGTCACTAGGCATGGGCGGAAAATCCGTTCCGCTCGCGGATTTTGCGGATTTTCGGGAAATCCGCAATCCGCGAGATTTGCGAATTTCCTGCAAAATCCGCAAATCCGCGAGCAGCGGATTTTGCTCGCACTGCTCGCACTGTTCGCGTGAGTTCGCGCCCCGCGAATAAGTGCGAAATTGCAGAAATACGATTTAAGCAAAACTGAAAGTAACTACTTACCAGGTTCAAAAGTTCAGGCACATCATTAGTAGCCATTTCCTGTAGTGCTTCCTGAGGGGCCCCTCCAGAGTTCAGTTGCCAGTTGAAACTATTATGTGACCCTGCTCTGAACCTCAGAATAGTTACACATATGCCACAAAGGTCATGAATTACAGCTAAGGGAGACAAGCAGGAGCCAGGCTGGAAGTTAAAATCCATTAATCAGCCCCTAATTCATTATTGTCAGTTGGGGCAGGGCAGGTGTTGTAACTAATTTTGCAACAATGAAAGCACTTAGCAAGTGCAAAAGATCACTAATCAGGGCGCACTAAGGAAGCAGGTGCCAGCTAAAAAAATATTCTGTGACACATTAATCAGCCCCAAATTAATTCAGGTCACTTGAGGCAGGGAAGGTGTGCTTTGCTTTGCCGAAAATAATGTACACTGGACAACCAGAGGGTGTGGTGATGAAACAGAGGGTGGCATGGGTGGGCCAGAGGGTGGCATGAGTAGTCAGAGAGTGGCAGTGGTGACAGAGAGTGGCAGTGATGAAGAAGAGTGTCCCAAACAGGTTGGACACGTAGAAACAACAAGTTCGCAAAACTTGCGACCCGACAGGTAAGTTCGCAAATTGCGAAATTGTAAAAACCCTCGCGAACTGGCAGAAACACGGGCGAACACAAAAAAAAAAAAAAATCCGCAAATTCGTGGGAATTCGCGGATTTTGCGGATTGCGAGTTCGCAAATCCGCAAATTCGCGGATTGCCAATCCGCAAAATCCGCTCATGCTTAGTTGTCACCCACTTTTATTGGCCCCAAATGCGCAAGAGTTCTGATACTCATTTCAGGACTTGTCAGACTTGCCAGGCAAGTGGAAAGAGTGGGAGGAAGCACAAGGCTCCTCTCCAGCCATTCCCTGTGGTCAGTACCCCTTTTGAGCGGGTGGGGATTGACCTTGTGGGGCCACTGGACCCCAAGGCAGCCATGGGCAACAGGTTCATCCTGGTCTTGGTGGACCATGCCACCCGGTACCCGGAAGCGATACCTCTGAGGACAGTGACAGCCCTGTGGTGGGACGAGCACTGATGGGAATTTTCTCCCGAGTGGGATTCCCTCACGAGGTAGTGTCTGACCGGGGAAACCAACTTCATTTCTAAGTATATGAAGTCCCTGTGGCAGGAGTGCGGTATAACTTTCAAGTTCACCACTCCTTATCACCCCCAAGGAAATGGGTTGGTTGACAGCTGGGTTTTGTGATGTGATGCAGCACACCCCACTGTGGATTAATGTTGACAATTCGTGTGCTCAAGGGCAGGCTACCCACTGGGGAGGACAGGGAACTCCAAATACCAGGATGCCATTTGGCTGGTCACGCCCACTGAGGCGGGAGTTATAATGCTGTGTAGCTGCCTAAAATCATTTGCCTTTGAACACAAGCCCGAGCCTCTGATGAAGTAGAGATACGAAATGCGTCAGGCTAGACTTCTATGCTGTTGCTGAAATTTGCATCCATTTCACTACTGCTTCCAACAAGGTTATTAAAAGGCTGAAAGTTACATTGCTTGTGGGCCCCTCCTTTCCTGCAGCCAAACTTGTTGAGATATATATATATATATTACCTACTGGCGGTCGCCAGTAGGTATATATAGTTAGGATTTTTTCTCTATGGGATTTTTGAAAATTCTATGTCTAATAACTTTGGCGTTTGTGGACGGAATTGGCTGAAATTCTCAGGAAAATGGAACATTCTGTTTCTGAGCAGCCCCTGACAATTTGGGGGGGTTTCATCAAGGGGGGCCGAGAAAAAAGGGGGGTCCCAAAACACGTTTTTCCCATGTTAATTTCCATAGGGCGGTTGGCCTCACTTTTAGCTCGAACGGCTGAATGGATTTGCACGAAACTTGGCAAAATTGTAGGGACTGTTAGCCCGATGTGCCTTTGCTAGGTCTCAATATATGTGCTCCAGTGGATTTTGAGTAATTTAGGTTCAAAAAAAGATATATATCTGGGCGGAGCCTAACCACACATCTGATCTGATTGGCTGTCAGCACTTCATCCAAGAAGTGTTGGCAGCCATCTTGGGACCAATATACATGATATCACCTCATTAAAAAGCATTGTAGTTAATAGAGGGTTTTAGGACTTTAGTTACATTATAAATCATTTGTTGATGGTACCATACTCGTTTTAGGAATTGTGGTGGGTTCTTAGGTGATTTTACCATGTGAAAAAACCTTCTGCTGTGATATCATGAATATTGTTTGAAAGAAAACTAATATCTCATGATTTTCCCACAGTGGTTTGGAAGGGGATCTATAAGCTAAACTGAAAGCATATTTTCTGTAAATTCACATTATCTTTCTCAGTCATGTGAAAATGAAGTCTGACATTCTCAGTAAAACATGTACATCCAACAAGGACAGAGACTGTCAGTTGATTCCTTTGTGTTCTACTGCAGCCTCCTAGAGTGTTCTAAAGAACAACTAGAGCGCTAACAGTCCTACTTATTACAAAGGTATGGCACACCTGATGCCATCTTGATTGGAATAAAGTGGTAACTCTTAAAACATTTAATTTAAAAAGAAACAACATGAGGGGTATATTTTGCCATAGAAAGTATGATTAGTGCTGCAGAATGAAAAATTAGGGCACATTTTGAGTGACTTCTCAAATCCTTTTTTATTTCATTAAAACATTCTGACATGCAGTCTCCCAAAATGGCCACCAGAGACAAAAGAGCCCAAATGTAGCCCAAATATCACCCAGATGTAGCCCAAGTATAGCCCAATGACAGAATGTCCCAGAGTGTTCTAAAGAACAACTAGAGCGCTAACAGTCCTACTTATTACAAAGGTGTAGCACACCTGGAGCCATCGTGATGGGAATAAAGTGGTAACTCTTAAAACATTTAATTTAAAAAGGAACAAAATGAGGGGGTATATTATGCAATAGAAGGTATTATTAGTGCTGCAGAAAGAAAAAGTAGGGCACATTTTGAGTGACTTTTCAAATCCTCTTCTATTTCATTAAAAAATTCTGACATGCAGTCTCCCAAAATGGCCACCAGAGACAAAAGAGCCCAAATGTAGCCCAAATATCACCCAGATGTAGCCCAAGTATAGCCCAATGACAGAATGTCCCAGAGTGTTCTAAAGAACAACTAGAGCGCTAACAGTCCTACTTATTACAAAGGTATGGCACACCTGAAGCCATCCTGATTGGAATAAAGTGGTAACTCTTAAAACATTTAATTTAAAAAGGAACAAAATGAGGGGGTATATTTTGCCATATGAATTATGATTAGTGCTGCAGAAAGAAAAATTAGGGCACATTTTGAGTGACTTCTCAAACCCTCTTCAATTTCATTAAAAAATTCTGACATACAGTCTCCCAAGATGGCCACCAGAGACAAAAGAGCCTAAATGTAGCCCAAATATCACCCAGATGTACCCCAAGTATAGCCCAATGACAGAATGTCCCAGAGTGTTCTAAAGAACAACTAGAGCGCTAACAGTCTTACTTATGACAAAAGTATGGCACACCAGAAGCCATCTTGATTGGAATGAAGTGGTAAGTCTGAAAACACTCAATTTAAAAAGGAACAACATGAGGGGGTTAATTTTGCCATAGAAAGTATGATTAGTGCTTCAGAAAGAAAAATTAGGGATCATTTTGAGTGACTTCTCAAATCCTCTTCTATTTCATTAAAAAAATTCTGACATGCAGACTGAAACATGCACTTTGAATACCAGCAGCAGGCGTCCCTGGTGAGCAGTAGCTTTACTACAGTGATCTAATGTGCAACTAGAATGCTATCATTCAGAATTTATGGCAAATGTGTGACACATCTGAATGCCTTCTTGATGGAACCAAAGTAAACAAGCATTGAAAATGCAATAGATCTCGCCCTCGTTTAAGTTAAAGCCATTCTGTTTGTAATGAGCTGGCTTTTTAGCTTTGCTTATATTAGTGTTTTTTCAACTTTCATGTAAATAACATGCCTCTGTATGCATATAAGTATATGTATGCATGCATTTATGTTTGTATTTATATAGATATACAGATGATATATGTTTATATATGTATGTATATATATATATATATTCACTGAAAAAACCATAGGCTATAGACCATATATAGTTAGGAATTAGCATTTACAAAACCTTGACAATTCACTGAAAAAACCATAGGTTATAGACCATATATAGTTAGGAATTAGCATTTACAAAACCTTGACAATTCACTGAAAAAACCATAGGTTATAGACCATATATAGTTAGGAATTCGCATTTACAAAACCTTATTTTACTCACACAAATCCATTGAAATTCCATATATAGTTAGTTGCACTAACTATCTATCGCGCACCCGCAATCCACTGCTGATGATGTCACATATTACATCATTCATGACATGGTCAGTGACATCACTGATGACATCACTGATGACATCTCAAATGACATCACTGATGACAACATCCAGTGACTGTATGTTTCTGTAAAGTTAAAATATGTCTTACATATTGAAGAATGAGTGGATGTATAAGTGTCTGGATGAAGGATTTAGTAGGTGCATGACTGACTGTATGAGTGAGTGATTAAATGTGTCTCACTGAGTGCATGGGTTAGTGACTAAACTGTCTTAATTTGTGCATCATTATGTCTGCTGTTCTGTAAACTGTTGCATGTGTTGATAAGTAGATATATGAGTAACTATATGGGTTATTGATTGGTTGCCCAAGTATTTGTATGGGAGACTGAGTGTGTGTGTGGGTGGCTGGGAGGTGTATGACTCTGTGCATAGATGTGTGAGCAGTTGATTCACTAGATGTATGGTTTCAAAAGTGCATGTGTAAACAGCTGTATGGGCGGTTGACTGTGTGCATGAGTGTATTGGTGAGTGAATGGATATCTCAGTGCTACATGTCAAAGTAAGTACATATGTAAAACACAGTACATGTGAGAGTTGACATATATAAATAACTGTGCATAAGAGCCAGTGAATGTGTGAGTGGCTGTATGGATCATTGTGAACTTGTATCAGGGATTGTATAAGAGAGTAAATATGTGTTAGTATATGTTTGAATAAGTAAAGTTTGTATAACTGTATAGTTGAGGAAATGGAGGTGTGATTGATTCTTTGCATGACTGACTAGGTGTGTGAGTAACTCCATGGATGAGTGACAGTCTGTGAGTGTCTGTTTACACTGATTGTATCTAAGGTTATATTAGAGTCTGAAGAGGTTCATCGTATTATCACATGAATGATATCATCAGTGATGTGATCAGTAATGCCAAATGAGATGTCATCAGTGATGTCATCAGTGATGTCATTTGAGATGTCATCAGTGATGTCATTTGAGATGTCATCAGTGATGTCATCAGTGATGTCACTGACCATGTCATGAATGATGTAATATGTGACATCATCAGCAGTGGATTGCGGGTGCGCGATATATAGTTAGTGCAACTAACTATATATGGAATTTCAATGGTTTTGTGTGAGTAAAATAAGGTTTTGTAAATGCGAATTCCTAACTATATATGGTCTATAACCTATGTTTTTTTCAGTGAATTGTCAAGGTTTTGTAAATGCTAATTCCTAACTATATATGGTCTATAACCTATGGTTTTTTCAGTGAATATATATATATATATATATATATATATATATATATATATATATATATATATATATATATATATATTACCTACTGGCGGTCATCAGTAGGTAGTTATAGTTAGGATTATTTTGTATAGGAAATTCGCAACATTCTATTGGGAATGACTTTGGCGCTGGTTGAGAAATCCGCCTGAAATTTTCCTCAAATTCGCCTCGCGGCGCTCCGCTCCTTCCCTAAAAGTTTGAGGGGGGGATTCGTCAAGTGGGGGCCGAGATAAAAGGGGGGTCCCAAAACGTGTTTTCCCCATGTTAATTTCCATAGGGCGGTCGAACTCACTTTTAGCCCTAACGGCTGAATGGATTTCCACCAAACTTGGCAAAATTGTAGGGACTGGTAGCCCGATGTGCCTTTGTTATGTCTCAAGACATGTGCTCCAGTGGATTTTGAGTAATTTAGGTTAAAAATATATATATATCTATAAGCGCGCCCCGGTACGCGCAACGGGGTGCGCACCAGCGCGCTAAGCGAGGTCGCGCGCAGAAAGCTGATTGGCTCTCGGGTATCTGTCAACATTCCAAACAGTCCGGAGCGGCCGCCATCTTGTGTCTCGGTAGGATCGAGACACAAGAGGTGGCAAAAACAAAGGGGGAAATGACCAAAAGGGGGCAGGGTAGACCCCCCCTGACCACCTAGGTTTGATGTGGGGGCCATAAAAGGGGAGCGTACCGGGGAGCGTACCATAAGGAATAAAGAATGACAGATTTTTTTTAAAAAGTAGCATTTTTTTATAAATTGGAGGTAGTTCTAGAAACATTTTTTACTTTTTTGGCTTTTATGAACAGTTTTATATATTTTTTGTAATTTTTATGGGGAGAAACAAAAAACAGTGAATTGTAAATGGCTCAACTGGAGCAAAAAAAATCAGGAAAAAAATTAAGGTTTTTTCTGCAGATATGGTTATCTCCTGCACGGTTGATTAGGTTTATACTTTTTTCGCCATATGTAATTGTAGTCCCACAATAGATACAAACAATTCTAAAACATCCAAACTTGGTTTGGATGTTTGGGACCATCTCCCTTGCCTCTGGACCCAAAGGAGTGGGTTCTTTGCTTGTTGAGGCTCTGGAAGAAGATTGGGGAAGGTTTCTGGACAGTTCTCTCACCTCTGCCGCAGAATAGTTGTTAGGATGCTTGCGTTGCATATGGCGAATCATGGTGTGATTACCAAAATAATATTTTTTGTAGGGTTCCCCCTGGAAAGTTCACAGCCACAGATCAGACAAGTCACTTTTGCCTCATTGACTTTCTTCTGGCCTCTTGGGAATTTAAAAAACTCCAACACAATGTGCTCTCTTGGTTTGTAAGGGAGATTGTGTTCAGGAAGGAACGTCCTCTCCTCCTCCTCCTCCTCCTCTTCTTCACCACCAATGTGGTGTTGTGGTGGTCCTTGTGGTGGTGGTGGTGGTGGTGCAGATGCTCCTGCTGCTGCTGCTACTGTAGCCATTTCTCAATGAATGAAAACAGGTCTTCCTCACTCAAAGAACAAAGTGAGAATGAGGAAAAAAGGTGGGGGTTTTCACCATTAGGAGAAAAAAACTGTCCTGAACCAATGAAAAGTGTTATTTTCAGGTCACATGACCAGGGCTTTCATCATTTGGAAACCAAAACTGTCCTGAACCAATAAAAAGTTTTATTTTTAGGTCACATGACCCGACGTGCTTATGGTACGCGCCCCGGGGCGCACCCAGGGGCACGTCGCGTAAGCACGTCAGATGGTTACGTAGCATGATCGTATGCGCTTGAGTGCTTCAGGGTGCGCTTACGCCTTGCGTATCATGCGGACGCGGCTACGCGATACGCCATGATGATGTTTTCATTCGTGGCAAAAAGCGCTAACGGGACGCTCACCAGTACGTGCCGTGGGGCGTGCAGCAAGACTGTGCTTACCGGTGCGCTCACCGGGACGCGCACCTGGAGCGCTCCAGGGCAAAAAAAACCCCCAAAAAACCATGAACAATATACATAAAAAAATAGTATTACATAAATATACAATATAGGATTCATTATAAAAAATATGACATTTCATACCTATAGAAATTTGCTATTAAAAAACCTTTGAAATTCACAGAAAAAAACATAGGTTTAAGGCCCTATATATAGTTAGGAATTAGCATTTAAAAAAAACAATGACATTCACTGAAAAACCATAGGTTTTCCACCAGCTATAGTTAGGAATTAGCATTTAAAAAACCTATGAAATTCACTGATAAAACCAGAGGTTTCACACCAGTTATAGTTAGGAATTAGCATTTAAAACACCTATTAAATTCACTGAAAAAAACAGAGGTTTCACACCAGTTATAGTTAGCTGGAAATTCTACTGACATAAAACCATTGAAATTCCCATGTTACAGTTAGTTGGACTCACTATAACTTGCACGCCTGCAATGCACTGCTGATGACGTCACATATTACATCACTCATGACATGGTCAGTGACATCACTCATGACATCACTGATGACACCATCCTTGTGACAGACTGACAGACCTCCTTTCAGTGTAATGTAACCCTTGAAACTCATATTCAAAAATGGAAACTAACATTTTCAAAAAAATGGAGATACCCATACCAGATACAACAACCAATTCAGTAATTCCACCATCTATATACACATCCACTCATTCAGCAACAGTTCTATATAGTCACTCATACATATACTCACTCCTCATATGTAGTGATACACATATACATCCTGTTACACACCGACAGTCATCCAAAAGTTACTCACACACATACTCACACATGCAAATAAACTATTGAACAACCATTTATTTGCATATACAAGTATACACAGACTAGCACATTACTTCTAAGGAAACTTACACATACTTACTCTCATAAACAATCACTTAAAAAAACATATACTTATTTAAACAGGAACTCTTACAGTCTCTCACTCTCACATATACTTACTTATATACATCAATACTCACATATACTAGATTAAAACATATGTCATTACTAATAAAGACACTAGTGAGACAGGCATTCAATCACTAATACACACATATACACACTCATCCACCCTTACAATCCTACACATATGGTGTCTTCAAAACACATACAAATAGTGAGTCAGTCACCAACCCATGCAGCCAATTATACACAAAGTGAAAGACTGATACATATACACATTCAATATTTAAAAGTTACTCGCTAATATATGTATTCACTATGATATACTTAATAAGCCAGTTAACCAATCAATTAAAAAAATAATAATCCATTTAGACACTTATTTAAACATTTATTCTTCCATCGACCTTTACATATACATAAATAAAACATATTTATTTTTCTGAAAGACACACATTCACTGGATGGTGACATCAGTGATGTCATGAGTGATGTCACTGACCATGTCATGAGTGATGTAATATGTGACGTCATCAGCAGTGCTTTGCAGGCGCGCAAGTTGTAGTGAGTCAAACTAACTATAACCTGGGAATATATATATATATATATATATATATATATATATATATATATATATATATATATATATATATATACATGGAAAGAAAGAGTTGCCGCTAGGTGGGGATGCACTTACAGGTAGGAATTGATGCCAGCGCAAGGGTGCGAGCTGCGAACAGAGTCTCTTTCCTGCCAGATGCGTTTCGGGCCAACGCCCTCTTCAGTGGCAGCACATGTGACATGACGGCAAGCTGCAGGCACCAGTAAATACCCTCAGTAATTATGCACAGGTGTAAAACCTGAAGCAATGCTCTCAGGGACTGGTGGTTCCGTAAAACCCAAGTGGGTCGCCGCCGCCATTCGCATGCAAAAAAAGTATTAAAGGGATTGCTAATGTCCCCGCAAGCACCCCGCAAGTAAAGGCACCTCCTGTACCACAGAAAGCTGCCCAAGTAAGGCAGCTGTGGACCCGCAGTTGTAAGCGGTAGTGCAACCCCGCGACCGGACATGCCGCAAAAAATAGAAAGAAAGAGTTGCCGCTAGGTGGGGATGCACTTACAGGTAGGAATTGATGCCAGCGCAAGGGCGCGAGCTGCGAACTGAGTCCCTTTCCTGCCAGACGTGTTTTGGGCCAACGCCCTCTTCAGTGCCAGCACATGTGACATGACGGCAAGCTGCAGGCACCAGTAAATACCCTCAGTAATTAAGCACAGGTGTAAAACCTGAAGCGATGCTCTCTGGGACTGGTGATTCCGTAGAACCCAAGTGGGTCGCCGCCGCCATTCGCAAGCAAAAAAAGTATTAAAGGGATTGCCAATGTCCCCGCAAGCACCCCGCAAGTAAAGGCACCTCCTGCACCACAGAAAGCTGCCCAAGTAAGGCAGCTGTGGACCCGCAGTTGTAAGCGGTAGTGCAGCCCCGCGTCCGGGCAGGCCGCAAAAAATGGAAAGAAAGAGTTGCCTCTAGGTGGGGATGCACTTATAGGTAGAAATTGATGCCAGCGCAAGGGCGCGAGCTGCGAACAGAGTCCCTTCCCTCCCAGACGCGTATCGGGCCAACGCCCTCTTCAGTGGCAGCACATGTGACATGACGTCAAGCTGCAGGCACCAGTAAATACCCTCAGTAATTAGGCACAGGTGTAAAACCTGAAGCAATGCTCCCTGGGAGTGGTGGTTCCGTAAAACCCAAGTGGGTCGCCGCCGCCATTCGCATGCAAAAAAAGTATTAAAGGGATTGCTAATGTCCCCGCAAGCACCCCGCAAGTAAAGGCACCTCCTGTACCACAGAAAGCTGCCCAAGTAAGGCAGCTGTGGACCCGCAGTTGTAAGCAGTAGTGCAACCCCGCGACCGGGCAGGCCGCAAAAAATGGAAAGAAAGAGTTGCTGCTAGGTGGGGATGCACTCACAGGTAGGAATTGATGCCAGCGCAAGGGTGCGAGCTGCGAACAGAGTCCCTTTCCTGCCAGACGCTTTTCGGGCCAACGCCCTCTTCAGTGGCAGCACATGTGACATGACGGCAAGCTGCAGGCACCAGTAAATACCCTCAGTAATTATGCACAGGTGTAAAACCTGAAGCAATGCTCTCTGAGACTGGTGGTTCCGTAAAACCCAAGTGGGTCGACGCCGCCATTCGCATGCAAAAAAAGTATTAAAGGGATTGCCAATGTCCCCGCAAGCACCCTGCAAGTAAAGGCACCTCCTGTACCACAGAAACCTGCCCAATTAAGGCAGCTGTGGACCCGCAGTTGTAAGCGGTAGTGCAACCCCGCGTCCGGGCAGGCCGCAAAAAATGGAAAGAAAGAGTTGCCTCTAGGTGGGGATGCACTTATAGGTAGAAATTGATGCCAGCGCAAGGGCGCGAGCTGCGAACAGAGTCCGTTTCCTCCCAGACGCGTTTCGGGCCAACGCCCTTTTCAGTGGCAGCACATGTGACATGACGTCAAGCTGCAGGCACCAGTAAATACCCTCAGTAATTATGCACAGGTGTAAAACCTGAAGCAATGCTCCCTGGGAGTGGTGGTTCCGTAAAACCCAAGTGGGTTGCCGCCGCCATTCGCATGCAAAAAAAGTATTAAAGGGATTTCCAATGTCCCCGGGAGCACCCTGCAAGTAAAGGCACCTCCTGTACCACAGAAAGCTGCCCAAGTAAGGCAGCTGTGGACCCGCAGTTGTAAGCAGTAGTGCAACCCCGCGACCGGGCAGGCCTCAAAAAATGGAAAGAAAGAGTTGCCTCTAGGTGGGGATGCACTTATAGGTAGAAATTGATGCCAGCGCAAGGGCGCGAGCTGCGAACAGAGTCCCACAGAAACCTGCCCAAGTAAGGCAGCTGTGGACCCGCAGTTGTAAGCGGCAGTGCAACCTAAGCATGGGCGAATTTTGCGAATCTCGCGTTCGCGAATTTAGCGGATTTGCGAACTCGCATTTCGCAAAATCCGCGAATTCTCGGGAATTTGCAGATTTTTTTTTTTTGTGTTCGCAAGTGTTTCTGCCAGTTCGCGAGGATTTGGTACTAGTTCGCAATTGCGAACTTACTTGTCGGCTCGCAACGGTCGCGACTATGTTGTTTCTACATCTGGTTCATCATCACAGCCTCCCAGCACCCTCTGTTTCACCACTGGCACCCTCTCTTTGATCCATGCCATCCTCTGTTACATCAATGCCACCCTCTGGTTCATCATCACTGTAGAAGATGGGGGGGAAAAGCAAGCCCACCTGCCCTGCTTGAACTGACATGAATTAATTTGGGGTTAGTTTATTAACTACACCTGCCCTGCCCCAACTGACAATAATGAATTAGGCGCTAATTAATGTGTCACTGAATTTGAAGTTCCAGCCTGGCACCTGCTTGTCTGCTCCCTTAGCTGTAAATCAGGACCTTTGTGGCATACAGTTAAGGTCAGAGCAGGGTCACACAATAGTTGCAAGCAGGCAACCGAATTCTGGAGGGCCCCCTCAGGAAGCACTACAGGGAATCGTTACAAATCATGAGGTTGACCTTTTGCACCTTCTCATTGCTTTTGCTTTTGCAAAAATCATTTTTCGGTTTTTTCGCGCTATTCGCGGGGCGCGGCGTTGTGCGAAACCGACCGCGGAAGCCGCCAATTCGTGCGAATGAGCTTTATATTATTTTGCGGCTTGTTGTTTCGCGAGTTTTTTTGCAGCATTCGCGAGCCGCTTGCAGTGCAACACGCAAATTTACCCCAAGGTCGAGTACGGGCGCGGCCATTTTGTTTGCGTGACGTATTTCCGTTTCTGCCCGCTATGTATAATCTCGCGCAGTAAGCGCATTGCGAGTACAAGTTCGCACGAGATCGCGAGGAAAATCTCGTGCGAACTTACTTTCGCGCTCGTGAACGGGCGCCGGCCATCTTGTTTTTCATTCATTTCCTGTGTCTGGGCATGGTGTTTAATCCTCTTGCTATCTTTGCCATCCTTTGCTTGTTTTCAGTTTTTTTTTTACGATTTTGCTTCTTATCTATCCCTCTCTTTTCCCAGCTGTATATTTTTGTCTTTTCTGCTATTTTTCTTTACTTTTAAACTACTTTTTTAAACTCTTTTCTTTTCTTCTTCCCTATCCTATTCCTTCTTAATTTTCTACTTCCTACCTTACCTGCCCAGACCATGGTGAAGCCAGGCGCCGTGAAGCTGCCCAGGCACTTGAGGGCGGCAGCGGTGGCGGGGAGGAGGAGTCCTGGACCCCGTGCCAGGACACCATGCGGTCGATTGAGGGGGGAGCAGGTGATGCGACGGGAGATCTTCAGCCCGGAGGAAGTGGGCGCGCTGGTCTACTTCGTCCAGCGCCGCCTGCCCAGGACCATCGCGGGAGGCGGCAGGATCGCGGCCGGCGGCTACAACATCCGGGAGCGCCGGAAGCGGTGGGAGAAGGTGTGCTGGGCCATATCCCACCTCTACGGGGTCCAGCGCACCTACAGCCAGGTCACCCATCGCTGGATGGACCTCCTGGACCGGGAGCGCGACCTGCTGGACCAGCTCGGCTTGGAGATCCCCGGGCTTGGTGAGTAGTAGTAGCCATTTCATCACTCACTACTATGATGTTTTCTCCTGCTCTGTGTTGTTGTATTGCAAATATTTGTTTTTTACATGGAGCAAGCCAATAATGCCGCTGATGACGATTACATTGTAGTTAAATTATATTTCAAAATCTTCTGTGCATTTCAGGTGCACTGCTCTCCTTCTCAGTGGCGTTGCTACTATGCTTATTTGTTTTCTATTTTGTGGTCTCATTGGCCTGAGTAACTATTATGTATGAGTGTACTTTACAGAACTGCGTAATGCTAGACACTAGGGGGCAGATTACATTAGAAGCCCCTTGCGCCACGTTTACGTTGCCTTGCGTGACGCAACAGCGGCGTAAACGTGCCGCATCCCTGCGAGTCATTTACAGCATGACGCATCTAGGGAGATGCGTCACGTTATAAAGCCATGGGCCTGCACCACAATGGGTGCGTTCCTAGTACGCAGGGTGGGCGGTCCGGCGGCTGTGCGCCTCGCAAAATTGCCTGCGTGAAATCTACAAGATTAACGCAGGCACTTCTGCGACGCTGCTACGTCAATTCAATTCCTTATGCCTGCTTGAAGCAGGCGTAAGGACTGACACAGCATGTTAAGTATTGGGTGGCCCTGAGCATTACTGGAGTTGCATTGTGTTGGCGACGTGACTCCAGCGATGCGCCGCTCTTACGTGACGAGATGCGTCACGCAAGTGCCTACCCTTGCGCCAGGGCGCGCCGCATTGTAAATGAGGCGCATCTGCCGTGTCGCAAGGGTAGTTTTGCGTGACGCATTTGATCTGGCGCATCTCTGGAGATGCGCCAGAACGCGTAAGTAAGTATGCCCCTAAGGGGCGGAATTGCAATTACCGTCGCATCCCTGCAAAGTAGCAGGGATGCGCCATTAATTGTGCGGCCCGCTACCACCACCAAACATGGTGCGCCGTATTTGCAATGCGGTGCACCATGGGCCCAAAACGTCACCAAAGCTTTACTGCTGGAGTTGCGTCGCAACGATGGCGCAGCTCCAGCAATGCTCTGGGGTACCCTATCTCCCCAATGCTGGGTCAAGCCGTACGTCTGCTTCAAGCAGGTGCAGGGTTTGTGTGACGCATCATTGTCCTAAAGGTGACTGATTGAAATTTTGTAGATTTCCCTCAGCCACTTTTAGGATGTGTTCCAGCGCAGGAATGCCCTCCCTTGCGCCGGAACGCCCCCTGATGGCGCAGGGCTTTGTAACGGGATGCATCTCCCAAATGCGTCACGTTGTTATAATATTATACGCCGCACCATGGCGCCCTTTTTTGTTTAGCTGCTGCGTCACAAAAGTCATGCAAGAACGGAGCAAAAGAGCCGCAAGGGGCTTAAATCTGCCCCTTCCTTTGTACCCCTGACAATAAGAAAAATAGTGGCGGTGGATTGATAGTTTGACTATTTAAATGACTGGTAATGTAGCAGGCAACTGTTAGTGTTGTCACTGATCTGACTGAAATCACAATGGAGTTTGTCTGTCACTTTGCGTCTTGCCTGCGGACTGCTGCCTGCCAGTCCTAGGTGAACCTTTCAGTACTTTGTTTAGTGAGTTACGTGACTTTCGAAGTCACAGGTCCGCAAATAAATGAAAACTAACCCTAATCAATATAATTTCGTGGAAATATTTTGTTATTGTTTTTTTGAAATGTTTGATTTGGTTGACATTGACAAGCAACAATCATCCATGTTTTCTGTTCTTTCTTTCATGTTGTACGTCAGCTCCCCCCAGGGGCGAGGGGAGGACACAGGAGCAGCAGGCGGCGGATGCTGTTGAACAGGGCCAGGATCGGGCAGGCGAGGGCTCCTTTGCTAGCCCCAGTAAGTTTTCATTTTAGACTAGTACCTATTTTTCCTAGCGTTCCTCATTTGATTTTTTCAAAATCGTCTTTGATCTTTTTGTAGACTGTATCTAAATTCTTATCCTGCCTCTACTATGACTCCCTGTGGTATTACTAGATTATTCCTATTAGTCTGTCTGTGTAGCTAACTAAGATTGCACGGTTGGCGAAACTCCCATTCTAGTCAGCAATAGCTCTATCAACTTAGTGCAGTCCTCTGGGATTGTCCATAATGTCTTTTGAAGTGTTCTATCTGCTTTGAAAATTCCCAACTATAAAATGTGAATGACCACCAAGAAAGAATAAGATACTACCTTTTGGTTTGGATAGGAAAACAATCCAAACCACTACAGTGGCGCGGACAATTCTTCTGCAGAAACAGAACTATGGACAATAAATAGTGCATTGCTTATCAATTAAAGTAGGCGCTGTTAGAGTTTCCACATACCTCTGTGATAACAGACTTTGAACCCCCAATGTCCTTACTGACTGACTACATAGTGTGGCACAGTCATTTACCTCCCTAATTCATCGATCATTGATCCCCAATGATGATTATTATCCAACGTAGCTGAAGAGTACGGAGTCAGAGTCAAGAAGTGTCAGAGGCATGGACTCATGCTTGCAAAAATTGCAAAACCTTTCGCTCAGTCACTCTAGTCACTCTGGACCAAAAAACACAGAGTCTCTCTAAGTTTAAAAGCTTTATTAAAAGTAAACACATTTATTAAAATGAAGTCATAATAAAAAAATGAAACGTTTAACTGAGAATGTAAAAGTGGTTAGTGCTGACGATTAATTGAAGACATTTCTTGTGGTCGAGCCGAGCTCTCACCTTGTTTCAACTTGATCTTGTTGTTAGAAGTCCTTCTTCTGTCTGTGTGGAAAAAAATGGTGCGTGTTAAAAAGCCAGCCTTCATCAGTTGTGCCAAAAAGTGCTGCATTACATTGTTTTCACATGTCTTCATTCCTAGACCAAATACTAGTGAGTGGTTTATTCTAACATTCTTAAATGTACTTTGTAGGTGGAACATCTGGTGGCGGGGCCAACGCGGAGGTGGTGGTGCTTGACACGGAGGCGGAGGGCAATTCCTCAGGGGAGGATGCGGCGGTTCCAGTGCCAGCTGTGAGAGTTCAGACGGTGGTGGTGGCGGGCAGAGGTAAGCTCTTATATATTCCTTACTTATTGAGATTGAAGACGTGGCTGGGAAGGAAAGAACATGAGATGCATGGCTGGGTGAATGATGAAGCAATGATTGGTGGAAGGACAACAGCCTGGGTGGGTGACACAGAAACTGTATGTGTCCATATACCTGGATCATGCTACTATCTGACTCTTAGATAGCATATGTGTATCTAGAGCAGGGGTACTCATAGTACGGCCCGCGGGCCGGTGGCGGCCCGGCAAGCCTTCCTTGGCGGTGTGCAGACCTTGCAGACAATCACTGCACCCCCGGCCCCCACAGAGCAGAGTGGAGATGCAGGGCCACAAAGAGGTGAAATAGAACAAAGCCTCTGCTCTGTGGGGCCGGGCAAGCAGTGATTGTCAGGGTGGAGATGCAGGGGCGCTACAACAAACAAAGCCTCAATAATATGTTAATGGTCTTTTAAAGACCTGTTAAGTACTTTGGTGTGGCTGTCTGTGTGTGCGCGTTGAGGAAGCTGTCTCAGCCCGGGCTGAAGGCTGACACAGACAGACACACACACAGTGAGATGACAGAGGGGGAGGGAGAGGGAGGACAGGAGGGAGAGAGAGATGGAGAGGGAGGGCAGGAGGGAGAGCATGATTGAGAGAGATGTATGTAAATGCTGGGTCTGGTTTCTCAGTGGAGGAAGGCATCTGCTGCAGGCACCTGTGTGCAACCTCATGGTCACAAGTTTTCGTTTTGCTTTAGCCCCGCCCCCTCTGACTCCGCCCCCACCAGTGCAGCCCTCGGCCACAAACTACACTGTAAATTTAGCCCCTGAGAGAAAGTTTGTGAGTACCCATGATCTAGAGAGAGTAGACGGTCAGTGGATGAACTAAGTGTAACTTTGAAGAGCATGTAACACTGCACCCGCACGTCCGTTCCAGTGTAGGAAAGGCAAGGAAAAGAAGTTTTAATTTTGTCCAAATACTACCATCAATAGTAGCAGTAGTTTGTATTGCAAGCACAGCATAGATCCGGTTATTAGGGTGGCCACTCCCTACCTCTCTTAATAAGTTTAGTAGTACTCAGTCATTCATGTGTGGATGTATCACTGGTCACTCAATAAAAAGCAAAGCACCTAAAGTCATCCCATATATAAGCAAAAACATCCCATGTGAAGTGATAGATAATCAGATTATTTATCTTCTTCAATTTTCCATTTCTAGTACTCATTTCCACTGTAGGGTGAAAGTTAAATTAATTAAGCAGTAGCCCTTGAGTTGTAACAGAGTATTCTCAGTGCCACCCGTAATAGAAAAGTAAGAGCTTCACCACCTGCATGTACTGGACGGGTACAGTAACGCAACGCAAGTCTAGGTCACTCATCATGGCGTGCGTCTCTTTTTCTCGGGTGCAAGTTTACTGCGCTGGCATTATGCCGGCTTGCAGAAGATAACGTACCAATTTTCCTAAACAAGAGACAAGAAGAAGAATAAGACTGGTGTACTTTCATAGTCGACTCCAATGGAAGTCCATAGTGCACGTAGAATTTGTTCCTTAAACTCCCACTAATGTTAGAGCAAGGATGAAGAAGTGTGAGGTTAGATAGATACTGGCCTCAATAGTTATGTAATGCGCTTGCAAGTTGCTAGCTGTACTGCAACACAAATTTCTGCTGAATGATTGAGTTAATCTTAAAGAGCATTGGTTACAGACTATGTCTTTCTTTCTTCATATAAATTCTCCTTCCAAACGAACAAGGAGGAAGGAGCTGGCTAGAGCGGCCCGGCAACGGAGGATCGATGCCACTGTGGCCGAATATCGGCGGCTGGTGGCCCTGGAGGACGAAGAAAGTGTGCAGTCAACCACAACAACAACGTCGTCTGCATTGGCCTCCGTGCCCCCACGGGCTGCCACCCAGCACAGTGGTCCACCCAGACTGAGCCGGGCTGCCAAAGCCAAACGCCACCGCCGAGTAGCAAGGACAACAGCTTCCTCTCAAAGCTGTTGCACCTGCAAGGCAGTGAAGGCACGCCTGCGCCGCAGTACCCTGATGGTGTCCCGCCTCCAGCAGGAGCTCCACCACTTTTCAAACGTGTTGGAGGGGCTCCGCGTAGAGCGCGCCTTGCTCCGCCAGGAGCATGATGCCCTGGCCCAAAAAATAGACAGCATCCACCCATAGTGTCCCTTGCCCCTTTTTTAGAGACTTTTGGGGGATGGGAATTGGGAGTTGGGTTTTTGGGGACTTTTGAAGGACAATCGTTGGGGTTAGGGAGGGTCTTGCGGGAGATTATTTTGTTAGGGATATAAATATACTTTTTCAAACTTTATCTGAGCATACCCGTTTCTTACTGCTTGCCTGGTGGGTGGGGGTTTAACAGTGACTTTGTTTTCCTGAAAGTTTAGTTCCATTTTCTTCCTTTAAATGTAAATGCCCAAATGTTTTCAACACTAAGTGCCTCTCACAGAGTAAGTGAAGTGAATCCAAGAGTCCTAGGACTTTAGTAGTACTACCGTCAGTCTCTCGTCTCTCCTACTAATACTCCATTATACCCCCAAACCACCAAACGCTTATCTTACCTGTAATTTGTGTTTGAAAGTAGGGCTAGACCCAGGGCTGGCTCCACGGGAAACAGCGAATAAGGTTGGCAATCTTGGTCGGATAAAATTTCCTCATAGCGGTGGTACTAGTGGTGTGACACAGTGGCAGTTGCATGCCTATGAAAAAAAAGAAAATTAAATCTGGTTTGTCCTCCTGAGCAATTCAACGGTACAATAGAGAATATAGCAGGTGACAGAAGTACACTAGAACAGTGCCACATTGTAGCCTAACAAATGGTAAAGTATAACTACTAATTCGGTTGAAGTTCTTTGACATTAGCCATGGGTCTTTGTCAAGCAGAGTAAGAATATATCCTCGGATTTCTTCACCAGCCTGTTGCTATCACCTTATCCTCCCCAGCAAGTGTGTGGATTTATTGCTGTAATTTAGTCACACATCAATCAAAACCACACAGCCCGGGGGAAGAGGGTTAGGGTTTGAAAAATGGATGGGTACGGGGGTTTTTGGGAAAGGTTTTGGGAGACAAGAAAAAATAGCACAGCATGGACAAACAATTGTGAACATAAACAAATCTTTGGGTACAAACCTATCCATCAATCTTTGAAAGTGCATGCACTACTGCATGAATGTCAGTGAAAAGTAAGTAGTACTTTCGACAACTGTGGAAGAAAGAATGAGACAGTACAGGGCGTGGGTGGAAATATTGATAACTATATTCAACATAAGGTCTCTGTGGCCAGATACCTGAGAGCCTTGCTGGTCACTCTAAATCCATTCATAACACTCAATGGGGTTGGTCTGGAAGGTATAGTAGATAGAAAAGGAGAAATTGCTTTTTTTCTAGGTGTCCCCTCACTCACCAGGGTTGCCCCTTGGTGACATGCTTCATCATTGGGGCCATCCCAGTCCTCTACGGGCTGGGGCGTGCTGCAACTTGCGAATTACGTAGGAGCACTTACAAATGACTATGTGTGGTGCAGATGTGATAGTGGAGTAGACTAAGTGATGTGTTAAGGGATCAATTTAGAAGCAGAGAGAGATCCAAGAAATGCAGTCACAGTCAGAGAAAAAGGCAAGGGATACTGTATCTATGTTGTTGTAGTTGTCCTGTTGGAAGTGGTAAGTAAGTTAGCTGCAGAAAAAAAATCCTCTTATTAGCGGCACTCCTCCATTGCAGCCGACGCTTCGTCCATCGATGTTGGTCACCAGAAGACACCCTGTAAAAAAAGCACAGCATAGACAAACAATTGAACATAAACAATTCTTTGGGTACAAACCTATCCATCAATCTTTGAAAGTGCATGCACTACTGCATGCATGTCAGTGAAAAGTAAGTAGTACTTTCGACAACTGTGGAAGAAAGAATGCGACAGTACAGGGCGTGTGTGGAATTATTGATAACTATATTCAACATAAGGTCTCTGTAGCCAGATACCTGAGAGCCTTGCTGGTCACTATAAATCCATTCACAACAACACTCAATGGGGTTGGTCTGGAAGGTATAGTAGATAGAAAAGGAGAAATTGCTTTTTTTCTAGGTGTCCCCTCACTCACCAGGGTTGCCCCTTGGTGACATGCTTCATCATTGGGGCCATCCAAGTCCTCTACGGGCTGGGGCGTGCTGCGACTTGCGAATTACGTAGGAGCACTTACAAATGACTATGTGTGGTGCAGATGTGATAGTGGAGTGGACTAAGTGATGTGTTAAGGGATCGATTTAGAAGCAGAGAGAGATCCAAGAAATGCAGTCACAGTCAGAGAAAAAGGCAAGGGATACTGTATCTATGTTGTTGTAGTTGTCCTGTTGGAAGTGGTAAGTAAGTTGCCTGCAGAAAAAAAATCCTCTTATTAGCGGCACTCCTCCATTGCAGCCGACGCTTCGTCCATTGATGTTGGTCACCAGAAGACACCCTGTCCACTGCCTGCCTGATGCTGAATTGTGGCTCGCAAATGTGAAGCCTGACTCCATCCTTTTTTCCCCATTGCAGAGACTGAAACCCGGCCTGTAATTATTCAACGAAAAACAGGAAGTGATATAATATTACAACACCACTGATAAATAAATATAAGGTATTTAGGCTGTGGAGTGCAAAAAGTCACAATTTGATTTTCCTAGTAGACAGTACAATATTTTTGAAAGTGCGTACTCTGTCTGAGTCACCTTTTGAAGGATAAATAAGTAGGGGCAAATTAATGTAGCGGATCTTTCCCCTCAAGCTAGGTGTACTGTAAACTGTGTTTTAGAACAAAATTAGATCTTCCTAGCAGTGCTCCCACCCAGACCCTTACTAAAGCCAGTCGCAAAAATGTAGAAGACCCCCAATCAAATCTCAAAAAACGAGGCCTAGCAGAAAACTGGTGACAAAACTTACTTTGAAAGTAAAAGTAGGCCGAAGTACCCCCTTACTAATTACCCCTTACCCACCGTGGATTGCATTCAAACCACTTGCAAGCAACCAAGCAAAAGTATCCATAGCCAGCATCGCTCCAAGACTCGAAATCCCCCCCACTCAAACACATGCAATAGAAATACTGCTAACCCTAACGAACCCTAAGTTATGAATAGTGGCAAAGGCTTTCTTTAACTATGCCAAATCCCCGCTTTCCCACCATGGATTTTCTTCAAATGACTTGCAACCAAAATTACACATTCTCACAAGTGCTCTAAGACCCCAGAACTCAGTTGCAAAAATCTAGAACACCCCGAAACACATGCAATCCTGCTGCTAGGGCTAACCCTAACGAACCCTAAGTTACAAAAAGTGCCAAAAGGCTTTTCCGCGAGGATTTTGTCCCAACCACTTCTACCCGGTATTAGACCTTCCCAGGAATGCCACAAGACCCGCCAACCCACCCGCCAAGAAGCATAACACCCCCAAACAGGCCAAAAGCAAAATCTCATACTTGCAATATTTCTCGGCCTTCGGTCCAAACGCGCTGCGTAGCTAGGCCATAAGTCGGGGTTGCCACCACGGATTTCCTGAAAAGCAAATGCAATCAAGATTAGAGTGTCCCAGCAGTGCTCCCAGACCACGAAACTCACCCACAAACAGACGGAACCCCCCCTAAAAGCACCTCAAAGGCAAGCAAGTCATCAAAAACACAAAACATTTTCAGCCTGGGATTTGGTCCAAACCACTTTTATCTGGTATTAGAGCTTCCCAGCAATGGCCCCAGAGCCGCCAACCCAGGAGAAAACGAGTAGAAGACCCCCAAACAGCCAAAGAGCAAAAGTACAAAAATGGGGTCAGTTTTTCCCAAATTTCCCAAATCACTCCGCGCGCGCTCTGCAGCTAGGCCCTAACTCCCCTCTGCCACCATGGATTTGCTTCAAACCTCTTGCAAAGTAAAGTATATATAGCCAGCAGTGCGCCCAGACCCCGAAACCCACCCACAAACACCAGGAAGCCCCCCAAACAGGCCCCCGAAAACGCTACATTGAGCAAAATGTCAGAAATAGCCACAAAAAAATCGGCCTTGATTTTGTCCCAACCACTTCTACCCGGTATTAGACCTTCCCAGGAAGGCCCCAAGACCCACCAACCCACCCGCCAAGAAGCATAACACCCCCAAACAGGCCAAAAGCAAAATCTCATACTTGCAATATTTCTCGGCCTTCGGTCCAAACGCGCTGCGTAGCTAGGCCATAAGTCGGGGTTGCCACCACGGATTTCCTGAAAAGCAAATGCAATCAAGATTAGAGTGTCCCAGCAGTGCTCCCAGACCCCGAAACTCACCCACAAACAGACGTAACACCCCCTAAGAGCACCTCAAAGGCAAGCAAGTCAGCAAAAACACTAAAAAATTTGCGCCTCGGATTTGGTCCAAACCACTTTTATCCGGTATTAGAGCTTCCCAACAATGGTCCCAGAGCCGTCAACTCACCTGCAAAGAGGTATAACAACACCCCCACAAGTGCTGAGTCTTTCTTCATTGGGCGTAAACCAGCCCTCTGGTTTGATGGAAATAGGAGTCTGGAGGAGGAGGATAGAGGAGCATGTTCTTCTGAACTTGTGAACCTGAGGAATGCAGACTGCGGCAACTTCAAATCAATTATCAAACCAGTGAAGACAGTTCTGCTGATGGGCTTGTTTTTGTGATTATCTGATTAAAGTTTGAAATATATTAACTGTGCACAACAAAGAAAGACAGACACACAGGAATAAAAGTGAATAAGGACGAAAAAGAAAGTTATTGATTCATTGTCTCATTTTCAGGGCTCGGTATCACGGTCCAGGAATGAGAATAAGGCTTTGTCATCATACTCTGCGAATTCAGGCAGGGTGAGCTCAGTGTCACCTGACAGAGTAGAAATTCCCTCATCTATGTTGCTAGCCACCTCGTCTTCATCCGGCGCGCTTTCTCGTACTCTGAAATCTGGTGGTATGAGGTGCTGATTCATCTTGATCATTGTTAACCTCTCCACATTTTTGGGTGAGAGGCGGCTCCGTTTGGGAGTTACAATGCCACCAGCAGCACTAAAAACCCGTTCAGAAGACACGCTTGCGAGTGGGCAAGACAAGTAGTTTAAAGCCAGGTTGGTGAGCTGTGGCCACAATTCTTTTTTCCCATGCCAATACGCCAATGGGTCAGAATTAACATAGACCTCTGTTGAGTCATTCAGATAGCCCTTCACCATCGACTCAAGGTCCTCATCCAAGGTTCCTCCACTTTGCTTAGCTCTTGCTGTGCCTCTGACCTTTTGAGAACCAAACCCACGCAGAGCTAGCCAATCCTCTTCAGCCTCGAATGTTTCTGTTGTGTCTCTTTAACGGCTCTTTAACGGCTGAGAGGTCACTTGTGCCACAGCCTTAGGTGCAGAAGTGGATTGTTTTGACTGAGGATGGCATGCTGATGTACTGCCATTTCCTTCAATTTCCAGCCGTTCTCTTTCAAACCTCTTGGCTGACAAGGCTAGCCAATGTTTGTACTTTGGAACATGTTCATCATCAAAAGGAAAGAATGCTTGGCCTGCCAGCGCCTTTTTGTAGCGTGGATCCAAAATATTAGCACAAATGTAATGCTCTTCTGAGTGGATCTTTTTTAAGATGTTCATCACCTTGTAGGAGCTCTAATAATTTCTCAGCCAGAAGAAAAGAGTCTTGGTTTTTTACATCTTTTTCAAACACAGAACACACCTCCTTCAGTTGGTCCTCCAGCATGTACAACAATGGGATAGCTTTTCCCAAATTACAGTCCACCTTGCTGACTGCACGTGTGAAGAACTCAAAAGGATGAAGCATGCGTGTCAGGCTTTGAACTATGTTCCATTGCGCCGCACCCATCCTCAGCTCCTCTGTACCCTCTGTAAGGAAATATTGATCGAGTTCCGTATACTGCTCATACAGACGCTCAAGCATGTAGAAGGTTGAGTTCCAACGTGTTACCACCTCCTGGATGAGTGCTTTCACTGGCATTTTACGTTGATATAGCAGGCTCCTCAGCTGCTTCCGGGCCTTAAAAGAATGGCTGAAATGCTTGCACATTTTTCGGCAGGTGTCCAATACGCTGTACGCTGCACAGCCTTTATTACCCAAGAATTTTTGGACAACCAGGTTTATACAGTGCGCCAAACACGGCACTCTGAAAAAGTTACCGTCCCTCATGGCCTTAACTATATTGGCGCCATTGTCCGTGGAAACATAGCCAACCTGGCGTTTTAGTGGGGACAGCCAGTTAAGGACCTTTGTGTTAAAGACATCCAAAATGTTTTCTGCTGTGTGACGTTTCTCCAAACCAAACATGGCTAGTGTTGCATGTTTCCGAGCAGCTTTAAAAACAATGTCCGTGTCAACACCTGTGTTTAGCTTTGCTTTAGCCCCTGAAAAAGAGACCCAGTGTGCAGTGATGCACATGTAATCAGCACCTGCGCCACTGGTCTGGTCCACATGTCTGTTGTCATATGTATAGTGTGAACAGCACTCTTCCCAAAGCTGCCCCAATCACCTTCAGAACATCTTCATGTAGTGCTGGAACCGCAACTCGGGCAAAATAGAACCGGCTAGGAACCTTCCATTTAGGGCAGAGCGCTGCCACTAATTTTAGAAAACCAACCCCTTCTACAAAAGAAAAAGGGAGAAGGTCCAGAGCTAGCATTTTAGCCAGCTTAGTGTTATACAGACGCGTCAGTGGGTGGTTGCGTTCATATTGCGCTTCTGTAAACAACATCTTTTTAATGTTGCCCTGGACCAAGGATTTACGGGATGATGATGATATCTTCGACCCAGTTACCCTCGCTGATGAACTTTTCCGCATTGATGTCTCACTCTCTCCCACACTCTTAGTGTGCCTCACATGGGGTGTGCTGCTGACAGGGGTACTGGGTGTAAGTGAAGTGTTTGAATCGTCTTCTTCCTCCTCGTCATCATCAGATGAAAAATCAACGTTTTCATTACGTGCAATTCGGGCTTCCTTGACCGCCTCTAGGTGCGGAAACCATTGGACAGGGTGCGCTCTCCTACGATGGCCTCTCTGGCCTCCGGTACCATAGTTAGTACCAAACTTACCACGACTAACTCGAAGCTTACAAATGCTACAAATGGCTACGTTTTCCATTCTTGGGCAAACACTAAAGAAGTCCCAAACTGCAGACTTGAAATGTCTTTGGGGGCCGGAGGAGGCGGCGATACTGGTGGTGGTGGTCCTGCTGCTAATGCCAGATGAAGTGGAGGATGTGGATTGCCGAACTTCAGTACGTTTTGCACTTTCACCACCACGAATTGAGGTCGAGGTGGATGGAGGTCCCTTCTTGCGAGAAAGAAATATGGAAGCGGTAGGTGTTGGTGTACTAGTTAACTCCAAATCTAATGATTGTTGTGTTTCCATTTCCATTGCCTCCTCGTCGACATCATCATCACGCTCAGCAGCTTCTCGGGATAGGGTCAAAATGTCTCTTTGCTGCATGCCCGCTGGGGCTGCAGTGACCTTTATGATGACTGGATCGTCGTTGTGAAGGGCTTCATCAGCAGCAGTATGCGTCACTTCTTGTTGAGCCTCATCACACTCCATAGGTATGAGTTTTTCGACGACCTTCCTTTTACGCTTAGGTATCTTTGTCAGATTATGGTGTGCCTCACTCTCAGGCTGCCGTGGTGGTACACATTCGTCATCCAGATCATCAGAAGGCGGTGGGCTTGAAGAAGATGTAGACACCAACCTTGATCTTTTCCTTGCTAGGGATGTGGAAGACAATGAATAATCATCAGGAGGAGTGGCTTCCAATGATATCTCGGCTTGATTGTCGATTTCCTGATGTGCCCCTACTTCGGGAGGGACAACTATTGTGGGAACTTGTTGTGACCCTCCATGCACCTCTGCTTGCGCATCTCCTTGCGCTGCCTCTCTTTCCACATGTACTTGGGCTTGTACTACTTGCACATGTTGTTGTTGCGGCTGTGGTTGTTCAACACTTGTCAGATGAGTTACAACAACCTGTGTTGATTCAGGGACATTGCTGCTACTTTCTTGCGATGAGCCAACATCACTAGTCGATGGTGATTGGAGAAGTACACTGACTGCCTCTGAAGCACTCAAGGGCTTTGACTTAAGTTAGCGTGGTGGTGGAGGCACTGAACCCAATGGAGCGGGGGTGCTGCTCCCAGCTTGGTCCCCAGCAGATCCTGCTGCTGCAGGCGTACTTTTTTTTTGCTCCCAAAAAACGTGGTGGTTGGCACACCAGCCTCCTTGGTAACTTGCTTCTTCTGCTCCTTACTAGCAACTTTCTTGCAAGAGGAGCCACGGACACCTTTTTTGGGGCCATCTTCTTCAGAGCAGGTCAGACAGCAGGCCGCAGTTGCACGAATTGTAGAGTTGTCTGAGGCCAGACGTGACGTCGCGTGACGTTATGCTGCACACACACACCGCTGCAGGACTTCTTCCTGGCACTGGTGGTTCTCTAGTCTTGAGTCTTGTGCACCTAAAAACAATGGAAGACAGAGAAACATCAGTTCAGTAAAGTTATAAACCCCCAAAAAATCGAAAAACACTGCAAAATCAGCACAATCCCATTCCATCCATGCCCTCCATGATGTTTAAGTTCAAGACAGCCCACAGAAAGACTAGGCCCATGCTAGACTCAAATACCCCTGGTGAAAAGCCCACAAGTACAGCCCCAAAAAACGAAAATCACTGAAAATCAGCACAATCCCATTCCACCCATGCCCTCCATGATGTTTAAGTTCAAGGCAGCCCACAGAAAGATAGGCCCATGCTAGACTCAAATACCCCTGGTGAAAAGGCCACAAGTACAGCCCCAAAAAACGAAAATCACTGAAAAATCAGCATAATCCCAATCCATCCATGCCCTCCATGATGTTTACATTCCAGTGCCTGTAGCAGCACTCAAAATGGCCACCAGCCACATGGCCTGTCCCTCCCCATGAACACCCCCAAAAATCGAAAAACACTGCAAAATCAGCACAATCCCATTCCATCCATGCCCTCCATGATGTTTAAGTTCAAGACAGCCCACAGAAAGACTAGGCCCATGCTAGACTCAAATACCCCTGGTGAAGAGGCCACAAGTACAGCCCCAAAAAACGAAAATCACTGAAAAATCAGCACAATCCCAATCCATCCATGCCCTCCATGATGTTTAAATTCAAGACAACCCACAGAAAGACTAGGCCCATGCAAGACTCACTACCCCTGGGCATAAAGGTTAAAAAGTAGGCAAAATGGTTGCAGGCCTAACAACAAAGCCTGCATTCAAAATGGCCACTTGCCTCCCAGCACATGGCCAGTGCCTGTAGCAGCACTCAAAATGGCCACCAGCCACATGGCCTGTCCCTCCTCATGAACACCCCCAAAAATCGAAAAACACTGCAAAATCAGCACAATCCCATTCCATCCATGCCCTCCATGATGTTTAAGTTCAAGACAGCCCACAGAAAGACTAGGCCCATGCTAGACTCAAATACCCCTGGTGAAAAGGCCACAAGTACAGCCCCAAAAAACGAAAATCACTGAAAAATCAGCACAATCCCAATCCATCCATGCCCTCCATGATGTTTAAATTCAAGACAACCCACAGAAAGACTAGGCCCATGCAAGACTCACTACCCCTGGGCATAAAGGTTGAAAAGTAGGCAAAATGGTTGCAGGCCTAACAACAAAGCCTGCATTCAAAATGGCCACTTGCCTCCCAGCACATGGCCAGTGCCTGTAGCAGCACTCAAAATGGCCACCAGCCACATGGCCTGTCCCTCCCCATGAACACCCCCAAAAATCGAAAACGGAAAACACTGCAAAATCAGCACAATCCCATTCCATCCATGCCCTCCATGATGTTTAAGTTCAAGACAGCCCACAGAAAGACTAGGCCCATGCTAGACTCAAATACCCCTGGTGAAAAGGCCACAAGTACAGCCCCAAAAAACGAAAATCACTGAAAAATCAGCACAATCCCAATCCATCCATGCCCTCCATGATGTTTAAATTCAAGACAACCCACAGAAAGACTAGGCCCATGCAAGACTCACTACCCCTGGGCATAAAGGTTGAAAAGTAGGCAAAATGGTTGCAGGCCTAACAACAAAGCCTGCATTCAAAATGGCCACTTGCCTCCCAGCACATGGCCAGTGCCTGTAGCAGCACTCAAAATGGCCACCAGCCACATGGCCTGTCCCTCCCCATGAACACCTCCAAAAATCGAAAAACACTGCAAAATCAGCACAATCCCATTCCATCCATGCCCTTCATGATGTTTAAGTTCAAGACAGCCCACAGAAAGACTAGGCCCATGCTAGACTCAAATACCCCTGGTGAAAAGGCCACAAGTACAGCCCCAAAAAACGAAAATCACTGAAAAATCAGCACAATCCCAATCCATCCATGCCCTCCATGATGTTTAAATTCAAGACAACCCACAGAAAGACTAGGCCCATGCAAGACTCACTACCCCTGGGCATATAGGTTGAAAAGTAGGAAAATGGTTGCAGGCCTAACAACAAAGCCTGCATTCAAAATGGCCACTTGCCTCCCAGCACATGGCCAGTGCCTGTAGCAGCACTCAAAATGGCCACCAGCCACATGGACTGTCCCTCCCCATGAACACCCCCAAAAATCGAAAACGAAAAACACTGCAAAATCAGCACAATCCCATTCCATCCATGCCCTCCATGATGTTTAAGTTCAAGACAGCCCACAGAAAGACTAGGCCCATGCTAGACTCAAATACCCCTGGTGAAAAGGCCACAAGTACAGCCCCAAAAAACGAAAATCACTGAAAAATCAGCACAATCCCAATCCATCCATGCCCTCCATGATGTTTAAATTCAAGACAACCCACAGAAAGACTAGGCCCATGCAAGACTCACTACCCCTGGGCATAAAGGCTGAAAAGTAGGCAAAATGGTTGCAGGCCTAACAACAAAGCCTGCATTCAAAATGGCCACTTGCCTCCCAGCACATGGCCAGTGCCTGTAGCAGCACTCAAAATGGCCACCAGCCACATGGCCTGTCCCTCCCCATGAACACCCCCAAAAATCGAAAAACACTGCAAAATCAGCACAATCCCATTCCATCCATGCCTTCCATGATGTTTAAGTTCAAGACAGCCCACAGAAAGACTAGGCCCATGCTAGACTCAAATACCCCTGGTGAAAAGGCCACAAGTACAGCCCCAAAAAACGAAAATCACTGAAAAATCAGCACAATCCCATTCCATCCATGCCCTCAATGATGTTTAAGTTCAAGACAGCCCACAGAAAGACTAGGCCCATGCTAGACTCAAATACCCCTGGTGAAAAGGCCACAAGTACAGCCTCAAAAATCGAAAATCACTGAAAAATCAGCACAATCCCAATCCATCCATGCCCTCCATGATGTTTAAATTCAAGACAACCCACAGAAAGACTAGGCCCATGCAAGACTCACTACCCCTGGGCATAAAGGTAGAAAAGTAGGCAAAATGGTTGCAGGCCTAACAACAAAACCTGCATTCAAAATGGCCACTTGCCTCCCAGCACATGGCCAGTGCCTATAGCAGCACTCAAAATGGCCACCAGCCACATGGCCTGTCCCTCCCCATGAACACCCCCAAAAATCGAAAAACACTGCAAAATCAGCACAATCCCATTCCATCCATGCCCTCCATGATGTTTAAGTTCAAGACAGCCCACAGAAAGACTAGGCCCATGCTAGACTCAAATACCCCTGGTGAAAAGGCCACAAGTACAGCCCCAAAAAACGAAACTCACAGAAAAATCAGCACAATCCCATTCCATCCATGCCCTCCATGATGTTTAAGTTCAAGACAGCCCACAGAAAGACTAGGCCCATGCTAGACTCAATACCCCTGGTGAAAATGCCACAAGTACAGCCCCAAAAAACGAAAATCACTGAAAAATCAGCACAATCCCAATCCATCCATGCCCTCCATGATGTTTACGTTCAAGACAACCCACAGAAAGACTCAGTCCACCCACCACTGAGTACCCCTGGGCAAAAGGCCCCAAAACAGACCAAAAATCGAAAATTCCAAAATTTTAGTTGCAGCAACTGTAATGCCCCAAACAAACTTACTTGTAAAATTTCTAATCCAAAAGTGATCCAAAGAAAGTCAAAAAGGCCTCAAATCCAAATATCCAGCAGCATCCACAAAAAGTAATCCTTCCAGCTCCAGATCCAAATGAAAAGTGACCAGGAGATGGACAAAGCACTGGGAGGAGCCTGTTGGACAGGAACAGGAAGTTGAAGACTGTGGGGCACTTCCTTCCTCCCACCCCCCTGCCCCCCTCCCCAAAATGGACTCCTCACTAAAAAAGTGCAGGCAAATGTCAACCTAAGGAGTTATTCAGATAAAAATCATCATTTCAAGAAGGTTTATGCTGCTTGCTGGTGGATTTCTTGTGCAGAATTGCAAATTTTATATTTTCGCTTGTGCGAGATTGTTGCTGCTCGCCGCATCTCAAATCTCGCAATTGCGAAGTACCGCGAGACGTGATCTCGCCGTACTCGCGTTGACAAACTCTCGCTGTGCAAGTTGGCAAGCCGCGATGACGTAATCGCGCTCGCCAAATTCCCGCGGGATCACACAGCAAGATCCAAAATGGCGCAGCACTCGCAAAATATTGAGAAAAACAACTCGGCAAACAATGATAAACGCCTCGCGCCGCTAAAATTGTATCACCAACGACGCGAGCCGCAAAAAAAATCCGCTGCGTGCAAATTTGCGGATTTTGCGGGAAATTTGCAAATCTCGCGGATTGCGAATTTCCCAAAAATCCGCAAAATCCGCGAGCGTAACGGATTTTCCGCCCATGCTTAGTGCAACCCCGCGTCCGGGCAGGCCGCAAAAAATGGAAAGAAAGAGTTGCCTCTAGGTGGGGATGCACGTATAGGTAGAAATTGATGCGAACAGAGTCCCTTTCCTCCCAGACGCGTTTCGGGCCAATGCCCTCTTCAGTGGCAGCACATGTGACATGACGTCAAGCTGCAGGCACCAGTAAATACCCTCAGTAATTATGCACAGGTGTAAAACCTGAAGCAATGTTCCCTGGGAGTGGTGGTTCCGTAAAACCCAAGTGGGTCGCCGCCGCCATTCGCATGCAAAAAAAGTATTAAAGGGATTGCCAATGTCCCTGAGAGCACCCTGCAAGTAAAGGCACCTCCTGTACCACAGAAAGCTGCCCAAGTAAGGCAGCTGTGGACCCGCAGTTGTAAGCAGTAGTGCAACCCCGCGACCGGGCAGGCCGCAAAAAATGGAAAGAAAGAGTTGCCGCTAGGTGGGGATGCACTCACAGGTAGGAATTGATGCCAGCGCAAGGGCGCGAGCTGCGAACAGAGTCCCTTTCCTGCCAGACGCTTTTCGGGCCAACACCCTCTTCAGTGGCAGCACATGTGACATGACGGCAAGCTGCTGGCACCAGTAAATACCCTCAGTAATTATGCACAGGTGTAAAACCTGAAGCAATGCTCTCTGGGACTGGTGGTTCCGTAAAACCCAAGTGGGTCGCCGCCGCCATTCACATGCAAAAAAAGTATTAAAGGGATTGCCAATGTCCCCGCAAGCACCCCGCAAGTAGAGGCACCTCCTGTACCACAGAAAGCTGCCCAGTAAGCAGACACATGTGACACAGGAACATTACACCCAGTCCATAAGTGTTTGCATTCACTACATTTTGAAACCTCTAATCTGGTTTGGCAAGGGTAACCCTTGTGTGTGTCCATGATGGCTCCCATTTTGCCCATTATACACTGACCTAGAGAGTGAGGGCAGTATGTGTTTGTTGAAGGTCTCATTGATGTTTTCATAGATTTTGAGACAGTGTTTCAGTGCCAAATGTGTACAAAGCAGACTTTAATCTGCACATATCCCAGATCCTCACAACATGTACCCATATCCCCTGGCTTGAGGATGGCTATGTTGATTGTGTTGGAGAGACAGAGATTGAGTCACCGTCGGCATCCTCTACCATGACCCTCCCCCCCGTTATGTGTGTCAGGAAAGGCTGAGACAGCTTTCACACACACACACAGACAGCTCTTGGGCTGCTATGGGTAGCTGGTCTGTCATGTTTGTGCATCAGCACCTGAGTATTTCACAGCCTTTTGATTGCCCATTTACTAGATATCGAGGCTCTGTTTGTTTTTTAACATTCCCTAGAGTACCAGCATCTCCGCTCTGCCCATTCCTCAAAGTTGCCTGTTACTTTTCCTGCCACAGTGTGGGAATGCATTTCCTGCAAAGTGACCTTTGGCCTTGTTTTTTGGGAAAGTTCATGCAGCATGTACTCAACTTTAGGTATGTGGCACTTTGCAGCACCAGTTACATGGTTCAAGTACACATTGCTGGGGATATTAGCTCCCCGAACCTCAATATTTACCTCTACATTGCTAGGGGGATTTGCCCCCCAACTCCACAAATTGTTCTACATTGCTGGGGGTATTAGCCACCCAACCCCAAAATTGCCTTACATTGCTGGGGGTATTAGCCCTCCAACCTCAGAATTGCCTCTACATTTCTTGGAGTATTAGCCTCCAAGCCCCAGAATTGCCTCTAAATTTCTGGGGGTTTTAGCCCCCAACCCCAGAAATGGCTCTACATTGCTGGGGGTATTAGCCCTCCAATCCCGAAATTGCCTCAACATTGCTGGGGGTATTAGCTCCCAACCCCAGGACAGCCACTACATTGCTGGTGGTGTTAGCCCCCCAACCCCAGAATTGCCTCTACATTGCTGAGGGTATTAGCCCCCAATCCCAGATTTACCTCTACATTGCTGGTAGTATTAACCACCCAACCTCAGAATAGCCTCTACGTTGCTGTTGTATTAGCCCCCCAACCCCAGATTTGCCTCTACATCGCTGAGGGTATTATCCCCAACCCCTGGTTTTCCTCTACATGGCTGGATGTATTAGCCCCCCAACCTCAGAATATCCTCTATGTTGCTGGGGGTATTAGCCCCCAACCCTAGAATTGCCACTAAATTGCTGGGGGGTTTAGCCCACCAAGCCCAGATTTGCCTCTACATTACTGGGGCTATTAGCACCCCAACCCCAGAATTGCCTCTACATTGCTGTGAGTATTAGCCCTCCACCTCCAAATCTTGGCTAGACATTACTGGAAGTATTAGCCACCCCGGAAAGTATTCCCCCCACCCCTAATTTAACTGTAGTTGCGCCCCTGCTTTCTCTTATATTGTCTTTCGCGGGGTAGTTACGTAGTTGTGTAGGGGTAGGTGTCTAACTTACCGTCTTCGACAACGCGTTGGTTGGGGTTGTAGTATTCATCATAGAGGTAGAGTAGATGGATCACATACCTGATAGAATGCATAGCTGCACAGTCTTGGTTGCAGGAATCGCTTTGTGGCGTGAATCTGAGCTGAGATACTCCCCTTCCGGACGCTCCGACATGTTGGTTGCGACTGTTGCGCAATCACACAAGACGTTCCGGTTGTTTCCTTCTTGATGTTGTAATGTATCAATTCCCTCATGAACCAGTCAACTCAACAAGGAAGGAAACACTTGATGAGCTAACTTGTCCCAAAGGGAAAGGGGAAGTGGAGAGAGAAACAAGACAAAACACTGGGCCTTCGTCTTGAGGGATCCAGAAGCTGTTTCTCCTGTTGAAGTGCTCTGAGCCTTGATTGTGAAGTTGCTGCCAGCCGGCGCTTTAACTCCTTTAAATAACAATTATACCAAAAAGATGAGAACAAGAGTCTTCCTTTAATTTAACATAAAGAACATTTATCATTTATGAATTCTTAGACACACCACTTATCTGGACACCCATGCCATCACTTCTACTGGTCTTGGGTTTTGTCAGATTCTTGATTCAGACTTTGCACCCCTTTTAAAATAATACAATCGATTATTTTTGTACCTTTAATTCTAATGTTCCTTTCATGCAAACTTGATAATGAGGTTAGAGAGGATAAATAAACAAACATTAGTCAAGAGGCATACCTGTAGACCTGAGGTTAAACTATTAAATCGGGATTCTGTTCTGCAAAGAGATTAAAAGAAACAAATCCAAGAAAAAACACAAACGTACCCTGGACTGGGTGACCCTTCAGTAATTATTCTTAAGCGTTAAGATTAACAATGATGTTCAGTGTAAATACCCTTGTTTTCTGACTGACACATAATTTTGCTGAGCTTTTGACAATTCAAACCTGTACTGTCCTGTGCCTGTTTAGCAATTCGAAATTGTATTGTCCAATGCTTGTTGCCAGTTCCGAATTACTCAGTTCAATGCTCGTTAACAATTCAAAAATATGACAAAGAGACTGAAGTCTGGAGCTCTTTTTATAGGTTCAGAGGTGGCAGTTTTAAGTTACATACGCCGCATGTGGAACTCAAGTCTCCATTAATCTGTTACCCCATGTGAGAATCTCACGTGGGGTGAATCAATGTGCCCAAGAAACAAGCATTAGTAAATGCAAATACTAAACCACTGTATTCCACCGTGTTAGAGTTACATTATGCCAAAAACCATTTAACTAAAGGAATGTATTATGCACACATTCTCTCAAGACGTCAATTAAGTATATTGAGTGAATTAAATAGGATCTAGTGAGTAGTATAGGGTTTAACAGACAGCAGCATGAACTCCTTTAACAGTGACCGTTTTGGCGCATAGGAAGTATGCATCGTACTTGGGTGTTAGGATTTGGACTGGGAAAGGACTCTGGTTGACTCCTTTCTGCATTTCTGGAGAGTTATCTTTGCGATAGGTGGAGGAGCAAGATGGCGGACTGAGGCAGAAATGGATCTCAATCGAGTGATGTTTCTCGCCACCGCCACCATGCTCAAACAGAACCAAATGAGAGGTGCCAATATGCTGCTATGTCATTTCCTACGGTGTGAATACTGTGCCGCTCTCTAGACGAGAGGAGGAGGAAAACAAAGGAACGAAACAAAGGGGAAAAAAAGGGGGAACGAAGAAACTGACGAGACGTAAAAAAAAATGGGCAATCAATAACAGAAGTGGAGAAGTGTGGCTCAATGCTTAGAGCGGCAGACCTTGATGCAGAACGCTGACCAGGGACCAGGGTTCGATTCCCGCCTCGGCGGGTTTCAGGCTTAAATTCCTCTGACCGGATATTCTCGCCTCAGTGCCGATTCTAAGCATGGGTCCCACGCTGCAACTCTGGGCAATAGCTTGCTTAGTCTCCACAAAGGCCCCCTGATACACAAGGGATGCCTGGTTTCACCATGGGATGCCCAGGAGTGGACACCCCACAAGGAAAAGCCAGGAGGGGTTCCCTTGTGGTAGGAGTACAAGCGCCGGAATGCCTCCGGGTCGCTGTTCGCGCTATACAAATACGCCACATTTACATTTACACATTTACAAGACACGGGTAGGCATTTGTTTGTTGATAAGTATGTGGCTAATCTCCTACCGGAGATTGCGAAACGTTTGAAGGCTAGTGAAAGTTCATGGACCACTGCAACTCCTGCTTCCATCCTCACAATGGATAAGTACTATGAACGACAGGAGATAGAAGCTAAAGAGATTGAGGATAAGAAGACGAAAGAATTAAAAACAAAGGTGATGCTAGCGCAGGTTTATGGCTCGCAGCAGAGAGGGAATGATAGAGGAAGACGGGGATCATATTGTTCGCCTTCTGCCCGCGCTGATATTTCTGCAAATCAGTGTGCTTATTGTAAGCAGTTTGGGCATTGGCTCGCAGCTTGTCCCGTGCTTCGAGAACAGCGCAATCAGCGTGGTCAAGGAAATACCAGGTTTCGGAATGGGTATTCCGGTCCTATGGGAGGAGCGAATGATCGCGGTAGGTTTGAAGCTAGGGGTCGTGGTCAGACTGACTATAATACTTTTGATCGACGGAATCAATATCAGATAGTCGAGGGTGAGTCTACTGATTTGCAGGATGCTACTTATGCATAGGATTGCGTAGGATGGGGTATGGAATCGGTTGAAATACTAGTAGATCAAAGGGGTCCATATATTTCAGCACATGTTTTGGGCTCTACTGATCAGTTTCTGGTCGATACAGGAGCTACACGTAGTGCTCTGTCCAAACAATTGGTTCCAAGGGCTCCCCTGTCTGGCGAAACAATTACATCGAAAGGGTTCGAAGAAACACCTTCCCTTAGCCCATTGTCCCAGCCTCTTCCATTCCACATTGATAAATTTATTGCCCCATGTCCATTTTTATTGTCCCCAAATATACCAGATAATATTGTGGGCCTCGATATGCTCAAACATTTTCGAGCGACGATACGCTGCGCCCCCGAAGGGGTGCGGGTTATTTTGAATGGGAATTACCCAGAGTTTGAGAGATCGTGCCTCCTTCAGGAAGCCGATACGGTAGCCTCCCTTCCAAGTGCTTTATGGGCCACTTCTGATACAGATGTTGGACAAATGATTATCCCCCCTGTACATATCACTGTTAAGGAGGGAGTACTTTTGCCACGTGTACCGCAATACAAAATATCTAGAGAAGGTGAAGTTTTTTTGACCCAGATAATAAATGACTTGATTACTGTAGGAGTAGTGGAAGAAGTTCCCGATAATGTTTCCAACAGCCCTATTCTTCTGATCCTGAAGAAAGATACAGATACTAGGGTTTACCGTTTTATCACTGACCTGAGAGAAGTCAACAACATTGTAGTGCCCCAATATCCTGTGGTGTCCGATATCACTACTTTACTTACTTTGGTTCCACCCACGGCCACCACCTTCTCAGTTATCGATTTGAAGAACGCTTTCTTTTCGATTCCCATTCACCCTGATAGCCGATACCTTTCCGGCTTTACTCTGAATAACAGATCATATAGATTTTGTAGTTCCTCAAGGCTATACAGAGAGTCCCAGCATTTACAGTCAGGCCTTGAAAAGACAGCTTGATTCCTTTAAGTTACTTTCTGGAGTCACTCTTATTCAATATGTTGACGATATTTTGTTATCGGCAGATACACCAGAGCAATGCGAGGAGAGCACTCTCTCCCTGCTTTCTTTCCTTGCCAAGCAGAATCACAAAGTGTCCCGAAAGAAATTACAATATTGTAGACCGAAGGTGACCTACATCGGTCATCTTCTGTCTAAGGAGGGGCGTGCGCTGACATCAGATCGAATTCAAACAATTCTAAATACACCAGTTCCCTCCACTCAGAAAGATGTTCGTGCTTTTATAGGGTTGACGTCGTTTTGCAGACAGTGGATATTGGGATTTTCATACATTATAAAACCTTTGTTAGCTTTGTTGTCCAAAAGTACACAGACTCCCCTTGAATGGAAAGATGAATGCCAGAGTGCTTTTGAACATTTGAGACAGGCTCTCTGCTCTGCACCAGTGTTAGGTACACCAGATTACACAAAGATTTTTACATTGTATGTACACGAGAAGGATGGATGTGCTTTGTCAGTTTTAGTGCAGACACAAGGAGATAAACAACGACCTTCTGCATATTTCTCAGCAGTACTTGATCTCGTAGCACGAGAATTAACTGTGTGTTTTCGAGCAGTTGCAGCAACAGCAGTGTCTATACGACAGAGTGAGGGAATAGTTTTGTCGCACAAATTGTTGGTGTTAGTGCCCCATGCGGTAGACGCCTTATTGAACCAAACGAAAACACAGCATCTAACTAGCGCTCGTTTAACAGGATACGAGTTAACGCTGTTGGCGCCACATATTGCACTGAAAAGGTGCGCCACTTTGAACCCTGCTACTTTACTGCCATATCCTGTTTCTGAGTCTCAGGAGGAAGAACAACATGATTGTGTTTTTCTAACTGAAGAACAGACAAAGGGTTGTATTGATTTACAATATACTCCACTTCCAGATGTAGTTGGGGTACTATGGGTTGATGAGTCGTGTTTGAAGTTGCCAGATGGAACAACTTCTGCAGCGTATGCAATCACGACACTTATGACAGTAGTAGAAATAGCTTGTATCCCACAAAAGTCGGCCCAAGCAGCTGAACTGATAGCTCTAACGAAAGCATGTGAGCTAAGTGCTGGATTACGTGTGAACATTTACACCGACAGTCGCTATGCTTTTGGAGTAGTGCACGATTTTGGCCTACTCTGGAAGGAGCGAGGATTTTTGACTTCACATGGGTCGCAAATAATGCATGGAGATTTAGTACGCAATCTCCTGAATGCATTGATATGTCCAAAGAAAGTAGCAATAGTTAAATGCAGCGCACATAAAAAGGTGACAGACAAAATGGCAAGGGAAATGCTTTCGCCAATTACACAGCCAGAGAGACTGCAATGTTTAAGAATGTCTCTCCCATGTATGTGGTAAAATCGCAGGCTGAGAGAAGGCATGATGTCAGAGAAGAAATAGTAGACATACAAATCAGCCTCTGAAGCAGAACTTAAAAGATGGGATACAGAGGGAGTGCTGGATGATGAGGGCTGTTGGCGTAGCAAGAATATGGAGAGATGGAAATTGCCTGCTGCTTATTTGCAAGCGATGGTTCAAATGACACATGGGCTGGCACATGTTGGAACTCTTGCAATTACCAAATTGCTTACACGAGTTTGGGAGCATCCTGAGATTGCCAGCACGGCCAAAAGAGTGGTGCAAACCTGCTTGATATGCTTATAGCATAATCCTGCCAAAGGAACTCATACTCCTTGAGGAGGGTTCGCTCCACCGACTGCACCATTCAAAGTACTACAGATGGATTACATCCAGCTTGAGCGCTGTAATGACCTGAGGTATGTCCTGGTGGTGGTGTGTGCCTTCAGAAAATGGATAGAGGCCTACCCCACGAAGGACAATACAGCGTTGACAATAGCTAAGGTGTTGCTCAAAGAGTACTTCCCAAGATATGGTGTTTGCAAATGTTTGTGGATCGACAATGGGCCCCATTTTGTGGGGAAGATCGTGGAGTATGTCCTCCTGAAGGGATTGGGAATAAAACAAAAAATGTTATGCTGTGTTTCACCCGCAGTCAGCAGGTTTGGTGGAAAGATACAATGCCACTTTGAAACTGAAGCTAGCAAAGATCGTGGCCTCTACGTCCTTGAAATGGCAGGACGCCTTGCCTTTAGCACTGCTATCTATTAGATCAGTGTCACACTCCCGATCTGGCCTCACACCATATGAGGTTGTGTTCGGAAGGCCAATGAATATTTGGGGAGTCTCTAAGCCCCGCCCAGTGCATGATGTGCCATGTATAATGATGAACGATTATTTGGCACGATTAACAAATGATTTGTTTTCCATTCACCAGCAGGTTCGAGATGCTCTTCCGGACAAATCCACGGGCGAGGCTCACAATCTCTGACCTTGGGACCATGTAATGGTCCGATCATTTGAGAGATTCAGCAGTCTAGAGCCGAGGTGGTGTGGACCGGAGCAGGTGTTGCTAGCGACCCAAACAGCAGTACGAGTCACGAACAAGAAGCGGTGGGTGCATTCCTCACACTGCCGCCGCGTTTCTCCGGACTTGGTGAAACCTGCCACGTTCTCTGATTATCGAGACATCTTGGATGTGGAGAAGAGTCCAGCCACCACGCCCAGCGATTCTGAGGAAGCCCTCCCGGATCACACAGTTTCTGGTGCAGCAAAGTAAAATCTGCGATCAAGAAAAGCAGCTGTTTTGTGCGAGACTGGTTGAGTTACCGCCTTGAGGTTTGTGAAAACAGATGCCGAGAATATCAAGGGGGGATCCGTTCTGTCTAGTGTAGAGACGCCCATCTTGAATCTCGGAGAAGATACCAACGGCTACCTCGGGGCTTAGCACTCATTTTCGTTTTTAGCTTTGTTTTAATTATTTTGTTCCGAGACTATGGCATCTAATATGGCAAGAAATAAGAAGATTCTTGGTGCTGTGATCTTTGTTTCAACGATTGTGGTAATAGCAATAATAGCTTGGGTTGTAGAGCGAATGGCCCCGGCGAGAGAGTATTTGCTTCCTATCACTCCAGCTCCATCTGAACATTTCCATTTTACTTTGCCCTATCATGAAGAGAGACATAGATAGACTTATCTGAACAACAGTTTCATTCAAATTCTATATCACACCCACAACATGACCAACACTTCGAACTGTTGGGTGTGTGGTATGTTGCCTGGACATCAAAAGAAAGGAGGAACTCCTCTTATTCCTCTTCTGTTTTTTCATAATGGTTCCTGCAATGCCTGGTATACACTTTTGTTAACTCTGCGATGGCCAACAAAAGGAGGACTACTCTTTCGACTTAATAAAGTTTGCCACAATGATAAAGATGGCCACCCACAAGCAGAAGGGACTAAACTCGAGTGGGAAGAATACCGACCGGACAATGTATCTTCACCTCGTATTTTTACTAATTTGAGAACTGTGAATATTTCCAGCCTATTCGTAATTACAGTCATTAAAGCAAGAGCCAAGCTCTGTCTTAAAAATAAAGGTACTATCCCAGTTGGCAAGAGTGAATGTGTTACCACACTAGCATTCAATACACCAAATAATGTTGCCTTTGTAACGTCACGTAACACCTACTTCATTTGTGGGGTTAAGGGCTACCACTGTCTTCCCGTTGGGTGGTCAGAAACATGTTATATATCTTTTGTATTGCCCCCTGTTTTTATTGCCCCACCCATGTACCACAATGATTTTGTATTATACCATGATTTTATATTGAATATGGAGAAAAGGGCATTAGATCTTGATGATATTGATCAGACAGATACCGCCTTACAGCAATATGTTGATTTCAATGTAGGCTTATTTTCATTTGTAGGAGCAGCCCTTAACAGAAGAAAAATAAGGTGGCTAACACGTGTTGTGGAAGCTGTCGCCAACGAAACTGCCTCTGCTCTAGGGAACTTGACTGAGGAGCTTCAAATTACTAGAATTGGGACGCTTCAGAATAGAATGGTTCTTGATATCATGTTGGCCGATCATGGGGGTGCATGTCGCATTATCAAGAGTAGTTGCTGTGTATATGTTGCTGACAATTCACCTTCTGTATATGATGCTATTTCCAAATTACATAAAATTGGGGCAGAAATTCATCCCGAAAATGGTACATGGACATTCTCAAATTGGTTCTGGACTCTGCTTAGTACCTGGGGTTGGAAATTATTGACTATCCTTTGTATCATTGTTGGAATATTCTTTATGTTCTGCCTATGTATCTAATGTGGCCCTACGCTATGTTCCATATGTATCACGCTTGTATTCCGTCTAGACGAGCTATAGCTAGAAATGAAAAATTGACTAGCAAAGAAATAACAAAAATAATGCTAATAGATATCGATGACGAGTATCCAGATTATTTCAGATATGAGGTAGCTTCAGCAAAATGCTAAAAGGGCCGTCTGTCGTATTTTGACAGCGATTGGGTTAGCATTTGCTTCAGCTACACAAGTTTTCCCCTGTTAACTTGACCATATTCTGGAAGCCATTTCGTATTCCTCACCTCCAGTTTAGGTGAATGTGCTGCCTCGTGGTCAGCATGCCCTTTCGTCCTTCTTCTCTGCCAATGACCACCTGGTCTGCCCGGTAACAGGCTACTTTGTTATTGTTGGTCAAGCCTGCACATGCACTCTTAGGCCCCTGGGGTCAACGATCGGTCACTGCCCAGGAATGTTCCTAAAACTGACCAGTAGTACTAAGCTCCTCCCACAAGTTGGCTGTGCTTCAAAAAAGCCCTTATATGTACCTGAAATTGTTCAAATGTGTGTACCGCCCATTTTCAAACTTCTGTATCTGTATGAAAAGGCCACATGCTCGATGTTCGGGGTGCTACTTCTTGCATTGCCGAAGGGTTGTGTTTGAATGTACCACCACCCCATGGGGTATTAATAACCTTGTCTTTTTGTATTCCAGTGTCCGTGCCAACTTCTGTTTTAAGGTATCACAAGTTCACAGAGTAAGTAGGTCTGCTAGAACCTAATACCACAGCCTTGCAGCCGGGGCGGAAAAGGAATAATATGGTGGCGGTGTCTATCAGACACTGCCAGCCATATTATGATGGGTGTCTGTAGGTGCCTTTTCGCGGCGGCGATGCCGCCACGGAAAGGCATGGGGTCTTCACTCTGGGGGCCCCCTGCGGGCCCCCACAGTGAAGGAGAGGTGAGAGGTGCACACGGGGTATCTGTGGTACCCCCCTTCATTTGCATAAACAAAGCGGCAGGCACCGCGTGGTGCCTGCCGCTTTGTTTATGCAAATGCATCAATGCATTGTTAGCATTGTGGCGGGCGGAGCAGAGAGCACCACCCGCCACAATGCTAAAAACGCAGGATGTGTCCGCCACTGTGGCGGGCACATCCTAATACTCCCCACTGAACCCCCGCCCTTATGGCGGGCGGTCCCTCTTTCAACAGGATGGCGGGCGGACAAAGTCCGCCCGTCATCCTAATAAGGCCCAAATTATTAGGAATTAGTATATTGGATGTGATAGAAGAAGTAAAGGGGGCATTGTTAAAAGTTAGAAAACTTTATCATGAATAAGTTTAAATGTATGGTCTGAAATGTGGCAGGCCTCAATAGTACAATCAAACCAAATTAGTTTGTGAGGAGCTGAGAATGTACCATCCTCAGTTAGTAGTTATAACAGAAACGCATATTGCTTACAAAGACCTTAATTTGATAAAACATCTGGGGTATGAAATCATCACATGCACTACTCAATCAATATCTGTGAAAGGAGTAGCTATTTTAAAAGATAAGAGGTTTAATGGTAGAGTGTTAAAAACTCAATTGGTCCAACGTGGTAGGTGGGCTCTTACACAGCTCGAGATGGGGAGTAAAAAATGTGTAGTTTGCGCAGTATATGGCCCCAACGTGGATGACCTTGCTATTTTTTAATATCTTAGTGTGGAATTGCTGAATTGGGAGGGTGAAAAACTGATTATGGGGGATTTTAATTGCGTCATAAATTATGGCCTACACTCTTCTGGGAAAGTCCGGGTTCAGAGAATGCGTAAGACGCGGGCTGCTATACTCCAAATGGCAAGGTTACACTCTGTTAAAGACTTTTGGAGAATTAAATATGCAGCAATACCGGGCTATACATTTTTCTCTGCTCCTCATAAATCCTACTCAAGGATAGATATGGTGTGGGTGTCAGATGGTCTAATTAGAACAACAGATATGGAAATATGTCCTCGCATCACATTAGACAACAATCTTAATATTTTAGTATTTTGGGTCGATACAGTAAAGAGGGAGACTAGACTGTTCTCTTTTCCGAGATATCTGCTGACAGATGGTGACTATCTAGACAACATGGCTCGGGATTGGAGGAATTTTTCAGAATCAATACAGGGACAGCATCACCAATAATTATGTGGCATACAATGAAACCGTTTGCTCGAGGCATTACACAAAAATATATTTATGTACAGAATAAGAAACGCAAAAATGAAACTGAGTCTCTGCTGAGTACTTTACGTAATCTTGAGTTGCAGCATGTGGAGGCAGTAAATAAGGATCAGACAGCCCAGGAGACTCTGGGCCCAATTCACAGAATTCACTTAAGACTCAATCCTAAACTTATTACTATTTTGGCATTCACGGACTGCACTTACTACTTTTGGTATTCACAGAAGTTAGGATTTTGTCTTAAGTTTGTGTTAAGACAAACTTAAGACAGACTTAAGACAAACTTAGGACAGACTTAAGACAAAATCCTAACTTCTGTGAATACCAAAAGGAGTAAGTTCATTCTGTGAATGCCAAAAGTAGTAAGTGCATTCTGTGCATACCAAAATAGTAGTAAGTTTAGGATTGAGTCTTAAGCTCATTCTGTGAATTGGGCCCAGAGTCTCCTGCATTAATTGATGCTAGAGTGCTAGTAAAGAAGACCCTAAGGGATAAAATGGCCGTTAGCTATACTAAATATAGACTTGAAAGATACGAATATGAGAACATATAGAGCAGGGACTGGCCTATCAGACTCCAGAGGCAAAAGCAAAAACAAGGATAAGCGTTATAAGGGGGGCAGATGGACATCTGCATACCGAATCTTCGGCTATTCTAGAGCAATTCCTCTTGTTTTACCAGAAACTCTATTCACTTACATGGGCTCCGAATAAGGAAGAAATTGATGGCTATATTGAGGATAGCTGCATACCAGTATTAGATGTGGATGAATCGACTATAGTAGAAGATATAGTGTCGGTAGAAGAATTGGAATTGGCGATATCAACACTACCAACAGGAAAAGCGGCTGGAGATGACTCACTGCCTTTAGAATTGTATAAATCTTTTAAAAGGATATTGCTGCTGCCTATGTGTAGAGTGATCCAATCTGTGGCAATTCGGGGGCAGGTACCGGAGTCGTGGAACATAACACAAATTGTATATTTTTTATAAAAAGGGCAAATCACCAACAGAATGCGGATCATATCGCCCAATTTCTCTTATTAACGCTGACACTAAGGTTTTATCAAAATCTTTGGCTACTCGATTAGCTCCACTTATGCCCCATCTAGTTTCTGATAGACAGCATGGGTTTATTATGGGGAGGGACACCACCGCTCACGTTAACATGGCCATAAGAGCGTTTGATTTCGCATTTTTGAATTTGGGATGTTATTTTTAGATGCCGAAAAGGCGTTCGATCGCATCAGATGGGATTTCTTATGGGCAGTATTGGCTGAAATCGGCTTCGGAACTTAGTTTCGGCTTGTGTACAGGCTCTATATTGCAATCGGCAGGCCAAGTTATAGTATGGGGGAATGTGCTCCCCTTTATTTCAGATCTTTTGTGGGATGAGGCAGGGATGCCCCCTGTCCCTGTTGCTATTTGCTCTATATATAGAGCCATTTCTATGCACATTAAAAAATTGCATACAGAGTAAACCACTAGAAGCTGATATTCTCAGTCTTATAATCACGGTTTACGCGGACGATATTGCAGTCTATGCAATTAATCCAGAAGAGGCCATATTAAGTATCAAGGAAGAAGCAGGGAAATTTGGTAAAATTGCAGGTTATAAACTGAATGCAGATAAAACTCAGGTGCTTACCACTGTTGGGTTCCAGAATTCTATCTTTGGAACTTGTGCTACTGTGACTTATCTGGGGGTAAAGATAGCGGTGAAAATTAACCAGATTATTGATTCAAATTACGAACCCCTTTTAAAAGAAACTACTAAATTGTTAAAAATTTGGCATAGGCTCCCTATAGGCCTACTAGGCAAGTGTATTTGATCAAAATGAAAATTTTTCCTAAATTCTTATTTGAAAATCCTTAATGAATTCTTTAAAAAACTTGAGGGGATCTTCAGTAGTTTTATTTGGGGATATAAAAAACCAAGGAGGGCGATCGAGCTGTTTAAAGCAAGATTTGATCAAGGGGGACTTGGTTTTCTAGATTTTAAAGTCTACTTCTGGGCTTCTTTTACGGGCCGGTTTAGGAGTTTGCTCGGCTTAGATCAGAATGATTCTGTTTTTGCACTTATTCTAAGAAACCAGAGAGATAAGTTCTAATATGGAATCAGAGACTATTAAAGATATTGTATATATCTGGCAAGCAATGTTTACTTGGTGCAATTTACCGACATTTCATAAAAATTATCCAATGTGGGGGAATCCCGCTTTTCCTGATGTGTTTTAGGATTGAGCAGGTAAATCTTGGTTGACATATGGAATAAACTGTCTGGGCGATCTATATAATGATAGAGGGGTTAAATCATTTGAAAATCTACAGTTAATTTATAAACTCCCCACGCTCACTTTTTTCTTTAAATATTTGCAGATTAAGGACTATCTTGCTTCCAACGTGGAGGCAAAAGAAATTAAACAATCAGTTCTTTGGGATTGCATCTATGGGGGGAAGTCTAAATCTCTTATCAGTTCAATGTACGCCTATTTACATAGTTTTAGAACAGATGGTAGTGAAAAAGTAGCGGAACGCTAGACCCAAACATTGGAAATAATGGTTACACCCAGAATGATCGAACAGGTCTTAGGTAATGCTAAGGATTCGGTTCATTCTGTTAGTTTGCAGCTCCAGCAATTATGCATTACCTGTATGTTATATTATACCCCAGTAAGAATAGCTAAATGGGCCCAGGGAAACAAGACGGGGGATAAAGTAAATTGCCCAAAATGTAGGCTATATGCGGCTAATCTGAAACATATGTTTATGGAATGTCGAGAATTGAGGGGGTACTGGAATAAAATTGAATAAATACTTTAATCTAAACTAGCATTAGATCAACCACAGATCTTGAAATTATGCGGAGATACAAAGATGATGTTCCAGCAGTAGCACGCATTTTTACAATCTTGATGGCTGCTGCTAGGTTGGCTATTGCCAGGGTATGGGCCTATGCTACACCACCTGGGGTAGAAGATTGGTGGGTGATCATTAGGGATATTTATGGCCTAGAGGCAGCCCTAGCAAAGGCAAGGGGAATCAGATCATTAGCTAAGCTAGAGGTACTATGGGGACCATTGGCTCTGGATGGACTACTGTAGGCAGATTTGGTTAATATGTAATAAGATGCCTTCCCTAAACTTCTTTGTGTTCATTATGTTATTATGAGGTTTTCTATTCTGTTGGAGGGCGTGGCTTGGACGCCGATGGCGTTGGTCGCCTGAGAGCTCGGCTCCGGGACTGAGCCCGCATTGATCCTGCAGATCGGAGACCGCGGGGCACCCCGACCCCCGCAAACCGAAGATCGGGTCAGAGGGGACCTGCTGGGATGCCCGGTGACACTCGGAAACCGGTTGTTCCGACGAAAAATCGGAGGTACGGGGACCGCGGAGCGGGACCCAAGATGGCGCCCGGACCTTCTCGAGGGCTTTGTCGACCTGTGGAAGCCTAGCAGGGCTCCGTGCATCTTCTCTACATCCTATCTCTCCGAGAAACGTTAGTCTGGTTGGTGGTTTGGAAGGATCTGAGCACGGTGGCCATCCCCAGATGGATTGTTGGTCGAATTTTCGTCGAGAGCAGCTCACGGATGACCGGAGGCCCTGAGTGGAAAGTCGATGCCACGGGACACACCCGGTTGCCCCCACTGAGTGCCTGAACTCGCCGGAGCCCCGTGCACTTCATGGGCAGCACAACGACCTGGCGCCACAGAGTTTCCGGCAGCACTGGTGATTCTCATTCAAGGTCTTCATCGGCCAGGCGGGCCTACCCGGCCTGGCGCCGATCGTCCTCGCCTCCCCCTCGTTGGCCTCCGGTGGCACGGCGGTGGCATGGCCCGAAGAGTCGGAGGAGTAGTGGGCCCTGGCGACGATGATCGACGGCCCTCTGCACAACGACCGCGGGCCAGGAGTACCGTAGTCGGCGTCCACACTTGGTAGTGCCTCTGACGAACTTTCCTCCACGGGATTCAACCGCCATGGGGAAACCGAGGGGGCCCAAAGGGACCACCCCGGCCGCCTTGGACACGGAGGCGCCGGATAAGGATGAACGAGTTGACCCGGAGAGCTCTGGTGGTCCCCACCTACAACAACAATTTGACCGGGTCCTGGAGGCGATTGCAATCACGCGATCGGCTCTACAGCAAGACATCGCCCAGGTTGCGACGAGCTTGGGCCTCCTCAGGGCAGATCACGGCAAGCTCTCGGACAGAGTTAAGGAGGTGGAGAGCTCAGTGAAGGTTCTGGAGCCAGCACAGAAGACTCTGGCCGCGACAATGAAGGATGCCCTGTCCCGGATCGATGCCTTGGAAAAACGGGCGGAGGACGCTGAAGGGCGTAACAGACGGAACAATATTCGGGTGGTGGGCCTGCCGGAAAAGATCGAGGATGGCGACATGGTGGCCTACTTGGAAGCTTGGCTCCGGGACACGGTGGCTCCGGAGGGTCTGTCCTCCTCCTACACCCTGGAACGGGCACATAGGGTGCCGGCGAGGCCGCCGCAACAGGGCCGCGCCCCGCGTCCGGTGGTGACGCGTTTATTGCATTTTCGGGACAGAGACCTTATCCTCAATGCCGCCAGGCATAACGGCCCTTATCAGGTGGAGAATAGCCAGGTGAACATTTTCCCGGACTACACGTATGAGACCCAACGTAAACGGACCTCTTTCCTGGCGGTCAAGCGCGAGCTCCGGAGCGAGGGCATCCAGTACTCACTCCTTTTTCCTGCGAGGCTCCGTATTATCATTGACGACAAAACCCAGTTCTTTGATTCCCCGGAGGAAGTCTGTAATTGGCTCGAACTTTATAGGGCCGGCAAAGATGGTTTCGGCTCGTCATCCCAGTTGGCTATGGAACCTGGTCAACAACGTCGTTCCAAAAGACTCCGCAGCCGCCGCGGCAAACCAGGCAAGCCTTCGACTGTGGAGACAATGGCGGAGCGGCGAGGAGTACTGGAGATGGTGTCTAATCTGTCTGGTTCACAAAGTGGCCCCATTGTCGAAGAATCGGAACCCGGAGGCGAGGGGGCGCAAACAGACACGGAGGAATCAGAGACCGATAGTGTTCACTTGCCAGTGGTTACTCCAGACTCGGCTGAGGGCATGCTAGATGGGCAGGGATGACTGGGTGAGCTACTTCCATTTGGGTGGGGGTTTGCAGCGGGGGTGGTAGGGGAGGCGATTAGTGGCATGATCCGATGGGGGGGTGGGGGAGCCCCGATCGAGCTGTCGCTTTTTTGACTTGGGCTCAATTTAGTCTCGGTAGTCCGAGACTCGAAGGCCCATTACTGGCACCCAGCCCACACCTAGCCCTTAAGGCTTCCCTGCGGTGGCGACCGCAGGATTAGTCCGGGATTGGGGGGTTGTTGGAGACATGGTTTGGATGGGAACTAGATGGAGCTATTTGGGTCCTGTTCTGGGGTGGGTGGGAGGGGGTTTGTTTCAGACGGGTGTTGGGTCTTTGTTGGGGAAGATGGCCGCCATCAGTGTTGACTTGACTGTCGCTTGTTCTTTGTTGGGGCCTTGGTGGGAAAGCCCGGGACAGACAGTATGGGACAATGGCTGAAATTGCTAATGTGAAATGCATCACTTGGAATGTACGGGGGCTTCACACAATGTCTAGACGACACATGGTTCACGCTTATCTAGTGCGTAGAGGGGTGCAGATAGCGCTGCTGCAGGAGACTCATCTCACCAAGGCGGAAGGGGCGGCGCTACAGCGTAGATGGAGAGGGCAGGTCTTCTACACCTCATACTCAGCTTACGCAAGGGGGGCGCTAATATGGATCAGGGCTGGGGTTCCCTTTCAGGTTGCGAAATCGGTGGTGGATCCGGAGGGTCGCTACGTGGCTATCTCAGGCACACTGGGGGGTAGGGACTTGAATATTTGCTGTATTTATGCACCTAATGTGGACCAGCTTGCCTTCCTCTCCGGGTTATCGGGTTCATTGGCCCACTTTCTCTCGGGAACCCTCTTGCTGGGTGGTGATTTTAATTCAGTAGTAGACGTAGAGGCCGACGGCTCGCACCCCCCCCTCCCGGACTCTCCAGTCCGCCGAGTGGCTAAAGGGAGGAAGGAATGGCAGACGTACTGGGGGCTCACGGACATCTGGAGGGCGCAGCACCCCGACTCTAGAGACTACTCCTATTGTTCTGGCCTACATAAATTGCACGTGCGATTGGATGGGCTTCTAGGATCAGCAGAGTTGGTGTCCGCAGCGGTCCGCTCTGAATATTTGACCAGGACCATCTCGGACCACAACCCCCTCCTAGTGGACTTCCGTTGGTTTGCCGGGGTCCCTAGCGTGCCCACTTGGAAATTGCGCCAGGAGATCTTGGAGGACATAGTCTTTAAGGCGGACCTGGAGGACAAAATCTCGGATTATTTTGCGTCCAATGGGGGCACTGCGGGATCGAGAGCGTTAGAGTGGGACGCCTTTAAGGTAGTGGTCAGGGGCTACTGTATTTCTAAAAAAGTGGCCATGCGACGAGTCATCCTTGATGACTTGGCCACGGCTGATCGGAAGCTCCGTGAGATGGAACTTCGCCGCCCGGTCATTCTGAACTCCAGGAGCGTACGGCGGCGGAAAGAGAGGCGGTGGCAGCGGAAGTCGAAAGGCTGCGCTGCTTCGATTATAAGGCATACACCACTAGGTCGCTCACGGAGGGGGATAGGTCGGGCGCGCTGTTAGCGTGACTAGCCAATCCCACACGCCAGACCTCTCTAACGACGTCCAAGCGCACGGCGGAGGGGTCCGACGTGCACACCCAGCCGGAGATTTTAGGCTGCTACCAGCGCTACTATGAACAGCTGTACCGCAGTAACTCAGCCAGAGACCCCGCCCTGATTGATGAGTATTTGCAACCCTTAGAGATGCCAACGCTGGAGCCCGATGTGGCGAAGGCTCTGGGCTCCGACATTGAACTAGGAGAAATCCGTAGTGCCATTAAAGGGATGGCGAGGAATAAGACCCCGGGCCTAGATGGCCTTCCGGTTGAATTTTACTCCACCTACGTTGACCTCTTGGCGCCTCGACTGTTGATAGTCTACAGAGAGGCAAAGCGATTGGGCCGCCTCCCCGGCTCGATGTGTGAGGCCTTAGTAGTTCCCCTCCTCAAACCTGGTAGAGAGTCAACTGACCCGGCGTCCTACCGACCATTATCAATGCTGACGGTCGATTATAAGATCCTAAGCAGCATATTGGCATCGAGGCTGCTAGGGCACATGCGCCCTTTAGTACACGAGGACCAGGCTGGATTCATTCCCAAGCGAAACACGACCATGAATATTCGCAGGCTGTTTCGCTTGTTGGGGGAACCGCACATAGAGGCCCCGTGCCCGGTCGTTCTTTCGGTTGATCTGGAAAAGGCCTTCGATAGTTTGGAATGGGACTACCTGCGCAGAGTGCTGCTGCGTTTTGGTCTGGGGGAGGGCTTTGTCAGGTGGACCACGGTGCTTTATGCCTCGGCGTCGGCCAGGCCAGCTGATTTCCCAACAATATCCGGTGGAGCGAGGCACGAGACAGGGCTGCTCACTGTCCCCACTACTCTTCGCGCTAGCGGTGGACCCACTGGCGCTGCTGATCCGGTCCGGGGTTTCCTTCAGCGGTTTGCGGACACCATCTGGCCCGCATTATATCTCACTATAAGCTGATGACCTGCTGCTCTTCCTAGAGGACCCGAATGCCGCTTTGAATGGGGCTGCGACGGCACTAACGTCTTTTGGGGAGGTCTCGGGCCTTCGGGTGAATTGGGCCAAGACTTGTCTGTTCCCGGTTCGCAGGGGAACGCCCAGACCTGACATCAGTGGGGAAATTAGGTGGGAACCCAGCTGCTTCAAGTACCTGGGGGTATATATATACCACGACCCCACCGACCTCCTGGATGGGAACATAGCCTGCTGTACTCGCGCGTTGCGTGGTAGTATGGAATTTTGGGCTACCTTGCCGCTTTCGGTGGCAGGGCGGATTGCTCTATTGAAAATGGTGGCACTCCCCCGGTTGCTCTACTACTTTCGAGCGCTTCCGATTTGGATCCCGCCGGCCACCTTTCGGCTATTGCGATCCATGGTGGTGGGATTCCTCTGGGGTTCGGGCCGCCGGAGAGTGGCTCTCAGGACCCTGATGAGGCCAAAGTCTGAGGGTGGCCTTGCGGTGCCGGATTTTGAGAAATATTACCTAGCGGCGCAATTGCAGACCTTCACCCAGGAGGTCGCGAGGGAGTTTTGTGGCCCGGACACTGGGAGGGGCACGGGGATGCCCAGGCATGTTATCTCCTTCATCACACTGCGGCAACATTTGGCCCTGCAGGACCTGACGCTCGAAGAAAAGACCATTCGGTTATGCTGGAATCGCGCCCACGCCCGGGGACAGTTAAGGCTTCCGTATGCACCGGAAATACCGCTGGGGATGCTGACGGCCCTGCCTCATGGGGGAGATTGGTCGCGCCTGGGGCCGTGGGAGGACGCGGGATTGCAATTGGTGGGGGACCTTTATGAGGACGGGGTGTTACTGCCCTTCCAAGAGATCCTAGACCGTTTCGATGTTCCCCGAGGCGACTTCCTCTTGCACACGGCTCTGGTCCGAGCGATTCAGGCGCACTGGAAAAGTGGGTTGGAGGAACCGCCTACGTCTCTGGTGTGCCAATATGTTATGATGTCCGCGGGGACATTCAAGACAGTCACGTGCCTGTATAGCAGACTGGTTAACGAGGGATTAACCCCCCTCGCCACTCTGCGGTCTCGTTGGGAGGCCGACATAGGGAAAGAGATACCGGAGACAACCTGGTCACAACTCATGCGCCGAGCCTGGAAGGGCGTACGTCATGCCCGATTCCAACTAGTTCATTTCTACATACTCCACAGAGCCTATTTGACCCCGGCGAAGATTCAGCAGTACTTCGCCACGGATTCAGCAGAGTGCCCCAGGTGCCGGGCGCCTGAGGCGGACCTCCTTCATATGTTATGGTCCTGCCCGGCGCTGTCCTCCTATTGGCTTGTGATAGAGGATACTCTGAATAGGGTAACGGGGAGATCTTTATCGGTCGACGCGGCGGTGGGGCTCTTACACTGGTTCCCGCATACCCCGAAAAATAAAATTTCGAGTAAATTTATTGATTTGGGGCTTATCCTCGCTAAACGGGAGGTGACCAGGAATTGGAAGGCAAGAGTTGGTCCGACGGGAGTTAGGTGGCACAGCAAACTTCTGAAATGGGCTGCGGGGGAGAGCACTCTGCGATACCAATTGGCTAGGCGGCAGCACAACGAGAGAGCACTAGAATCAGCACTGGAATGGGAGACGTTAGTGCAGGCCCTTAGAGATTATTGCGCTTCCAGCGATTCCGAGGGTGAAGATGCAGCACAATCTGAGTCCCGATAATCGTTCACGATACAGATATGAATGTAGTCATCTGGGGTTTTTCCCATCGGCTCTTCCTACACACACTGCCACACACTGATGGCGGAGTTGGGGGGGGAATAAGTTGAATCATTGGGCTGTTGGGGGGGAGTTTCTTTTGCCTTTTTGGTAGGTTGATCTAGAAAAGCAGATGAAGCCCGTGGGATTATCCGGACCAGCTTCGACCTTCTATCAGATCCCCACCTGTGTTCGCCGCCCGACCCTTGGGTTGTGGGCTGAATGGCTGTGTATCCATGACGTTTTTTCACGGGGGATCGGAAGGGTCTACTTTTTTATTCCTGTAACTGTATTGCTGGTCCGACATGTAATCTTGGCTAATTCCTGCAATAAAAATATATTTAAAAAAAAAAAAAGAGGTTTTCTATTCTGTTTTATATATTTATATTTTTTTACATTTTTACTTTATCGTAATATGACATTTTGCCTGATGCTCAAATTATACTAATTTCCAGCTTATGTCCATTGTATAAATATGCCTTTTTTGATGATGAATAAAAAGAAAAAAAAAAGGAGTTATCTTTGGGAAAATCCAGTCAGATTCGGAGTCAAGTGTTCATGGCATCATACTGCGTCGTTTGGGAAAACCGGATCCCAGTACGAGTCTGTTGGAAGGTCCGACTCTAGACCGACTCTAGACGGCTTTGGGATGGCCTTCCTGAAGAGATCGAAATTGGGCCCTAAATTGGTGTTGGATTTAAAAGGTTATGCTGCAGTCGAGATGTAGATCACACATCTTTAGCAAGGTGAGTTTATACTTTAATTGGCATTACATAATTGCATTTACACATAGGCTGAGATTGGTATAATCTGCATGCTTTCATCACAATTTCAACTTTAAATTGAGCACGTCGTCTGTGGTTGCAGCATGTTGTAGGGGGGGTTCTGTGTATTCTTATCTGGAAGAAATAGGTTGAATGCAGCTTAAATGTTTGTAGTATGTTAGTCCAAACATACATATAATGATGTAGCCGAGGCAGATGTAGATGAATAAAGAAGTAGGTTTATTCAGCCATAGATAGATTTACAGGAAGTATAGATCAAGAACAGATAGCCTTAGTATGGAACAAGCAGTTTATTTATGTTTCTGCGGAACGATTGAGTACAGTGATTGATATGTGCTCTTTGATATTACAGAGCCCTGACGAAGAACTTTTGAGTCTGAAATGCATAGGGTGAATATTTGTATGGCTACCCAGGATATAATGGGAATTCTTACGTGCTGCAGAAAAGAGCCTGGATGGGCATTTTTCTAGCAAAATATTGTTAGAATCACGAGCCTCTGTGTAAACTTAAAAACTATTGTAGAATTTTTGAATAATTATGGATTACTATGGATTACATAGATAAAATGTAGATTCTGGATTTTTGCATTTAATGCTTGTTGGCTGGCATGACACTAGTCTGAGGGGGGTAACGACTCACCAGCCAATTATGGTAATGCTATTTCCATGCTACCGGGACAGAGTACGGCATGAGTCAGCTGCTAACATCTTGCCTTTGAGCAGTTCTTGAAAAGTTGATCAACAACAAAGCAAGGAGTGCATTCTATCACCCTTCGATCGTTTGCACCCTAACTAAAAAGCTTAACATCATTTTGGAGTCCACTTGAGAATGCTGAGTTGTATCAAATGCCATCAGTGGGAGCCATCTTTACTTCTGTAATAAAATAATCGAACAGTCATGCAAAAAACATTGCTCCTTTAATTCATATGTGAATGTTAACATGAAAAACACTTGAGTCAACTTGTTACATTATGCCTATTTTTCTATCATTGTATAATCTTTGATAATTTTCAGATGGTATATTCGAGGTGCGCGGAATTAAAACATATTTTTTAATAATCAGTGCACGTAGATCATCGGTTTGATTGAAAGTTTTCATGCAAGTTTTTGGTGCGTTTGTTACTTGTGAATGACACGTGGTCCTGTTTCATCTAAAAGGAACTTTGTTTATGGAAGTTACATGAAACTGAAACACACATTTCTCTGCAAAATGTCTGTAATACTCTCACACATCACCCACATTAAACGTAAATGAAAGGAAAATGGTTTTTAAACCAATTTTTTTAAGAACCATCAAAGGACATCAGGGCAAGGCTTTCTGCAGACCAGAGCTGCCTTCATCAGGGTACCCCTGAAAGGCTGGGGCCCTGGGTCAGGGTCCACTTTGCCCATGCCTTAAAATGTCTCTGGTTTAAAATCTCACTTTGAAACATCTCAATGTAGTGATAATCGGATGTAAGTTAAAACGCTTGTGCAAGATAAAGAAATGCTTGTTTGTTTTTTTTTATTTTGGAGAGTCTTTAGCATACAGTATGTGGTTTTGTTCCACAGTTTACATGCCAAACATTTGCAGGGCTCGGCTTGGGCATGGCATCTTAGACCTCGGCTGAACCATTGGCTCGGCTTAGCATTCTCTGTTATTTGCTGGCTCACCCACCTCTGTTGTTTACACTTGCGGCACTGGGATGGAGAAATCAGAGTCCTGTGCACGAGGCCTCGAGTAGGCCTACATCAACTCAGTTGATAAGCACATAGCTGCCAAAGTTTCAGATTACTTATCTGTGGCATTTCCATAATTTAGGTGTAATTATGAGTAACATTCAAGCACTTCAGCTTAAAACCCTCTGTGTAGGGCATGGGCTACGTGCAATTAATGGACGCACAGCCTCTGATAGTCAGGGATCGTTTACTTTCAATAATGGCACCTCAAGGAGCCGTATTGATTACATCCTTACCAACAAGGAGTACTGGCAACATATTAAGGATAGGAAGATTGAACAGAGGGTGGAGAGTGATCATGACCCGTTACTAATGTCCTTCTTGTTATTTAAGTCCAAAGCTCAGGATGTCCTGTTAGGCTGTGTGAAAATTGTCCTTTCTAATGATTCTATGCGAATAAAATGGGACGACTGCGTGGCGAAAGAAGAGAATATAGTTGCTATGAAAGAGATGACTATTCAGGCAACAGAGGAAATTCAGAATTGTTCCACTAAGCAGGAAGTTGTGTCTAATGTCAATCTCATCCATTCTAATTTTTTTAGACAGCTTAGTAGCTATTTTTTAAAGAAGATTTTAAACAAACAGAAAAGGCCTGTTAGAAAAGAAAAACAGTGGTATTGGAAGTCCTGTAGGGCCGCATACAAAGGTCTAGCGGAAGCTGTTAAATCAAAAGGTAGAGAAAAAATTAAGAGCGCTAGAGTATTTTACAAGAAAATGCAATATGATGCCAAACGAGCATGGGATGAGGACTACTGGGGTGAGCTGCTGGGAGCTAGCAAAGAACGTTCTATGTGTACTTTTTGGGATATGGTCAGGTGGGGTAGGGGGCTCAAAAGGGCTGAACCAATCAACCATGTTCCCCCGAACTTATGGGTTTCCCATTATGCCATCAGTTTGCACCTTTTGAGCTGCTGGGCGTTAGTGAGGCTCCCATCACCATTGAGCAAGATATCATCCCCTTATGCTTCACTAGAATTGAAGTTAGAAAGGTGCTGGATAACATCCCCAAAGGCAGGGCACCTGGTTTGGACTCAATCCCTGCTGACCTATTCATGCATGATAAGGAGGTCTGGGCATCTTATATTTTAGCGCTAATAAACAGTATCGCAAAGGGTTCACCTATACCCGAAACCTGGAAGGGAGCTGTGATAATTCCCATATACAAGAAAGGGGAACGCTCAGACCCGGGAAATTACAGGCCTATCAGTTTAATTGACTGTATCCAAAAGGCAGTAGCTAGGCTTGTCCTTCAGAGGATACAAGCATGGATTGAGGAGGAAGAGGTACTCTCTCCGCTCCAGGCTGGGTTTCGTACTCACACTAGTACGATCGATCAAGTATTTAGATTTGTTTTAATTTATTGGCGGGTGGTGGTACTGGGGGGGTACACTGTATGCTGCTTTTATTGATGTGAAATCAGCGTTCGACTTGGTGCCCCGTCATAAAATGTGGACTGTCTTTTTAGAACAGGGTATGCCCTTGAACATTCTCTCTTTTTTAATTAAGTTACACGAGGGTAGTAATGCCCAAGTCTGCTGGAACCAACAAGGGAGCGTTACAGAAAAATTCACAATCGCCAGGGGTGTGCGTCAAGGGTGCGTTTTGGCACCGACCCGCTTTTCATTGTACATCAACAGGGTGATCAGCTATTTTGAATACCAACCAACTGATGCCCCCAAGTTAGATGGGAAGCTGATCCCACTGTTGATGTTCGCCGACGACACCCTTCTAATTTTTGGACCACTTGAACCACCTTGGTCCCCAGCCTGGTGGCCATCTACTCTCGGAGCTCTCCCAACTCCAGTGGCTAAGGTCAGAAATTTAGGAGTCACCTTTGACGATGCTCTCATTTTCATAGACCATGCGAATAAAGTAGCATCAACGGCACACTATAAGCTACGCATGATCAAGAAAATAAGTCCGTTTTTACCAGCAGCTGCCATTAAAACTCTGGTTAGCTCCCTGGTTCTATCGGCCCTTGACTACTGCAATGGCTTATTTTTAAACACTCAGGCCAGGGTCCTTAAAAAGTTGCAGTCGATACAAAATGCTGCTGCCCGTCTACTCTCCGGACTCCCAAAATTTGCGGCAATATCAGGAACAATAAAAGATTTACATTGGTTGACCATTCACAATAGGATTAAATTTAAATCCTTATGTTTAGTCTACAAGTCCTTAAACAACAGAGGTCCCCAATTTTTAAAGGACCAGTTGGTTCGATACCTGCCCCCTAGACAGCTCCGGTCCTCCAATCTCAATCAACTCATGGTCCCTCGGTCCAAAACAGTCTCATGGGGTGATCGTCGTTTCTTTACAGCGGCACCTAAACTATGGAACACCTTGCCCCAAGATATTAGATTAAGCCCATCACTCCTGCAGTTTCGCAAGAAACTAAAGACATGGTTGTTTAATCAATAATGGTTTTCTCTGAATCTACTTGGACACTACAGGCCGCACTGATCAATAATTCTGCAAATCTCAGCGCCAAGACGCCCTCGGGTATAAGCCGCGCTTTATAAATGATAAACATAAACATAAACATAAACATAAAAAACCCAGCAAGGCTTACAGAAGGCCATTGATGCTTTTGAATTATTTTGCAAAGACTATGGACTTGTTATAAATGTTAATAAAACCAAGTTTATGGTCCTACATAAATCTAAGCAAGTTAGAGGCAGGGCGTTCGTGAGTGGGGTACAGCTTGACAAGACAGAGGTTTTCTCATACTTGGGTATTACCCTGGCTTCCAAAATGAATTGGAAACACCATATTAACCAATTGGCCATAAAACACGCACAATTGGCAGGGGCCTTAACGAAGGAATTCTATCTCTCCCACACTAGGCTGGTTGGTCCAGTTCTAAAGATTTATGATGCGAAGATTGGCTCAGCTGTACTTTACAGGGCAGAATTGTGGGGGTTTAGTAACCTCAGTTGTCTAACGATAGCACAAATAAATTCCTACGGGGAATTACAGGTCTCCCGGCATCAACCCCCCTGACACCTCTTTTTTACGACCTAGGCTGCCTGCATTTGGAGGACATGGCTCGCTATAGAACGATAGCCTACTGGAGAAGACTGTGGGTTACAGCAGAACTCTCCCAGTATGCTCGGGCATTTATGGATGTACGAAATGCAGACACGGCCCATAAGATTTCATGGATGAGGGAGGCTGGGTTAACATATAAAGCAATGGGGTTATTACCTCTCTGGCATGATCCTGAGGCCAATGGCTTCCCACCGAGGAATCGGCTTAGGGAACTTTATTGGAGTCTAGTAGCCCAGAAAAGGTTTGGTCGCTGTAGTGGCCCTTCCCTGACCGCTGCTTTTTTAGACATCAAGCATAGAGCAGCCTTAGAGGGCTATTGGGACTATATAACTGATTCCGGAGATAGGAAAGATACCATCAGTTTAGTATTAGTACTTTACCGATTAACAGCTACACTGCTAAATGGGGCAGTGGTTCCGGTGCCACTTGTCCCTTTTGTCCCTCTGAAAGGGATAGTATTAGCCACATACTATTCGTCTGCCCCGAAAATAAAGTACCAAGAAGGTCATGGGTGAGACCCATTTGCCTCCAGCTAGGCATACATACAGGTTGTGAGGCACTGAGGATTTTAAAAACAAATAACTCACAGCCTGTGGTTGTAGCTGTTGCAAAATTTCTCCACTGGATGTGGATCACACGAGTCCGAGGTCTTTGCACATATTGATGTGTTGTGTGTATTTATCTAATCACATAAATTTGCACTTGTCATTTTACTGTCTTACAGCAATACAGAGTTGGAATTATTTTTGTGTTTTTAAATAATTCGAATTTTTTAATAATTGAAAAGCTGGATTCTATTTAAAATGGTCATAAAATCCACCACTATTTTATTAATTAATTATTTATATTTTTAATGATGGAGATTGACTTTATGTAATGTCTTACTACTTTTTGGATTCTATTTGCTGCTGGATTTGTTTTAATCAGCCATAAATGTCAATTGTCCTGTTACTGTGTCTTTTATGATTTTTATCGAAATAAAGACTTTTGAATTGAGTAACATTCAACAACTATGAGTGACACTTTCTCGTAAACAAAATCAAGCAATTAAGTCATTGTAAAGAAATATATATTAGACATTACAGCCTTTGTCAATGGGCAGCACTAAAATATCAGTGAACTGCTTAAAATGCATGAGATGAAAGGTTAAGATAGCGATACCAATGAGACATCCGTTCATGGCACCAACATTTATTTATTTATTCTATTTATTTATTTAATGCATTTTTATATAGCGCAGACTTTACCCGAAGGTGTCAGAGCACTGCACAATAGAACCAGTTACGTTACATGAGAGAAATGTTACAAAATAGAACGGTACAAAAATAGAAGACATGATAGGAGTGATGTGGTCACTGCGTTTGGACCCTGAAATAAAGCGAGCTGCTGAATGGAGGACGGATTTGAGGGGGAGAGGTGAGATTTGGGTAGGCCAGTCAGAAGAGAAATGCAGTAATCCAGTCTAGATAGAACTAGTGATTTGACCAAGGTTTTTAGGTCATTCTCCGGGAAGAACTGACGGATCCCCCACAGAAGGAGCAGCTGGTAACGTGCGTTCTTAGCAATGGAGTTGATGTGGGAGATTAGGTTGTTTACCAATGAATAAAAATGAAAGGCATTTTCATTTACCATGTCTCTCTGCCCGTTTGTACTTCTAACTGATCTCCTAGAGGGGGGAGGGGGAGGGAAGATAAGATCCACTGACACCCAAAGATCCCATTATGATTGATAAACCTTTAGTCAACACCCAGGCTTCTGCAGGGGCTGTTGTGGCTCGTATGTAGAGGGCCTCTCTCTAGAAACACATTCATCCTTCAATGGTCTGTGTTTCAGGTCCTTTCGCATTGTTGCACTATTTCTAGAGTCTGCTTTCTCTTAACCATGGATTCATGTTCATGCACATTTTCCTTTCACTGGTCTCCTCCCAGTCCCACCAACCCAACCAACCTCTTCAACCTGGGGCAATAATTGTGTGCAACCTTTTTAACAACACATGTTGGGTAGCCAAAAGTCTAACGTGTTTAACACATCAAATAATCAAGAGTCAATTGTCATTTCAACAGACCAGAACTCACACTCAAAGTGGCTTGTTGACACATGTAATGCTAAAAAGCATACACATTTGTGCATTTGATATACGTTTGTTCACAGTGCAAGTCTATAGAATAGAAACACGTGGCAGAAACTAGTTACTTTCAGTCTAAATGATCTAATGAGGAGGTGGCAGGATCTTCTTAAGCAAAACATATGAGACGTCCTGAAAGATACAACACACGAACACTCTGTTGACTTCCTTGATTTATTGAAATCTTGCTTCTGGTTGCCAATGCTGAAAATGAGGCGACGCCTTCTTCAAAATTAAGTAGAAGTTCAAATGTACTACCTCAGGTAAAATGACCTCCGTACCTCACAAGGCAATACAACTTAGCAGGCATATTGAGGCTAAAAGGCACTTCAGATTAATAACAAAACAGCATTCATATTTGATTACAAAGTACATAAATACAGGTTGTGCTATACAGGTGCTGGGACAAATTGACGCTACAAAAAAACAGCTTATACTTTTACACTGATATATATATATATATATACATATATATTACCTTACTTTCGCCTGAGCGTGCTGATTCCTGGTCTGTGTGCCTTTCTGTGCAGCTAAGCACTGGTGTAGACGGGCTGGATACACATATATATATATATATATATTCGCTCCAAAAAACACCAAAAATCTTTGATGAAAACAAGACACCCAGAGCTCCGATTATGAAGATTTATTTGGCAGATGACATAAAGTTCACGACGCGTTTCGCCATTACGGCTTGGTCACGTGTGGTGTTTTTTGGAGCGAATATTGAAAGCCGGCTGGTGGCTGTAACAAGACCGCCCGTGACAGCAGCACTCTATAACCAGCGGTGGTGCAAGCATATATATATATATATATATGTATGTATGTATGTATATATATATATATATATATATATATATATATATATATATATATATATATATATATATATATATATATATATATATATATTACCTACTGGCGTTCGCCAGTAGGTATATATAGTTAGAATTTTTTCCCTATGGGACTTTTGAAAATTCTATGTCTAATAACTTTGGCGTTTGTGGATGGAATCGGCTGAAATTTTCAGGAAAATGGCACATTTTGTTTCTGAGCAGCTCCTGAAAATTTGGTGGGGTTTCGTCAAGGGGGGGCTGAGAAAAAAGGGGGGTCCCAAAACGCGTTTTTTGCATTGAGTTTTCCATAGGGCGGTTGGACTCACTTTTAGCTCGAACGGCTGAATGGATTTGCACGAAACTTGGCAAAATTGTAGGGACTGTTAGCCCGATGTGCCTTTGCTAGGTCTCAATATATGTGCTCCAGTAGTTTTTGAGAAATTAACGTTCAAACCAAGATATATATCTGTAACAGCGCTCTGGGCAGCGATCCGGTCCGCTTACTTTTCGCTTATCGGAACTTTGCGTGCAGAAAGCTGATTGGCTCTCCGGTGTCTGTCAACATTCTAAACAGTCCGGAGCGGACGCCATCTTGTCTCTCGGTAGGATCGAGAGAGAAGAAGAGGTGGAAAACGAAGGGGGAATTTAATGAAAGGGGGCAAGGTATCCCCCTCTTGACCTCCTAGGAATGTTGTTGGGGTTATTAAAGGGTCCCGTGGGGAAAATAAAAAAAAAATGATTTTTCACGGTAGAAGCGCGGCCGCGAACTGGTAGCGAAACGGGAATTCGCCATTTTGTGCTTCGTAAATTAAATTACTAGTTATAAGTGGGTACGGGAGACGTATCCTAATCCCCTATGTTTCCTGAGGGTGGGTGAGGAGGCTGATATATGTTGATACATCTCTTCCAGCGGCTGTGCGTGAGCTTTTTTTTTTTTTTTGCTGCGTGACAGTCCGGAGCGGCCGCCATCTTGTCTCTCGGTAGGATCGAGAGAGAAGAAAAGGTGAAAAACTAAGGGGGAATTTAATGAAAGGGGGCAAGGTATCCCCCTCTTGACCCCCTAGGAATGTTGTTGGGGTTATTAAAGGGTCCCGTGGGGAAAATAAAAAAAAAATGATTTTTCACGGTAGAAGCGCTTCACGGGCCGCGAACTGGGCCGCAAACTGGTAGCGAAACGGGAATTCGCCATTTTGTGCTTCGTTAATTAAAGTACTAGGTATAAGGGGGTGCGGGAGACATATCCTAATCCCCTATGTTTCCTGAGGGTGGCTGAGGAGGCTGATATATGTTGATATATCTCTTCCAGCGGCTGCGCCATCTTGCCTTTTTTCGAATGCCACAATTTTGTCGTGCACGGCAGCCATTTTAGATGCCAGGCTGGTCCCAGGCTATCACCTACCCCTGCGGATGTAGTTTATGGCCCCAGCTGTAGAGAATTCAGACATGCCAATTCTCCTGATTCAGGCGTGTGAGTACTGATTTCAGTGCTAGTCTCCCGCCTCCCGATTTCTGCAAGCAAAAACCCGGGGGCATATTACTAACAACTAGCGATAATTTTTGTCTATAACTTGTTTAGAGACAAAAATTATCGCCGCACATCGGCGATTTTTATCGCAGATAAACCTTGCTATTATCGCAGAAAAGTCAGCGATATTCATGTATTATCGACCTAATGCTCTTAGCCATGTTATCCACCTCCCATTGGATAACATGGCTAAGAACTGCTCAGGGCAGGTGTTAGCTTTTGGAGATATTCGCGCTTAGTGCGAATATCTCCAAAAGTTGGTAATAGAAGGTAGCGATGTTAGGGACTGTTTCCAGTCGCTAACATCTTGGCACGCCACTTTGCATGTCATTAGTGATAAGTATCACTGACATGCAAAGCCGGGCCCAAGATGGTCGCTATCTCCTTTTAGGTGTCACTAACTGGTGTTAGCGACAGCTTGATAATAGGGAAATAATTTTATCTCCGCTTTCATGGTTTTTAAAGCCAAAAAAGCGGAGATAAACCCCCTTGATAATATGCCCCACGATTCCTTGGGGGTTTCAGCTGATAGGGCTTGGTATTGTGTTACATGGTAATTTTTCCATGAAACGTCAGAGGGTCGATGTAGGGGTTCTAGAAGAGGTGATAAACCATTTAAGCCTCATGAACAAGCGCATGGTCTTTTAAAGATTTCTGAAGTACTCGGGGCGGCGGTGTGTGTGTGCCCTCTTTCAGGAGCGGGCGGGGGGGCACTGCCAGCAACTTGCCAGGTCAGGTAGTGTTCAACACGTGCATCACCCTTTCTCTGCCTGCTATTGCGCTCCATGCTTCGGAAAGGTAAGAAAAAGAACGTGCATTTGAGTTTGAAATGTCCGATCCTGCAGCAGCACACTTCCAAAGCCCACACATGACAATAACCCGATTCAAGGCCCCATTCACCCGTTTTTCAAAAAATAGATAACACTCCAACAAAGTAAGGTTATAAAACTTTATTAACTTTTAACGATAATGAACAGAACAAAAACTAAAAACATTTAAACATTTATTAACACAAAAAGCAACAATGGTTAGAAGCTGTCTTTTGTGCGAATAGTCCCAAGGCAGCACAACGTGCAGAGTTCTGGACGGCACCCAGGTGATGTCGCCTGGGTGCCGCACTGGTTTAGGGATCCTACAATGCTGCTCCGAAAATTGGCGTGGGGCGTCCCGGGTGGGGCGGGGGGAGGCCTCGTCAGTAGCGGTCTGTTGTGCGAATAGTCCCAAGGCAGCACAACGTGCAGAGTTCTGGACGGCACCCAGGTGATGTCGCCTGGGTGCCGCACTGGTTTAGGGATCCTACAATGCAGCACAGAAAAACAGCGTGGGGCGTCCCGGGTGGTGCGGGGGGAGGCCTCGTCAGTAGCGGTCTGTGTCCAGTGTCACATGGCTGACACAACATGTACGACAGGCACCCAGGTGATGTCCAGTAAACTGCCGCACTGGTTTTGGTATCCTACAATGCTGCTCCGAAAATTGGCGTGCGGCGGCCCGGGGGGGGGGGGGGGGAGGCGGCGTGAACGGGCCTCCCCAGGTGGCGGCCATTCAGCTGTTTACCGCCCGCTCTTGCGACTACAGCGTCTCGCTCACCATGTAGTTGAGTTGTTCCCACTCTTGCGGTGCAGCGATAGGCGGCTGCCACATGACTCTTAAAATGGCGGACGGCTCTTCGGTTTTGGGCCTGGTCCACTGAAATGGCCCTGGGACACCTTGGAAGTCGGATGCTTGCCTGCTAGGACTTGGGCTCCATTCTCGAAAAGCGTCCCCTCAGCCGTGAAGATTGTATAAAAGTCTTGGGGGCTCCCGACTCCCGCAGGCTTTCGGTGGGGAGCGGCTGCCATGATTGCTCGCGGAATGACCACGACGGAGCCACGAGATGGTGGTGCTCTCATGCTGACGCCAGCTTCAGTCTGAATGATCCAGAAACAAGGTGGGGCTTTCATCGTTTGGGAAAAAAAAATGTTCTAAACCAATGAAAAGTGTTATTTTTAGGTCATATGACCAAGCCTTCCATCTTTAGGAAACCAAAAGTAAAATGAACCAATGAAAAGTTTTATAAACAAGTCACATGACCTGTTATGCGACATAGGGCTACAAAAAGCGTAGAAAATCCGTTGGCACGTGAGGCGGCGTCAGTAGCGGACCGATGTGCGAATAGGCCGAAGGCAGCACAACGCGCCGAGATCCGGATGGCACCGAGGTGGTGTCCAGCAAATTGCCGCACTGGTGTGGCCATCCTACAATGCTGCGCCGAAAGACGGCGTGTCCAGCTGAATTGCGGTCACTGTTGCGGTACAGTGACTCGAACGCGCCGAGATCCGGATGGCGCCGAGGTGGTGTCCAGCAAATTGCCGTACTGGTGTGGCCATCCTACAATGCTGCGCCGAAAGACGGCGTGTTCAGCTGAGTTCCGGTCACTCTTCCGGCACAGTGACTCGAACGCGCTGAGATCCGGATGGCACCGAGGTGGTGTCCAGCAAGTGGCTGCACTGGTGTGGCCATCCTACAATGCTGCGCCGGAAGTCGGCGTGGGGTGCCCCGTTGGCTTATGAGGTGATGTCAGTAGTGGACTGATGTGTGAATAGGTCGGAACCAGCACAAGGCGCCAAGATCCGAATGGCAAGTCCTGGATGTTGAGTGCCTCAGTTGAGATTTCTGAGCAGTGCTTGTAGAACTGTCTGAAGCTTATTTGCACCTGCTGCAGCTTCACTAGGTCCGGCGGAACTTGTTGCTTTTTCCTTTCTGCTTCTTTTCCTACAATGCGTTTCTTCTGAAGACACGACCAGGTCCCTGAATGTGTGCAGGGGGACGCTATTGAATGAATGAACGCGCCGAGATCTGGATGGCACCGAGGTGGTATCCATCAAATTGCCGCACTGGTGTGTCCATCCTACAATGCTGCGCCGAAAGTCGGCGTGGGGTGCCCCGTTGGTTTATGAGGTGATGTCAGTAGCGGACCGATGTGTGAATAGGTCGGAACCAGCACAAGGCGCCCTGCACTGTTGAGCCTTTTTCAATGTCTGTTTTTTGTTCTTTCCCTTCCATCAAAAACAAAACAAAAATACAAGGCGCCAAGATCCGAATGGCAAGTCCTGGATGTTGAGTGCCTCAGTTGAGAGTTCTGAGCAGTGCTTGTAAGACTGTCTGAAGCTTATTTGCACCTGCTGCAGCTTCACTAGGTCCGGCGGAACTTTTTTCCTTTTCCTTTCTGCTTCTTTTCCTACAATGCGTTTCATCTGAAGACACGACCAGGTCCCTGAATGTGTGCAGGGGGACGCTATTGATTGAATGAAAATGGCGGCTTGACACAAAGCTGACTCAAGCGTTACTGTTGGTGCTATACAGACAAAAATTGGTTTTCAGTTTGTACATTCTTCAGGTTTTTTTTTCCATCCAAGTCTGATTGAGAGTTTGTAGAAAAATGGCTTCAGATTTTCCACATACTACTCTTCAACATTCTTCCTAAATGTAACAATGTGAAACTCACTAGGAGAACGGCTGTTTCTGTTTCCTTTCAAAATGCTGCCACCAATATTTTCTGAATGGAAGACATCATCTTGTAACATAAAGGGCCGAAAGGGGTTCTGGTCTGGCCGATGGTTGGTGGAGACATTTTGACTATATCTTGGACCTGCCCGGCCTCGCCCAAAATGGCGCCGGTATAAATGGGACTCGTAACTCTTTGCCCGCAAATGTATATCTAGAAAATGTTATTGTAAGTGGCCCTGTCGTATTTTAATTACAAAATGTACGTCCACCGATACCGCAACTGTTAGACACCTTTGTTCTTGTCACCTAATGGCCCGCTCGTTACGTTCTTCTACAGTGTAAATGTCTCCTCATCATATACGATTTGAGTTTGCTCCGTGGCCGGCCCACGTGGTTATAGGCCCGTATTTGTATACTGACATTTTCACAATAAAGGTTTTTAAAACAAAACACGGTAGTAGTATTTTCATTTGTAAAGTTTTTACTTTTAGTGACTGTTTTCGAATCAGTAAAAGGCAAGTGAAATAAAGCAGTCCAATTACATGACGGATAAAAGGTATAATATGTAGGAACGCAGTAAAGATAAATGGTCAAGGGCAGTTGTGTTTTTCATGTCTGCAACATAAAGTGATCGATAAGAATCTGATAATCAGGCGTATCGGCGACTAAGACAGCAGGCCGAATCTCTTTTACTCAACGGCTCCGTCATGGAAGGAAGAAACGCCCTTTTTCTCGAAAAAGGAATATATTTTACTTGCCAGACAGTTGTAAATTTTCCGGGAAAGTACATTAGCCTGGAATATTATAACATATGTTTGAAAAAAAAATATTGTTCGAAAATAATAAAAAGCGTAATTTTTAGGTCATATGACCAAGCTTTTCATCATTAAATTAACAAAAGTAAAATGAACCAATGAAAAGTTTTATTAACAAGTCACATGACCTGTTATGCTTACGTTACGCGCTGCGCGCCGCGCCTCGGATCACTTCCGGGTGCGCTAACGCGGCGTGTCATAAAACGCATTACGCGACAACGTAGGTCAAGAATATAGTCTAAATGTCTCCACCAACCAGCGTTCAGAACACAACCCCTTTCAGCAGTCCAAAAAGTTCTGTTAAATGACAACAGAGGGGACAGGCAACAAGAACCATCAGTCAAAGAGGGGAGGGCAAGTTCTTCTCTTCCGGGTCATGTTGGGGCGCTACCGGAACTGATCGAATTGGTAGTCTACAGTGTTTCTGGATGTTTCAGACTAAAGCTGGCGTCAGCATGAGACCACTACCATCTCGTAGCTCCGTCGTGGCCATTCCACGAGCAATCATGGCAGCCGCTCCCCACCAGAAGCCTGTGGGAGTCGGAGGCCCCCAAGACTTTTGTAGAATCTTCACGGCTGAGGGGACGCTTTTCGAGAATGGGATCCAAGCCCTAGCAGACAAGCGTCCGAGTTCTAAGGTGTCCCAGGGCCATTTTAGTGGACCAGGCCCAAAACCGAAGAGCCGGCCGCCATTTTGAGAGTCCTGTGGCAGCCGCCTATCGCTGCACCGCTAGAGCGGGCGCATCTCAACTACATGGTGAGCGAGACGCTGTAGTCGCAAGAGCGGGCGGAAAACAGCTGAATGGCGGAAGAGGCACAGTGTAGCAAAAGCGGGCGGAATGGCAACTAAAACGATAAAGGGGCGCCTCACTACAGCTTGTCTTCAGGTCAAACGGATTGTGGGACAAGGTCCAGAATTGAAGAGTCATCAAAAGGCAAAAAGTACCGCCGGACCCCGGGAGCCGGCCGCCTATGTCAGGGGCGATCTCAGGCTACACCAGTGCTATAAGACTTGGGGAGGGTGTCGGAGCCAAGCGTCTTCTCCGAGTCCATGGCCATCACAGCGCCCCTCAGGGGCCTCCGTCAAGCTGTTTAGGAAGGTAACATATCATATTGTTTTCTAATGCAGTCAGGTCCACAAACGACACTCACTTACTTTGAGAATAGTGAAGCTGCAGTAGGAGGAAATAAGCTTCAGACAGTGTTACAAGCGCTGCTCAGAACTCTTAACTATGGCACCCAACATCCAGAACTTATGCTATTTGAGAATGGTAGTGACATCGAAGCATCTCGGGGACCAAAACCATTAACGTACTTTCACGTATGAAAATCTTACTTGGGGAGGGGGCAGGAGCGAAGCGCCCCCTCCCAGTCAGCGCCACCACACCGTATGTTGAAAATCTGAAGCCATCGTTCTACAAAGTCAACCAAACTTGGATTGAAAAATCTAGAAAAATGTACAAACTGAAAACCAGTTTTGGTCTGCATAGCATCAGTAACAACGCTTGAGTCAGCTTTGTGTCAAGCCGCCATTTTGATTCAACAAAGCACAGGCATTGAAAAAGGCTGAAATTCAGAACTCTAAACTATGGCACCCAACATCCAGGAGCTTGCTATCCGGATCTTGGAGCCTTGTGCTGTTTTCGATCTATTCACACATCGGTCCACTACTGACATCATCTTATAAACCAACGTTATGTAAATAGTTTTTTAATAAAATGTTTTACCCTATTTCTTTGCTGGTGTGTTGTCTATATTTTTAATATTTGCATAGGGTTTGTCATTATTTTGTGCGGGATGGGTGATGGAGCCGAGCTGTCTTGCAGCCCTCATGGTGTGGAGCTCAGTTCATCTCACTATTTTCGTATTTCTCAAGAAGGGTTGTTCCTAATATTTCTATTTTAGCGAGGTCAAAAAGAGATCCAATTAGTGGCCTACTGATTTTGCTCGATTACTTTTATTTTTTTACACGATTTTTCACTATCTGCAAAGACTAAACAGAGTATTGCGACTTTGTGCTTGTTTGTAAATAGAGAATGATCCAAAGAGAACCAATTCTAAAACAGTAAATGCTTGGACAACAATCAATCAAATGGAGAGACAAGGAGGTACGACGGATTACAACGGGGGTAAAGGCCTGCGTTAACTACCCTTCTGTATCTGCAAAGAGAGAGTACTAACAAAGGCAAAAGAGGGGAGGGGGGGGGGGCAGCGTTCAAAGCACATCAGCGTGCATAAATACGAAAATGTTTTTATCTATCACGTACTTGACATTTTAAAGCTTTTCATATTTGCTATTAAAAAACCAATGAAATTCACAGAAAAAACCATAGGTTATAGTGGATATATAGTTAGGAATTTGCATTTACAAAACCTTGAAAATTCAATGAAAAAACCATAGGTTATAGGCCATATATAGTTAGGAATTAGCATTTACAAAACCTTATTTTACTCGCATAAAACCATTGAAATTCCATATATAGTTAGCTAACTATAAGCGCTAACTATATATCGCGCACCCGCAATCCACTGCTGATGATGTCACATATTACATCATTCATGACATGGTCAGTGACATCACTGATGACATCACTGATGACATCTCAAATGACATCACTGATGACAACTCAAATGATATCAATGATGACATCTCAAATGACATCACTGATGACAACTCAAATGACATCACTGATGACATCTCATTTGTCATCACTGATCACATCACTCATGTGATAATATAATGAACCTCTTCAGACTCTAATATGACCTTACATACACTCAGTATAAACAGACACTCACAGACTGTCACTCATCCATGGAGTTACTCACACACCTAGTCAGTCATGCAAAGAATCAATCACACCTCCATTTCCTCAACTATACAGTTATACACATCTTACTTATTCAAACATATAATAACACATATTTACTCTCTTATATAATCCCTGATACAAGCTCACAGTGATCGATACAGCCACTCACACATTCACTGGGTCTTATGTTCAGTTATTTATATATCTCAACTCTCACATGTATTGTGTTTTACATACGTACTTACTTGCACATGTAGCAATGAGAAATCCATTCACTCACCAACACACCCATGCACAGTCAACCGCCCATATAGCTGTTTCCACATGCACTCTTGAACTCATACTCCTAGTGAATCAACTGCTTACACATCTATGCACAGAGTCACGCACCTCCCAGCCACCCACACACACACACTCAGCCTCCCATTCAAATATTTGGGCAACCAATCAATAACCCATATGGCCACTCTTATAGCTACTGATCAACACATGCAGCAGCTTACACAACAACAAACATACTGATGCACGAATTAAGACAGTTTAGTCACTAACCCATGTACTCAGTGAGACACATTTAATCACTCACTCATACAGTCAGTCATGCACCTACTAAATTCTTCATCCAGACACTTATACATCCACTCATTCTTCAATATGTGAAACATATTTAAACTTTACAGACACATACAATCACTGGTTGTTTTGATCAGTGATGTCATCAGTGATGTCACTGACCATGTCATGAATGATGTAATATGTGACATCATCAGCAGTGGATTGCGGGTGCGCGATATATAGTTAGCGCTTATAGTTAGCTAACTATATATGGAATTTCAATGGTTTTATGCGAGTAAAATAAGGTTTTGTAAATGCTAATTCCTAACTATATATGGCCTATAACCTATGGTTTTTTCATTGAATATATATATATATATATATATATATATATATAGAGTTTTTTGTGAATTGAAGTTATATATTCCTGAAAGTTACCTCATACTCATTCTGGCAGTATAAACAATGTCAAGAAACGATCATGGCAGTGTGTGATAATAAATGTACTTAGTTGGAAAGGTTTGGAACGAGGAACCCTAAACGCTCATTTATGGACAGAACTGTCAATACGATCAAACTCACCTGCTAAGAAATACCTTTTAAACTCTTTGGAATATCTGCACCTAACCAGCCTTTGGGAGTCATCAGCTGACAACAACAGTTTCAAAAAGGTGGTATCAAAAGTTACTAAATTAATATCATCTATCAAAGATAAAGAAACCCTGGCCAAGAGGGCACATGGATGGGGCGTGCTGAAAGATTACAATGCCCTGAAACCGCATAAATATCTGAAAATGGGCCTCATGCGGAAGACAAAAGATACATTTCTAAACCTGCGCTTTGGAATTCTACCAATTCTACCTCACTTGGCACCATGGAAAAGGAGGCCAGACAAACATCTTTGCTGTCTTTGCAAATTAGGGAATGAGGATTTAATCCACATAAGCTGTATCTGCCCCAACCTGATAGACATAAGGCGCGCCCTATTTCGACCACTTTGGAATCAAAAAGGTGTAAAAAGCTGCAGGCAAGTCGTGATCATATGCTTCAAACCAGAAGAGGTTCAGTTAAATTGCAGACTGACGAAGTTTTTTGACATTGTATCTACAAGACTTACTCAACTACATGGCACAGTGATCAACGGCATGTAATAACTCGCCAATCAAGAAATAGCCTGCCAAGGTCCTGCCAAGCCAAAGCAAGCAGAGAACATTGACTCACACTTTCAATTTCACAAGTGGGATAGAGACACTGTAATCGAGAATGATAGCTTAATATGGTTTTATATACCTTTTTCCTTTAACAATACATGCACTTTTAAGTTTATAACGATTTTAATGATGTACGTTTTATATTGTGAGTTTTAATTAACTGTACAATAAAGTAAATCTAATCTAAATCTACTTAATTGGAAAGGGAGCACCAGTTTTTTTGTTGGTATGATACTTTAGTGAGTTATCCTGTCAGACAACCCCATGAACACTTCCAAGGATAGGGAAACATAGCCTTACACTTGAGTATGATGTCATCAAATGAGCAAGTCTATGGGCTCTAGTACTGTATTTTTCAACTGCGGAAAAGGTAATTAGAATTCATAAAAGAGAGAAAATTAAGTACTGTGCACATTATAGAAAGGTAACATTAATGAGTTTTTGTTTTTTTGACCCTCCTTAAAAGGTTAGTTTGACTCACATACCATGGTTAAAAAGCAATGCACCTCGTTTGTATTTTTAATGCTGATAAGCAGCACATTCTCTTCTGGGACCGCACGTGATCCCTACACACCACAGGGGTCAGAGAAAAAGTAACATATGTCCCAACATACTAATGCATTACACTGTGCATAATCTGGTCGTACGAGCTGTTCACAGGTAAAGTCTGTGTAGTAGAGTTCCTAAGAGTAGCAGCAAGCAGAGATTGAAGACCATAAGCGAGTACTTCCCCTCTCGCAGCACAAACTTGACCTGAAGGTTTCTGGGCGCTTTACACAAGCACCAGTTACATTACATGAGCACACATTCACTGTTTGTAGGCACCAGGAGATTAAGGGATTTGCCCAGAATCACAAGATGTTGAGCCAATGTAAACCCCCGATCTCAACATGCCAGTTTAACTTAACCACATTCTACTAGTACCCCGGACCGGAACCTTAAAGGGTGCTCAGATTCTGAAGCACAGGTACCCTAGAAATGGTACTAAGTGCTATGCAAATGCACATGGTATAACAGTCAAAACAGAGGGCAAAAATCCTTCATATCTAGGGCCATATCTCCTCCCACTACATATGGTGATTTATCTTGATTTGTACACAAAACAAGCATTTGCAATGCAATCGGTCTCGCTTTTGGAATCTTATATGTATTTAGCTATGCAGCACATTAGCCTGAGTGCTGGAACATCCAATGTTCTTTAACATGGAGGGAAAGTAAGCACCAGACTGCGAGACATGCAGGTATGGGAACACATGGCGAGAAATATTGCCTTTCAGCAGGAAATGGTACGGTCTAAAGCTCTGTTTTTAATGTAAAAGTCAGTGATGGAAATTAAGTTAAGACGCATGAGATAAGAGACCAGTGAAAGACAGAGGAGAGATGCCAGAGAGGCAACATTGGGAATAATAGTATAAAAGGTGGGAGCTAGTTGAGAAGACAGAAGATGTGATAGATAGTACAGATTGGGAGAGCAGGTGAAGAGAAAATAATAAAATGATTAAGTCGGTACAGACAGATATCAAGTATTATCTTGCACTGTAAGTGTCAGAGTAGGATTATGGGTACAGCGCGCTTCACATTTTGCACCTCAATTGAAAGCTTTCATCATGTTACTTTGCCTTTAGATTGAAACCTATTTTTCTCTCTGACACTGCCTGGATTATTACATAATTTAAAGAAGTAATTTGGAAAGGTAACATCTCCTCAAATACTCCAGTACCAGAAATTCACAGGTGGAAACTGGCACACTTGACAATTATAGTATCATGTAGCCTGGGTTTTCATAGCATGGATTACTTATATCATTTAAAAATGCATTTGGAAAGGGAACATCTTCTGAAATACTCTACTAGTAGAACTTCACAGGTGGAAACTGGCACACTTGGCAATTATAGTATCATGCAGCCTGGGTTTTCATAGCATGGATTACTTATATCATTTAAAAATGCATTTGGAAAGGGAACATCTTCTGAAATACTCCACTAGTAGAACTTCACAGGTGGAAACTGGCACACTTGCCAATTATAGTATCATGTAGCCTGGGTTTTCATAGCATGGATTACTTATATCATTTAAAAATGCATTTGGAAAGGGAACATCTTCTGAAATACTCTACTAGTAGAACTTCACAGGTGGAAACTGGCACACTTGGCAATTATAGTATCATGTAGCCTGGGTTTTCATAGCATGGATTACTTATATCATTTACATATGCATTTGGAAAGGGAACATCTTCTGAAATACTCTACTGGTAGAACTTCACAGGTGGAAACTGGCACACTTGGCAATTATAGTATCATGTAGCCTGGGTTTTCATAGCATGGATTACTTATATCATTTAAAAATGCATTTGGAAAGGGAACATCTTCTGAAATACTCCACTAGTAGAACTTCACAGGTGGAAACTGGCACACTTGCCAATTATAGTATCATGTAGCCTGGGTTTTCATAGCATGGATTACTTATATCATTTAAAAATGCATTTGGAAAGGGAACATCTTCTGAAATACTCTACTAGTAGAACTTCACAGGTGGAAACTGGCACACTTGGCAATTATAGTATCATGTAGCCTGGGTTTTCATAGCATGGATTACTTATATCATTTACATATGCATTTGGAAAGGGAACATCTTCTGAAATACTCTACTGGTAGAACTTCACAGGTGGAAACTGGCACACTTGGCAATTATAGTATCATGTAGCCTGGGTTTTCATAGCATGGATTACTTATATCATTTAAAAATGCATTTGGAAAGGGAACATCTTCTGAAATACTCCACTAGTAGAACTTCACAGGTGGAAACTGGCACACTTGGCAATTATAGTATCATGTAGCCTGGGTTTTCATAGCATGAATTATTTATATCATTTAAAAATGCATTTGGAAAGGGAACATCTTCTGAAATACTCCACTAGTAGAACTTCACAGGTGGAAACTGGCACACTTGGCAATTATAGTATCATGTAGCCTGGGTTTTCATAGCATGGATTACTTATATCATTTAAAAATGCATTTGGAAAGGGAACATCTTCTGAAATACTCCACTAGTAGAACTTCACAGGTGGAAACTGGCACACTTGGCAATTATAGTATCATGTAGCCTGGGTTTTCATTGCATGGATTACTTATATCATTTAAAAATGCATTTGGAAAGGGAACATCTTCTGAAATACTCTACTAGTAGAACTTCACAGGTGGAAACTGGCACACTTGGCAATTATAGTATCATGTAGCCTGGGTTTTCATAGCATGGATTACTTATATCATTTACATATGCATTTGGAAAGGGAACATCTTCTGAAATACTCCACTAGTAGAACTTCACAGGTGGAAACTGGCACACTTGGCAATTATAGTATCATGTAGCCTGGGTTTTCATAGCATGGATTACTTATATCATTTAAAAATGCATTTGGAAAGGGAACATCTTCTGAAATACTCCACTAGTAGAACTTCACAGGTGGAAACTGGCACACTTGGCAATTATAGTATCATGTAGCCTGGGTTTTCATAGCATGGATTACTTATATCATTTAAAAATGCATTTGGAAAGGGAACATCTTCTGAAATATTCTACTAGTAGAACTTCACAGGTGGAAACTGGCACACTTGGCAATTATAGTATCATGCTGCCTGGGTTTTCATAGCATGGATTACTTATATCATTTAAAAATGCATTTGGAAAGGGAAAATCTTCTGAAATACTCTACTAGTAGAACTTCACAGGTGGAAACTGGCACACTTGGCAATTATAGTATCATGTAGCCTGGGTTTTCATAGCATGGATTACTTATATCATTTAAAAATGCATTTGGAAAGGGAACATCTTCTGAAATACTCTACTGGTAGAACTTCACAGGTGGAAACTGGCACACTTGGCAATTATAGTATCATGCTGCCTGGGTTTTCATAGCATGGATTACTTATATCATTTAAAAATGCATTTGGAAAGGGAACATCTTCTGAAATACTCTACTGGTAGAACTTCACAGGTGGAAACTGGCACACTTGGCAATTATAGTATCATGTAGCCTGGGTTTTCATAGCATGGATTACTTATATCATTTAAAAATGCATTTGGAAAGGGAACATCTTCTGAAATACTCCACTGGTAGAACTTCACAGGTGGAAACTGGCACACTTGGCAATTATAGTATCATGTAGACTGGGTTTTTATAGCATGGATTATTTATATCATTTAAAAATGCATTTGGAAAGGGAACATCTTCTGAAATACTCTACTGGTAGAACTTCACAGGTGGAAACTGGCACACTTGGCAATTATAGTATCATGTAGCCTGGGTTTTCATAGCATGGATTACTTATATCATTTAAAAATGCATTTGGAAAGGGAACATCTTCTGAAATACTCCACTAGTAGAACTTCACAGGTGGAAACTGGCACACTTGGCAATTATAGTATCATGCAGCCTGGGTTTTCATAGCATGGATTACTTATATCATTTACATACGCATTTGGAAAGGGAACATCTTCTGAAATACTCCACTAGTAGAACTTCACAGGTGGAAACTGGCACACTTGCCAATTATAGTATCATGTAGCCTGGGTTTTCATAGCATGGATTACTTATATCATTTAAAAATGCATTTGGAAAGGGAACATCTTCTGAAATACTCCACTAGTAGAACTTCACAGGTGGAAACTGGCACACTTGGCAATTATAGTATCATGTAGCCTGGGTTTTCATAGCATGGATTACTTATATCATTTAAAAATGCATTTGGAAAGGGAACATCTTCTGAAATACTCCACTAGTAGAACTTCACAGGTGGAAACTGGCACACTTGGCAATTATAGTATCATGCAGCCTGGGTTTTCATAGCATGGATTACTTATATCACTTACATATGCATTTGGAAAGGGAACATCTTCTGAAATACTCCACTAGTAGAACTTCACAGGTGGAAACTGGCACACTTGGCAATTATAGTATCATGTAGCCTGGGTTTTATAGCACGGATTACTTATATCATTTAAAAATGCATTTGGAAAGGGAACATCTTCTGAAATACTCCACTAGTAGAACTTCACAGGTGGAAACAGGCACACTTGGCAATTATAGTATCATGTAGCCTGGGTTTTCATAGCATGGATTACTTATATCATTTAAAAATTCATTTGGAAAGGGAACATCTTCTGAAATACTCCACTGGTAGAACTTCACAGGTGGAAACTGGCACACTTGGCAATTATAGTATCATGCAGCCTGGGTTTTCATAGCATGGATTATTTATATCGTTTAAAAATGCATTTGGAAAGGGAACATCTTCTGAAATACTCTACTGGTAGAACTTCACAGGTGGAAACTGGCACACTTGGCAATTATAGTATCATGTAGCCTGGGTTTTCATAGCATGGATTACTTATATCATTTACATACGCATTTGGAAAGGGAACATCTTCTGAAATACTCCACGAGTAGAACTTCACAGGTGGAAACTGGCACACTTGGCAAGTAAAGTATCATGTAGCCTGGGTTTTCATAGCATGGATTACTTATATCATTTAAAAATGCATTTGGAAAGGGAACATCTTCTGAAATACTCTACTAGTAGAACTTCACAGGTGGAAACTGGCACACTTGGCAATTATAGTATCATGTAGCCTGGGTTTTCATAGCATGGATTACTTATATCATTTAAAAATGCATTTGGAAAGGGAACATCTTCTGAAATACTCTACTAGTAGAACTTCACAGGTGGAAACTGGCACACTTGGCAATTATAGTATCATGCTGCCTGGGTTTTCATAGCATGGATTACTTATATCATTTAAAAATGCATTTGGAAAGGGAACATCTTCTGAAATACTCTACTAGTAGAACTTCACAGGTGGAAACTGGCACACTTGGCAATTATAGTATCATGTAGCCTGGGTTTTCATAGCATGGATTACTTATATCATTTAAAAATGCATTTGGAAAGGGAACATCTTCTGAAATACTCTACTAGTAGAACTTCACAGGTGGAAACTGGCACACTTGGCAATTATAGTATCATGCTGCCTGGGTTTTCATAGCATGGATTACTTATATCATTTAAAAATGCATTTGGAAAGGGAACATCTTCTGAAATACTCTACTAGTAGAACTTCACAGGTGGAAACTGGCACACTTGGCAATTATAGTATCATGTAGCCTGGGTTTTCATAGCATGGATTACTTATATCATTTAAAAATGCATTTGGAAAGGGAACATCTTCTGAAATACTCTACTAGTAGAACTTCACAGGTGGAAACTGGCACACTTGGCAATTATAGTATCATGCTGCCTGGGTTTTCATAGCATGGATTACTTATATCATTTAAAAATGCATTTGGAAAGGGAACATCTTCTGAAAATACTCCACTGGTAGAACTTCACAGGTGGAAACTGGCACACTTGGCAATTATAGTATCATGTAGCCTGGGTTTTCATAGCATGGATTACTTATATCACTTACATATGCATTTGGAAAGGGAACACCTTCTGAAATACTCCACTAGTAGAACTTCACAGGTGGAAACTGGCACACTTGGCAATTATAGTATCATGTAGCCTGGGTTTTCATAGCATGGATTACTTATATCATTTAAAATGCATTTGGAAAGGGAACATCTTCTGAAATACTCTACTATTAGAACTTCACAGGTGGAAACTGGCACACTTGGCAATTATAGTATTATGTAGCCTGGGTTTTCATAGCATGGATTACTTATATCACTTACATATGCATTTGGAAAGGGAACATCTTCTGAAATACTCCACTAGTAGAACTTCACAGGTGGAAACTGGCACACTTGGCAATTATAGTATCATGTAGCCTGGGTTTTCATAGCATGGATTACTTATATCATTTAAAAATGCATTTGGAAAGGGAACATCTTCTGAAATACTCTACTAGTAGAACTTCACAGGTGGAAACTGGCACACTTGGCAATTATAGTATCATGTAGCCTGGGTTTTCATAGCATGGATTACTTATATCATTTAAAAATGCATTTGGAAAGGGAACATCTTCTGAAATACTCCACTAGTAGAACTTCACAGGTGGAAACTGGCACACTTGGCAATTATAGTATCATGTAGCCTGGGTTTTCATAGCATGGATTACTTATATCATTTACATATGCATTTGGAAAGGGAACATCTTCTGAAATACTCTACTAGTAGAACTTCACTGTTGGACACTGGCACACTTGGCAATTATAGTATCATGTAGCCTGGGTTTTCATAGCATGGATTACTTATATCATTTAAAAATGCATTTGGAAAGGGAACATCTTCTGAAATACTCCACTAGTAGAACTTCACAGGTGGAAACTGGCAAACTTGGCAATTATAGTATCATGCAGCCTGGGTTTTCATTGCATGGATTACTTACATCATTTAAAAATGCATTTGGAAAGGGAACATCTTCTGAAATACTCCACTAGTAGAACTTCACAGGTGGAAACTGGCACACTTGGCAATTATAGTATCATGTAGCCTGGGTTTTCATTGCATGGATTACTTGTATCATTTAAAAATGCATTTGGAAAGGGAACATCTTCTGAAATACTCTACTAGTAGAACTTCACAGGTGGAAACTGGCACACTTGGCAATTATAGTATCATGTAGCCTGGGTTTTCATTGCATGGATTACTTGTATCATTTAAAAATGCATTTGGAAAGGGAACATCTTCTGAAATACTCTACTAGTAGAACTTCACAGGCGGAAACTGGCACACTTGGCAATTATAGTATCATGTAGCCTGGGTTTTCATAGCATGGATTACTTATATCATTTAAAAATGCATTTGGAAAGGGAACATCTTCTGAAATACTCCACTAGTAGAACTTCACAGGTGGAAACTGGCACACTTGGCAATTATAGTATCATGTAGCCTGGGTTTTCATAGCATGGATTACTTATATCATTTAAAAATGCATTTGGAAAGGGAACATCTTCTGAAATACTCCACTGGTAGAACTTCACAGGTGGAAACTGGCACACTTGGCAATTATAGTATCATGCTGCCTGGGTTTTCATAGCATGGATTACTTATATCATTTAAAAATGCATTTGGAAAGGGAACATCTTCTGAAATACTCTACTGGTAGAACTTCACAGGTGGAAACTGGCACACTTGGAATTATAGTATCATGTAGCCTGGGTTTTCATAGCATGGATTACTTATATCATTTACATATGCATTTGGAAAGGGAACATCTTCTGAAATACTCCACTGGTAGAACTTCACAGGTGGAAACTGGCACACTTGGCAATTATAGTATCATGTAGCCTGGGTTTTATAGCATGGATTACTTATATCATTTACATATGCATTTGGAAAGGGAACATCTTCTGAAATACTCTACTAGTAGAACTTCACAGGTGGAAACTGGCACACTTGGCAATTATAGTATCATGTAGCCTGGGTTTTCATAGCATGGATTACTTATATCATTTAAAAATGCATTTGGAAAGGGAACATCTTCTGAAATACTCCACTAGTAGAACTTCACAGGTGGAAACTGGCACACTTGGCAATTATAGTATCATGTAGCCTGGGTTTTCATAGCATGGATTACTTATATCATTTAAAAATGCATTTGGAAAGGGAACATCTTCTGAAATACTCTACTGGTAGAACTTCACAGGTGGAAACTGGCACACTTGGCAATTATAGTATCATGTAGCCTGGGTTTTCATAGCATGGATTACTTATATCATTTTAAAATGCATTTGGAAAGGGAACATCTTCTGAAATACTCCACTAGTAGAACTTCACAGGTGGAAACTGGCACACTTGGCAATTATAGTATCATGTAGCCTGGGTTTTCATAGCATGGATTACTTATATCATTTAAAAATGCATTTGGAAAGGGAACATCTTCTGAAATACTCTACTGGTAGAACTTCACAGGTGGAAACTGGCACACTTGGCAATTATAGTATCATGTAGCCTGGGTTTTCATAGCATGGATTACTTATATCATTTACATATGCATTTGGAAAGGGAACATCTTCTGAAATACTCCACTAGTAAAACTTCACAGGTGGAAACTGGCACACTTGGCAATTATAGTATCATGCAGCCTGGGTTTTCATAGCATGGATTACTTATATCACTTACATATGCATTTGGAAAGGGAACATCTTCTGAAATACTCTACTGGTAGAACTTCACAGGTGGAAACTGGCACACTTGGCAATTATAGTATCATGTAGCCTGGGTTTTCATAGCATGGATTACTTATATCATTTAAAAATGCATTTGGAAAGGGAACATCTTCTGAAATACTCCACTAGTAGAACTTCACAGGTGGAAACTGGCACACTTGGCAATTATAGTATCATGTAGCCTGGGTTTTCATAGCATGGATTACTTATATCATTTAAAAATGCATTTGGAAAGGGAACATCTTCTGAAATACTCTACTGGTAGAACTTCACAGGTGGAAACTGGCACACTTGGCAATTATAATATCATGTAGCCTGGGTTTTCATAGCATGGATTACTTATATCATTTAAATATGCATTTGGAAAGGGAACATCTTCTGAAATACTCCACTAGTAGAACTTCACAGGTGGAAACTGGCACACTTGGCAATTATAGTATCATGCAGCCTGGGTTTTCATAGCATGGATTACTTATATCATTTACATATGCATTTGGAAAGGGAACATCTTCTGAAATACTCTACTGGTAGAACTTCACAGGTGGAAACTGGCACACTTGGCAATTATAGTATCATGTAGCCTGGGTTTTCATAGCATGGATTACTTATATCATTTACATATGCATTTGGAAAGGGAACATCTTCTGAAATACTCCACTAGTAGAACTTCACAGGTGGAAACTGGCACACTTGGCAATTATAGTATCATGCAGCCTGGGTTTTCATATCATGGATTACTTATATCATTTACATATGCATTTGGAAAGGGAACATCTTCTGAAATACTCTACTGGTAGAACTTCACAGGTGGAAACTGGCACACTTGGCAATTATAGTATCATGCAGCCTGGGTTTTCATAGCATGGATTACTTATATCATTTAAAAATGCATTTGGAAAGGGAACATCTTCTGAAATACTCTACTAGTAGAACTTCACTGTTGGACACTGGCACACTTGGCAATTATAGTATCATGTAGCCTGGGTTTTCATAGCATGGATTCCTTATATCATTTAAAAATGCATTTGGAAAGGGAACATCTTCTGAAATACTCCACTAGTAGAACTTCACAGGTGGAAACTGGCACACTTGGCAATTATAGTATCATGTAGCCTGGGTTTTCATAGCATGGATTACTTATATCATTTAAAAATGCATTTGGAAAGGGAACATCTTCTGAAATAATCCACTAGTAGAACTTCACAGGTGGAAACTGGCACACTTGGCAATTATAGTATCATGTAGCCTGGGTTTTCATAGCATGGATTACTTATATCATTTAAAAATGCATTTGGAAAGGGAACATCTTCTGAAATACTACACTAGTAGAACTTCACAGGTGGACACTGGCACACTTGGCAATTATAGTATCATGCTGCCTGGGTTTTCATAGCATGGATTACTTATATCATTTAAAAATGCATTTGGAAAGGGAACATCTTCTGAAATACTCCAGTAGTAGAACTTCACAGGTGGAAACTGGCACACTTGGCAATTATAGTATCATGCTGCCTGGGTTTTCATAGCATGGATTACTTATATCATTTAAAAATGCATTTGGAAAGGGAACATCTTCTGAAATACTCCAGTAGTAGAACTTCACAGGTGGAAACTGGCACACTTGGCAATTATAGTATCATGTAGCCTGGGTTTTCATAGCATGGATTACTTATATCATTTAAAAATGAATTTGGAAAGGGAACATCTTCTGAAATACTCCACTAGTAGAACTTCACAGGTGGAAACTGGCACACTTGGCAATTATAGTATCATGTAGCCTGGGTTTTCATAGCATGGATTACTTATATCATTTAAAAATGCATTTGGAAAGGGAACATCTTCTGAAATACTCCACTAGTAGAACTTCACAGGTGGAAACTGGCACACTTGGCAATTATAGTATCATGTAGCCTGGGTTTTCATAGCATGGATTACTTATATCATTTAAAAATGCATTTGGAAAGGGAACATCTTCTGAAATACTACACTAGTAGAACTTCACAGGTGGACACTGGCACACTTGGCAATTATAGTATCATGCTGCCTGGGTTTTCATAGCATGGATTACTTATATCATTTAAAAATGCATTTGGAAAGGGAACATCTTCTGAAATACTCCAGTAGTAGATCTTCACAGGTGGAAACTGGCACACTTGGCAATTATAGTATCATGCTGCCTGGGTTTTCATAGCATGGATTACTTATATCATTTAAAAATGCATTTGGAAAGGGAACATCTTCTGAAATACTCCAGTAGTAGAACTTCACAGGTGGAAACTGGCACACTTGGCAATTATAGTATCATGTAGCCTGGGTTTTCATAGCATGGATTACTTATATCATTTAAAAATGAATTTGGAAAGGGAACATCTTCTGAAATACTCCACTAGTAGAACTTCACAGGTGGAAACTGGCACACTTGGCAATTATAGTATCATGTAGCCTGGGTTTTCATAGCATGGATTACTTATATCATTTAAAAATGCATTTGGAAAGGGAACATCTTCTGAAATACTCCACTAGTAGAACTTCACAGGTGGAAACTGGCACACTTGGCAATTATAGTATCATGTAGCCTAGGTTTTCATAGCATGGATTACTTATATCATTTAAAAATGCATTTGGAAAGGGAACATCTTCTGAAATACTCTACTAGTAGAACTTCACTGTTGGACACTGGCACACTTGGCAATTATAGTATCATGTAGCCTGGGTTTTCATAGCATGGATTACTTATATCATTTAAAAATGCATTTGGAAAGGGAACATCTTCTGAAATACTCCACTAGTAGAACTTCACAGGTGGAAACTGGCACACTTGGCAATTATAGTATCATGTAGCCTGGGTTTTCATAGCATGGATTACTTATATCATTTAAAAATGCATTTGGAAAGGGAACATCTTCTGAAATACTCTACTGGTAGAACTTCACAGGTGGAAACTGGCACACTTGGCAATTATAGTATCATGTAGCCTGGGTTTTCATAGCATGGATTACTTATATCATTTTAAAATGCATTTGGAAAGGGAACATCTTCTGAAATACTCCACTAGTAGAACTTCACAGGTGGAAACTGGCACACTTGGCAATTATAGTATCATGTAGCCTGGGTTTTCATAGCATGGATTACTTATATCATTTACATATGCATTTGGAAAGGGAACATCTTCTGAAATACTCCACTAGTAAAACTTCACAGGTGGAAACTGGCACACTTGGCAATTATAGTATCATGCAGCCTGGGTTTTCATAGCATGGATTACTTATATCACTTACATATGCATTTGGAAAGGGAACATCTTCTGAAATACTCTACTGGTAGAACTTCACAGGTGGAAACTGGCACACTTGGCAATTATAGTATCATGTAGCCTGGGTTTTCATAGCATGGATTACTTATATCATTTAAAAATGCATTTGGAAAGGGAACATCTTCTGAAATACTCCACTAGTAGAACTTCACAGGTGGAAACTGGCACACTTGGCAATTATAGTATCATGTAGCCTGGGTTTTCATAGCATGGATTACTTATATCATTTAAAAATGCATTTGGAAAGGGAACATCTTCTGAAATACTCTACTGGTAGAACTTCACAGGTGGAAACTGGCACACTTGGCAATTATAGTATCATGTAGCCTGGGTTTTCATAGCATGGATTACTTATATCATTTAAATATGCATTTGGAAAGGGAACATCTTCTGAAATACTCCACTAGTAGAACTTCACAGGTGGAAACTGGCACACTTGGCAATTATAGTATCATGCAGCCTGGGTTTTCATAGCATGGATTACTTATATCATTTACATATGCATTTGGAAAGGGAACATCTTCTGAAATACTCTACTGGTAGAACTTCACAGGTGGAAACTGGCACACTTGGCAATTATAGTATCATGTAGCCTGGGTTTTCATAGCATGGATTACTTATATCATTTACATATGCATTTGGAAAGGGAACATCTTCTGAAATACTCCACTAGTAGAACTTCACAGGTGGAAACTGGCACACTTGGCAATTATAGTATCATGCAGCCTGGGATTTCATATCATGGATTACTTATATCATTTACATATGCATTTGGAAAGGGAACATCTTCTGAAATACTCTACTGGTAGAACTTCACAGGTGGAAACTGGCACACTTGGCAATTATAGTATCATGCAGCCTGGGTTTTCATAGCATGGATTACTTATATCATTTAAAAATGCATTTGGAAAGGGAACATCTTCTGAAATACTCTACTAGTAGAACTTCACTGTTGGACACTGGCACACTTGGCAATTATAGTATCATGTAGCCTGGGTTTTCATAGCATGGATTCCTTATATCATTTAAAAATGCATTTGGAAAGGGAACATCTTCTGAAATACTCCACTAGTAGAACTTCACAGGTGGAAACTGGCACACTTGGCAATTATAGTATCATGTAGCCTGGGTTTTCATAGCATGGATTACTTATATCATTTAAAAATGCATTTGGAAAGGGAACATCTTCTGAAATACTCCACTAGTAGAACTTCACAGGTGGAAACTGGCACACTTGGCAATTATAGTATCATGTAGCCTGGGTTTTCATAGCATGGATTACTTATATCATTTAAAAATGCATTTGGAAAGGGAACATCTTCTGAAATACTACACTAGTAGAACTTCACAGGTGGACACTGGCACACTTGGCAATTATAGTATCATGCTGCCTGGGTTTTCATAGCATGGATTACTTATATCATTTAAAAATGCATTTGGAAAGGGAACATCTTCTGAAATACTCCAGTAGTAGAACTTCACAGGTGGAAACTGGCACACTTGGCAATTATAGTATCATGCTGCCTGGGTTTTCATAGCATGGATTACTTATATCATTTAAAAATGCATTTGGAAAGGGAACATCTTCTGAAATACTCCAGTAGTAGAACTTCACAGGTGGAAACTGGCACACTTGGCAATTATAGTATCATGTAGCCTGGGTTTTCATAGCATGGATTACTTATATCATTTAAAAATGAATTTGGAAAGGGAACATCTTCTGAAATACTCCACTAGTAGAACTTCACAGGTGGAAACTGGCACACTTGGCAATTATAGTATCATGTAGCCTGGGTTTTCATAGCATGGATTACTTATATCATTTAAAAATGCATTTGGAAAGGGAACATCTTCTGAAATACTCCACTAGTAGAACTTCACAGGTGGAAACTGGCACACTTGGCAATTATAGTATCATGTAGCCTGGGTTTTCATAGCATGGATTACTTATATCATTTAAAAATGCATTTGGAAAGGGAACATCTTCTGAAATACTACACTAGTAGAACTTCACAGGTGGACACTGGCACACTTGGCAATTATAGTATCATGCTGCCTGGGTTTTCATAGCATGGATTACTTATATCATTTAAAAATGCATTTGGAAAGGGAACATCTTCTGAAATACTCCAGTAGTAGAACTTCACAGGTGGAAACTGGCACACTTGGCAATTATAGTATCATGCTGCCTGGGTTTTCATAGCATGGATTACTTATATCATTTAAAAATGCATTTGGAAAGGGAACATCTTCTGAAATACTCCAGTAGTAGAACTTCACAGGTGGAAACTGGCACACTTGGCAATTATAGTATCATGTAGCCTGGGTTTTCATAGCATGGATTACTTATATCATTTAAAAATGAATTTGGAAAGGGAACATCTTCTGAAATACTCCACTAGTAGAACTTCACAGGTGGAAACTGGCACACTTGGCAATTATAGTATCATGTAGCCTGGGTTTTCATAGCATGGATTACTTATATCATTTAAAAATGCATTTGGAAAGGGAACATCTTCTGAAATACTCCACTAGTAGAACTTCACAGGTGGAAACTGGCACACTTGGCAATTATAGTATCATGTAGCCTGGGTTTTCATAGCATGGATTACTTATATCATTTAAAAATGCATTTGGAAAGGGAACATCTTCTGAAATACTCTACTAGTAGAACTTCACTGTTGGACACTGGCACACTTGGCAATTATAGTATCATGTAGCCTGGGTTTTCATAGCATGGATTACTTATATCATTTAAAAATGCATTTGGAAAGGGAACATCTTCTGAAATACTCCACTAGTAGAACTTCACAGGTGGAAACTGGCACACTTGGCAATTATAGTATCATGTAGCCTGGGTTTTCATAGCATGGATTACTTATATCATTTAAAAATGCATTTGGAAAGGGAACATCTTCTGAAATACTCCACTAGTAGAACTTCACAGGTGGAAACTGGCACACTTGGCAATTATAGTATCATGCTGCCTGGGTTTTCATAGCATGGATTACTTATATCATTTAAAAATGCATTTGGAAAGGGAACATCTTCTGAAATACTCCACTAGTAGAACTTCACAGGTGGAAACTGGCACACTTGGCAATTATAGTATCATGTAGCCTGGGTTTTCATAGCATGGATTACTTATATCATTTAAAAATGCATTTGGAAAGGGAACATCTTCTGAAATACTCCACTAGTAGAACTTCACAGGTGGAAACTGGCACACTTGGCAATTATAGTATCATGCTGCCTGGGTTTTCATAGCATGGATTACTTATATCATTTAAAAATGCATTTGGAAAGGGAACATCTTCTGAAATACTCCACTAGTAGAACTTCACAGGTGGAAACTGGCACACTTGGCAATTATAGTATCATGTAGCCTGGGTTTTCATAGCATGGATTACTTATATCATTTAAAAATGCATTTGGAAAGGGAACATCTTCTGAAATACTCCACTAGTAGAACTTCACAGGTGGAAACTGGCACACTTGGCAATTATAGTATCATGTAGCCTGGGTTTTCATAGCATGGATTACTTATATCATTTAAAAATGCATTTGGAAAGGGAACATCTTCTGAAATACTCCACTAGTAGAACTTCACAGGTGGAAACTGGCACACTTGGCAATTATAGTATCATGTAGCCTGGGTTTTCATAGCATGGATTACTTATATCATTTAAAAATGCATTTGGAAAGGGAACATCTTCTGAAATACTCCACTAGTAGAACTTCACAGGTGGAAACTGGCACACTTGGCAATGATAGTATCATGTAGCCTGGGTTTTCATAGCATGGATTACTTATATCATTTAAAAATGCATTTGGAAAGGGAACATCTTCTGAAATACTCCACTAGTAGAACTTCACAGGTGGAAACTGGCACACTTGGCAATTATAGTATCATGTAGCCTGGGTTTTCATAGCATGGATTACTTATATCATTTAAAAATGCATTTGGAAAGGGAACATCTTCTGAAATACTCCACTGGTAGAACTTCACAGGTGGAAACTGGCACACTTGGCAATTATAGTATCATGTAGCCTGGGTTTTCATAGCATGGATTACTTATATCATTTAAAAATGCATTTGGAAAGGGAACATCTTCTGAAATACTCCACTGGTAGAACTTCACAGGTGAAAACTGGCACACTTGGCAATTATAGTATCATGCAGCCTGGGTTGTCATAGCATGGATTACTTATATCATTTACATATGCATTTGGAAAGGGAACATCTTCTGAAATACTCCACTGGTAGAACTTCACAGGTGGAAACTGGCACACTTGGCAATTATAGTATCATGTAGCCTGGGTTTTCATAGCATGGATTACTTATATCACTTACATATGCATTTGGAAAGGGAACACCTTCTGAAATACTCCACTAGTAGAACTTCACAGGTGGAAACTGGCACACTTGGCAATTATAGTATCATGTAGCCTGGGTTTTCATAGCATGGATTACTTATATCATTTAAAATGCATTTGGAAAGGGAACATCTTCTGAAATACTCTACTATTAGAACTTCACAGGTGGAAACTGGCACACTTGGCAATTATAGTATTATGTAGCCTGGGTTTTCATAGCATGGATTACTTATATCACTTACATATGCATTTGGAAAGGGAACATCTTCTGAAATACTCCACTAGTAGAACTTCACAGGTGGAAACTGGCACACTTGGCAATTATAGTATCATGTAGCCTGGGTTTTCATAGCATGGATTACTTATATCATTTAAAAATGCATTTGGAAAGGGAACATCTTCTGAAATACTCTACTAGTAGAACTTCACAGGTGGAAACTGGCACACTTGGCAATTATAGTATCATGTAGCCTGGGTTTTCATAGCATGGATTACTTATATCATTTAAAAATGCATTTGGAAAGGGAACATCTTCTGAAATACTCCACTAGTAGAACTTCACAGGTGGAAACTGGCACACTTGGCAATTATAGTATCATGTAGCCTGGGTTTTCATAGCATGGATTACTTATATCATTTACATATGCATTTGGAAAGGGAACATCTTCTGAAATACTCTACTAGTAGAACTTCACTGTTGGACACTGGCACACTTGGCAATTATAGTATCATGTAGCCTGGGTTTTCATAGCATGGATTACTTATATCATTTAAAAATGCATTTGGAAAGGGAACATCTTCTGAAATACTCCACTAGTAGAACTTCACAGGTGGAAACTGGCAAACTTGGCAATTATAGTATCATGCAGCCTGGGTTTTCATTGCATGGATTACTTACATCGTTTAAAAATGCATTTGGAAAGGGAACATCTTCTGAAATACTCCACTAGTAGAACTTCACAGGTGGAAACTGGCACACTTGGCAATTATAGTATCATGTAGCCTGGGTTTTCATTGCATGGATTACTTATATCGTTTAAAAATGCATTTGGAAAGGGAACATCTTCTGAAATACTCCACTGGTAGAACTTCACAGGTGGAAACTGGCACACTTGGCAATTATAGTATCATGTAGCCTGGGTTTTCATAGCATGGATTATTTATATCGTTTAAAAATGCATTTGGAAAGGGAACATCTTCTGAAATACTCTACTGGTAGAACTTCACAGGTGGAAACTGGCACACTTGGCAATTATAGTATCATGTAGCCTGGGTTTTCATTGCATGGATTACTTATATCATTTAAAAATGCATTTGGAAAGGGAACATCTTCTGAAATACTCTACTGGTAGAACTTCACAGGTGGAAACTGGCACACTTGGCAATTATAGTATCATGCAGCCTGGGTTTTCATTGCATGGATTACTTATATCATTTAAAAATGCATTTGGAAAGGGAACATCTTCTGAAATACTCTACTGGTAGAACTTCACAGGTGGAAACTGGCACACTTGGCAATTATAGTATCATGTAGCCTGGGTTTTCATTGCATGGATTACTTATATCATTTAAAAATGCATTTGGAAAGGGAACATCTTCTGAAATACTCTACTGGTAGAACTTCACAGGTGGAAACTGGCACACTTGGCAATTATAGTATCATGTAGCCTGGGTTTTCATTGCATGGATTACTTATATCATTTAAAAATGCATTTGGAAAGGGAACATCTTCTGAAATACTCTACTAGTAGAACTTCACAGGTGGAAACTGGCACACTTGGCAATTATAGTATCATGTTGCCTGGGTTTTCATTGCATGGATTACTTATATCATTTAAAAATGCATTTGGAAAGGGAACATCTTCTGAAATACTCTACTAGTAGAACTTCACAGGTGGAAACTGGCACACTTGGCAATTATAGTATCATGTAGCCTGGGTTTTCATAGCATGGATTACTTATATCATTTAAAAATGCATTTGGAAAGGGAACATCTTCTGAAATACTCCACTAGTAGAACTTCACAGGTGGAAACTGGCACACTTGGCAATTATAGTATCATGTAGCCTGGGTTTTCATAGCATGGATTACTTATATCATTTAAAAATGCATTTGGAAAGGGAACATCTTCTGAAATACTCTACTGGTAGAACTTCACAGGTGGAAACTGGCACACTTGGCAATTATAGTATCATGTAGCCTGGGTTTTCATAGCATGGATTACTTATATCATTTTAAAATGCATTTGGAAAGGGAACATCTTCTGAAATACTCCACTAGTAGAACTTCACAGGTGGAAACTGGCACACTTGGCAATTATAGTATCATGCTGCCTGGGTTTTCATAGCATGGATTACTTATATCATTTAAAAATGCATTTGGAAAGGGAACATCTTCTGAAATACTCCACTAGTAGAACTTCACAGGTGGAAACTGGCACACTTGGCAATTATAGTATCATGTAGCCTGGGTTTTCATAGCATGGATTACTTATATCATTTAAAAATGCATTTGGAAAGGGAACATCTTCTGTAATACTCTACTGGTAGAACTTCACAGGTGGAAACTGGCACACTTGGCAATTATAGTATCATGTAGCCTGGGTTTTCATAGCATGGATTACTTATATCATTTACATATGCATTTGGAAAGGGAACATCTTCTGAAATACTCCACTAGTAAAACTTCACAGGTGGAAACTGGCACACTTGGCAATTATAGTATCATGCAGCCTGGGTTTTCATAGCATGGATTACTTATATCACTTACATATGCATTTGGAAAGGGAACATCTTCTGAAATACTCTACTGGTAGAACTTCACAGGTGGAAACTGGCACACTTGGCAATTATAGTATCATGTAGCCTGGGTTTTCATAGCATGGATTACTTATATCATTTAAAAATGCATTTGGAAAGGGAACATCTTCTGAAATACTCCACTAGTAGAACTTCACAGGTGGAAACTGGCACACTTGGCAATTATAGTATCATGTAGCCTGGGTTTTCATAGCATGGATTACTTATATCATTTAAAAATGCATTTGGAAAGGGAACATCTTCTGAAATACTCTACTGGTAGAACTTCACAGGTGGAAACTGGCACACTTGGCAATTATAGTATCATGTAGCCTGGGTTTTCATAGCATGGATTACTTATATCATTTAAATATGCATTTGGAAAGGGAACATCTTCTGAAATACTCCACTAGTAGAACTTCACAGGTGGAAACTGGCACACTTGGCAATTATAGTATCATGCAGCCTGGGTTTTCATAGCATGGATTACTTATATCATTTACATATGCATTTGGAAAGGGAACATCTTCTGAAATACTCTACTGGTAGAACTTCACAGGTGGAAACTGGCACACTTGGCAATTATAGTATCATGTAGCCTGGGTTTTCATAGCATGGATTACTTATATCATTTACATATGCATTTGGAAAGGGAACATCTTCTGAAATACTCCACTAGTAGAACTTCACAGGTGGAAACTGGCACACTTGGCAATTATAGTATCATGCAGCCTGGGTTTTCATAGCATGGATTACTTATATCATTTACATATGCATTTGGAAAGGGAACATCTTCTGAAATACTCTACTGGTAGAACTTCACAGGTGGAAACTGGCACACTTGGCAATTATAGTATCATGCAGCCTGGGTTTTCATAGCATGGATTACTTATATCATTTAAAAATGCATTTGGAAAGGGAACATCTTCTGAAATACTCTACTAGTAGAACTTCACTGTTGGACACTGGCACACTTGGCAATTATAGTATCATGTAGCCTGGGTTTTCATAGCATGGATTCCTTATATCATTTAAAAATGCATTTGGAAAGGGAACATCTTCTGAAATACTCCACTAGTAGAACTTCACAGGTGGAAACTGGCACACTTGGCAATTATAGTATCATGTAGCCTGGGTTTTCATAGCATGGATTACTTATATCATTTAAAAATGCATTTGGAAAGGGAACATCTTCTGAAATACTCCACTAGTAGAACTTCACAGGTGGAAACTGGCACACTTGGCAATTATAGTATCATGTAGCCTGGGTTTTCATAGCATGGATTACTTATATCATTTAAAAATGCATTTGGAAAGGGAACATCTTCTGAAATACTACACTAGTAGAACTTCACAGGTGGACACTGGCACACTTGGCAATTATAGTATCATGCTGCCTGGGTTTTCATAGCATGGATTACTTATATCATTTAAAAATGCATTTGGAAAGGGAACATCTTCTGAAATACTCCAGTAGTAGAACTTCACAGGTGGAAACTGGCACACTTGGCAATTATAGTATCATGCTGCCTGGGTTTTCATAGCATGGATTACTTATATCATTTAAAAATGCATTTGGAAAGGGAACATCTTCTGAAATACTCCAGTAGTAGAACTTCACAGGTGGAAACTGGCACACTTGGCAATTATAGTATCATGTAGCCTGGGTTTTCATAGCATGGATTACTTATATCATTTAAAAATGCATTTGGAAAGGGAACATCTTCTGAAATACTCCACTAGTAGAACTTCACAGGTGGAAGCTGGCACACTTGGCAATTATAGTATCATGTAGCCTGGGTTTTCATAGCATGGATTACTTATATCATTTAAAAATGCATTTGGAAAGGGAACATCTTCTGAAATAATCCACTAGTAGAACTTCACAGGTGGAAACTGGCACACTTGGCAATTATAGTATCATGTAGCCTGGGTTTGTCATAGCATGGATTACTTATATCATTTAAAAATGCATTTGGAAAGGGAACATCTTCTGAAATACTCCACTAGTAGAACTTCACAGGTGGAAACTGGCACACTTGGCAATTATAGTATCATGTAGCCTGGGTTTTCATAGCATGGATTACTTATATCATTTAAAAATGCATTTGGAAAGGGAACATCTTCTGAAATACTCTACTAGTAGAACTTCACTGTTGGACACTGGCACACTTGGCAATTATAGTATCATGTAGCCTGGGTTTTCATAGCATGGATTACTTATATCATTTAAAAATGCATTTGGAAAGGGAACATCTTCTGAAATACTCCACTAGTAGAACTTCACAGGTGGAAACTGGCACACTTGGCAATTATAGTATCATGTAGCCTGGGTTTTCATAGCATGGATTACTTATATCATTTAAAAATGCATTTGGAAAGGGAACATCTTCTGAAATACTCCACTAGTAGAACTTCACAGGTGGAAACTGGCACACTTGGCAATTATAGTATCATGCTGCCTGGGTTTTCATAGCATGGATTACTTATATCATTTAAAAATGCATTTGGAAAGGGAACATCTTCTGAAATACTCCACTAGTAGAACTTCACAGGTGGAAACTGGCACACTTGGCAATTATAGTATCATGTAGCCTGGGTTTTCATAGCATGGATTACTTATATCATTTAAAAATGCATTTGGAAAGGGAACATCTTCTGAAATACTCCACTAGTAGAACTTCACAGGTGGAAACTGGCACACTTGGCAATTATAGTATCATGTAGCCTGGGTTTTCATAGCATGGATTACTTATATCATTTAAAAATGCATTTGGAAAGGGAACATCTTCTGAAATACTCCACTAGTAGAACTTCACAGGTGGAAACTGGCACACTTGGCAATTATAGTATCATGCTGCCTGGGTTTTCATAGCATGGATTACTTATATCATTTAAAAATGCATTTGGAAAGGGAACATCTTCTGAAATACTCCACTGGTAGAACTTCACAGGTGGAAACTGGCACACTTGGCAATTATAGTATCATGTAGCCTGGGTTTTCATAGCATGGATTACTTATATCATTTAAAAATGCATTTGGAAAGGGAACATCTTCTGAAATACTCCACTGGTAGAACTTCACAGGTGAAAACTGGCACACTTGGCAATTATAGTATCATGCAGCCTGGGTTGTCATAGCATGGATTACTTATATCATTTACATATGCATTTGGAAAGGGAACATCTTCTGAAATACTCCACTGGTAGAACTTCACAGGTGGAAACTGGCACACTTGGCAATTATAGTATCATGTAGCCTGGGTTTTCATAGCATGGATTACTTATATCACTTACATATGCATTTGGAAAGGGAACACCTTCTGAAATACTCCACTAGTAGAACTTCACAGGTGGAAACTGGCACACTTGGCAATTATAGTATCATGTAGCCTGGGTTTTCATAGCATGGATTACTTATATCATTTAAAATGCATTTGGAAAGGGAACATCTTCTGAAATACTCTACTATTAGAACTTCACAGGTGGAAACTGGCACACTTGGCAATTATAGTATTATGTAGCCTGGGTTTTCATAGCATGGATTACTTATATCACTTACATATGCATTTGGAAAGGGAACATCTTCTGAAATACTCCACTAGTAGAACTTCACAGGTGGAAACTGGCACACTTGGCAATTATAGTATCATGTAGCCTGGGTTTTCATAGCATGGATTACTTATATCATTTAAAAATGCATTTGGAAAGGGAACATCTTCTGAAATACTCTACTAGTAGAACTTCACAGGTGGAAACTGGCACACTTGGCAATTATAGTATCATGTAGCCTGGGTTTTCATAGCATGGATTACTTATATCATTTAAAAATGCATTTGGAAAGGGAACATCTTCTGAAATACTCCACTAGTAGAACTTCACAGGTGGAAACTGGCACACTTGGCAATTATAGTATCATGTAGCCTGGGTTTTCATAGCATGGATTACTTATATCATTTACATATGCATTTGGAAAGGGAACATCTTCTGAAATACTCTACTAGTAGAACTTCACTGTTGGACACTGGCACACTTGGCAATTATAGTATCATGTAGCCTGGGTTTTCATAGCATGGATTACTTATATCATTTAAAAATGCATTTGGAAAGGGAACATCTTCTGAAATACTCCACTAGTAGAACTTCACAGGTGGAAACTGGCAAACTTGGCAATTATAGTATCATGCAGCCTGGGTTTTCATTGCATGGATTACTTACATCATTTAAAAATGCATTTGGAAAGGGAACATCTTCTGAAATACTCCACTAGTAGAACTTCACAGGTGGAAACTGGCACACTTGGCAATTATAGTATCATGTAGCCTGGGTTTTCATTGCATGGATTACTTGTATCATTTAAAAATGCATTTGGAAAGGGAACATCTTCTGAAATACTCTACTAGTAGAACTTCACAGGTGGAAACTGGCACACTTGGCAATTATAGTATCATGTAGCCTGGGTTTTCATTGCATGGATTACTTGTATCGTTTAAAAATGCATTTGGAAAGGGAACATCTTCTGAAATACTCTACTAGTAGAACTTCACAGGTGGAAACTGGCACACTTGGCAATTATAGTATCATGTAGCCTGGGTTTTCATTGCATGGATTACTTATATCGTTTAAAAATGCATTTGGAAAGGGAACGTCTTCTGAAATACTCCACTAGTAGAACTTCACAGGTGGAAACTGGCACACTTGGCAATTATAGTATCATGTAGCCTGGGTTTTCATAGCATGGATTACTTATATCGTTTAAAAATGCATTTGGAAAGGGAACGTCTTCTGAAATACTCCACTAGTAGAACTTCACAGGTGGAAACTGGCACACTTGGCAATTATAGTATCATGTAGCCTGGGTTTTCATAGCATGGATTATTTATATCGTTTAAAAATGCATTTTGAAAGGGAACGTCTTCTGAAATACTCTACTGGTAGAACTTCACAGGTGGAAACTGGCACACTTGGCAATTATAGTATCATGTAGCCTGGGTTTTCATTGCATGGATTACTTATATCATTTAAAAATGCATTTGGAAAGGGAACGTCTTCTGAAATACTCTACTGGTAGAACTTCACAGGTGGAAACTGGCACACTTGGCAATTATAGTATTATGCAGCCTGGGTTTTCATTGCATGGATTACTTATATCATTTAAAAATGCATTTGGAAAGGGAACATCTTCTGAAATACTCTACTGGTAGAACTTCACAGGTGGAAACTGGCACACTTGGCAATTATAGTATCATGTAGCCTGGGTTTTCATTGCATGGATTACTTATATCATTTAAAAATGCATTTGGAAAGGGAACATCTTCTGAAATACTCTACTGGTAGAACTTCACAGGTGGAAACTGGCACACTTGGCAATTATAGTATCATGTAGCCTGGGTTTTCATTGCATGGATTACTTATATCATTTAAAAATGCATTTGGAAAGGGAACATCTTCTGAAATACTCTACTAGTAGAACTTCACAGGTGGAAACTGGCACACTTGGCAATTATAGTATCATGTAGCCTGGGTTTTCATTGCATGGATTACTTATATCATTTAAAAATGCATTTGGAAAGGGAACATCTTCTGAAATACTCTACTAGTAGAACTTCACAGGTGGAAACTGGCACACTTGGCAATTATAGTATCATGTAGCCTGGGTTTTCATTGCATGGATTACTTATATCATTTAAAAATGCATTTGGAAAGGGAACATCTTCTGAAATACTCCACTAGTAGAACTTCACAGGTGGAAACTGGCACACTTGGCAATTATAGTATCATGTAGCCTGGGTTTTCATAGCATGGATTACTTGTATCATTTACATATGCATTTGGAAAGGGAACATCTTCTGAAATACTCTACTAGTAGAACTTCACTGTTGGACACTGGCACACTTGGCAATTATAGTATCATGTAGCCTGGGTTTTCATAGCATGGATTACTTATATCATTTAAAAATGCATTTAGAAAGGGAACATCTTCTGAAATACTCCACTAGTAGAACTTCACAGGTGGAAACTGGCACACTTGGCAATTATAGTATCATGTAGCCTGGGTTTTCATTGCATGGATTACTTGTATCATTTAAAAATGCATTTGGAAAGGGAACATCGTCTGAAATACTCTACTAGTAGAACTTCACAGGTGGAAACTGGCACACTTGGCAATTATAGTATCATGTAGCCTGGGTTTTCATTGCATGGATTACTTGTATCGTTTAAAAATGCATTTGGAAAGGGAACATCTTCTGAAATACTCTACTAGTAGAACTTCACAGGTGGAAACTGGCACACTTGGCAATTATAGTATCATGTAGCCTGGGTTTTCATTGCATGGATTACTTATATCGTTTAAAAATGCATTTGGAAAGGGAACATCTTCTGAAATACTCCACTAGTAGAACTTCACAGGTGGAAACTGGCACACTTGGCAATTATAGTATCATGTAGCCTGGGTTTTCATAGCATGGATTACTTATATCGTTTAAAAATGCATTTGGAAAGGGAACATCTTCTGAAATACTCCACTAGTAGAACTTCACAGGTGGAAACTGGCACACTTGGCAATTATAGTATCATGTAGCCTGGGTTTTCATAGCATGGATTATTTATATTGTTTAAAAATGCATTTGGAAAGGGAACATCTTCTGAAATACTCTACTGGTAGAACTTCACAGGTGGAAACTGGCACACTTGGCAATTATAGTATCGTGTAGCCTGGGTTTTCATAGCATGGATTACTTATATCATTTAAAAATGCATTTGGAAAGGGAACATCTTCTGAAATACTCTACTAGTAGAACTTCACAGGTGGAAACTGGCACACTTGGCAATTATAGTATCGTGTAGCCTGGGTTTTCATTGCATGGATTACTTATATCATTTAAAAATGCATTTGGAAAGGGAACATCTTCTGAAATACTCTACTAGTAGAACTTCACAGGTGGAAACTGGCACACTTGGCAATTATAGTATCGTGTAGCCTGGGTTTTCATTGCATGGATTACTTATATCATTTAAAAATGCATTTGGAAAGGGAACATCTTCTGAAATACTCTACTAGTAGAACTTCACAGGTGGAAACTGGCACACTTGCCAATTATAGTATCGTGTAGCCTGGGTTTTCATAGCATGGATTACTTATATCATTTAAAAATGCATTTGGAAAGGGAACATCTTCTGAAATACTCCACTAGTAGAACTTCACAGGTGGAAACTGGCACACTTGGCAATTATAGTATCGTGTAGCCTGGGTTTTCATAGCATGGATTACTTATATCATTTAAAAATGCATTTGGAAAGGGAACATCTTCTGAAATACTCCACTAGTAGAACTTCACAGGTGGAAACTGGCACACTTGGCAATTATAGTATCGTGTGGCCTGGGTTTTCATAGCATGGATTACTTATATCATTTAAAAATGCATTTGGAAAGGGAACATCTTCTGAAATACTCCACTAGTAGAACTTCACAGGTGGAAACTGGCACACTTGGCAATTATAGTATCATGCTGCCTGGGTTTTCATAGCATGGATTACTTATATCATTTAAAAATGCATTTGGAAAGGGAACATCTTCTGAAATACTCTACTAGTAGAACTTCACAGGTGGAAACTGGCACACTTGGCAATTATAGTATCATGCAGCCTGGGGTTTCATAGCATGGATTACTTATATCATTTAAAAATGCATTTGGAAAGGGAACATCTTCTGAAATACTCCACTAGTAGAACTTCACAGGTAGAAACTGGCACACTTGGCAATTATAGTATCATGCAGCCTGGGTTTTCATAGCATGGATTACTTATATCATTTAAAAATGCATTTGGAAAGGGAACATCTTCTGAAATACTCCCCTAGTAGAACTTCACAGGTGGAAACTGGCACACTTGGCAATTATAGTATCATGTAGCCTGGGTTTTCATAGCATGGATTACTTATATCATTTAAAAATGCATTTGGAAAGGGAACATCTTCTGAAATACTCCACTAGTAGAACTTCACAGGTGGAAACTGGCACACTTGGCAATTATAGTATCATGTAGCCTGGGTTTTCATAGCATGGATTACTTATATCATTTAAAAATGCATTTGGAAAGGGAACATCTTCTGAAATACTCCACTGGTAGAACTTCACAGGTGGAAACTGGCACACTTGGCAATTATAGTATCATGTAGCCTGGGTTTTCATAGCATGGATTACTTATATCATTTAAAAATGCATTTGGAAAGGGAACATCTTCTGAAATACTCTACTGGTAGAACTTCACAGGTGGAAACTGGCACACTTGGCAATTATAGTATCATGTAGCCTGGGTTTTCATAGCATGGATTACTTATATCATTTAAAAATGCATTTGGAAAGGGAACATCTTCTGAAATACTCCACTAGTAGAACTTCACAGGTGGAAACTGGCACACTTGGCAATTATAGTATCATGTAGCCTGGGTTTTCATAGCATGGATTACTTATATCATTTAAAAATGCATTTGAAAAGGGAACATCTTCTGAAATACTCCACTAGTAGACTTCACAGGAGGAAACTGGCACACTTGGCAATTATAGTATCATGTAGCCTGGGTTTTCATAGCATGGATTGCTTATATCATTTACATACGCATTTGGAAAGGGAACATCTTCTGAAATACTCCACTAGTAGAACTTCACAGGTGGAAACTGGCACACTTGGCAATTATAGTATCATGTAGCCTGGGTTTTCATAGCATGGATTACTTATATCATTTAAAAATGCATTTGGAAAGGGAACATCTTCTGAAATACTCCACTAGTAGAACTTCACTGTTGGACACTGGCACACTTGGCAATTATAGTATCATGCAGCCTGGGTTTTCATAGCATGGATTACTTATATCACTTACATATGCATTTGGAAAGGGAACACCTTCTGAAATACTCCACTAGTAGAACTTCACAGGTGGAAACTGGCACACTTGGCAATTATAGTATCATGCAGCCTGGGTTTTCATAGCATGGATTACTTATATCATTTAAAAATGCATTTGGAAAGGGAACACCTTCTGAAATACTCCACTAGTAGAACTTCACAGGTGGAAACTGGCAAACTTGGCAATTATAGTATCATGTAGCCTGGGTTTTCATAGCATGGATTACTTATATCATTTAAAATGCATTTGGAAAGGGAACATCTTCTGAAATACTCTACTATTAGAACTTCACAGGTGGAAACTGGCACACTTGGCAATTATAGTATTATGTAGCCTGGGTTTTCATAGCATGGATTACTGATATCACTTACATATGCATTTGGAAAGGGAACATCTTCTGAAATACTCCACTAGTAGAACTTCACAGGTGGAAACTGGCACACTTGGCAATTATAGTATCATGTAGCCTGGGTTTTCATAGCATGGATTACTTATATCATTTAAAAATGCATTTGGAAAGGGAACATCTTCTGAAATACTCCACTAGTAGAACTTCACAGGTGGAAACTGGCACACTTGGCAATTATAGTATCATGTAGCCTGGGTTTTCATAGCATGGATTACTTATATCATTTAAAATGCATTTGGAAAGGGAACATCTTCTGAAATACTCTACTATTAGAACTTCACAGGTGGAAACTGGCACACTTGGCAATTATAGTATTATGTAGCCTGGGTTTTCATAGCATGGATTACTTATATCACTTACATATGCATTTGGAAAGGGAACATCTTCTGAAATACTCCACTAGTAGAACTTCACAGGTGGAAACTGGCACACTTGGCAATTATAGTATCATGTAGCCTGGGTTTTCATAGCATGGATTACTTATATCATTTAAAAATGCATTTGGAAAGGGAACATCTTCTGAAATACTCTACTAGTAGAACTTCACAGGTGGAAACTGGCACACTTGGCAATTATAGTATCATGTAGCCTGGGTTTTCATAGCATGGATTACTTATATCATTTAAAAATGCATTTGGAAAGGGAACATCTTCTGAAATACTCCACTAGTAGAACTTCACAGGTGGAAACTGGCACACTTGGCAATTATAGTATCATGTAGCCTGGGTTTTCATAGCATGGATTACTTATATCATTTACATATGCATTTGGAAAGGGAACATCTTCTGAAATACTCTACTAGTAGAACTTCACTGTTGGACACTGGCACACTTGGCAATTATAGTATCATGTAGCCTGGGTTTTCATAGCATGGATTACTTATATCATTTAAAAATGCATTTGGAAAGGGAACATCTTCTGAAATACTCCACTAGTAGAACTTCACAGGTGGAAACTGGCAAACTTGGCAATTATAGTATCATGCAGCCTGGGTTTTCATTGCATGGATTACTTACATCATTTAAAAATGCATTTGGAAAGGGAACATCTTCTGAAATACTCCACTAGTAGAACTTCACAGGTGGAAACTGGCACACTTGGCAATTATAGTATCATGTAGCCTGGGTTTTCATTGCATGGATTACTTGTATCATTTAAAAATGCATTTGGAAAGGGAACATCTTCTGAAATACTCTACTAGTAGAACTTCACAGGTGGAAACTGGCACACTTGGCAATTATAGTATCATGTAGCCTGGGTTTTCATTGCATGGATTACTTGTATCATTTAAAAATGCATTTGGAAAGGGAACATCTTCTGAAATACTCTACTAGTAGAACTTCACAGGTGGAAACTGGCACACTTGGCAATTATAGTATCATGTAGCCTGGGTTTTCATTGCATGGATTACTTATATCATTTAAAAATGCATTTGGAAAGGGAACATCTTCTGAAATACTCCACTAGTAGAACTTCACAGGTGGAAACTGGCACACTTGGCAATTATAGTATCATGTAGCCTGGGTTTTCATTGCATGGATTACTTATATCATTTAAAAATGCATTTGGAAAGGGAACATCTTCTGAAATACTCCACTAGTAGAACTTCACAGGTGGAAACTGGCACACTTGGCAATTATAGTATCATGTAGCCTGGGTTTTCATAGCATGGATTACTTATATCGTTTAAAAATGCATTTGGAAAGGGAACATCTTCTGAAATACTCCACTAGTAGAACTTCACAGGTGGAAACTGGCACACTTGGCAATTATAGTATCATGTAGCCTGGGTTTTCATAGCATGGATTATTTATATCGTTTAAAAATGCATTTGGAAAGGGAACATCTTCTGAAATACTCTACTGGTAGAACTTCACAGGTGGAAACTGGCACACTTGGCAATTATAGTATCATGTAGCCTGGGTTTTCATTGCATGGATTACTTATATCATTTAAAAATGCATTTGGAAAGGGAACATCTTCTGAAATACTCTACTAGTAGAACTTCACAGGTGGAAACTGGCACACTTGGCAATTATAGTATCATGCAGCCTGGGTTTTCATTGCATGGATTACTTATATCATTTAAAAATGCATTTGGAAAGGGAACATCTTCTGAAATACTCTACTGGTAGAACTTCACAGGTGGAAACTGGCACACTTGGCAATTATAGTATCATGCAGCCTGGGTTTTCATTGCATGGATTACTTGTATCATTTAAAAATGCATTTGGAAAGGGAACATCTTCTGAAATACTCTACTGGTAGAACTTCACAGGTGGAAACTGGCACACTTGGCAATTATAGTATCATGTAGCCTGGGTTTTCATTGCATGGATTACTTATCTCATTTAAAAATGCATTTGGAAAGGGAACATCTTCTGAAATACTCTACTAGTAGAACTTCACAGGTGGAAACTGGCACACTTGGCAATTATAGTATCATGTAGCCTGGGTTTTCATTGCATGGATTACTTATATCATTTAAAAATGCATTTGGAAAGGGAACATCTTCTGAAATACTCTACTAGTAGAACTTCACAGGTGGAAACTGGCACACTTGGCAATTATAGTATCATGTAGCCTGGGTTTTCATAGCATGGATTACTTATATCATTTAAAAATGCATTTGGAAAGGGAACATCTTCTGAAATACTCCACTAGTAGAACTTCACAGGTGGAAACTGGCACACTTGGCAATTATAGTATCATGTAGCCTGGGTTTTCATAGCATGGATTACTTATATCATTTACATATGCATTTGGAAAGGGAACATCTTCTGAAATACTCCACTAGTAGAACTTCACTGTTGGACACTGGCACACTTGGCAATTATAGTATCATGTAGCCTGGGTTTTCATAGCATGGATTACTTATATCATTTAAAAATGCATTTGGAAAGGGAACATCTTCTGAAATACTCCACTAGTAGAACTTCACAGGTGGAAACTGGCAAACTTGGCAATTATAGTATCATGCAGCCTGGGTTTTCATAGCATGGATTACTTACATCATTTAAAAATGCATTTGGAAAGGGAACATCTTCTGAAATACTCCACTAGTAGAACTTCACAGGTGGAAACTGGCAAACTTGGCAATTATAGTATCATGCAGACTGGGTTTTCATAGCATGGATTACTTACATCATTTAAAAATGCATTTGGAAAGGGAACATCTTCTGAAATACTCCACTAGTAGAACTTCACAGGTGGAAACTGGCAAACTTGGCAATTATAGTATCATGCAGCCTGGGTTTTCATAGCATGGATTACTTACATCATTTAAAAATGCATTTGGAAAGGGAACATCTTCTGAAATACTCTACTAGTAGAACTTCACAGGTGGAAACTGGCACACTTGGCAATTATAGTATCATGTAGCCTGGGTTTTCATTGCATGGATTACTTGTATCGTTTAAAAATGCATTTGGAAAGGGAACATCGTCTGAAATACTCTACTAGTAGAACTTCACAGGTGGAAACTGGCACACTTGGCAATTATAGTATCATGTAGCCTGGGTTTTCATTGCATGGATTACTTGTATCGTTTAAAAATGCATTTGGAAAGGGAACATCTTCTGAAATACTCTACTGGTAGAACTTCACAGGTGGAAACTGGCACACTTGGCAATTATAGTATCATGTAGCCTGGGTTTTCATAGCATGGATTACTTATATCGTTTAAAAATGCATTTGGAAAGGGAACATCTTCTGAAATACTCTACTGGTAGAACTTCACAGGTGGAAACTGGCACACTTGGCAATTATAGTATCATGTAGCCTGGGTTTTCATAGCATGGATTATTTATATCGTTTAAAAATGCATTTGGAAAGGGAACATCTTCTGAAATACTCTACTGGTAGAACTTCACAGGTGGAAACTGGCACACTTGGCAATTATAGTATCATGCAGCCTGGGTTTTCATTGCATGGATTACTTATATCATTTAAAAATGCATTTGGAAAGGGAACATCTTCTGAAATACTCTACTGGTAGAACTTCACAGGTGGAAACTGGCACACTTGGCAATTATAGTATCATGCAGCCTGGGTTTTCATTGCATGGATTACTTATATCATTTAAAAATGCATTTGGAAAGGGAACATCTTCTGAAATACTCTACTAGTAGAACTTCACAGGTGGAAACTGGCACACTTGGCAATTATAGTATCATGCAGCCTGGGTTTTCATTGCATGGATTACTTATATCATTTAAAAATGCATTTGGAAAGGGAACATCTTCTGAAATACTCTACTAGTAGAACTTCACAGGTTGAAACTGGCACACTTGGCAATTATAGTATCATGCAGCCTGGGTTTTCATTGCATGGATTACTTATATCATTTAAAAATGCATTTGGAAAGGGAACATCTTCTGAAATACTCTACTAGTAGAACTTCACAGGTGGAAACTGGCACACTTGGCAATTATAGTATCATGTAGCCTGGGTTTTCATAGCATGGATTACTTATATCATTTAAAAATGCATTTGGAAAGGGAACATCTTCTGAAATACTCTACTAGTAGAACTTCACAGGTGGAAACTGGCACACTTGGCAATTATAGTATCATGTAGCCTGGGTTTTCATAGCATGGATTACTTATATCATTTAAAAATGCATTTGGAAAGGGAACATCTTCTGAAATACTCCACTAGTAGAACTTCACAGGTGGAAACTGGCACACTTGCCAATTATAGTATCATGCAGCCTGGGTTTTCATAGCATGGATTACTTATATCATTTAAAAATGCATTTGGAAAGGGAACATCTTCTGAAATACTCTACTAGTAGAACTTCACAGGTGGAAACTGGCACACTTGCCAATTATAGTATCGTGTAGCCTGGGTTTTCATAGCATGGATTACTTATATCATTTAAAAATGCATTTGGAAAGGGAACATCTTCTGAAATACTCCACTAGTAGAACTTCACAGGTGGAAACTGGCACACTTGGCAATTATAGTATCATGCAGCCTGGGTTTTCATAGCATGGATTACTTATATCATTTAAAAATGCATTTGGAAAGGGAACATCTTCTGAAATACTCCACTAGTAGAACTTCACAGGTGGAAACTGGCACACTTGGCAATTATAGTATCATGCAGCCTGGGTTTTCATAGCATGGATTACTTATATCATTTAAAAATGCATTTGGAAAGGGAACATCTTCTGAAATACTCCACTAGTAGAACTTCACAGGTGGAAACTGGCACACTTGGCAATTATAGTATCATGCAGCCTGGGTTTTCATAGCATGGATTACTTATATCATTTAAAAATGCATTTGGAAAGGGAACATCTTCTGAAATACTCCACTAGTAGAACTTCACAGGTGGAAACTGGCACACTTGGCAATTATAGTATCATGCAGCCTGGGTTTTCATAGCATGGATTACTTATATCATTTACATATGCATTTGGAAAGGGAACATCTTCTGAAATACTCTACTAGTAGAACTTCACAGGTGGAAACTGGCACACTTGGCAATTATAGTATCATGCAGCCTGGGTTTTCATAGCATGGATTACTTATATCATTTAAAAATGCATTTGGAAAGGGAACATCTTCTGAAATACTCCACTAGTAGAACTTCACAGTGGAAACTGGCACACTTGGCAATTATAGTATCATGCAGCCTGGGTTTTCATAGCATGGATTACTTATATCATTTAAAAATGCATTTGGAAAGGGAACATCTTCTGAAATACTCCACTAGTAGAACTTCACAGGTGGAAACTGGCACACTTGGCAATTATAGTATCATGTAGCCTGGGTTTTCATAGCATGGATTACTTATATCATTTAAAAATGTATTTGGAAAGGGAACATCTTCTGAAATACTCCACTAGTAGAACTTCACAGGTGGAAACTGGCACACTTGGCAATTATAGTATCATGCTGCCTGGGTTTTCATAGCATGGATTACTTATATCATTTAAAAATGCATTTGGAAAGGGAACATCTTCTGAAATACTCCACTAGTAGAACTTCACAGGTGGAAACTGGCACACTTGGCAATTATAGTATCATGCAGCCTGGGTTTTCATAGCATGGATTACTTATATCATTTAAAAATGCATTTGGAAAGGGAACATCTTCTGAAATACTCCACTAGTAGAACTTCACAGTGGAAACTGGCACACTTGGCAATTATAGTATCATGCAGCCTGGGTTTTCATAGCATGGATTACTTATATCATTTAAAAATGCATTTGGAAAGGGAACATCTTCTGAAATACTCCACTAGTAGAACTTCACAGGTGGAAACTGGCACACTTGGCAATTATAGTATCATGCAGCCTGGGTTTTCATAGCATGGATTACTTATATCATTTAAAAATGCATTTGGAAAGGGAACATCTTCTGAAATACTCCACTAGTAGAACTTCACAGGTGGAAACTGGCACACTTGGCAATTATAGTATCATGCTGCCTGGGTTTTCATAGCATGGATTACTTATATCATTTAAAAATGCACTTGGAAAGGGAACATCTTCTGAAATACTCTACTAGTAGAACTTCACAGGTGGAAACTGGCACACTTGGCAATTATAGTATCATGCAGCCTGGGTTTTCATAGCATGGATTACTTATATCATTTAAAAATGCATTTGGAAAGGGAACATCTTCTGAAATACTCCACTAGTAGAACTTCACAGGTAGAAACTGGCACACTTGGCAATTATAGTATCATGCAGCCTGGGTTTTCATAGCATGGATTACTTATATCATTTAAAAATGCATTTGGAAAGGGAACATCTTCTGAAATACTCCACTAGTAGAACTTCACAGGTGGAAACTGGCACACTTGGCAATTATAGTATCATGCAGCCTGGGTTTTCATAGCATGGATTACTTATATCATTTAAAAATGCATTTGGAAAGGGAACATCTTCTGAAATACTCCACTAGTAGAACTTCACAGGTGGAAACTGGCACACTTGGCAATTATAGTATCATGTAGCCTGGGTTTTCATAGCATGGATTACTTATATCATTTAAAAATGCATTTGGAAAGGGAACATCTTCTGAAATACTCCACTAGTAGAACTTCACAGGTGGAAACTGGCACACTTGGCAATTATAGTATCATGTAGCCTGGGTTTTCATAGCATGGATTACTTATATCATTTAAAAATGCATTTGGAAAGGGAACTTCTTCTGAAATACTCCACTGGTAGAACTTCACAGGTGGAAACTGGCACACTTGGCAATTATAGTATCATGTAGCCTGGGTTTTCATAGCATGGATTATTTATATCATTTAAAAATGCATTTGGAAAGGGAACATCTTCTGAAATACTCCACTGGTAGAACTTCACAGGTGGAAACTGGCACACTTGGCAATTATAGTATCATGTAGCCTGGGTTTTCATAGCATGGATTACTTATATCATTTAAAAATGCATTTGGAAAGGGAACATCTTCTGAAATACTCCACTAGTAGAACTTCACAGGTGGAAACTGGCACACTTGGCAATTATAGTATCATGTAGCCTGGGTTTTCATAGCATGGATTACTTATATCATTTAAAAATGCATTTGGAAAGGGAACATCTTCTGAAATACTCCACTAGTAGACTTCACAGGAGGAAACTGGCACACTTGGCAATTATAGTATCATGTAGCCTGGGTTTTCATAGCATGGATTGCTTATATCATTTACATACGCATTTGGAAAGGGAACATCTTCTGAAATACTCCACTAGTAGAACTTCACAGGTGGAAACTGGCACACTTGGCAATTATAGTATCATGTAGCCTGGGTTTTCATAGCATGGATTACTTATATCATTTAAAAATGCATTTGGAAAGGGAACATCTTCTGAAATACTCCACTAGTAGAACTTCACTGTTGGACACTGGCACACTTGGCAATTATAGTATCATGCAGCCTGGGTTTTCATAGCATGGATTACATATATCACTTACATATGCATTTGGAAAGGGAACATCTTCTGAAATACTCCACTAGTAGAACTTCACAGGTGGAAACTGGCACACTTGGCAATTATAGTATCATGCAGCCTGGGTTTTCATAGCATGGATTACTTATATCATTTAAAAATGCATTTGGAAAGGGAACACCTTCTGAAATACTCCACTAGTAGAACTTCACAGGTGGAAACTGGCAAACTTGGCAATTATAGTATCATGTAGCCTGGGTTTTCATAGCATGGATTACTTATATCATTTAAAATGCATTTGGAAAGGGAACATCTTCTGAAATACTCTACTGGTAGAACTTCACAGGTGGAAACTGGCACACTTGGCAATTATAGTATTATGTAGCCTGGTTTTTCATAGCATGGATTACTTATATCACTTACATATGCATTTGGAAAGGGAACATCTTCTGAAATACTCCACTAGTAGAACTTCACAGGTGGAAACTGGCACACTTGGCAATTATAGTATCATGTAGCCTGGGTTTTCATAGCATGGATTACTTATATCATTTAAAAATGCATTTGGAAAGGGAACATCTTCTGAAATACTCTACTAGTAGAACTTCACAGGTGGAAACTGGCACACTTGGCAATTATAGTATCATGCAGCCTGGGTTTTCATAGCATGGATTACTTATATCATTTACATATGCATTTGGAAAGGGAACATCTTCTGAAATACTCCACTAGTAGAACTTCACAGGTGGAAACTGGCACACTTGGCAATTATAGTATCATGTAGCCTGGGTTTTCATAGCATGGATTACTTATATCATTTACATATGCATTTGGAAAGGGAACATCTTCTGAAATACTCTACTAGTAGAACTTCACAGGTGGAAACTGGCACACTTGGCAATTATAGTATCATGTAGCCTGGGTTTTCATAGCATGGATTACTTATATCATTTAAAAATGCATTTGGAAAGGGAACATCTTCTGAAATACTCCACTAGTAGAACTTCACAGGTGGAAACTGGCACACTTGGCAATTATAGTATCATGTAGCCTGGGTTTTCATAGCATGGATTACTTATATCATTTACATATGCATTTGGAAAGGGAACATCTTCTGAAATACTCTACTAGTAGAACTTCACTGTTGGACACTGGCACACTTGGCAATTATAGTATCTTGTAGCCTGGGTTTTCATAGCATGGATTACTTATATCATTTAAAAATGCATTTGGAAAGGGAACATCTTCTGAAATATTCCACTAGTAGAACTTCACAGGTGGAAACTGGCAAACTTGGCAATTATAGTATCATGCAGCCTGGGTTTTCATTGCATGGATTACTTACATCATTTAAAAATGCATTTGGAAAGGGAACATCTTCTGAAATACTCCACTAGTAGAACTTCACAGGTGGAAACTGGCACACTTGGCAATTATAGTATCATGTAGCCTGGGTTTTCATTGCATGGATTACTTGTATCATTTAAAAATGCATTTGGAAAGGGAACATCTTCTGAAATACTCTACTAGTAGAACTTCACAGGTGGAAACTGGCACACTTGGCAATTATAGTATCGTGTAGCCTGGGTTTTCATTGCATGGATTACTTATATCATTTAAAAATGCATTTGGAAAGGGAACATCTTCTGAAATACTCCACTAGTAGAACTTCACAGGTGGAAACTGGCACACTTGGCAATTATAGTATCATGTAGCCTGGGTTTTCATAGCATGGATTACTTATATCATTTAAAAATGCATTTGGAAAGGGAACATCTTCTGAAATACTCCACTAGTAGAACTTCACAGGTGGAAACTGGCACACTTGGCAATTATAGTATCATGTAGCCTGGGTTTTCATTGCATGGATTATTTATATCGTTTAAAAATGCATTTGGAAAGGGAACATCTTCTGAAATACTCTACTGGTAGAACTTCACAGGTGGAAACTGGCACACTTGGCAATTATAGTATCATGTAGCCTGGGTTTTCATTGCATGGATTACTTATATCATTTAAAAATGCATTTGGAAAGGGAACATCTTCTGAAATACTCTACTAGTAGAACTTCACAGGTGGAAACTGGCACACTTGGCAATTATAGTATCATGTAGCCTGGGTTTTCATTGCATGGATTACTTATATCATTTAAAAATGCATTTGGAAAGGGAACATCTTCTGAAATACTCTACTAGTAGAACTTCACAGGTGGAAACTGGCACACTTGGCAATTATAGTATCATGTAGCCTGGGTTTTCATTGCATGGATTACTTATATCATTTAAAAATGCATTTGGAAAGGGAACATCTTCTGAAATACTCTACTAGTAGAACTTCACAGGTGGAAACTGGCACACTTGGCAATTATAGTATCATGTAGCCTGGGTTTTCATAGCATGGATTACTTATATCATTTAAAAATGCATTTGGAAAGGGAACATCTTCTGAAATACTCTACTAGTAGAACTTCACAGGTGGAAACTGGCACACTTGGCAATTATAGTATCATGTAGCCTGGGTTTTCATAGCATGGATTACTTATATCATTTAAAAATGCATTTGGAAAGGGAACATCTTCTGAAATACTCCACTAGTAGAACTTCACAGGTGGAAACTGGCACACTTGCCAATTATAGTATCATGCAGCCTGGGTTTTCATAGCATGGATTACTTATATCATTTAAAAATGCATTTGGAAAGGGAACATCTTCTGAAATACTCTACTAGTAGAACTTCACAGGTGGAAACTGGCACACTTGCCAATTATAGTATCATGTAGCCTGGGTTTTCATAGCATGGATTACTTATATCATTTACATATGCATTTGGAAAGGGAACATCTACTGAAATACTCCACTAGTAGAACTTCACAGGTGGAAACTGGCACACTTGGCAATTATAGTATCATGCAGCCTGGGTTTTCATAGCATGGATTACTTATATCATTTAAAAATGCATTTGGAAAGGGAACATCTTCTGAAATACTCCACTAGTAGAACTTCACAGGTGGAAACTGGCACACTTGGCAATTATAGTATCGTGTAGCCTGGGTTTTCATAGCATGGATTACTTATATCATTTAAAAATGCATTTGGAAAGGGAACATCTTCTGAAATACTCCACTAGTAGAACTTCACAGGTGGAAACTGGCACACTTGGCAATTATAGTATCATGCAGCCTGGGTTTTCATAGCATGGATTACTTATATCATTTAAAAATGCATTTGGAAAGGGAACATCTTCTGAAATACTCCACTAGTAGAACTTCACAGGTGGAAACTGGCACACTTGGCAATTATAGTATCATGCAGCCTGGGTTTTCATAGCATGGATTACTTATATCATTTAAAAATGCATTTGGAAAGGGAACATCTTCTGAAATACTCTACTAGTAGAACTTCACAGGTGGAAACTGGCACACTTGGCAATTATAGTATCATGTAGCCTGGGTTTTCATAGCATGGATTACTTATATCATTTAAAAATGCATTTGGAAAGGGAACATCTTCTGAAATACTCCACTAGTAGAACTTCACAGGTGGAAACTGGCACACTTGGCAATTATAGTATCATGCAGCCTGGGTTTTCATAGCATGGATTACTTATATCATTTAAAAATGCATTTGGAAAGGGAACATCTTCTGAAATACTCCACTAGTAGAACTTCACAGGTGGAAACTGGCACACTTGGCAATTATAGTATCATGTAGCCTGGGTTTTCATAGCATGGATTACTTATATCATTTACATATGCATTTGGAAAGGGAACATCTTCTGAAATACTCTACTAGTAGAACTTCACAGGTGGAAACTGGCACACTTGGCAATTATAGAATCATGCAGCCTGGGTTTTCATAGCATGGATTACTTATATCATTTAAAAATGCATTTGGAAAGGGAACATCTTCTGAAATACTCCACTAGTAGAACTTCACAGTGGAAACTGGCACACTTGGCAATTATAGTATCATGCAGCCTGGGTTTTCATAGCATGGATTACTTATATCATTTAAAAATGCATTTGGAAAGGGAACATCTTCTGAAATACTCCACTAGTAGAACTTCACAGGTGGAAACTGGCACACTTGGCAATTATAGTATCATGTAGCCTGGGTTTTCATAGCATGGATTACTTATATCATTTAAAAATGTATTTGGAAAGGGAACATCTTCTGAAATACTCCACTAGTAGAACTTCACAGGTGGAAACTGGCACACTTGGCAATTATAGTATCATGCTGCCTGGGTTTTCATAGCATGGATTACTTATATCATTTAAAAATGCATTTGGAAAGGGAACATCTTCTGAAATACTCTACTAGTAGAACTTCACAGGTGGAAACTGGCACACTTGGCAATTATAGTATCATGCAGCCTGGGTTTTCATAGCATGGATTACTTATATCATTTAAAAATGCATTTGGAAAGGGAACATCTTCTGAAATACTCCACTAGTAGAACTTCACAGGTAGAAACTGGCACACTTGGCAATTATAGTATCATGTAGCCTGGGTTTTCATAGCATGGATTACTTATATCATTTAAAAATGCATTTGGAAAGGGAACATCTTCTGAAATACTCCACTAGTAGAACTTCACAGGTGGAAACTGGCACACTTGGCAATTATAGTATCATGTAGCCTGGGTTTTCATAGCATGGATTACTTATATCATTTAAAAATGCATTTGGAAAGGGAACTTCTTCTGAAATACTCCACTAGTAGAACTTCACAGGTGGACACTGACACACTTGGCAATTATAGTATCATGTAGCCTGGGTTTTCATAGCATGGATTACTTATATCATTTAAAAATGCATTTGGAAAGGGAACATCTTCTGAAATACTCCACTAGTAGAACTTCACAGGTGGAAACTGGCACACTTGCCAATTATAGTATCATGCAGCCTGGGTTTTCATAGCATGGATTACTTATATCATTTAAAAATGCATTTGGAAAGGGAACATCTTCTGAAATACTCTACTAGTAGAACTTCACAGGTGGAAACTGGCACACTTGCCAATTATAGTATCATGTAGCCTGGGTTTTCATAGCATGGATTACTTATATCATTTACATATGCATTTGGAAAGGGAACATCTACTGAAATACTCCACTAGTAGAACTTCACAGGTGGAAACTGGCACACTTGGCAATTATAGTATCGTGCAGCCTGGGTTTTCATAGCATGGATTGCTTATATCATTTAAAAATGCATTTGGAAAGGGAACATCTTCTGAAATACTCCACTAGTAGAACTTCACAGGTGGAAACTGGCACACTTGGCAATTATAGTATCGTGCAGCCTGGGTTTTCATAGCATGGATTGCTTATATCATTTAAAAATGCATTTGGAAAGGGAACATCTTCTGAAATACTCCACTAGTAGAACTTCACAGGTGGAAACTGGCACACTTGGCAATTATAGTATCATGCAGCCTGGGTTTTCATAGCATGGATTACTTATATCATTTAAAAATGCATTTGGAAAGGGAACATCTTCTGAAATACTCCACTAGTAGAACTTCACAGGTGGAAACTGGCACACTTGGCAATTATAGTATCATGCAGCCTGGGTTTTCATAGCATGGATTACTTATATCATTTAAAAATGCATTTGGAAAGGGAACATCTTCTGAAATACTCCACTAGTAGAACTTCACAGGTGGAAACTGGCACACTTGGCAATTATAGTATCATGCAGCCTGGGTTTTCATAGCATGGATTACTTATATCATTTAAAAATGCATTTGGAAAGGGAACATCTTCTGAAATACTCCACTAGTAGAACTTCACAGGTGGAAACTGGCACACTTGGCAATTATAGTATCATGCAGCCTGGGTTTTCATAGCATGGATTACTTATATCATTTAAAAATGCATTTGGAAAGGGAACATCTTCTGAAATACTCCACTAGTAGAACTTCACAGGTGGAAACTGGCACACTTGGCAATTATAGTATCATGCAGCCTGGGTTTTCATAGCATGGATTACTTATATCATTTACATATGCATTTGGAAAGGGAACATCTTCTGAAATACTCTACTAGTAGAACTTCACAGGTGGAAACTGGCACACTTGGCAATTATAGTATCATGCAGCCTGGGTTTTCATAGCATGGATTACTTATATCATTTAAAAATGCATTTGGAAAGGGAACATCTTCTGAAATACTCCACTAGTAGAACTTCACAGTGGAAACTGGCACACTTGGCAATTATAGTATCATGCAGCCTGGGTTTTCATAGCATGGATTACTTATATCATTTAAAAATGCATTTGGAAAGGGAACATCTTCTGAAATACTCCACTAGTAGAACTTCACAGGTGGAAACTGGCACACTTGGCAATTATAGTATCATGCAGCCTGGGTTTTCATAGCATGGATTACTTATATCATTTAAAAATGTATTTGGAAAGGGAACATCTTCTGAAATACTCCACTAGTAGAACTTCACAGGTGGAAACTGGCACACTTGGCAATTATAGTATCATGCTGCCTGGGTTTTCATAGCATGGATTACTTATATCATTTAAAAATGCATTTGGAAAGGGAACATCTTCTGAAATACTCCACTAGTAGAACTTCACAGGTGGAAACTGGCACACTTGGCAATTATAGTATCATGCAGCCTGGGTTTTCATAGCATGGATTACTTATATCATTTAAAAATGCATTTGGAAAGGGAACATCTTCTGAAATACTCCACTAGTAGAACTTCACAGGTAGAAACTGGCACACTTGGCAATTATAGTATCATGCAGCCTGGGTTTTCATAGCATGGATTACTTATATCATTTAAAAATGCATTTGGAAAGGGAACTTCTTCTGAAATACTCCACTAGTAGAACTTCACAGGTGGACACTGGCACACTTGGCAATTATAGTATCATGTAGCCTGGGTTTTCATAGCATGGATTACTTATATCATTTAAAAATGCATTTGGAAAGGGAACATCTTCTGAAATACTCCACTAGTAGAACTTCACAGGTGGAAACTGGCACACTTGGCAATTATAGTATCATGTAGCCTGGGTTTTCATAGCATGGATTACTTATATCATTTAAAAATGCATTTGGAAAGGGAACATCTTCTGAAATACTCTACTAGTAGAACTTCACAGGTGGAAACTGGCACACTTGGCAATTATAGTATCATGTAGCCTGGGTTTTCATAGCATGGATTACTTATATCATTTAAAAATGCATTTGGAAAGGGAACATCTTCTGAAATACTCCACTGGTAGAACTTCACAGGTGGAAACTGGCACACTTGGCAATTATAGTATCATGTAGCCTGGGGTTTCATAGCATGGATTACTTATATCATTTAAAAATGCATTTGGAAAGGGAACATCTTCTGAAATACTCCACTGGTAGAACTTCACAGGTGGAAACTGGCACACTTGGCAATTATAGTATCATGTAGCCTGGGTTTTCATAGCATGGATTGCTTATATCATTTAAAAATGCATTTGGAAAGAGAACATCTTCTGAAATACTCTACTGGTAGAACTTCACAGGTGGAAACTGGCACACTTGGCAATTATAGTATCATGTAGCCTGGGTTTTCATAGCATGGATTGCTTATATCATTTAAAAATGCATTTGGAAAGGGAACATCTTCTGAAATACTCCACTAGTAGAACTTCACAGGTGGAAACTGGCACACTTGGCAATTATAGTATCATGTAGCCTGGGTTTTCATAGCATGGATTGCTTATATCATTTAAAAATGCATTTGGAAAGGGAACATCTTCTGAAATACTCCACTAGTAGACTTCACAGGAGGAAACTGGCACACTTGGCAATTATAGTATCATGTAGCCTGGGTTTTCATAGCATGGATTGCTTATATCATTTACATTCGCATTTGGAAAGGGAACATCTTCTGAAATACTCCACTAGTAGAACTTCACAGGTGGAAACTGGCACACTTGGCAATTATAGTATCATGTAGCCTGGGTTTTCATAGCATGGATTACTTATATCATTTAAAAATGCATTTGGAAAGGGAACATCTTCTGAAATACTCCACTGGTAGAACTTCACAGGTGGAAACTGGCACACTTGGCAATTATAGTATCATGTAGCCTGGGTTTTCATAGCATGGATTACTTATATCATTTAAAAATGCATTTGGAAAGGGAACATCTTCTGAAATACTCCACTGGTAGAACTTCACAGGTGGAAACTGGCACACTTGGCAATTATAGTATCATGTAGCCTGGGTTTTCATAGCATGGATTACTTATATCATTTAAAAATGCATTTGGAAAGGGAACATCTTCTGAAATACTCTACTGGTAGAACTTCACAGGTGGAAACTGGCACACTTGGCAATTATAGTATCATGTAGCCTGGGTTTTCATAGCATGGATTACTTATATCATTTAAAAATGCATTTGGAAAGGGAACATCTTCTGAAATACTGTACTAGTAGAACTTCACAGGTGGAAACTGGCACACTTGGCAATTATAGTATCATGTAGCCTGGGTTTTCATAGCATGGATTACTTATATCATTTAAAAATGCATTTGGAAAGGGAACATCTTCTGAAATACTCCACTAGTAGAACTTCACAGGTGGAAACTGGCACACTTGGCAATTATAGTATCATGTAGCCTGGGTTTTCATAGCATGGATTACTTATATCATTTAAAAATGCATTTGGAAAGGGAACATCTTCTGAAATACTCTACTATTAGAACTTCACAGGTGGAAACTGGCACACTTGGCAATTATAGTATCATGTAGCCTGGGTTTTCATAGCATGGATTACTTATATCATTTACATATGCATTTGGAAAGGGAACATCTTCTGAAATACTCCACTAGTAGAACTTCACAGGAAGAAACTGGCACACTTGGCAATTATAGTATCATGTAGCCTGGGTTTTCATGGCATGGATTACTTATATCATTTAAAAATGCATTTGGAAAGGGAACATCTTCTGAAATACTCCACTAGTAGAACTTCACAGGTGGAAACTGGCACACTTGGCAATTATAGTATCATGTAGCCTGGGTTTTCATAGCATGGATTACTTATATCATTTACATATGCATTTGGAAAGGGAACATCTTCTGAAATACTCCACTAGTAGAACTTTACAGGTGGAAACTGGCACACTTGGCAATTATAGTATCATGTAGCCTGGGTTTTCATAGCATGGATTACTTATATCATTTAAAAATGCATTTGGAAAGGGAACATCTTCTGAAATATTCCACTAGTAGAACTTCACATGTGGAAACTGGCACACTTGGCAATTATAGTATCATGTAGCCTGGGTTTTCATAGCATGGATTACTTATATCATTTAAAAATGCATTTGGAAAGGGAACATCTTCTGAAATACTCCACTAGTAGAACTTCACAGGTGGAAACTGGCACACTTGGCAATTATAGTATCATGTAGCCTGGGTTTTCATAGCATGGATTACTTATATCATTTAAAAATGCATTTGGAAAGGGAACATCTTCTGGAATACTCCACTAGTAGAACTTCACAGGTGGAAACTGGCACACTTGGCAATTATAGTATCATGTAGCCTGGGTTTTCATAGCATGGATTACTTATATCACTTACATATGCATTTGGAAAGGGAACATCTTCTGAAATACTCCACTAGTAGAACTTCACAGGTGGAAACTGGCACACTTGGCAATTATAGTATCATGTAGCCTGGGTTTTCATAGCATGGATTACTTATATCACTTACATATGCATTTGGAAAGGGAACATCTTCTGAAATACTCCACTAGTAGAACTTCACAGGTGGAAACTGGCACACTTGGCAATTATAGTATCATGCAGCCTGGGTTTTCATAGCATGGATTACTTATATCACTTACATATGCATTTGGAAAGGGAACATCTTCTGAAATACTCCACTAGTAGAACTTCACAGGTGGAAACTGGCACACTTGGCAATTATAGTATCATGCAGCCTGGGTTTTCATAGCATGGATTACTTATATCACTTACATATGCATTTGGAAAGGGAACATCTTCTGAAATACTCCACTAGTAGAACTTCACAGGTGGACACTGGCACACTTGGCAATTATAGTATCATGCAGCCTGGGTTTTCATAGCATGGATTACTTATATCATTTAAAAATGCATTTGGAAAGGGAACATCTTCTGAAATACTCCACTAGTAGAACTTCACAGGTAGAAACTGGCACACTTGGCAATTATAGTATCATGCAGCCTGGGTTTTCATAGCATGGATTACTTATATCATTTAAAAATGCATTTGGAAAGGGAACATCTTCTGAAATACTCCACTAGTAGAACTTCACAGGTGGAAACTGGCACACTTGGCAATTATAGTATCATGTAGCCTGGGTTTTCATAGCATGGATTACTTATATCATTTACATATGCATTTGGAAAGGGAACATCTTCTGAAATACTCCACTAGTAGAACTTCACAGGTGGAAACTGGCACACTTGGCAATTATAGTATCATGCAGCCTGGGTTTTCATAGCATGGATTACTTATATCATTTAAAAATGCATTTGGAAAGGGAACATCTTCTGAAATACTCCACTAGTAGAACTTCACAGGTGGAAACTGGCACACGTGGCAATTATAGTATCATGCAGCCTGGGTTTTCATAGCATGGATTACTTATATCATTTACATATGCATTTGGAAAGGGAACATCTTCTGAAATACTCCACTAGTAGAACTTCACAGGTGGAAACTGGCACACTTGGCAATTATAGTATCATGTAGCCTGGGTTTTCATAGCATGGATTACTTATATCATTTACATATGCCTTTGGAAAGGGAACATCTTCTGAAATACTCCACTAGTAGAACTTCACAGGTGGAAACTGGCACACTTGGCAATTATAGTATCATGTAGCCTGGGCTTTCATAGCATGGATTACTTATATCATTTAAAAATGCATTTGGAAAGGGAACATCTTCTGAAATACTCCACTAGTAGAACTTCACAGGTGGAAACTGGCACACTTGGCAATTATAGTATCCTGTAGCCTGGGTTTTCATAGCATGGATTACTTATATCATTTACATATGCATTTGGAAAGGGAACATCTTCTGAAATACTCTACTAGTAGAACTTCACAGGTGGAAACTGGCACACTTGGCAATTATAGTATCATGCTGCCTGGGTTTTCATAGCATGGATTACTTATATCATTTAAAAATGCATTTGGAAAGGGAACATCTTCTGAAATACTCTACTAGTAGAACTTCACAGGTGGAAACTGGCACACTTGGCAATTATAGTATCATGCAGCCTGGGTTTTCATAGCATGGATTACTTATATCATTTACATATGCATTTGGAAAGGGAACATCTTCTGAAATACTCTACTAGTAGAACTTCACAGGTGGAAACTGGCACACTTGGCAATTATAGTATCATGCTGCCTGGGTTTCCATAGCATGGATTACTTATATCATTTAAAAATGCATTTGGAAAGGGAACATCTTCTGAAATACTCCACTAGTAGAACTTCACAGGTGGAAACTGGCACACTTGGCAATTATAGTATCATGTAGCCTGGGTTTTCATAGCATGGATTACTTATATCATTTAAAAATGCATTTGGAAAGGGAACATCTTCTGAAATACTCCACTAGTAGAACTTCACAGGTGGAAACTGGCACACTTGGCAATTATATTATCATGTAGCCTGGGTTTTCATAGCATGGATTACTTATATCATTTAAAAATGCATTTGGAAAGGGAACATCTTCTGAAATACTCTACTAGTAGAACTTCACAGGTGGAAACTGGCACACTTGGCAATTATAGTATCATGTAGCCTGGGTTTTCATAGCATGGATTACTTATATCACTTACATATGCATTTGGAAAGGGAACATCTTCTGAAATACTCTACTAGTAGAACTTCACAGGTGGAAACTGGCACACTTGGCAATTATAGTATCATGTAGCCTCGGTTTTCATAGCATGGATTACTTATATCATTTAAAAATGCATTTGGAAAGGGAACATCTTCTGAAATACTCCACTAGTAGAACTTCACAGGTGGACACTGGCACACTTGGCAATTATAGTATCATGCAGCCTGGGTTTTCATAGCATGGATTACTTATATCATTTAAAAATGCATTTGGAAAGGGAACATCTTCTGAAATACTCCACTAGTAGAACTTCACAGGTAGAAACTGGCACACTTGGCAATTATAGTATCATGCAGCCTGGGTTTTCATAGCATGGATTACTTATATCATTTAAAAATGCATTTGGAAAGGGAACATCTTCTGAAATACTCCACTAGTAGAACTTCACAGGTGGAAACTGGCACACTTGGCAATTATAGTATCATGTAGCCTGGGTTTTCATAGCATGGATTACTTATATCATTTACATATGCATTTGGAAAGGGAACATCTTCTGAAATACTCCACTAGTAGAACTTCACAGGTGGAAACTGGCACACTTGGCAATTATAGTATCATGCAGCCTGGGTTTTCATAGCATGGATTACTTATATCATTTAAAAATGCATTTGGAAAGGGAACATCTTCTGAAATACTCCACTAGTAGAACTTCACAGGTGGAAACTGGCACACGTGGCAATTATAGTATCATGCAGCCTGGGTTTTCATAGCATGGATTACTTATATCATTTACATATGCATTTGGAAAGGGAACATCTTCTGAAATACTCCACTAGTAGAACTTCACAGGTGGAAACTGGCACACTTGGCAATTATAGTATCATGTAGCCTGGGTTTTCATAGCATGGATTACTTATATCATTTACATATGCCTTTGGAAAGGGAACATCTTCTGAAATACTCCACTAGTAGAACTTCACAGGTGGAAACTGGCACACTTGGCAATTATAGTATCATGTAGCCTGGGCTTTCATAGCATGGATTACTTATATCATTTAAAAATGCATTTGGAAAGGGAACATCTTCTGAAATACTCCACTAGTAGAACTTCACAGGTGGAAACTGGCACACTTGGCAATTATAGTATCCTGTAGCCTGGGTTTTCATAGCATGGATTACTTATATCATTTACATATGCATTTGGAAAGGGAACATCTTCTGAAATACTCTACTAGTAGAACTTCACAGGTGGAAACTGGCACACTTGGCAATTATAGTATCATGCTGCCTGGGTTTTCATAGCATGGATTACTTATATCATTTAAAAATGCATTTGGAAAGGGAACATCTTCTGAAATACTCTACTAGTAGAACTTCACAGGTGGAAACTGGCACACTTGGCAATTATAGTATCATGCAGCCTGGGTTTTCATAGCATGGATTACTTATATCATTTACATATGCATTTGGAAAGGGAACATCTTCTGAAATACTCTACTAGTAGAACTTCACAGGTGGAAACTGGCACACTTGGCAATTATAGTATCATGCTGCCTGGGTTTCCATAGCATGGATTACTTATATCATTTAAAAATGCATTTGGAAAGGGAACATCTTCTGAAATACTCCACTAGTAGAACTTCACAGGTGGAAACTGGCACACTTGGCAATTATAGTATCATGTAGCCTGGGTTTTCATAGCATGGATTACTTATATCATTTAAAAATGCATTTGGAAAGGGAACATCTTCTGAAATACTCCACTAGTAGAACTTCACAGGTGGAAACTGGCACACTTGGCAATTATATTATCATGTAGCCTGGGTTTTCATAGCATGGATTACTTATATCATTTAAAAATGCATTTGGAAAGGGAACATCTTCTGAAATACTCTACTAGTAGAACTTCACAGGTGGAAACTGGCACACTTGGCAATTATAGTATCATGTAGCCTGGGTTTTCATAGCATGGATTACTTATATCACTTACATATGCATTTGGAAAGGGAACATCTTCTGAAATACTCTACTAGTAGAACTTCACAGGTGGAAACTGGCACACTTGGCAATTATAGTATCATGTAGCCTCGGTTTTCATAGCATGGATTACTTATATCATTTAAAAATGCATTTGGAAAGGGAACATCTTCTGAAATACTCCACTAGTAGAACTTCACAGTGGAAACTGGCACACTTGGCAATTATAGTATCATGCAGCCTGGGTTTTCATAGCATGGATTACTTATATCATTTAAAAATGCATTTGGAAAGGGAACATCTTCTGAAATACTCCACTAGTAGAACTTCACAGGTGGAAACTGGCACACTTGGCAATTATAGTATCATGTAGCCTGGGTTTTCATAGCATGGATTACTTATATCATTTAAAAATGCATTTGGAAAGGGAACATCTTCTGAAATACTCCACTAGTAGAACTTCACAGGTGGAAACTGGCACACTTGGCAATTATAGTATCATGTAGCCTGGGTTTTCATAGCATGGATTACTTATATCACTTACATATGCATTTGGAAAGGGAACATCTTCTGAAATACTCCACTAGTAGAACTTCAAAGGTGGAAACTGGCACACTTGGCAATTATAGTATCATGCAGCCTGGGTTTTCATAGCATGGATTACTTATATCATTTAAAAATGCATTTGGAAAGGGAACATCTTCTGAAATACTCCACTAGTAGAACTTCACAGGTGGAAACTGGCACACTTGACAATTATAGTATCATGCAGCCTGGGTTTTCATAGCATGGATTACTTATATCACTTACATATGCATTTGGAAAGGGAACATCTTCTGAAATACTCCACTAGTAGAACTTCACAGGTGGAAACTGGCACACTTGGCAATTATAGTATCATGCTGCCTGGGTTTTCATAGCATGGATTACTTATATCATTTAAAAATGCATTTGGAAAGGGAACATCTTCTGAAATACTCCACTAGTAGAACTTCACAGGTGGAAACTGGCACACTTGGCAATTATAGTATCATGTAGCCTGGGTTTTCATAGCATGGATTACTTATATCACTTACATATGCATTTGGAAAGGGAACATCTTCTGAAATACTCTACTAGTAGAACTTCACAGGTGGAAACTGGCACACTTGGCAATTATAGTATTGTGTAGCCTGGGTTTTCATAGCATGGATTACTTATATCATTTAAAAATGCATTTGGAAAGGGAACATCTTCTGAAATACTCCACTAGTAGAACTTTACAGGTGGAAACTGGCACACTTGGCAATTATAGTATCATGCTGCCTGGGTTTTCATAGCATGGATTACTTATATCATTTAAAAATGCATTTGGAAAGGGAACATCTTCTGAAATACTCTACTAGTAGAACTTCACAGGTGGAAACTGGCACACTTGGCAATTATAGTATCATGTAGCCTGGGTTTTCATAGCATGGATTACTTATATCACTTACATATGCATTTGGAAAGGGAACATCTTCTGAAATACTCTACTAGTAGAACTTCACAGGTGGAAACTGGCACACTTGGCAATTATAGTATCGTGTAGCCTGGGTTTTCATAGCATGGATTACTTATATCATTTAAAAATGCATTTGGAAAGGGAACATCTTCTGAAATACTCCACTAGTAGAACTTCACAGGTGGAAACTGGCACACTTGGCAATTATAGTATCGTGTAGCCTGGGTTTTCATAGCATGGATTACTTATATCATTTAAAAATGCATTTGGAAAGGGAACATCTTCTGAAATACTCCACTAGTAGAACTTCACTGTTGGACACTGGCACACTTGGCAATTATAGTATCATGCAGCCTGGGTTTTCATAGCATGGATTACTTATATCACTCACATATGCATTTGGAAAGGGAACATCTTCTGAAATACTCCACTAGTAGAACTTCACAGGTGGAAACTGGCACACTTGGCAATTATAGTATCATGCAGCCTGGGTTTTCATAGCATGGATTACTTATATCATTTAAAAATTCATTTCGCAAGGGAACATCTTCTGAAATACTCCACTAGTAGAACTTCACAGGTGGAAACTGGCACACTTGGCAAATATAGTATCATGTAGCTTGGGTTTTCATAGCTTGGATTACTTATATCATTTAAAAATGCATTTGGAAAGGGAACATCTTCTGAAATACTCCACTAGTAGAACTTCACAGGTGGAAACTGGCACACTTGGCAATTATAGTATCATGTAGCCTGGGTTTTCATAGCATGGATTACTTATATCATTTAAAAATTCATTTGGAAAGGGAACATCTTCTGAAATACTCTACTAGTAGAACTTCACAGGTGGAAACTGGCACACTTGGCAATTATAGTATCATGTAGCCTGGGTTTTCATAGCATGGATTACTTATATCATTTACATATGCATTTGGAAAGGGAACATCTTCTGAAATACTCCACTAGTAGAACTTCACAGGTGGAAACTGGCACACTTGGCAATTATAGTATCATGTAGCTTGGGTTTTCATAGCATGGATTACTTATATCATTTACATATGCATTTGGAAAGGGAACATCTTCTGAAATACTCCACTAGTAGAACTTCACAGGTGGAAACTGGCACACTTGGCAATTATAGTATCATGTAGCCTGGGTTTTCATAGCATGGATTACTTATATCATTTAAAAATTCATTTGGAAAGGGAACATCTTCTGAAATACTCCACTAGTAGAACTTCACAGGTGGAAACTGGCACACTTGGCAATTATAGTATCATGCAGCCTGGGTTTTCATAGCATGGATTACTTATATCATTTACATATGCATTTGGAAAGGGAACATCTTCTGAAATACTCCACTAGTAGAACTTCACAGGTGGAAACTGGCACACTTGGCAATTATAGTATCATGTAGCCTGGGTTTTCATAGCATGGATTACTTATATCATTTAAAAATGCATTTGGAAAGGGAACATCTTCTGAAATACTCCACTAGTAGAACTTCACAGGTGTAAACTGGCACACTTGGCAATTATAGTATCATGTAGCCTGGGTTTTCATAGCATGGATTACTTATATCACTTACATATGCATTTGGAAAGGGAACATCTTCTGAAATACTCCACTAGTAGAACTTCAAAGGTGGAAACTGGCACACTTGGCAATTATAGTATCATGCAGCCTGGGTTTTCATAGCATTGATTACTTATATCATTTAAAAATGCATTTGGAAAGGGAACATCTTCTGAAATACTCCACTAGTAGAACTTCACAGGTGGAAACTGGCACACTTGACAATTATAGTATCATGCAGCCTGGGTTTTCATAGCATGGATTACTTATATCACTTACATATGCATTTGGAAAGGGAACATCTTCTGAAATACTCCACTAGTAGAACTTCACAGGTGGAAACTGGCACACTTGGCAATTATAGTATCGTGTAGCCTGGGTTTTCATAGCATGGATTACTTATATCATTTAAAAATGCATTTGGAAAGGGAACATCTTCTGAAATACTCCACTAGTAGAACTTCACAGGTGGAAACTGGCACACTTGGCAATTATAGTATCATGCAGCCTGGGTTTTCATAGCATGGATTACTTATATCATTTACATATGCATTTGGAAAGGGAACATCTTCTGAAATACTCCACTAGTAGAACTTCACAGGTGGAAACTGGCACACTTGGCAATTATAGTATCATGTAGCCTGGGTTTTCATAGCATGGATTACTTATATCATTTAAAAATGCATTTGGAAAGGGAACATCTTCTGAAATACTCCACTAGTAGAACTTCACAGGTGGAAACTGGCACACTTGGCAATTATAGTATCATGTAGCCTGGGTTTTCATAGCATGGATTACTTATATCACTTACATATGCATTTGGAAAGGGAACATCTTCTGAAATACTCCACTAGTAGAACTTCAAAGGTGGAAACTGGCACACTTGGCAATTATAGTATCATGCAGCCTGGGTTTTCATAGCATGGATTACTTATATCATTTAAAAATGCATTTGGAAAGGGAACATCTTCTGAAATACTCCACTAGTAGAACTTCACAGGTGGAAACTGGCACACTTGACAATTATAGTATCATGCAGCCTGGGTTTTCATAGCATGGATTACTTATATCACTTACATATGCATTTGGAAAGGGAACATCTTCTGAAATACTCCACTAGTAGAACTTCACAGGTGGAAACTGGCACACTTGGCAATTATAGTATCGTGTAGCCTGGGTTTTCATAGCATGGATTACTTATATCATTTAAAAATGCATTTGGAAAGGGAACATCTTCTGAAATACTCCACTAGTAGAACTTCACAGGTGGAAACTGGCACACTTGGCAATTATAGTATCGTGTAGCCTGGGTTTTCATAGCATGGATTACTTATATCATTTAAAAATGCATTTGGAAAGGGAACATCTTCTGAAATACTCCACTAGTAGAACTTCACAGGTGGAAACTGGCACACTTGGCAATTATAGTATCGTGTAGCCTGGGTTTTCATAGCATGGATTACTTATATCATTTAAAAATGCATTTGGAAAGGGAACATCTTCTGAAATACTCCACTAGTAGAACTTCACAGGTGGAAACTGGCACACTTGGCAATTATAGTATCATGCAGCCTGGGTTTTCATAGCATGGATTACTTATATCACTTACATATGCATTTGGAAAGGGAACATCTTCTGAAATACTCCACTAGTAGAACTTCACAGGTGGAAACTGGCACACTTGGCAATTATAGTATTGTGTAGCCTGGGTTTTCATAGCATGGATTACTTATATCATTTAAAAATGCATTTGGAAAGGGAACATCTTCTGAAATACTCCACTAGTAGAACTTCACAGGTGGAAACTGGCACACTTGGCAATTATAGTATCATGCTGCCTGGGTTTTCATAGCATGGATTACTTATATCACTTACATATGCATTTGGAAAGGGAACACCTTCTGAAATACTCTACTAGTAGAACTCCACAGGTGGAAACTGGCACACTTGGCAATTATAGTATCATGCTGCCTGGGTTTTCATAGCATGGATTACTTATATCACTTACATATGCATTTGGAAAGGGAACATCTTCTGAAATACTCCACTAGTAGAACTTCACAGGTAGAAACTGGCACACTTGGCAATTATAGTATCATGCTGCCTGGGTTTTCATAGCATGGATTACTTATATCACTTACATATGCATTTGGAAAGGGAACATCTTCTGAAATACTCCACTAGTAGAACTTCACAGGTGGAAACTGGCACACTTGGCAATTATAGTATCATGTAGCCTGGGTTTTCATAGCATGGATTACTTATATCACTTACATATGCATTTGGAAAGGGAACATCTTCTGAAATACTCCACTAGTAGAACTTCACAGGTGGAAACTGGCACACTTGGCAATTATAGTATCATGCTGCCTGGGTTTTCATAGCATGGATTACTTATATCACTTACAGATGCATTTGGAAAGGGAACATCTTCTGAAATACTCCACTAGTAGAACTTCACAGGTGGAAACTGGCACACTTGGCAATTATAGTATCATGTAGCCTGGGTTTTCATAGCATGGATTACTTATATCATTTAAAAATGCATTTGGAAAGGGAACATCTTCTGAAATACTCCACTAGTAGAACTTCACAGGTGGAAACTGGCACACTTGGCAATTATAGTATCATGTAGCCTGGGTTTTCATAGCATGGATTACTTATATCATTTAAAAATGCATTTGGAAAGGGAACATCTTCTGAAATACTCCACTAGTAGAACTTCACAGGTGGAAACTGGCACACTTGGCAATTATAGTATCATGCAGCCTGGGTTTTCATAGCATGGATTACTTATATCACTTACATATGCATCTGGAAAGGGAACATCTTCTGAAATACTCCACTAGTAGAACTTCACATGTGGAAACTGGCACACTTGGCAATTATAGTATCATGTAGCCTGGGTTTTCATAGCATGGATTACTTATATCATTTACATATGCATTTGGAAAGGGAACATCTTCTGAAATACTCCACTAGTAGAACTTCACAGGTGGAAACTGGCACACTTGGCATGTATAGTATCATGTAGCCTGGGTTTTCATAGCATGGATTACTTATATCATTTAAAAATGCATTTGGAAAGGGAACATCTTCTGAAATACTCTACTAGTAGAACTTCACTGTTGGACACTGGCACACTTGGCAATTATAGTATCATGTAGCCTGGGTTTTCATAGCATGGATTACTTATATCACTTACATATGCATTTGGAAAGGGAACATCGTCTGAAATACTCTACTAGTAGAACTTCACAGGTGGAAACTGGCACACTTGGCAATTATAGTATCATGCAGCCTGGGTTTTCATAGCATGGATTACTTATATCATTTACATATGCATTTGGAAAGGGAACATCTTCTGAAATACTCCACTAGTAGAACTTCACAGGTGGAAACTGGCACACTTGGCAATTATAGTATCATGTAGCCTGGGTTTTCATAGCATGGATTACTTATATCGCTTACATATGCATTTGGAAAGGGAACATCTTCTGAAATACTCCACTAGTAGAACTTCACAGGTGGAAACTGGCACACTTGGCAATTATAGTATCATGCAGCCTGGGTTTTCATAGCATGGATTACTTATATCACTTACATATGCATTTGGAAAGGGAACATCTTCTGAAATACTCCACTAGTAGAACTTCACAGGTGGAAACTGGCACACTTGGCAATTATAGTATCATGTAGCCTGGGTTTTCATAGCATGGATTACTTATATCATTTACATATGCATTTGGAAAGGGAACATCTTCTGAAATACTCCACTAGTAGAACTTCACAGGTGGAAACTGGCACACTTGGCAATTATAGTATCATGCTGCCTGGGTTTTCATAGCATGGATTACTTATATCATTTACATATGCATTTGGAAAGGGAACATCTTCTGAAATACTCTACTAGTAGAACTTCACAGGTGGAAACTGGCACACTTGGCAATTATAGTATCATGTAGCCTGGGTTTTCATAGCATGGATTACTTATATCATTTAAAAATGCATTTGGAAAGGGAACATCTTCTGAAATACTCCACTAGTAGAACTTCACAGGTGGAAACTGGCACACTTGGCAATTATAGTATCATGCTGCCTGGGTTTTCATAGCATGGATTACTTATATCATTTAAAAATTCATTTGGAAAGGGAACATCTTCTGAAATACTCCACTAGTAGAACTTCACAGGTGGAAACTGGCACACTTGGCAATTATAGTATCATGTAGCCTGGGTTTTCATAGCATGGATTACTTATATCATTTAAAAATGCATTTGGAAAGGGAACATCTTCTGAAATACTCCACTAGTAGAACTTCACAGGTGGAAACTGGCACACTTGGCAATTATAGTATCATGCTGCCTGGGTTTTCATAGCATGGATTACTTATATCATTTAAAAATTCATTTGGAAAGGGAACATCTTCTGAAATACTCCACTAGTAGAACTTCACAGGTGGAAACTGGCACACTTGGCAATTATAGTATCATGTAGCCTGGGTTTTCATAGCATGGATTACTTATATCATTTAAAAATGCATTTGGAAAGGGAACATCTTCTGAAATACTCTACTAGTAGAACTTCACAGGTAGAAACTGGCACACTTGGCAATTATAGTATCATGTAGCCTGAGTTTTCATAGCATGGATTACTTATATCATTTACATATGCATTTGGAAAGGGAACATCTTCTGAAATACTCCACTAGTAGAACTTCACAGGTGGAAACTGGCACACTTGGCAATTATAGTATCATGTAGCCTGGGTTTTCATAGCATGGATTACTTATATCATTTAAAAATGCATTTGGAAAGGGAACATCTTCTGAAATACTCTACTAGTAGAACTTCACAGGTGGAAACTGGCACACTTGGAAATTATAGTATCATGTAGCCTGGGTTTTCATAGCATGGATTACTTATATCATTTACATATGCATTTGGAAAGGGAACATCTTCTGAAATACTCTACTAGTAGAACTTCACAGGTGGAAACTGGCACACTTGGCAATTATAGTATCATGCTGCCTGGGTTTTCATAGCATGGATTACTTATATCATTTACATATGCATTTGGAAAGGGAACATCTTCTGAAATACTCTACTAGTAGAACTTCACAGGTAGAAACTGGCACACTTGGCAATTATAGTATCATGTAGCCTGAGTTTTCATAGCATGGATTACTTATATCATTTACATATGCATTTGGAAAGGGAACATCTTCTGAAATACTCCACTAGTAGAACTTCACAGGTGGAAACTGGCACACTTGGCAATTATAGTATCATGTAGCCTGGGTTTTCATAGCATGGATTACTTATATCATTTAAAAATGCATTTGGAAAGGGAACATCTTCTGAAATACTCTACTAGTAGAACTTCACAGGTGGAAACTGGCACACTTGGCAATTATAGTATCATGTAGCCTGGGTTTTCATAGCATGGATTACTTATATCATTTACATATGCATTTGGAAAGGGAACATCTTCTGAAATACTCTACTAGTAGAACTTCACAGGTGGAAACTGGCACACTTGGCAATTATAGTATCATGCTGCCTGGGTTTTCATAGCATGGATTACTTATATCATTTAAAAATGCATTTGGAAAGGGAACATCTTCTGAAATACTCCACTAGTAGAACTTCACAGGTGGAAACTGGCACACTTGGCAATTATAGTATCATGTAGCCTGGGTTTTCATAGCATGGATTACTTATATCATTTACATATGCATTTGGAAAGGGAACATCTTCTGAAATACTCTACTAGTAGAACTTCACAGGTGGAAAATGGCGCACTTGGCAATTATAGTATCATGTAGCCTGGGTTTTCATAGCATGGATTACTTATATCATTTAAAAATGCATTTGGAAAGGGAACATCTTCTGAAATACTCTACTAGTAGAACTTCACAGGTGGAAACTGGCACACTTGGCAATTATAGTATCATGTAGCCTGGGTTTTCATAGCATGGATTACTTATATCACTTACATATGCATTTGGAAAGGGAACATCTTCTGAAATACTCTACTAGTAGAACTTCACAGGTGGAAAATGGCACACTTGCCAATTATAGTATCATGTAGCCTGGGTTTTCATAGCATGGATTACTTATATCATTTAAAAAATGCATTTGGAAAGGGAACATCTTCTGAAATTCTCTACTAGTAGAACTTCACAGGTGGAAACTGGCACACTTGGCAATTATAGTATCATGTAGCCTGGGTTTTCATAGCATGGATTACTTATATCATTTAAAAATGCATTTGGAAAGGGAACATCTTCTGAAATACTCCACTAGTAGAACTTCACAGGTGGAAACTGGCACACTTGGCAATTATAGTATCATGTAGCCTGGGTTTTCATAGTATGGATTACTTATATCATTTAAATATGCATTTGGAAAGGGAACATCTTCTGAAATACTCTACTAGTAGAACTTCACAGGTGGAAACTGGCACACTTGCCAATTATAGTATCATGTAGCCTGGGTTTTCATAGCATGGATTACTTATATCATTTAAAAATGCATTTGGAAAGGCAACATCTTCTGAAATACTCCACTAGTAGAACTTCACAGGTGGAAACTGGCACACTTGGCAATTATAGTATCATGTAGCCTGGGTTTTCATAGCATGGATTACTTATATCACTTACATATGCATTTGGAAAGGGAACATCTTCTGAAATACTCCACTAGTAGAACTTCACAGGTGGAAACTGGCACACTTGCCAATTATAGTATCATGTAGCCTGGGTTTTCATAGCATGGATTACTTATATCATTTACATATGCATTTGGAAAGGGAACATCTTCTGAAATACTCCACTAGTAGAACTTCACAGGTGGAAACTGGCACACTTGCCAATTATAGTATCAGGTAGCCTGGGTTTTCATAGCATGGATTACTTATATCATTTAAAAATGCATTTGGAAAGGTAACATCTACTGAAATACTCCACTAGTAGAAGTTCACAGGTGGAAACTGGCACACTTGGCAATTATAGTATCATGTAGCCTGGGTTTTCATAGCATGGATTACTTATATCATTTACATACGCATTTGGAAAGGGAACATCTTCTGAAATACTCCACTAGTAGAACTTCACAGGAAGAAACTGGCACACTTGGCAATTATAGTATCATGTAGCCTGGGTTTTCATAGCATGGATTACTTATATCATTTAAAAATGCATTTGGAAAGGGAGCATCTTCTGAAATACTCTACTAGTAGAACTTCACAGGTGGAAACTGGGACACTTGGCAATTATAGTATCATGTAGCCTGGGTTTTCATAGCATGGATTACTTATATCATTTAAAAATGCATTTGGAAAGGTAACATCTACTGAAATACTCTACTAGTAGAACTTCACAGGTGGAAACTGGCACACTTGGCAAGTAAAGTATCATGTAGCCTGGGTTTTCATAGCATGGATTACTTATATCATTTACATATGCATTTGGAAAGGGAACATCTTCTGAAATACTCTACTAGTAGAACTTCACAGGTGGAAACTGGCACACTTGGCAATTATAGTATCATGTAGCCTGGGTTTTCATAGCATGGATTACTTATATCATTTAAAAATGCATTTGGAAAGGGAACATCTTCTGAAATACTCCACTAGTAGAACTTCACAGGTGGAAACTGGCACACTTGGCAATTATAGTATCATGAAGCCTGGGTTTTCATAGCATGGATTACTTATATCATTTAAAAATGCATTTGGAAAGGGAACATCTTCTGAAATACTCTACTAGTAGAACTTCACAGGTGGAAACTGGCACACTTGGCAATTATAGTATCATGCTGCCTGGGTTTTCATAGCATGGATTACTTATATCATTTAAAAATGCATTTGGAAAGGGAACATCTTCTGAAATACTCCACTAGTAGAACTTCACAGGTGGAAACTGGCACACTTGGCAATTATAGTATCATGTAGCCTGGGTTTTCATAGCATGGATTACTTATATCATTTACATATGCATTTGGAAAGGGAACATCTTCTGAAATACTCTACTAGTAGAACTTCACAGGTGGAAACTGGCACACTTGGCAATTATAGTATCATGTAGCCTGGGTTTTTATAGCATGGATTACTTATATCATTTAAAAATGCATTTGGAAAGGGAACATCTTCTGAAATACTCCACTAGTAGAACTTCACAGGTGGAAACTGGCACACTTGGCAATTATAGTATCATGTAGCCTGGGTTTTCATAGCATGGATTACTTATATCATTTAAAAATGCATTTGGAAAGGGAACATCTTCTGAAATACTCTACTAGTAGAACTTCACAGGTGGAAACTGGCACACTTGGCAATTATAGTATCATGCTGCCTGGGTTTTCATAGCATGGATTACTTATATCATTTAAAAATGCATTTGGAAAGGGAACATCTTCTGAAATACTCCACTAGTAGAACTTCACAGGTGGAAACTGGCACACTTGGCAATTATAGTATCATGCTGCCTGGGTTTTCATAGCATGGATTACTTATATCATTTAAAAATGCATTTGGAAAGGGAACATCGTCTGAAATACTCCACTGGTAGAACTTCACAGGTGGAAACTGGCACACTTGGCAATTATAGTATCATGTAGCCTGGGTTTTCATAGCATGGATTACTTATATCACTTACATATGCATTTGGAAAGGGAACATCTTCTGAAATACTCCACTAGTAGAACTTCACAGGTGGAAACTGGCACACTTGCCAATTATAGTATCATGTAGCCTGGGTTTTCATAGCATGGATTACTTATATCATTTACATATGCATTTGGAAAGGGAACATCTTCTGAAATACTCCACTAGTAGAACTTCACAGGTGGAAACTGGCACACTTGCCAATTATAGTATCAGGTAGCCTGGGTTTTCATAGCATGGATTACTTATATCATTTAAAAATGCATTTGGAAAGGAAACATCTACTGAAATACTCCACTAGTAGAACTTCACAGGTGGAAACTGGCACACTTGGCAATTATAGTATCATGTAGCCTGGGTTTTCATAGCATGGATTACTTATATCATTTACATACGCATTTGGAAAGGGAACATCTTCTGAAATACTCCACTAGTAGAACTTCACAGGTGGAAACTGGCACACTTGGCAATTATAGTATCATGTAGCCTGGGTTTTCATAGCATGGATTACTTATATCATTTAAAAATGCATTTGGAAAGGGAACATCTTCTGAAATACTCTACTAGTAGAACTTCACAGGTGGAAACTGGCACACTTGGCAATTATAGTATCATGTAGCCTGGGTTTTCATAGCATGGATTACTTATATCATTTAAAAATGCATTTGGAAAGGTAACATCTACTGAAATACTCTACTAGTAGAACTTCACAGGTGGAAACTGGCACACTTGGCAATTATAGTATCATGTAGCCTGGGTTTTCATAGCATGGATTACTTATATCATTTAAAAATGCATTTGGAAAGGGAACATCTTCTGAAATACTCCACTAGTAGAACTTCACAGGTGGAAACTGGCACACTTGGCAATTATAGTATCATGTAGCCTGGGTTTTCATAGCATGGATTACTTATATCACTTACATATGCATTTGGAAAGGGAACATCTTCTGAAATACTCCACTAGTAGAACTTCACAGGTGGAAACTGGCACACTTGCCAATTATAGTATCATGTAGCCTGGGTTTTCATAGCATGGATTACTTATATCATTTACATATGCATTTGGAAAGGGAACATCTTCTGAAATACTCCACTAGTAGAACTTCACAGGTGGAAACTGGCACACTTGCCAATTATAGTATCAGGTAGCCTGGGTTTTCATAGCATGGATTACTTATATCATTTAAAAATGCATTTGGAAAGGAAACATCTACTGAAATACTCCACTAGTAGAACTTCACAGGTGGAAACTGGCACACTTGGCAATTATAGTATCATGTAGCCTGGGTTTTCATAGCATGGATTACTTATATCATTTACATACGCATTTGGAAAGGGAACATCTTCTGAAATACTCCACTAGTAGAACTTCACAGGTGGAAACTGGCACACTTGGCAATTATAGTATCATGTAGCCTGGGTTTTCATAGCATGGATTACTTATATCATTTAAAAATGCATTTGGAAAGGGAACATCTTCTGAAATACTCTACTAGTAGAACTTCACAGGTGGAAACTGGCACACTTGGCAATTATAGTATCATGTAGCCTGGGTTTTCATAGCATGGATTACTTATATCATTTAAAAATGCATTTGGAAAGGTAACATCTACTGAAATACTCTACTAGTAGAACTTCACAGGTGGAAACTGGCACACTTGGCAAGTAAAGTATCATGTAGCCTGGGTTTTCATAGCATGTATTACTTATATCATTTACATATGCATTTGGAAAGAGAACATCTTCTGAAATACTCAACTAGTAGAACTTCACAGGTGGAAACTGGCACACTTGGCAATTATAGTATCATGTAGCCTGGGTTTTCATAGCATGGATTACTTATATCATTTAAAAATGCATTTGGAAAGGGAACATCTTCTGAAATACTCCACTAGTAGAACTTCACAGGTGGAAACTGGCACACTTGGCAATTATAGTATCATGTAGCCTGTGTTTTCATAGCATGGATTACTTATATCATTTAAAAATGCATTTGGAAAGGGAACATCTTCTGAAATACTCTACTAGTAGAACTTCACAGGTGGAAACTGGCACACTTGGCAATTATAGTATCATGCTGCCTGGGTTTTCATAGCATGGATTACTTATATCATTTAAAAATACATTTGGAAAGGGAACATCTTCTGAAATACTCCACTAGTAGAACTTCACAGGTGGAAACTGGCACACTTGGCAATTATAGTATCATGCTGCCTGGGTTTTCATAGCATGGATTACTTATATCATTTAAAAATGCATTTGGAAAGAGAACATCTTCTGAAATACTCCACTGGTAGAACTTCAGAGGTGAAAACTGGCACACTTGGCAATTATAGTATCATGTAGCCTGGGTTTTCATAGCATGGATTACTTATATCATTTACATATGCATTTGGAAAGGGAACATCTTCTGAAATACTCCACTAGTAGAACTTCACAGGTGGAAACTGGCACACTTGCCAATTATAGTATCAGGTAGCCTGGGTTTTCATAGCATGGATTACTTATATCATTTAAAAATGCATTTGGAAAGGAAACATCTACTGAAATACTCCACTAGTAGAACTTCACAGGTGGAAACTGGCACACTTGGCAATTATAGTATCATGTAGCCTGGGTTTTCATAGCATGGATTACTTATATCATTTACATACGCATTTGGAAAGGGAACATCTTCTGAAATACTCCACTAGTAGAACTTCACAGGTGGAAACTGGCACACTTGGCAATTATAGTATCATGTAGCCTGGGTTTTCATAGCATGGATTACTTATATCATTTAAAAATGCATTTGGAAAGGGAACATCTTCTGAAATACTCTACTAGTAGAACTTCACAGGTGGAAACTGGCACACTTGGCAATTATAGTATCATGTAGCCTGGGTTTTCATAGCATGGATTACTTATATCATTTAAAAATGCATTTGGAAAGGTAACATCTACTGAAATACTCTACTAGTAGAACTTCACAGGTGGAAACTGGCACACTTGGCAAGTAAAGTATCATGTAGCCTGGGTTTTCATAGCATGTATTACTTATATCATTTACATATGCATTTGGAAAGGGAACATCTTCTGAAATACTCAACTAGTAGAACTTCACAGGTGGAAACTGGCACACTTGGCAATTATAGTATCATGTAGCCTGGGTTTTCATAGCATGGATTACTTATATCATTTAAAAATGCATTTGGAAAGGGAACATCTTCTGAAATACTCTACTAGTAGAACTTCACAGGTGGAAACTGGCACACTTGGCAATTATAGTATCATGCTGCCTGGGTTTTCATAGCATGGATTACTTATATCATTTAAAAATACATTTGGAAAGGGAACATCTTCTGAAATACTCCACTAGTAGAACTTCACAGGTGGAAACTGGCACACTTGGCAATTATAGTATCATGCTGCCTGGGTTTTCATAGCATGGATTACTTATATCATTTAAAAATGCATTTGGAAAGAGAACATCTTCTGAAATACTCCACTGGTAGAACTTCAGAGGTGAAAACTGGCACACTTGGCAATTATAGTATCATGTAGCCTGGGTTTTCATAGCATGGATTACTTATATCATTTACATATGCATTTGGAAAGGGAACATCTTCTGAAATACTCCACTAGTAGAACTTCACAGGTGGAAACTGGCACACTTGCCAATTATAGTATCAGGTAGCCTGGGTTTCCATAGCATGGATTACTTATATCATTTAAAAATGCATTTGGAAAGGTAACATCTACTGAAATACTCCACTAGTAGAACTTCACAGGTGGAAACCGGCACACTTGGCAATTATAGTATCATGTAGCCTGGGTTTTCATAGCATGGATTACTTATATCATTTACATATGCATTTGGAAAGGGAACATCTTCTGAAATACTCCACTAGTAGAACTTCACAGGTGGAAACTGGCACACTTGGCAAGTAAAGTATCATGTAGCCTGGGTTTTCATAGCATGGATTACTTATATCATTTAAAAATGCATTTCGAAAAGTAACATCTTCTGAAATACTCTACTAGTAGAACTTCACAGGTGGAAACCGGCACACTTGGCAATTATAGTATCATGTAGCCTGGGTTTTCATAGCATGGATTACTTATTTCATTTAAAAATGCATTTGGAAAGGGAACATCTTCTGAAATACTCTACTAGTAGAACTTCACAGGTGGAAACCGGCACACTTGGCAATTATAGTATCATGTAGCCTGGGTTTTCATAGCATGGATTACTTATATCATTTAAAAATGCATTTGGAAAGGTAACATCTACTGAAATACTCTACTAGTAGAACTTCACAGGTGGAAATTGGCACACTTGGCAAGTAAAGTATCATGTAGCCTGGGTTTTCATAGCATGGATTACTTATATCATTTAAAAATGCATTTCGAAAGGGAACATCTTCTGAAATACTCCACTAGTAGAACTTCACAGGTGGAAACTGGCACACTTGGCAATTATAGTATCATGTAGCCTGGGTTTTCATAGCATGGATTACTTATATCATTTACATATGCATTTGGAAAGGGAACATCTTCTGAAATACTCCACTAGTAGAACTTCACAGGTGGAAACTGGCACACTTGGCAATTATAGTATCATGTAGCCTGGGTTTTCATAGCATGGATTACTTATATCATTTAAAAATGCATTTGGAAAGGGAACATCTTCTGAAATACTCCACTAGTAGAACTTCACAGGTGGAAACTGGCACACTTGGCAATTATAGTATCATGTAGCCTGGGTTTTCATAGCATGGATTACTTATATCATTTACATACGCATTTGGAAAGGGAACATCTTCTGAAATACTCCACTAGTAGAACTTCACAGGTGGAAACTGGCACACTTGGCAATTATAGTATCATGTAGCCTGGGTTTTCATAGCATGGATTACTTATATCATTTACATATGCATTTGGAAAGGGAACATCTTCTGAAATACTCCACTAGTAGAACTTCACAGGAAAAAAACTGGCACACTTGGCAATTATAGTATCATGTAGCCTGGGTTTTCATAGCATGGATTACTTATATCATTTACATATGCATTTGGAAAGGGAACTTCTTCTGAAATACTCTACTAGTAGAACTTCACAGGTGGAAACTGGCACACTTGGCAATTATAGTATCATGTAGCCTGGGTTTTCATAGCATGGATTACTTATATATTTTAAAAATGCATTTGGAAAGGGAACATCTTCTGAAATACTCCACTAGTAGAACTTCACAGGTGGAAACTGGCACACTTGGCAATTATAGTATCATGTAGCCTGGGTTTTCATAGCATGGATTACTTATATCATTTAAAAATGCATTTGGAAAGGGAACATCTTCTGAAATACTCCACTAGTAGAACTTCACAGGTGGAAACTGGCACACTTGGCAATTATAGTATCATGTAGCCTGGGTTTTCATAGCATGGATTACTTATATCATTTAAAAATGCATTTGGAAAGGGAACATCTTCTGAAATACTCCACTAGTAGAACTTCACAGGTGGAAACTGGCACACTTGGCAATTATAGTATCATGTAGCCTGGGTTTTCATAGCATGGATTACTTATATCATTTACATACGCATTTGGAAAGGGAACATCTTCTGAAATACTCCACTAGTAGAACTTCACAGGTGGAAACTGGCACACTTGGCAATTATAGTATCATGTAGCCTGGGTTTTCATAGCATGGATTACTTATATCATTTAAAAATGCATTTGGAAAGGTAACATCTACTGAAATACTCCACTAGTAGAACTTCACAGGTGGAAACTGGCACACTTGGCAATTATAGTATCAGGTAGCCTGGGTTTTCATAGCATGGATTACTTATATCATTTAAAAATGCATTTGGAAAGGGAACATCTTCTGAAATACTCCACTAGTAGAACTTCACAGGTGGAAACTGGCACACTTGGCAATTATAGTATCATGTAGCCTGGGTTTTCATAGCATGGATTACTTATATCACTTACATATGCATTTGGAAAGGGAACATCTTCGGAAATATTCCACTAGTAGAACTTCACAGGTGGAAACTGGCACACTTGGCAATTATAGTATCATGTAGCCTGGGTTTTCATAGCATGGATTACTTATATCATTTACATACGCATTTGGAAAGGGAACATCGTCTGAAATACTCCACTAGTAGAACTTCACAGGTGGAAACTGGCACACTTGGCAATTATAGTATCATGTAGCCTGGGTTTTCATAGCATGGATTACTTATATCATTTAAAAATGCATTTGGAAAGGGAACATCTTCTGAAATACTCCACTAGTAGAACTTCACAGGTGGAAACTGGCACACTTGGCAATTATAGTATCATGCAGCCTGGGTTTTCATAGAATGGATTACTTATATCATTTAAAAATGCATTTGGAAAGGGAACATCTTCTGAAATACTCCACTAGTAGAACTTCACAGGTGGAAACTGGCACACTTGGCAATTATAGTATCATGCAGCCTGGGTTTTCATAGCATGGATTACTTATATCACTTACATATGCATTTGGAAAGGGAACATCTTCTGAAATACTCCACTAGTAGAACTTCACAGGTGGAAACTGGCAAACTTGGCAATTATAGTATCATGTAACCTGGGTTTTCATAGCATGGATTACTTATATCATTTACATATGCATTTGGAAAGGGAACATCTTCTGAAATACTCCACTAGTAGAACTTCACAGGTGGAAACTGGCACACTTGGCAATTATAGTATCGTGTAGCCTGGGTTTTCATAGCATGGATTACTTATATCACTTACATATGCATTTGGAAAGGGGACATCTTCTGAAATACTCCACTAGTAGAACTTCACAGGTAGAAACTGGCACACTTGACAATTATAGTATCATGTAGCCTGGGTTTTCATAGCATGGATTACTTATATCATTTAAAAATGCATTTGGAAAGGGAACATCTTCTGAAATACTCCACTAGTAGAACTTCACAGGTGGAAACTGGCACACTTGGCAATTATAGTATCATGCAGCCTGGGTTTTCATAGCATGGATTACTTATATCATTTAAAAATGCATTTGGAAAGGGAACATCTTCTGAAATACTCTACTAGTAGAACTTCACAGGTGGGAACTGGCACACTTGGCAATTATAGTATCATGTAGCCTGTGTTTTCATAGCATGAATTACTTATATCATTTAAAAATGCATTTGGAAAGGGAACATCTTCTGAAATACTCCACTAGTAGAACTTCACAGGTGGAAACTGGCACACTTGGCAATTATAGTATCATGTAGCCTGGGTTTTCATAGCATGGATTACTTATATCATTTAAAAATGCATTTGGAAAGGGAACATCTTCTGAAATACTCCACTAGTAGAACTTCACAGGTGGAAACTGTCACACTTGGCAATTATAGTATCATGTAGCCTGGGTTTTCATAGCATGGATTACTTATATCATTTAAAAATGCATTTGGAAAGGGAACATCTTCTGAAATACTCCACTAGTAGAACTTCACAGGTGGAAACTGGCACACTTGGCAATTATAGTATCATGCTGCCTGGGTTTTCATAGCATGGATTACTTATATCATTTAAAAATGCATTTGGAAAGGGAACATCTTCTGAAATACTCCACTAGTAGAACTTCACAGGTGGAAACTGGCACACTTGGCAATTATAGTATCATGTAGCCTGGGTTTTCATAGCATGGATTACTTATATCAATTACATATGCATTTGGAAAGGGAACATCTTCTGAAATACTCCACTAATAGAACTTCACAGGTGGAAACTGGCACACTTGGCAATTATAGTATCATGCAGCCTGGGTTTTCATAGCATGGATTACTTATATCATTTAAAAATGCTTTTGGAAAGGGAACATCTTCTGAAATACTCCACTAGTAGAACTTCACAGGTAGAAACTGGCAAACTTGGCAATTATAGTATCATGTAGCCTGGGTTTTCATAGCATGGATTACTTATATCATTTACATATGCATTTGGAAAGGGAACATCTTCTGAAATACTCCACTAGTAGAACTTCACAGGTGGAAACTGGCACACTTGGCAATTATAGTATCATGCAGCCTGGGTTTTCATAGCATGGATTACTTATATCATTTAAACATGCATTTGGAAAGGGAACATCTTCTGAAATACTCCACTAGTAGAACTTCACAGGTGGAAACTGGCACACTTGGCAATTATAGTATCATGCAGCCTGGGTTTTCATAGCATGGATTACTTATATCATTTAAAAATGCATTTGGAAAGGGAACATCTTCTGAAATACTCTACTAGTAGAACTTCACAGGTGGAAACTGGCAAACTTGGCAATTATAGTATCATGTAGCCTGGGTTTTCATAGCATGGATTACTTATATCATTTAAAAATGCATTTGGAAAGGGAACATCTTCTGAAATACTCTACTAGTACAACTTCACAGGTGGAAACTGGCAAACTTGGCAATTATAGTATCATGCAGCCTGGGTTTTCATAGCATGGATTACTTATATCATTTAAAAATGCATTTGGAAAGGGAACATCTTCTGAAATACTCCACTAGTAGAACTTCACAGGTAGAAACTGGCAAACTTGGCAATTATAGTATCATGTAGCCTGGGTTTTCATAGCATGGATTACTTATATCATTTACATATGCATTTGGAAAGGGAACATCTTCTGAAATACTCCACTAGTAGAACTTCACAGGTGGAAACTGGCACACTTGGCAATTATAATACCATGTAGCCTGGGTTTTCATAGCATGGATTACTTATATCACTTACATATGCATTTGGAAAGGGAACATCTTCTGAAATACTCCACTAGTAGAACTTCACAGGTGGAAACTGGCACACTTGGCAATTATAGTATCATGTAGCCTGGGTTTTCATAGCATGGATTACTTATATCACTTACATATGCATTTGGAAAGGGAACATCTTCTGAAATACTCTACTAGTAGAACTTCACAGGTGGAAACTGGCACACTTGGCAATTATAGTATCATGCAGCCTGGGTTTTCATAGCATGGATTACTTATATCATTTAAAAATGCATTTGGAAAGGGAACATCTTCTGAAATACTCTACTAGTAGAACTTCACAGGTGGAAACTGGCACACTTGGCAATTATAGTATCATGCTGCCTGGGTTTTCATAGCATGGATTACTTATATCATTTAAAAATGCATTTGGAAAGGGAACATCTTCTGAAATACTCCACTAGTAGAACTTCACAGGTGGAAATTGGCAAACTTGGCAATTATAGTATCATGTAGCCTGGGTTTTCATAGCATGGATTACTTATATCATTAAAAAATGCATTTGGAAAGGGAACATCTTCTGAAATACTCTACTAGTAGAACTTCACAGGTGGAAACTGGCAAACTTGGCATTTATAGTATCATGTAGCCTGGGTTTTCATAGCATGGATTACTTATATCATTTACATATGCATTTGGAAAGGGAACATCTACTGAAATACTCCACTAGTAGAACTTCACAGGTGGAAACTGGCACACTTGGCAATTATAGTATCGTGTAGCCTGGGTTTTCATAGCATGGATTACTTATATCACTTACATATGCATTTGGAAAGGGAACATCTTCTGAAATACTCCACTAGTAGAACTTCACAGGTAGAAACTGGCACACTTGACAATTATAGTATCATGTAGCCTGGGTTTTCATAGCATGGATTACTTATATCATTTAAAAATGCATTTGGAAAGGGAACATCTTCTGAAATACTCCACTAGTAGAACTTCACAGGTGGAAACTGGCACACTTGGCAATTATAGTATCATGCAGCCTGGGTTTTCATAGCATGGATTACTTCTATCATTTAAAAATGCATTTGGAAAGGGAACATCTTCTGAAATACTCTACTAGTAGAACTTCACAGGTGGAAACTGGCACACTTGGCAATTATAGTATCATGTAGCCTGGGTTTTCATAGCATGGGTTACTTATATCATTTAAAAATGCATTTGGAAAGGGAACATCTTCTGAAATACTCCACTAGTAGAACTTCACAGGTGGAAACTGGCACACTTGGCAATTATAGTATCATGTAGCCTGGGTTTTCATAACATGGATTACTTATATCATTTAAAAATGCATTTGGAAAGGGAACATCTTCTGAAATACTCCACTAGTAGAACTTCACAGGTGGAAACTGGCACACTTGGCAATTATAGTATCATGCAGCCTGGGTTTTCATAGCATGGATTACTTATATCATTTAAAAATGCATTTGGAAAGGGAACATCTTCTGAAATACTCCACTAGTAGAACTTCACAGGTGGAAACTGGCACACTTGGCAATTATAGTATCATGTAGCCTGGGTTTTCATAGCATGGATTACTTATATCATTTAAATACGCATTTGGAAAGGGAACATCTTCTGAAATACTCCACTAGTAGAACTTCACAGGTGGAAACTGGCACACTTGGCAATTATAGTATCATGTAGCCTGGGTTTTCATAGCATGGATTACTTATATCACTTACATATGCATTTGGAAAGGGAACATCTTCTGAAATACTCCACTAGTAGAACTTCACAGGTGGAAACTGGCACACTTGGCAATTATAGTATCATGTAGCCTGGGTTTTCATAGCATGGATTACTTATATCACTTACATATGCATTTGGAAAGGGAACATCTTCTGAAATACTCTACTAGTAGAACTTCACAGGTGGAAACGGGCACACTTGGCAATTATAGTATCATGCAGCCTGGGTTTTCATAGCATGGATTACTTATATCATTTAAAAATGCATTTGGAAAGGGAACATCTTCTGAAATACTCTACTAGTAGAACTTCACAGGTGGAAACTGGCACACTTGGCAATTATAGTATCATGCTGCCTGGGTTTTCATAGCATGGATTACTTATATCATTTAAAAATGCATTTGGAAAGGGAACATCTTCTGAAATACTCCACTAGTAGAACTTCACAGGTGGAAATTGGCAAACTTGGCAATTATAGTATGATGTAGCCTGGGTTTTCATAGCATGGATTACTTATATCATTTAAAAATGCATTTGGAAAGGGAACATCTTCTGAAATACTCTACTAGTAGAACTTCACAGGTGCAAACTGGCAAACTTGGCATTTATAGTATCATGTAGCCTGGGTTTTCATAGCATGGATTACTTATATCATTTACATATGCATTTGGAAAGGGAACATCTTCTGAAATACTCCACTAGTAGAACTTCACAGGTGGAAACTGGCACACTTGGCAATTATAGTATCGTGTAGCCTGGGTTTTCATAGCATGGATTACTTATATCACTTACATATGCATTTGGAAAGGGAACATCTTCTGAAATACTCCACTAGTAGAACTTCACAGGTAGAAACTGGCACACTTGACAATTATAGTATCATGTAGCCTGGGTTTTCATAGCATGGATTACTTATATCATTTAAAAATGCATTTGGAAAGGGAACATCTTCTGAAATACTCCACTAGTAGAACTTCACAGGTGGAAACTGGCACACTTGGCAATTATAGTATCATGTAGCCTGTGTTTTCATAGCATGGATTACTTATATCATTTAAAAATGCATTTGGAAAGGGAACATCTTCTGAAATACTCCACTAGTAGAACTTCACAGGTGGAAACTGGCACACTTGGCAATTATAGTATCATGTAGCCTGGGTTTTCATAGCATGGATTACTTATATCATTTAAAAATGCATTTGGAAAGGGAACATCTTCTGAAATACTCCACTAGTAGAACTTCACAGGTGGAAACTGGCACACTTGGCAATTATAGTATCATGCTGCCTGGGTTTTCATAGCATGGATTACTTATATCATTTAAAAATACATTTGGAAAGGGAACATCTTCTGAAATACTCCACTAGTAGAACTTCACAGGTGGAAACTGGCACACTTGGCAATTATAGTATCATGCTGCCTGGGTTTTCATAGCATGGATTACTTATATCATTTAAAAATGCATTTGGAAAGAGAACATCTTCTGAAATACTCCACTGGTAGAACTTCAGAGGTGAAAACTGGCACACTTGGCAATTATAGTATCATGTAGCCTGGGTTTTCATAGCATGGATTACTTATATCATTTACATATGCATTTGGAAAGGGAACATCTTCTGAAATACTCCACTAGTAGAACTTCACAGGTGGAAACTGGCACACTTGCCAATTATAGTATCAGGTAGCCTGGGTTTCCATAGCATGGATTACTTATATCATTTAAAAATGCATTTGGAAAGGTAACATCTACTGAAATACTCCACTAGTAGAACTTCACAGGTGGAAACCGGCACACTTGGCAATTATAGTATCATGTAGCCTGGGTTTTCATAGCATGGATTACTTATATCATTTACATATGCATTTGGAAAGGGAACATCTTCTGAAATACTCCACTAGTAGAACTTCACAGGTGGAAACTGGCACACTTGGCAAGTAAAGTATCATGTAGCCTGGGTTTTCATAGCATGGATTACTTATATCATTTAAAAATGCATTTCGAAAAGTAACATCTTCTGAAATACTCTACTAGTAGAACTTCACAGGTGGAAACCGGCACACTTGGCAATTATAGTATCATGTAGCCTGGGTTTTCATAGCATGGATTACTTATTTCATTTAAAAATGCATTTGGAAAGGGAACATCTTCTGAAATACTCTACTAGTAGAACTTCACAGGTGGAAACTGGCACACTTGGCAATTATAGTATCATGTAGCCTGGGTTTTCATAGCATGGATTACTTATATCATTTAAAAATGCATTTGGAAAGGTAACATCTACTGAAATACTCTACTAGTAGAACTTCACAGGTGGAAATTGGCACACTTGGCAAGTAAAGTATCATGTAGCCTGGGTTTTCATAGCATGGATTACTTATATCATTTAAAAATGCATTTCGAAAGGGAACATCTTCTGAAATACTCCACTAGTAGAACTTCACAGGTGGAAACTGGCACACTTGGCAATTATAGTATCATGTAGCCTGGGTTTTCATAGCATGGATTACTTATATCATTTACATATGCATTTGGAAAGGGAACATCTTCTGAAATACTCCACTAGTAGAACTTCACAGGTGGAAACTGGCACACTTGGCAATTATAGTATCATGTAGCCTGGGTTTTCATAGCATGGATTACTTATATCATTTACAAATGCATTTGGAAAGGGAACATCTTCTGAAATACTCTACTAGTAGAACTTCACAGGTGGAAACTGGCACACTTGGCAATTATAGTATCATGTAGCCTGGGTTTTCATAGCATGGATTACTTATATCATTTACATACGCATTTGGAAAGGGAACATCTTCTGAAATACTCCACTAGTAGAACTTCACAGGTGGAAACTGGCACACTTGGCAATTATAGTATCATGTAGCCTGGGTTTTCATAGCATGGATTACTTATATCATTTACATATGCATTTGGAAAGGGAACATCTTCTGAAATACTCCACTAGTAGAACTTCACAGGAAAAAAACTGGCACACTTGGCAATTATAGTATCATGTAGCCTGGGTTTTCATAGCATGGATTACTTATATCATTTACATATGCATTTGGAAAGGGAACTTCTTCTGAAATACTCTACTAGTAGAACTTCACAGGTGGAAACTGGCACACTTGGCAATTATAGTATCATGTAGCCTGGGTTTTCATAGCATGGATTACTTATATATTTTAAAAATGCATTTGGAAAGGGAACATCTTCTGAAATACTCCACTAGTAGAACTTCACAGGTGGAAACTGGCACACTTGGCAATTATAGTATCATGTAGCCTGGGTTTTCATAGCATGGATTACTTATATCATTTAAAAATGCATTTGGAAAGGGAACATCTTCTGAAATACTCCACTAGTAGAACTTCACAGGTGGAAACTGGCACACTTGGCAATTATAGTATCATGTAGCCTGGGTTTTCATAGCATGGATTACTTATATCATTTAAAAATGCATTTGGAAAGGGAACATCTTCTGAAATACTCCACTAGTAGAACTTCACAGGTGGAAACTGGCACACTTGGCAATTATAGTATCATGTAGCCTGGGTTTTCATAGCATGGATTACTTATATCATTTACATACGCATTTGGAAAGGGAACATCTTCTGAAATACTCCACTAGTAGAACTTCACAGGTGGAAACTGGCACACTTGGCAATTATAGTATCATGTAGCCTGGGTTTTCATAGCATGGATTACTTATATCATTTAAAAATGCATTTGGAAAGGAAACATCTACTGAAATACTCCACTAGTAGAACTTCACAGGTGGAAACTGGCACACTTGGCAATTATAGTATCATGTAGCCTGGGTTTTCATAGCATGGATTACTTATATCATTTACATACGCATTTGGAAAGGGAACATCTTCTGAAATACTCCACTAGTAGAACTTCACAGGTGGAAACTGGCACACTTGGCAATTATAGTATCATGTAGCCTGGGTTTTCATAGCATGGATTACTTATATCATTTAAAAATGCATTTGGAAAGGGAACATCTTCTGAAATACTCTACTAGTAGAACTTCACAGGTGGAAACTGGCACACTTGGCAATTATAGTATCATGTAGCCTGGGTTTTCATAGCATGGATTACTTATATCATTTAAAAATGCATTTGGAAAGGTAACATCTACTGAAATACTCTACTAGTAGAACTTCACAGGTGGAAACTGGCACACTTGGCAAGTAAAGTATCATGTAGCCTGGGTTTTCATAGCATGGATTACTTATATCATTTACATATGCATTTGGAAAGGGAACATCTTCTGAAATACTCAACTAGTAGAACTTCACAGGTGGAAACTGGCACACTTGGCAATTATAGTATCATGTAGCCTGGGTTTTCATAGCATGGATTACTTATATCATTTAAAAATGCATTTGGAAAGGGAACATCTTCTGAAATACTCCACTAGTAGAACTTCACAGGTGGAAACTGGCACACTTGGCAATTATAGTATCATGTAGCCTGTGTTTTCATAGCATGGATTACTTATATCATTTAAAAATGCATCTGGAAAGGGAACATCTTCTGAAATACTCTACTAGTAGAACTTCACAGGTGGAAACTGGCACACTTGGCAATTATAGTATCATGCAGCCTGGGTTTTCATAGCATGGATTACTTATATCATTTAAAAATGCATTTGGAAAGGGAACATCTTCTGAAATACTCCACTAGTAGAACTTCACAGGTGAAAACTGGCACACTTGGCAATTATAGTATCATGCTGCCTGGGTTTTCATAGCATGGATTACTTATATCATTTAAAAATGCATTTGGAAAGGGAACATCTTCTGAAATACTCCACTGGTAGAACTTCACAGGTGGAAACTGGCACACTTGGCAATTATAGTATCATGTAGCCTGGGTTTTCATAGCATGGATTACTTATATCACTTACATATGCATTTGGAAAGGGAACATCTTCTGAAATACTCCACTAGTAGAACTTCACAGGTGGAAACTGGCACACTTGCCAATTATAGTATCATGTAGCCTGGGTTTTCATAGCATGGATTACTTATATCATTTACATATGCATTTGGAAAGGGAACATCTTCTGAAATACTCCACTAGTAGAACTTCACAGGTGGAAACTGGCACACTTGCCAATTATAGTATCAGGTAGCCTGGGTTTTCATAGCATGGATTACTTATATCATTTAAAAATGCATTTGGAAAGGAAACATCTACTGAAATACTCCACTAGTAGAACTTCACAGGTGGAAACTGGCACACTTGGCAATTATAGTATCATGTAGCCTGGGTTTTCATAGCATGGATTACTTATATCATTTACATACGCATTTGGAAAGGGAACATCTTCTGAAATACTCCACTAGTAGAACTTCACAGGTGGAAACTGGCACACTTGGCAATTATAGTATCATGTAGCCTGGGTTTTCATAGCATGGATTACTTATATCATTTAAAAATGCATTTGGAAAGGGAACATCTTCTGAAATACTCTACTAGTAGAACTTCACAGGTGGAAACTGGCACACTTGGCAATTATAGTATCATGTAGCCTGGGTTTTCATAGCATGGATTACTTATATCATTTAAAAATGCATTTGGAAAGGTAACATCTACTGAAATACTCTACTAGTAGAACTTCACAGGTGGAAACTGGCACACTTGGCAAGTAAAGTATCATGTAGCCTGGGTTTTCATAGCATGTATTACTTATATCATTTACATATGCATTTGGAAAGGGAACATCTTCTGAAATACTCAACTAGTAGAACTTCACAGGTGGAAACTGGCACACTTGGCAATTATAGTATCATGTAGCCTGGGTTTTCATAGCATGGATTACTTATATCATTTAAAAATGCATTTGGAAAGGGAACATCTTCTGAAATACTCCACTAGTAGAACTTCACAGGTGGAAACTGGCACACTTGGCAATTATAGTATCATGTAGCCTGTGTTTTCATAGCATGGATTACTTATATCATTTAAAAATGCATTTGGAAAGGGAACATCTTCTGAAATACTCTACTAGTAGAACTTCACAGGTGGAAACTGGCACACTTGGCAATTATAGTATCATGCTGCCTGGGTTTTCATAGCATGGATTACTTATATCATTTAAAAATACATTTGGAAAGGGAACATCTTCTGAAATACTCCACTAGTAGAACTTCACAGGTGGAAACTGGCACACTTGGCAATTATAGTATCATGCTGCCTGGGTTTTCATAGCATGGATTACTTATATCATTTAAAAATGCATTTGGAAAGAGAACATCTTCTGAAATACTCCACTGGTAGAACTTCAGAGGTGAAAACTGGCACACTTGGCAATTATAGTATCATGTAGCCTGGGTTTTCATAGCATGGATTACTTATATCATTTACATATGCATTTGGAAAGGGAACATCTTCTGAAATACTCCACTAGTAGAACTTCACAGGTGGAAACTGGCACACTTGCCAATTATAGTATCAGGTAGCCTGGGTTTCCATAGCATGGATTACTTATATCATTTAAAAATGCATTTGGAAAGGTAACATCTACTGAAATACTCCACTAGTAGAACTTCACAGGTGGAAACCGGCACACTTGGCAATTATAGTATCATGTAGCCTGGGTTTTCATAGCATGGATTACTTATATCATTTACATATGCATTTGGAAAGGGAACATCTTCTGAAATACTCCACTAGTAGAACTTCACAGGTGGAAACTGGCACACTTGGCAAGTAAAGTATCATGTAGCCTGGGTTTTCATAGCATGGATTACTTATATCATTTAAAAATGCATTTCGAAAAGTAACATCTTCTGAAATACTCTACTAGTAGAACTTCACAGGTGGAAACCGGCACACTTGGCAATTATAGTATCATGTAGCCTGGGTTTTCATAGCATGGATTACTTATTTCATTTAAAAATGCATTTGGAAAGGGAACATCTTCTGAAATACTCTACTAGTAGAACTTCACAGGTGGAAACTGGCACACTTGGCAATTATAGTATCATGTAGCTTGGGTTTTCATAGCATGGATTACTTATATCATTTAAAAATGCATTTGGAAAGGTAACATCTACTGAAATACTCTACTAGTAGAACTTCACAGGTGGAAATTGGCACACTTGGCAAGTAAAGTATCATGTAGCCTGGGTTTTCATAGCATGGATTACTTATATCATTTAAAAATGCATTTCGAAAGGGAACATCTTCTGAAATACTCCACTAGTAGAACTTCACAGGTGGAAACTGGCACACTTGGCAATTATAGTATCATGTAGCCTGGGTTTTCATAGCATGGATTACTTATATCATTTACATATGCATTTGGAAAGGGAACATCTTCTGAAATACTCCACTAGTAGAACTTCACAGGTGGAAACTGGCACACTTGGCAATTATAGTATCATGTAGCCTGGGTTTTCATAGCATGGATTACTTATATCATTTAAAAATGCATTTGGAAAGGGAACATCTTCTGAAATACTCTACTAGTAGAACTTCACAGGTGGAAACTGGCACACTTGGCAATTATAGTATCATGTAGCCTGGGTTTTCATAGCATGGATTACTTATATCATTTACATACGCATTTGGAAAGGGAACATCTTCTGAAATACTCCACTAGTAGAACTTCACAGGTGGAAACTGGCACACTTGGCAATTATAGTATCATGTAGCCTGGGTTTTCATAGCATGGATTACTTATATCATTTACATATGCATTTGGAAAGGGAACATCTTCTGAAATACTCCACTAGTAGAACTTCACAGGAAAAAAACTGGCACACTTGGCAATTATAGTATCATGTAGCCTGGGTTTTCATAGCATGGATTACTTATATCATTTACATATGCATTTGGAAAGGGAACTTCTTCTGAAATACTCTACTAGTAGAACTTCACAGGTGGAAACTGGCACACTTGGCAATTATAGTATCATGTAGCCTGGGTTTTCATAGCATGGATTACTTATATATTTTAAAAATGCATTTGGAAAGGGAACATCTTCTGAAATACTCCACTAGTAGAACTTCACAGGTGGAAACTGGCACACTTGGCAATTATAGTATCATGTAGCCTGGGTTTTCATAGCATGGATTACTTATATCATTTAAAAATGCATTTGGAAAGGGAACATCTTCTGAAATACTCCACTAGTAGAACTTCACAGGTGGAAACTGGCACACTTGGCAATTATAGTATCATGTAGCCTGGGTTTTCATAGCATGGATTACTTATATCATTTAAAAATGCATTTGGAAAGGGAACATCTTCTGAAATACTCCACTAGTAGAACTTCACAGGTGGAAACTGGCACACTTGGCAATTATAGTATCATGTAGCCTGGGTTTTCATAGCATGGATTACTTATATCATTTACATACGCATTTGGAAAGGGAACATCTTCTGAAATACTCCACTAGTAGAACTTCACAGGTGGAAACTGGCACACTTGGCAATTATAGTATCATGTAGCCTGGGTTTTCATAGCATGGATTACTTATATCATTTAAAAATGCATTTGGAAAGGTAACATCTACTGAAATACTCCACTAGTAGAACTTCACAGGTGGAAACTGGCACACTTGGCAATTATAGTATCAGGTAGCCTGGGTTTTCATAGCATGGATTACTTATATCATTTAAAAATGCATTTGGAAAGGGAACATCTTCTGAAATACTCCACTAGTAGAACTTCACAGGTGGAAACTGGCACACTTGGCAATTATAGTATCATGTAGCCTGGGTTTTCATAGCATGGATTACTTATATCACTTACATATGCATTTGGAAAGGGAACATCTTCGGAAATATTCCACTAGTAGAACTTCACAGGTGGAAACTGGCACACTTGGCAATTATAGTATCATGTAGCCTGGGTTTTCATAGCATGGATTACTTATATCATTTACATACGCATTTGGAAAGGGAACATCGTCTGAAATACTCCACTAGTAGAACTTCACAGGTGGAAACTGGCACACTTGGCAATTATAGTATCATGTAGCCTGGGTTTTCATAGCATGGATTACTTATATCATTTAAAAATGCATTTGGAAAGGGAACATCTTCTGAAATACTCCACTAGTAGAACTTCACAGGTGGAAACTGGCACACTTGGCAATTATAGTATCATGCAGCCTGGGTTTTCATAGAATGGATTACTTATATCATTTAAAAATGCATTTGGAAAGGGAACATCTTCTGAAATACTCCACTAGTAGAACTTCACAGGTGGAAACTGGCACACTTGGCAATTATAGTATCATGCAGCCTGGGTTTTCATAGCATGGATTACTTATATCACTTACATATGCATTTGGAAAGGGAACATCTTCTGAAATACTCCACTAGTAGAACTTCACAGGTGGAAACTGGCAAACTTGGCAATTATAGTATCATGTAACCTGGGTTTTCATAGCATGGATTACTTATATCATTTACATATGCATTTGGAAAGGGAACATCTTCTGAAATACTCCACTAGTAGAACTTCACAGGTGGAAACTGGCACACTTGGCAATTATAGTATCGTGTAGCCTGGGTTTTCATAGCATGGATTACTTATATCACTTACATATGCATTTGGAAAGGGGACATCTTCTGAAATACTCCACTAGTAGAACTTCACAGGTAGAAACTGGCACACTTGACAATTATAGTATCATGTAGCCTGGGTTTTCATAGCATGGATTACTTATATCATTTAAAAATGCATTTGGAAAGGGAACATCTTCTGAAATACTCCACTAGTAGAACTTCACAGGTGGAAACTGGCACACTTGGCAATTATAGTATCATGCAGCCTGGGTTTTCATAGCATGGATTACTTATATCATTTAAAAATGCATTTGGAAAGGGAACATCTTCTGAAATACTCTACTAGTAGAACTTCACAGGTGGGAACTGGCACACTTGGCAATTATAGTATCATGTAGCCTGTGTTTTCATAGCATGAATTACTTATATCATTTAAAAATGCATTTGGAAAGGGAACATCTTCTGAAATACTCCACTAGTAGAACTTCACAGGTGGAAACTGGCACACTTGGCAATTATAGTATCATGTAGCCTGGGTTTTCATAGCATGGATTACTTATATCATTTAAAAATGCATTTGGAAAGGGAACATCTTCTGAAATACTCCACTAGTAGAACTTCACAGGTGGAAACTGTCACACTTGGCAATTATAGTATCATGTAGCCTGGGTTTTCATAGCATGGATTACTTATATCATTTAAAAATGCATTTGGAAAGGGAACATCTTCTGAAATACTCCACTAGTAGAACTTCACAGGTGGAAACTGGCACACTTGGCAATTATAGTATCATGCTGCCTGGGTTTTCATAGCATGGATTACTTATATCATTTAAAAATGCATTTGGAAAGGGAACATCTTCTGAAATACTCCACTAGTAGAACTTCACAGGTGGAAACTGGCACACTTGGCAATTATAGTATCATGTAGCCTGGGTTTTCATAGCATGGATTACTTATATCAATTACATATGCATTTGGAAAGGGAACATCTTCTGAAATACTCCACTAATAGAACTTCACAGGTGGAAACTGGCACACTTGGCAATTATAGTATCATGCAGCCTGGGTTTTCATAGCATGGATTACTTATATCATTTAAAAATGCTTTTGGAAAGGGAACATCTTCTGAAATACTCCACTAGTAGAACTTCACAGGTAGAAACTGGCAAACTTGGCAATTATAGTATCATGTAGCCTGGGTTTTCATAGCATGGATTACTTATATCATTTACATATGCATTTGGAAAGGGAACATCTTCTGAAATACTCCACTAGTAGAACTTCACAGGTGGAAACTGGCACACTTGGCAATTATAGTATCATGCAGCCTGGGTTTTCATAGCATGGATTACTTATATCATTTAAACATGCATTTGGAAAGGGAACATCTTCTGAAATACTCCACTAGTAGAACTTCACAGGTGGAAACTGGCACACTTGGCAATTATAGTATCATGCAGCCTGGGTTTTCATAGCATGGATTACTTATATCATTTAAAAATGCATTTGGAAAGGGAACATCTTCTGAAATACTCTACTAGTAGAACTTCACAGGTGGAAACTGGCAAACTTGGCAATTATAGTATCATGTAGCCTGGGTTTTCATAGCATGGATTACTTATATCATTTAAAAATGCATTTGGAAAGGGAACATCTTCTGAAATACTCTACTAGTACAACTTCACAGGTGGAAACTGGCAAACTTGGCAATTATAGTATCATGCAGCCTGGGTTTTCATAGCATGGATTACTTATATCATTTAAAAATGCATTTGGAAAGGGAACATCTTCTGAAATACTCCACTAGTAGAACTTCACAGGTAGAAACTGGCAAACTTGGCAATTATAGTATCATGTAGCCTGGGTTTTCATAGCATGGATTACTTATATCATTTACATATGCATTTGGAAAGGGAACATCTTCTGAAATACTCCACTAGTAGAACTTCACAGGTGGAAACTGGCACACTTGGCAATTATAATACCATGTAGCCTGGGTTTTCATAGTATGGATTACTTATATCACTTACATATGCATTTGGAAAGGGAACATCTTCTGAAATACTCCACTAGTAGAACTTCACAGGTGGAAACTGGCACACTTGGCAATTATAGTATCATGTAGCCTGGGTTTTCATAGCATGGATTACTTATATCACTTACATATGCATTTGGAAAGGGAACATCTTCTGAAATACTCTACTAGTAGAACTTCACAGGTGGAAACTGGCACACTTGGCAATTATAGTATCATGCAGCCTGGGTTTTCATAGCATGGATTACTTATATCATTTAAAAATGCATTTGGAAAGGGAACATCTTCTGAAATACTCTACTAGTATAACTTCACAGGTGGAAACTGGCACACTTGGCAATTATAGTATCATGCTGCCTGGGTTTTCATAGCATGGATTACTTATATCATTTAAAAATGCATTTGGAAAGGGAACATCTTCTGAAATACTCCACTAGTAGAACTTCACAGGTGGAAATTGGCAAACTTGGCAATTATAGTATCATGTAGCCTGGGTTTTCATAGCATGGATTACTTATATCATTAAAAAATGCATTTGGAAAGGGAACATCTTCTGAAATACTCTACTAGTAGAACTTCACAGGTGGAAACTGGCAAACTTGGCATTTATAGTATCATGTAGCCTGGGTTTTCATAGCATGGATTACTTATATCATTTACATATGCATTTGGAAAGGGAACATCTACTGAAATACTCCACTAGTAGAACTTCACAGGTGGAAACTGGCACACTTGGCAATTATAGTATCGTGTAGCCTGGGTTTTCATAGCATGGATTACTTATATCACTTACATATGCATTTGGAAAGGGAACATCTTCTGAAATACTCCACTAGTAGAACTTCACAGGTAGAAACTGGCACACTTGACAATTATAGTATCATGTAGCCTGGGTTTTCATAGCATGGATTACTTATATCATTTAAAAATGCATTTGGAAAGGGAACATCTTCTGAAATACTCCACTAGTAGAACTTCACAGGTGGAAACTGGCACACTTGGCAATTATAGTATCATGCAGCCTGGGTTTTCATAGCATGGATTACTTCTATCATTTAAAAATGCATTTGGAAAGGGAACATCTTCTGAAATACTCTACTAGTAGAACTTCACAGGTGGAAACTGGCACACTTGGCAATTATAGTATCATGTAGCCTGGGTTTTCATAGCATGGGTTACTTATATCATTTAAAAATGCATTTGGAAAGGGAACATCTTCTGAAATACTCCACTAGTAGAACTTCACAGGTGGAAACTGGCACACTTGGCAATTATAGTATCATGTAGCCTGGGTTTTCATAACATGGATTACTTATATCATTTAAAAATGCATTTGGAAAGGGAACATCTTCTGAAATACTCCACTAGTAGAACTTCACAGGTGGAAACTGGCACACTTGGCAATTATAGTATCATGCAGCCTGGGTTTTCATAGCATGGATGACTTATATCATTTAAAAATGCATTTGGAAAGGGAACATCTTCTGAAATACTCCACTAGTAGAACTTCACAGGTGGAAACTGGCACACTTGGCAATTATAGTATCATGTAGCCTGGGTTTTCATAGCATGGATTACTTATATCATTTACATACGCATTTGGAAAGGGAACATCTTCTGAAATACTCCACTAGTAGAACTTCACAGGTGGAAACTGGCACACTTGGCAATTATAGTATCATGTAGCCTTGGTTTTCATAGCATGGATTACTTATATCACTTACATATGCATTTGGAAAGGGAACATCTTCTGAAATACTCCACTAGTAGAACTTCACAGGTGGAAACTGGCACACTTGGCAATTATAGTATCATGTAGCCTGGGTTTTCATAGCATGGATTACTTATATCACTTACATATGCATTTGGAAAGGGAACATCTTCTGAAATACTCTACTAGTAGAACTTCACAGGTGGAAACGGGCACACTTGGCAATTATAGTATCATGCAGCCTGGGTTTTCATAGCATGGATTACTTATATCATTTAAAAATGCATTTGGAAAGGGAACATCTTCTGAAATACTCTACTAGTAGAACTTCACAGGTGGAAACTGGCACACTTGGCAATTATAGTATCATGCTGCCTGGGTTTTCATAGCATGGATTACTTATATCATTTAAAAATGCATTTGGAAAGGGAACATCTTCTGAAATACTCCACTAGTAGAACTTCACAGGTGGAAATTGGCAAACTTGGCAATTATAGTATCATGTAGCCTGGGTTTTCATAGCATGGATTACTTATATCATTTAAAAATGCATTTGGAAAGGGAACATCTTCTGAAATACTCTACTAGTAGAACTTCACAGGTGCAAACTGGCAAACTTGGCATTTATAGTATCATGTAGCCTGGGTTTTCATAGCATGGATTACTTATATCATTTACATATGCATTTGGAAAGGGAACATCTTCTGAAATACTCCACTAGTAGAACTTCACAGGTGGAAACTGGCACACTTGGCAATTATAGTATCGTGTAGCCTGGGTTTTCATAGCATGGATTACTTATATCACTTACATATGCATTTGGAAAGGGAACATCTTCTGAAATACTCCACTAGTAGAACTTCACAGGTAGAAACTGGCACACTTGACAATTATAGTATCATGTAGCCTGGGTTTTCATAGCATGGATTACTTATATCATTTAAAAATGCATTTGGAAAGGGAACATCTTCTGAAATACTCCACTAGTAGAACTTCACAGGTGGAAACTGGCACACTTGGCAATTATAGTATCATGTAGCCTGTGTTTTCATAGCATGGATTACTTATATCATTTAAAAATGCATTTGGAAAGGGAACATCTTCTGAAATACTCTACTAGTAGAACTTCACAGGTGGAAACTGGCACACTTGGCAATTATAGTATCATGCTGCCTAGGTTTTCATAGCATGGATTACTTATATCATTTAAAAATACATTTGGAAAGGGAACATCTTCTGAAATACTCCACTAGTAGAACTTCACAGGTGGAAACTGGCACACTTGGCAATTATAGTATCATGCTGCCTGGGTTTTCATAGCATGGATTACTTATATCATTTAAAAATGCATTTGGAAAGAGAACATCTTCTGAAATACTCCACTGGTAGAACTTCAGAGGTGAAAACTGGCACACTTGGCAATTATAGTATCATGTAGCCTGGGTTTTCATAGCATGGATTACTTATATCATTTACATATGCATTTGGAAAGGGAACATCTTCTGAAATACTCCACTAGTAGAACTTCACAGGTGGAAACTGGCACACTTGCCAATTATAGTATCAGGTAGCCTGGGTTTCCATAGCATGGATTACTTATATCATTTAAAAATGCATTTGGAAAGGTAACATCTACTGAAATACTCCACTAGTAGAACTTCACAGGTGGAAACCGGCACACTTGGCAATTATAGTATCATGTAGCCTGGGTTTTCATAGCATGGATTACTTATATCATTTACATATGCATTTGGAAAGGGAACATCTTCTGAAATACTCCACTAGTAGAACTTCACAGGTGGAAACTGGCACACTTGGCAAGTAAAGTATCATGTAGCCTGGGTTTTCATAGCATGGATTACTTATATCATTTAAAAATGCATTTCGAAAAGTAACATCTTCTGAAATACTCTACTAGTAGAACTTCACAGGTGGAAACCGGCACACTTGGCAATTATAGTATCATGTAGCCTGGGTTTTCATAGCATGGATTACTTATTTCATTTAAAAATGCATTTGGAAAGGGAACATCTTCTGAAATACTCTACTAGTAGAACTTCACAGGTGGAAACTGGCACACTTGGCAATTATAGTATCATGTAGCCTGGGTTTTCATAGCATGGATTACTTATATCATTTAAAAATGCATTTGGAAAGGTAACATCTACTGAAATACTCTACTAGTAGAACTTCACAGGTGGAAATTGGCACACTTGGCAAGTAAAGTATCATGTAGCCTGGGTTTTCATAGCATGGATTACTTATATCATTTAAAAATGCATTTCGAAAGGGAACATCTTCTGAAATACTCCACTAGTAGAACTTCACAGGTGGAAACTGGCACACTTGGCAATTATAGTATCATGTAGCCTGGGTTTTCATAGCATGGATTACTTATATCATTTACATATGCATTTGGAAAGGGAACATCTTCTGAAATACTCCACTAGTAGAACTTCACAGGTGGAAACTGGCACACTTGGCAATTATAGTATCATGTAGCCTGGGTTTTCATAGCATGGATTACTTATATCATTTAAAAATGCATTTGGAAAGGGAACATCTTCTGAAATACTCTACTAGTAGAACTTCACAGGTGGAAACTGGCACACTTGGCAATTATAGTATCATGTAGCCTGGGTTTTCATAGCATGGATTACTTATATCATTTACATACGCATTTGGAAAGGGAACATCTTCTGAAATACTCCACTAGTAGAACTTCACAGGTGGAAACTGGCACACTTGGCAATTATAGTATCATGTAGCCTGGGTTTTCATAGCATGGATTACTTATATCATTTACATATGCATTTGGAAAGGGAACATCTTCTGAAATACTCCACTAGTAGAACTTCACAGGAAAAAAACTGGCACACTTGGCAATTATAGTATCATGTAGCCTGGGTTTTCATAGCATGGATTACTTATATCATTTACATATGCATTTGGAAAGGGAACTTCTTCTGAAATACTCTACTAGTAGAACTTCACAGGTGGAAACTGGCACACTTGGCAATTATAGTATCATGTAGCCTGGGTTTTCATAGCATGGATTACTTATATATTTTAAAAATGCATTTGGAAAGGGAACATCTTCTGAAATACTCCACTAGTAGAACTTCACAGGTGGAAACTGGCACACTTGGCAATTATAGTATCATGTAGCCTGGGTTTTCATAGCATGGATTACTTATATCATTTAAAAATGCATTTGGAAAGGGAACATCTTCTGAAATACTCCACTAGTAGAACTTCACAGGTGGAAACTGGCACACTTGGCAATTATAGTATCATGTAGCCTGGGTTTTCATAGCATGGATTACTTATATCATTTAAAAATGCATTTGGAAAGGGAACATCTTCTGAAATACTCCACTAGTAGAACTTCACAGGTGGAAACTGGCACACTTGGCAATTATAGTATCATGTAGCCTGGGTTTTCATAGCATGGATTACTTATATCATTTACATACGCATTTGGAAAGGGAACATCTTCTGAAATACTCCACTAGTAGAACTTCACAGGTGGAAACTGGCACACTTGGCAATTATAGTATCATGTAGCCTGGGTTTTCATAGCATGGATTACTTATATCATTTAAAAATGCATTTGGAAAGGAAACATCTACTGAAATACTCCACTAGTAGAACTTCACAGGTGGAAACTGGCACACTTGGCAATTATAGTATCATGTAGCCTGGGTTTTCATAGCATGGATTACTTATATCATTTACATACGCATTTGGAAAGGGAACATCTTCTGAAATACTCCACTAGTAGAACTTCACAGGTGGAAACTGGCACACTTGGCAATTATAGTATCATGTAGCCTGGGTTTTCATAGCATGGATTACTTATATCATTTAAAAATGCATTTGGAAAGGGAACATCTTCTGAAATACTCTACTAGTAGAACTTCACAGGTGGAAACTGGCACACTTGGCAATTATAGTATCATGTAGCCTGGGTTTTCATAGCATGGATTACTTATATCATTTAAAAATGCATTTGGAAAGGTAACATCTACTGAAATACTCTACTAGTAGAACTTCACAGGTGGAAACTGGCACACTTGGCAAGTAAAGTATCATGTAGCCTGGGTTTTCATAGCATGGATTACTTATATCATTTACATATGCATTTGGAAAGGGAACATCTTCTGAAATACTCAACTAGTAGAACTTCACAGGTGGAAACTGGCACACTTGGCAATTATAGTATCATGTAGCCTGGGTTTTCATAGCATGGATTACTTATATCATTTAAAAATGCATTTGGAAAGGGAACATCTTCTGAAATACTCCACTAGTAGAACTTCACAGGTGGAAACTGGCACACTTGGCAATTATAGTATCATGTAGCCTGTGTTTTCATAGCATGGATTACTTATATCATTTAAAAATGCATCTGGAAAGGGAACATCTTCTGAAATACTCTACTAGTAGAACTTCACAGGTGGAAACTGGCACACTTGGCAATTATAGTATCATGCAGCCTGGGTTTTCATAGCATGGATTACTTATATCATTTAAAAATGCATTTGGAAAGGGAACATCTTCTGAAATACTCCACTAGTAGAACTTCACAGGTGAAAACTGGCACACTTGGCAATTATAGTATCATGCTGCCTGGGTTTTCATAGCATGGATTACTTATATCATTTAAAAATGCATTTGGAAAGGGAACATCTTCTGAAATACTCCACTGGTAGAACTTCACAGGTGGAAACTGGCACACTTGGCAATTATAGTATCATGTAGCCTGGGTTTTCATAGCATGGATTACTTATATCACTTACATATGCATTTGGAAAGGGAACATCTTCTGAAATACTCCACTAGTAGAACTTCACAGGTGGAAACTGGCACACTTGCCAATTATAGTATCATGTAGCCTGGGTTTTCATAGCATGGATTACTTATATCATTTACATATGCATTTGGAAAGGGAACATCTTCTGAAATACTCCACTAGTAGAACTTCACAGGTGGAAACTGGCACACTTGCCAATTATAGTATCAGGTAGCCTGGGTTTTCATAGCATGGATTACTTATATCATTTAAAAATGCATTTGGAAAGGAAACATCTACTGAAATACTCCACTAGTAGAACTTCACAGGTGGAAACTGGCACACTTGGCAATTATAGTATCATGTAGCCTGGGTTTTCATAGCATGGATTACTTATATCATTTACATACGCATTTGGAAAGGGAACATCTTCTGAAATACTCCACTAGTAGAACTTCACAGGTGGAAACTGGCACACTTGGCAATTATAGTATCATGTAGCCTGGGTTTTCATAGCATGGATTACTTATATCATTTAAAAATGCATTTGGAAAGGGAACATCTTCTGAAATACTCTACTAGTAGAACTTCACAGGTGGAAACTGGCACACTTGGCAATTATAGTATCATGTAGCCTGGGTTTTCATAGCATGGATTACTTATATCATTTAAAAATGCATTTGGAAAGGTAACATCTACTGAAATACTCTACTAGTAGAACTTCACAGGTGGAAACTGGCACACTTGGCAAGTAAAGTATCATGTAGCCTGGGTTTTCATAGCATGTATTACTTATATCATTTACATATGCATTTGGAAAGGGAACATCTTCTGAAATACTCAACTAGTAGAACTTCACAGGTGGAAACTGGCACACTTGGCAATTATAGTATCATGTAGCCTGGGTTTTCATAGCATGGATTACTTATATCATTTAAAAATGCATTTGGAAAGGGAACATCTTCTGAAATACTCCACTAGTAGAACTTCACAGGTGGAAACTGGCACACTTGGCAATTATAGTATCATGTAGCCTGTGTTTTCATAGCATGGATTACTTATATCATTTAAAAATGCATTTGGAAAGGGAACATCTTCTGAAATACTCTACTAGTAGAACTTCACAGGTGGAAACTGGCACACTTGGCAATTATAGTATCATGCTGCCTGGGTTTTCATAGCATGGATTACTTATATCATTTAAAAATACATTTGGAAAGGGAACATCTTCTGAAATACTCCACTAGTAGAACTTCACAGGTGGAAACTGGCACACTTGGCAATTATAGTATCATGCTGCCTGGGTTTTCATAGCATGGATTACTTATATCATTTAAAAATGCATTTGGAAAGAGAACATCTTCTGAAATACTCCACTGGTAGAACTTCAGAGGTGAAAACTGGCACACTTGGCAATTATAGTATCATGTAGCCTGGGTTTTCATAGCATGGATTACTTATATCATTTACATATGCATTTGGAAAGGGAACATCTTCTGAAATACTCCACTAGTAGAACTTCACAGGTGGAAACTGGCACACTTGCCAATTATAGTATCAGGTAGCCTGGGTTTCCATAGCATGGATTACTTATATCATTTAAAAATGCATTTGGAAAGGTAACATCTACTGAAATACTCCACTAGTAGAACTTCACAGGTGGAAACCGGCACACTTGGCAATTATAGTATCATGTAGCCTGGGTTTTCATAGCATGGATTACTTATATCATTTACATATGCATTTGGAAAGGGAACATCTTCTGAAATACTCCACTAGTAGAACTTCACAGGTGGAAACTGGCACACTTGGCAAGTAAAGTATCATGTAGCCTGGGTTTTCATAGCATGGATTACTTATATCATTTAAAAATGCATTTCGAAAAGTAACATCTTCTGAAATACTCTACTAGTAGAACTTCACAGGTGGAAACCGGCACACTTGGCAATTATAGTATCATGTAGCCTGGGTTTTCATAGCATGGATTACTTATTTCATTTAAAAATGCATTTGGAAAGGGAACATCTTCTGAAATACTCTACTAGTAGAACTTCACAGGTGGAAACTGGCACACTTGGCAATTATAGTATCATGTAGCTTGGGTTTTCATAGCATGGATTACTTATATCATTTAAAAATGCATTTGGAAAGGTAACATCTACTGAAATACTCTACTAGTAGAACTTCACAGGTGGAAATTGGCACACTTGGCAAGTAAAGTATCATGTAGCCTGGGTTTTCATAGCATGGATTACTTATATCATTTAAAAATGCATTTCGAAAGGGAACATCTTCTGAAATACTCCACTAGTAGAACTTCACAGGTGGAAACTGGCACACTTGGCAATTATAGTATCATGTAGCCTGGGTTTTCATAGCATGGATTACTTATATCATTTACATATGCATTTGGAAAGGGAACATCTTCTGAAATACTCCACTAGTAGAACTTCACAGGTGGAAACTGGCACACTTGGCAATTATAGTATCATGTAGCCTGGGTTTTCATAGCATGGATTACTTATATCATTTAAAAATGCATTTGGAAAGGGAACATCTTCTGAAATACTCTACTAGTAGAACTTCACAGGTGGAAACTGGCACACTTGGCAATTATAGTATCATGTAGCCTGGGTTTTCATAGCATGGATTACTTATATCATTTACATACGCATTTGGAAAGGGAACATCTTCTGAAATACTCCACTAGTAGAACTTCACAGGTGGAAACTGGCACACTTGGCAATTATAGTATCATGTAGCCTGGGTTTTCATAGCATGGATTACTTATATCATTTACATATGCATTTGGAAAGGGAACATCTTCTGAAATACTCCACTAGTAGAACTTCACAGGAAAAAAACTGGCACACTTGGCAATTATAGTATCATGTAGCCTGGGTTTTCATAGCATGGATTACTTATATCATTTACATATGCATTTGGAAAGGGAACTTCTTCTGAAATACTCTACTAGTAGAACTTCACAGGTGGAAACTGGCACACTTGGCAATTATAGTATCATGTAGCCTGGGTTTTCATAGCATGGATTACTTATATATTTTAAAAATGCATTTGGAAAGGGAACATCTTCTGAAATACTCCACTAGTAGAACTTCACAGGTGGAAACTGGCACACTTGGCAATTATAGTATCATGTAGCCTGGGTTTTCATAGCATGGATTACTTATATCATTTAAAAATGCATTTGGAAAGGGAACATCTTCTGAAATACTCCACTAGTAGAACTTCACAGGTGGAAACTGGCACACTTGGCAATTATAGTATCATGTAGCCTGGGTTTTCATAGCATGGATTACTTATATCATTTAAAAATGCATTTGGAAAGGGAACATCTTCTGAAATACTCCACTAGTAGAACTTCACAGGTGGAAACTGGCACACTTGGCAATTATAGTATCATGTAGCCTGGGTTTTCATAGCATGGATTACTTATATCATTTACATACGCATTTGGAAAGGGAACATCTTCTGAAATACTCCACTAGTAGAACTTCACAGGTGGAAACTGGCACACTTGGCAATTATAGTATCATGTAGCCTGGGTTTTCATAGCATGGATTACTTATATCATTTAAAAATGCATTTGGAAAGGTAACATCTACTGAAATACTCCACTAGTAGAACTTCACAGGTGGAAACTGGCACACTTGGCAATTATAGTATCAGGTAGCCTGGGTTTTCATAGCATGGATTACTTATATCATTTAAAAATGCATTTGGAAAGGGAACATCTTCTGAAATACTCCACTAGTAGAACTTCACAGGTGGAAACTGGCACACTTGGCAATTATAGTATCATGTAGCCTGGGTTTTCATAGCATGGATTACTTATATCACTTACATATGCATTTGGAAAGGGAACATCTTCGGAAATATTCCACTAGTAGAACTTCACAGGTGGAAACTGGCACACTTGGCAATTATAGTATCATGTAGCCTGGGTTTTCATAGCATGGATTACTTATATCATTTACATACGCATTTGGAAAGGGAACATCGTCTGAAATACTCCACTAGTAGAACTTCACAGGTGGAAACTGGCACACTTGGCAATTATAGTATCATGTAGCCTGGGTTTTCATAGCATGGATTACTTATATCATTTAAAAATGCATTTGGAAAGGGAACATCTTCTGAAATACTCCACTAGTAGAACTTCACAGGTGGAAACTGGCACACTTGGCAATTATAGTATCATGCAGCCTGGGTTTTCATAGAATGGATTACTTATATCATTTAAAAATGCATTTGGAAAGGGAACATCTTCTGAAATACTCCACTAGTAGAACTTCACAGGTGGAAACTGGCACACTTGGCAATTATAGTATCATGCAGCCTGGGTTTTCATAGCATGGATTACTTATATCACTTACATATGCATTTGGAAAGGGAACATCTTCTGAAATACTCCACTAGTAGAACTTCACAGGTGGAAACTGGCAAACTTGGCAATTATAGTATCATGTAACCTGGGTTTTCATAGCATGGATTACTTATATCATTTACATATGCATTTGGAAAGGGAACATCTTCTGAAATACTCCACTAGTAGAACTTCACAGGTGGAAACTGGCACACTTGGCAATTATAGTATCGTGTAGCCTGGGTTTTCATAGCATGGATTACTTATATCACTTACATATGCATTTGGAAAGGGGACATCTTCTGAAATACTCCACTAGTAGAACTTCACAGGTAGAAACTGGCACACTTGACAATTATAGTATCATGTAGCCTGGGTTTTCATAGCATGGATTACTTATATCATTTAAAAATGCATTTGGAAAGGGAACATCTTCTGAAATACTCCACTAGTAGAACTTCACAGGTGGAAACTGGCACACTTGGCAATTATAGTATCATGCAGCCTGGGTTTTCATAGCATGGATTACTTATATCATTTAAAAATGCATTTGGAAAGGGAACATCTTCTGAAATACTCTACTAGTAGAACTTCACAGGTGGGAACTGGCACACTTGGCAATTATAGTATCATGTAGCCTGTGTTTTCATAGCATGAATTACTTATATCATTTAAAAATGCATTTGGAAAGGGAACATCTTCTGAAATACTCCACTAGTAGAACTTCACAGGTGGAAACTGGCACACTTGGCAATTATAGTATCATGTAGCCTGGGTTTTCATAGCATGGATTACTTATATCATTTAAAAATGCATTTGGAAAGGGAACATCTTCTGAAATACTCCACTAGTAGAACTTCACAGGTGGAAACTGTCACACTTGGCAATTATAGTATCATGTAGCCTGGGTTTTCATAGCATGGATTACTTATATCATTTAAAAATGCATTTGGAAAGGGAACATCTTCTGAAATACTCCACTAGTAGAACTTCACAGGTGGAAACTGGCACACTTGGCAATTATAGTATCATGCTGCCTGGGTTTTCATAGCATGGATTACTTATATCATTTAAAAATGCATTTGGAAAGGGAACATCTTCTGAAATACTCCACTAGTAGAACTTCACAGGTGGAAACTGGCACACTTGGCAATTATAGTATCATGTAGCCTGGGTTTTCATAGCATGGATTACTTATATCAATTACATATGCATTTGGAAAGGGAACATCTTCTGAAATACTCCACTAATAGAACTTCACAGGTGGAAACTGGCACACTTGGCAATTATAGTATCATGCAGCCTGGGTTTTCATAGCATGGATTACTTATATCATTTAAAAATGCTTTTGGAAAGGGAACATCTTCTGAAATACTCCACTAGTAGAACTTCACAGGTAGAAACTGGCAAACTTGGCAATTATAGTATCATGTAGCCTGGGTTTTCATAGCATGGATTACTTATATCATTTACATATGCATTTGGAAAGGGAACATCTTCTGAAATACTCCACTAGTAGAACTTCACAGGTGGAAACTGGCACACTTGGCAATTATAGTATCATGCAGCCTGGGTTTTCATAGCATGGATTACTTATATCATTTAAACATGCATTTGGAAAGGGAACATCTTCTGAAATACTCCACTAGTAGAACTTCACAGGTGGAAACTGGCACACTTGGCAATTATAGTATCATGCAGCCTGGGTTTTCATAGCATGGATTACTTATATCATTTAAAAATGCATTTGGAAAGGGAACATCTTCTGAAATACTCTACTAGTAGAACTTCACAGGTGGAAACTGGCAAACTTGGCAATTATAGTATCATGTAGCCTGGGTTTTCATAGCATGGATTACTTATATCATTTAAAAATGCATTTGGAAAGGGAACATCTTCTGAAATACTCTACTAGTACAACTTCACAGGTGGAAACTGGCAAACTTGGCAATTATAGTATCATGCAGCCTGGGTTTTCATAGCATGGATTACTTATATCATTTAAAAATGCATTTGGAAAGGGAACATCTTCTGAAATACTCCACTAGTAGAACTTCACAGGTAGAAACTGGCAAACTTGGCAATTATAGTATCATGTAGCCTGGGTTTTCATAGCATGGATTACTTATATCATTTACATATGCATTTGGAAAGGGAACATCTTCTGAAATACTCCACTAGTAGAACTTCACAGGTGGAAACTGGCACACTTGGCAATTATAATACCATGTAGCCTGGGTTTTCATAGCATGGATTACTTATATCACTTACATATGCATTTGGAAAGGGAACATCTTCTGAAATACTCCACTAGTAGAACTTCACAGGTGGAAACTGGCACACTTGGCAATTATAGTATCATGTAGCCTGGGTTTTCATAGCATGGATTACTTATATCACTTACATATGCATTTGGAAAGGGAACATCTTCTGAAATACTCTACTAGTAGAACTTCACAGGTGGAAACTGGCACACTTGGCAATTATAGTATCATGCAGCCTGGGTTTTCATAGCATGGATTACTTATATCATTTAAAAATGCATTTGGAAAGGGAACATCTTCTGAAATACTCTACTAGTAGAACTTCACAGGTGGAAACTGGCACACTTGGCAATTATAGTATCATGCTGCCTGGGTTTTCATAGCATGGATTACTTATATCATTTAAAAATGCATTTGGAAAGGGAACATCTTCTGAAATACTCCACTAGTAGAACTTCACAGGTGGAAATTGGCAAACTTGGCAATTATAGTATCATGTAGCCTGGGTTTTCATAGCATGGATTACTTATATCATTAAAAAATGCATTTGGAAAGGGAACATCTTCTGAAATACTCTACTAGTAGAACTTCACAGGTGGAAACTGGCAAACTTGGCATTTATAGTATCATGTAGCCTGGGTTTTCATAGCATGGATTACTTATATCATTTACATATGCATTTGGAAAGGGAACATCTACTGAAATACTCCACTAGTAGAACTTCACAGGTGGAAACTGGCACACTTGGCAATTATAGTATCGTGTAGCCTGGGTTTTCATAGCATGGATTACTTATATCACTTACATATGCATTTGGAAAGGGAACATCTTCTGAAATACTCCACTAGTAGAACTTCACAGGTAGAAACTGGCACACTTGACAATTATAGTATCATGTAGCCTGGGTTTTCATAGCATGGATTACTTATATCATTTAAAAATGCATTTGGAAAGGGAACATCTTCTGAAATACTCCACTAGTAGAACTTCACAGGTGGAAACTGGCACACTTGGCAATTATAGTATCATGCAGCCTGGGTTTTCATAGCATGGATTACTTCTATCATTTAAAAATGCATTTGGAAAGGGAACATCTTCTGAAATACTCTACTAGTAGAACTTCACAGGTGGAAACTGGCACACTTGGCAATTATAGTATCATGTAGCCTGGGTTTTCATAGCATGGGTTACTTATATCATTTAAAAATGCATTTGGAAAGGGAACATCTTCTGAAATACTCCACTAGTAGAACTTCACAGGTGGAAACTGGCACACTTGGCAATTATAGTATCATGTAGCCTGGGTTTTCATAACATGGATTACTTATATCATTTAAAAATGCATTTGGAAAGGGAACATCTTCTGAAATACTCCACTAGTAGAACTTCACAGGTGGAAACTGGCACACTTGGCAATTATAGTATCATGCAGCCTGGGTTTTCATAGCATGGATTACTTATATCATTTAAAAATGCATTTGGAAAGGGAACATCTTCTGAAATACTCCACTAGTAGAACTTCACAGGTGGAAACTGGCACACTTGGCAATTATAGTATCATGTAGCCTGGGTTTTCATAGCATGGATTACTTATATCATTTACATACGCATTTGGAAAGGGAACATCTTCTGAAATACTCCACTAGTAGAACTTCACAGGTGGAAACTGGCACACTTGGCAATTATAGTATCATGTAGCCTGGGTTTTCATAGCATGGATTACTTATATCACTTACATATGCATTTGGAAAGGGAACATCTTCTGAAATACTCCACTAGTAGAACTTCACAGGTGGAAACTGGCACACTTGGCAATTATAGTATCATGTAGCCTGGGTTTTCATAGCATGGATTACTTATATCACTTACATATGCATTTGGAAAGGGAACATCTTCTGAAATACTCTACTAGTAGAACTTCACAGGTGGAAACGGGCACACTTGGCAATTATAGTATCATGCAGCCTGGGTTTTCATAGCATGGATTACTTATATCATTTAAAAATGCATTTGGAAAGGGAACATCTTCTGAAATACTCTACTAGTAGAACTTCACAGGTGGAAACTGGCACACTTGGCAATTATAGTATCATGCTGCCTGGGTTTTCATAGCATGGATTACTTATATCATTTAAAAATGCATTTGGAAAGGGAACATCTTCTGAAATACTCCACTAGTAGAACTTCACAGGTGGAAATTGGCAAACTTGGCAATTATAGTATCATGTAGCCTGGGTTTTCATAGCATGGATTACTTATATCATTTAAAAATGCATTTGGAAAGGGAACATCTTCTGAAATACTCTACTAGTAGAACTTCACAGGTGCAAACTGGCAAACTTGGCATTTATAGTATCATGTAGCCTGGGTTTTCATAGCATGGATTACTTATATCATTTACATATGCATTTGGAAAGGGAACATCTTCTGAAATACTCCACTAGTAGAACTTCACAGGTGGAAACTGGCACACTTGGCAATTATAGTATCGTGTAGCCTGGGTTTTCATAGCATGGATTACTTATATCACTTACATATGCATTTGGAAAGGGAACATCTTCTGAAATACTCCACTAGTAGAACTTCACAGGTAGAAACTGGCACACTTGACAATTATAGTATCATGTAGCCTGGGTTTTCATAGCATGGATTACTTATATCATTTAAAAATGCATTTGGAAAGGGAACATCTTCTGAAATACTCCACTAGTAGAACTTCACAGGTGGAAACTGGCACACTTGGCAATTATAGTATCATGTAGCCTGTGTTTTCATAGCATGGATTACTTATATCATTTAAAAATGCATTTGGAAAGGGAACATCTTCTGAAATACTCTACTAGTAGAACTTCACAGGTGGAAACTGGCACACTTGGCAATTATAGTATCATGCTGCCTGGGTTTTCATAGCATGGATTACTTATATCATTTAAAAATACATTTGGAAAGGGAACATCTTCTGAAATACTCCACTAGTAGAACTTCACAGGTGGAAACTGGCACACTTGGCAATTATAGTATCATGCTGCCTGGGTTTTCATAGCATGGATTACTTATATCATTTAAAAATGCATTTGGAAAGAGAACATCTTCTGAAATACTCCACTGGTAGAACTTCAGAGGTGAAAACTGGCACACTTGGCAATTATAGTATCATGTAGCCTGGGTTTTCATAGCATGGATTACTTATATCATTTACATATGCATTTGGAAAGGGAACATCTTCTGAAATACTCCACTAGTAGAACTTCACAGGTGGAAACTGGCACACTTGCCAATTATAGTATCAGGTAGCCTGGGTTTCCATAGCATGGATTACTTATATCATTTAAAAATGCATTTGGAAAGGTAACATCTACTGAAATACTCCACTAGTAGAACTTCACAGGTGGAAACCGGCACACTTGGCAATTATAGTATCATGTAGCCTGGGTTTTCATAGCATGGATTACTTATATCATTTACATATGCATTTGGAAAGGGAACATCTTCTGAAATACTCCACTAGTAGAACTTCACAGGTGGAAACTGGCACACTTGGCAAGTAAAGTATCATGTAGCCTGGGTTTTCATAGCATGGATTACTTATATCATTTAAAAATGCATTTCGAAAAGTAACATCTTCTGAAATACTCTACTAGTAGAACTTCACAGGTGGAAACCGGCACACTTGGCAATTATAGTATCATGTAGCCTGGGTTTTCATAGCATGGATTACTTATTTCATTTAAAAATGCATTTGGAAAGGGAACATCTTCTGAAATACTCTACTAGTAGAACTTCACAGGTGGAAACTGGCACACTTGGCAATTATAGTATCATGTAGCCTGGGTTTTCATAGCATGGATTACTTATATCATTTAAAAATGCATTTGGAAAGGTAACATCTACTGAAATACTCTACTAGTAGAACTTCACAGGTGGAAATTGGCACACTTGGCAAGTAAAGTATCATGTAGCCTGGGTTTTCATAGCATGGATTACTTATATCATTTAAAAATGCATTTCGAAAGGGAACATCTTCTGAAATACTCCACTAGTAGAACTTCACAGGTGGAAACTGGCACACTTGGCAATTATAGTATCATGTAGCCTGGGTTTTCATAGCATGGATTACTTATATCATTTACATATGCATTTGGAAAGGGAACATCTTCTGAAATACTCCACTAGTAGAACTTCACAGGTGGAAACTGGCACACTTGGCAATTATAGTATCATGTAGCCTGGGTTTTCATAGCATGGATTACTTATATCATTTAAAAATGCATTTGGAAAGGGAACATCTTCTGAAATACTCTACTAGTAGAACTTCACAGGTGGAAACTGGCACACTTGGCAATTATAGTATCATGTAGCCTGGGTTTTCATAGCATGGATTACTTATATCATTTACATACGCATTTGGAAAGGGAACATCTTCTGAAATACTCCACTAGTAGAACTTCACAGGTGGAAACTGGCACACTTGGCAATTATAGTATCATGTAGCCTGGGTTTTCATAGCATGGATTACTTATATCATTTACATATGCATTTGGAAAGGGAACATCTTCTGAAATACTCCACTAGTAGAACTTCACAGGAAAAAAACTGGCACACTTGGCAATTATAGTATCATGTAGCCTGGGTTTTCATAGCATGGATTACTTATATCATTTACATATGCATTTGGAAAGGGAACTTCTTCTGAAATACTCTACTAGTAGAACTTCACAGGTGGAAACTGGCACACTTGGCAATTATAGTATCATGTAGCCTGGGTTTTCATAGCATGGATTACTTATATATTTTAAAAATGCATTTGGAAAGGGAACATCTTCTGAAATACTCCACTAGTAGAACTTCACAGGTGGAAACTGGCACACTTGGCAATTATAGTATCATGTAGCCTGGGTTTTCATAGCATGGATTACTTATATCATTTAAAAATGCATTTGGAAAGGGAACATCTTCTGAAATACTCCACTAGTAGAACTTCACAGGTGGAAACTGGCACACTTGGCAATTATAGTATCATGTAGCCTGGGTTTTCATAGCATGGATTACTTATATCATTTAAAAATGCATTTGGAAAGGGAACATCTTCTGAAATACTCCACTAGTAGAACTTCACAGGTGGAAACTGGCACACTTGGCAATTATAGTATCATGTAGCCTGGGTTTTCATAGCATGGATTACTTATATCATTTACATACGCATTTGGAAAGGGAACATCTTCTGAAATACTCCACTAGTAGAACTTCACAGGTGGAAACTGGCACACTTGGCAATTATAGTATCATGTAGCCTGGGTTTTCATAGCATGGATTACTTATATCATTTAAAAATGCATTTGGAAAGGTAACATCTACTGAAATACTCCACTAGTAGAACTTCACAGGTGGAAACTGGCACACTTGGCAATTATAGTATCAGGTAGCCTGGGTTTTCATAGCATGGATTACTTATATCATTTAAAAATGCATTTGGAAAGGGAACATCTTCTGAAATACTCCACTAGTAGAACTTCACAGGTGGAAACTGGCACACTTGGCAATTATAGTATCATGTAGCCTGGGTTTTCATAGCATGGATTACTTATATCACTTACATATGCATTTGGAAAGGGAACATCTTCGGAAATATTCCACTAGTAGAACTTCACAGGTGGAAACTGGCACACTTGGCAATTATAGTATCATGTAGCCTGGGTTTTCATAGCATGGATTACTTATATCATTTACATACGCATTTGGAAAGGGAACATCGTCTGAAATACTCCACTAGTAGAACTTCACAGGTGGAAACTGGCACACTTGGCAATTATAGTATCATGTAGCCTGGGTTTTCATAGCATGGATTACTTATATCATTTAAAAATGCATTTGGAAAGGGAACATCTTCTGAAATACTCCACTAGTAGAACTTCACAGGTGGAAACTGGCACACTTGGCAATTATAGTATCATGCAGCCTGGGTTTTCATAGAATGGATTACTTATATCATTTAAAAATGCATTTGGAAAGGGAACATCTTCTGAAATACTCCACTAGTAGAACTTCACAGGTGGAAACTGGCACACTTGGCAATTATAGTATCATGCAGCCTGGGTTTTCATAGCATGGATTACTTATATCACTTACATATGCATTTGGAAAGGGAACATCTTCTGAAATACTCCACTAGTAGAACTTCACAGGTGGAAACTGGCAAACTTGGCAATTATAGTATCATGTAACCTGGGTTTTCATAGCATGGATTACTTATATCATTTACATATGCATTTGGAAAGGGAACATCTTCTGAAATACTCCACTAGTAGAACTTCACAGGTGGAAACTGGCACACTTGGCAATTATAGTATCGTGTAGCCTGGGTTTTCATAGCATGGATTACTTATATCACTTACATATGCATTTGGAAAGGGGACATCTTCTGAAATACTCCACTAGTAGAACTTCACAGGTAGAAACTGGCACACTTGACAATTATAGTATCATGTAGCCTGGGTTTTCATAGCATGGATTACTTATATCATTTAAAAATGCATTTGGAAAGGGAACATCTTCTGAAATACTCCACTAGTAGAACTTCACAGGTGGAAACTGGCACACTTGGCAATTATAGTATCATGCAGCCTGGGTTTTCATAGCATGGATTACTTATATCATTTAAAAATGCATTTGGAAAGGGAACATCTTCTGAAATACTCTACTAGTAGAACTTCACAGGTGGGAACTGGCACACTTGGCAATTATAGTATCATGTAGCCTGTGTTTTCATAGCATGAATTACTTATATCATTTAAAAATGCATTTGGAAAGGGAACATCTTCTGAAATACTCCACTAGTAGAACTTCACAGGTGGAAACTGGCACACTTGGCAATTATAGTATCATGTAGCCTGGGTTTTCATAGCATGGATTACTTATATCATTTAAAAATGCATTTGGAAAGGGAACATCTTCTGAAATACTCCACTAGTAGAACTTCACAGGTGGAAACTGTCACACTTGGCAATTATAGTATCATGTAGCCTGGGTTTTCATAGCATGGATTACTTATATCATTTAAAAATGCATTTGGAAAGGGAACATCTTCTGAAATACTCCACTAGTAGAACTTCACAGGTGGAAACTGGCACACTTGGCAATTATAGTATCATGCTGCCTGGGTTTTCATAGCATGGATTACTTATATCATTTAAAAATGCATTTGGAAAGGGAACATCTTCTGAAATACTCCACTAGTAGAACTTCACAGGTGGAAACTGGCACACTTGGCAATTATAGTATCATGTAGCCTGGGTTTTCATAGCATGGATTACTTATATCAATTACATATGCATTTGGAAAGGGAACATCTTCTGAAATACTCCACTAATAGAACTTCACAGGTGGAAACTGGCACACTTGGCAATTATAGTATCATGCAGCCTGGGTTTTCATAGCATGGATTACTTATATCATTTAAAAATGCTTTTGGAAAGGGAACATCTTCTGAAATACTCCACTAGTAGAACTTCACAGGTAGAAACTGGCAAACTTGGCAATTATAGTATCATGTAGCCTGGGTTTTCATAGCATGGATTACTTATATCATTTACATATGCATTTGGAAAGGGAACATCTTCTGAAATACTCCACTAGTAGAACTTCACAGGTGGAAACTGGCACACTTGGCAATTATAGTATCATGCAGCCTGGGTTTTCATAGCATGGATTACTTATATCATTTAAACATGCATTTGGAAAGGGAACATCTTCTGAAATACTCCACTAGTAGAACTTCACAGGTGGAAACTGGCACACTTGGCAATTATAGTATCATGCAGCCTGGGTTTTCATAGCATGGATTACTTATATCATTTAAAAATGCATTTGGAAAGGGAACATCTTCTGAAATACTCTACTAGTAGAACTTCACAGGTGGAAACTGGCAAACTTGGCAATTATAGTATCATGTAGCCTGGGTTTTCATAGCATGGATTACTTATATCATTTAAAAATGCATTTGGAAAGGGAACATCTTCTGAAATACTCTACTAGTACAACTTCACAGGTGGAAACTGGCAAACTTGGCAATTATAGTATCATGCAGCCTGGGTTTTCATAGCATGGATTACTTATATCATTTAAAAATGCATTTGGAAAGGGAACATCTTCTGAAATACTCCACTAGTAGAACTTCACAGGTAGAAACTGGCAAACTTGGCAATTATAGTATCATGTAGCCTGGGTTTTCATAGCATGGATTACTTATATCATTTACATATGCATTTGGAAAGGGAACATCTTCTGAAATACTCCACTAGTAGAACTTCACAGGTGGAAACTGGCACACTTGGCAATTATAATACCATGTAGCCTGGGTTTTCATAGCATGGATTACTTATATCACTTACATATGCATTTGGAAAGGGAACATCTTCTGAAATACTCCACTAGTAGAACTTCACAGGTGGAAACTGGCACACTTGGCAATTATAGTATCATGTAGCCTGGGTTTTCATAGCATGGATTACTTATATCACTTACATATGCATTTGGAAAGGGAACATCTTCTGAAATACTCTACTAGTAGAACTTCACAGGTGGAAACTGGCACACTTGGCAATTATAGTATCATGCAGCCTGGGTTTTCATAGCATGGATTACTTATATCATTTAAAAATGCATTTGGAAAGGGAACATCTTCTGAAATACTCTACTAGTAGAACTTCACAGGTGGAAACTGGCACACTTGGCAATTATAGTATCATGCTGCCTGGGTTTTCATAGCATGGATTACTTATATCATTTAAAAATGCATTTGGAAAGGGAACATCTTCTGAAATACTCCACTAGTAGAACTTCACAGGTGGAAATTGGCAAACTTGGCAATTATAGTATCATGTAGCCTGGGTTTTCATAGCATGGATTACTTATATCATTTAAAAATGCATTTGGAAAGGGAACATCTTCTGAAATACTCTACTAGTAGAACTTCACAGGTGGAAACTGGCAAACTTGGCATTTATAGTATCATGTAGCCTGGGTTTTCATAGCATGGATTACTTATATCATTTACATATGCATTTGGAAAGGGAACATCTACTGAAATACTCCACTAGTAGAACTTCACAGGTGGAAACTGGCACACTTGGCAATTATAGTATCGTGTAGCCTGGGTTTTCATAGCATGGATTACTTATATCACTTACATATGCATTTGGAAAGGGAACATCTTCTGAAATACTCCACTAGTAGAACTTCACAGGTAGAAACTGGCACACTTGACAATTATAGTATCATGTAGCCTGGGTTTTCATAGCATGGATTACTTATATCATTTAAAAATGCATTTGGAAAGGGAACATCTTCTGAAATACTCCACTAGTAGAACTTCACAGGTGGAAACTGGCACACTTGGCAATTATAGTATCATGCAGCCTGGGTTTTCATAGCATGGATTACTTCTATCATTTAAAAATGCATTTGGAAAGGGAACATCTTCTGAAATACTCTACTAGTAGAACTTCACAGGTGGAAACTGGCACACTTGGCAATTATAGTATCATGTAGCCTGGGTTTTCATAGCATGGGTTACTTATATCATTTAAAAATGCATTTGGAAAGGGAACATCTTCTGAAATACTCCACTAGTAGAACTTCACAGGTGGAAACTGGCACACTTGGCAATTATAGTATCATGTAGCCTGGGTTTTCATAACATGGATTACTTATATCATTTAAAAATGCATTTGGAAAGGGAACATCTTCTGAAATACTCCACTAGTAGAACTTCACAGGTGGAAACTGGCACACTTGGCAATTATAGTATCATGCAGCCTGGGTTTTCATAGCATGGATTACTTATATCATTTAAAAATGCATTTGGAAAGGGAACATCTTCTGAAATACTCCACTAGTAGAACTTCACAGGTGGAAACTGGCACACTTGGCAATTATAGTATCATGTAGCCTGGGTTTTCATAGCATGGATTACTTATATCATTTACATACGCATTTGGAAAGGGAACATCTTCTGAAATACTCCACTAGTAGAACTTCACAGGTGGAAACTGGCACACTTGGCAATTATAGTATCATGTAGCCTGGGTTTTCATAGCATGGATTACTTATATCACTTACATATGCATTTGGAAAGGGAACATCTTCTGAAATACTCCACTAGTAGAACTTCACAGGTGGAAACTGGCACACTTGGCAATTATAGTATCATGTAGCCTGGGTTTTCATAGCATGGATTACTTATATCACTTACATATGCATTTGGAAAGGGAACATCTTCTGAAATACTCTACTAGTAGAACTTCACAGGTGGAAACGGGCACACTTGGCAATTATAGTATCATGCAGCCTGGGTTTTCATAGCATGGATTACTTATATCATTTAAAAATGCATTTGGAAAGGGAACATCTTCTGAAATACTCTACTAGTAGAACTTCACAGGTGGAAACTGGCACACTTGGCAATTATAGTATCATGCTGCCTGGGTTTTCATAGCATGGATTACTTATATCATTTAAAAATGCATTTGGAAAGGGAACATCTTCTGAAATACTCCACTAGTAGAACTTCACAGGTGGAAATTGGCAAACTTGGCAATTATAGTATCATGTAGCCTGGGTTTTCATAGCATGGATTACTTATATCATTTAAAAATGCATTTGGAAAGGGAACATCTTCTGAAATACTCTACTAGTAGAACTTCACAGGTGCAAACTGGCAAACTTGGCATTTATAGTATCATGTAGCCTGGGTTTTCATAGCATGGATTACTTATATCATTTACATATGCATTTGGAAAGGGAACATCTTCTGAAATACTCCACTAGTAGAACTTCACAGGTGGAAACTGGCACACTTGGCAATTATAGTATCGTGTAGCCTGGGTTTTCATAGCATGGATTACTTATATCACTTACATATGCATTTGGAAAGGGAACATCTTCTGAAATACTCCACTAGTAGAACTTCACAGGTAGAAACTGGCACACTTGACAATTATAGTATCATGTAGCCTGGGTTTTCATAGCATGGATTACTTATATCATTTAAAAATGCATTTGGAAAGGGAACATCTTCTGAAATACTCCACTAGTAGAACTTCACAACTGGAAACTGGCACACTTGGCAATTATAGTATCATGCAGCCTGGGTTTTCATAGCATGGATTACTTCTATCATTTAAAAATGCATTTGGAAAGGGAACATCTTCTGAAATACTCTACTAGTAGAACTTCACAGGTGGAAACTGGCACACTTGGCAATTATAGTATCATGTAGCCTGGGTTTTCATAGCATGGATTACTTATATCACTTACATATGCATTTGGAAAGGGAACATCTTCTGAAATACTCTACTAGTAGAACTTCACAGGTGGAAACTGCCACACTTGTCAATTATAGTATCATGCTGCCTGGGTTTTCATAGCATGGATTACTTATATCATTTAAAAATGCATTTGGAAAGGGAACATCTTCTGAAATACTCCACTAGTAGAACTTCACAGGTGGAAATTGGCAAACGTGGCAATTATAGTATCATGTAGCCTGGGTTTTCATAGCATGGATTACTTATATCATTTAAAAATGCATTTGGAAAGGGAACATCTTCTGAAATACTCCACTAGTAGAACTTCACAGGTGGAAACTGGCACACTTGGCAATTATAGTATCATGCTGCCTGGGTTTTCATAGCATGGATTACTTATATCATTTAAAAATGCATTTGGAAAGGGAACATTTTCTGAAATACTCTACTAGTAGAACTTCACAGGTGGAAACTGGCACACTTGGCAATTATAGTATCATGTAGCCTGGGTTTTCATAGCATGGATTACTTATATCATTTAAAAATGCATTTGGAAAGGGAACATCTTCTGAAATACTCCACTAGTAGAACTTCACAGGTGAAAACTGGCACACTTGGCAATTATAGTATCATGTAGACTGGGTTTTCATAGCATGGATTACTTATATCATTTAAAAATGCATTTGGAAAGGGAACATCTTCTGAAATACTCCACTAGTAGAACTTCACAGGTGGACACTGGCACACTTGGCAATTACAGTATCATGTAGCCTGGGTTTTCATAGCATGGATTACTTATATCATTTAAAAAGCATTTGGAAAGGGAACATCTTCTGAAATACTCCACTAGTAGAACTTCACAGGTGGAAACTGGCACACTTGGCAATTATAGTATCATGTAGCCTGGGTTTTCATAGCATGGATTACTTATATCACTTACATATGCATTTGGAAAGGGAACATCTTCTGAAATACTCCACTAGTAGAACTTCACAGGTGGAAACTGGCACACTTGGCAATTATAGTATCATGCAGCCTGGGTTTTCATAGCATGGATTACTTATATCATTTACATATGCATTTGGAAAGGGAACATCTTCTGAAATACTCCACTAGTAGAACTTCACAGGTGGAAACTGGCACACTTGGCAATTATAGTATCATGTAGCCTGGGTTTTCATAGCATGGATTACTTATATCATTTACATACGCATTTGGAAAGGGAACATCTTCTGAAATACTCCACTAGTAGAACTTCACAGGTGGAAACTGGCACACTTGGCAATTATAGTATCATGCAGCCTGGGTTTTCATAGCATGGATTACTTATATCATTTAAAAAATGCATTTGGAAAGGGAACATCTTCTGAAATACTCCACTAGTAGAACTTCACAGGTGGACACTGGCACACTTGGCAATTATAGTATCATGTAGCCTGGGTTTTCATAGCATGGATTACTTATATCACTTACATATGCATTTGGAAAGGGAACATCTTCTGAAATACTCCACTAGTAGAACTTCACAGGTGGAAACTGGCACACTTGGCAATTATAGTATCATGCAGCCTGGGTTTTCATAGCATGGATTACTTATATCATTTAAAAATTCATTTGGAAAGGGAACATCTTCTGAAATACTCCACTAGTAGAACTTCACAGGTGGAAACTGGCACACTTGGCAATTATAGTATCAGGTAGCCTGGGTTTTCATAGCATGGATTACTTATATCATTTAAAAATGCATTTGGAAAGGGAACATCTTCTGAAATACTCCACTAGTAGAACTTCACAGGTGGAAACTGGCACACTTGGCAATTATAGTATCATGTAGCCTGGGTTTTCATAGCATGGATTACTTATATCATTTAAAATGCATTTGGAAAGGGAACATCTTCTGAAATACTCTACTAGTAGAACTTCACAGGTGGAAACTGGCACACTTGGCAATTATAGTATCGTGTAGCCTGGGTTTTCATAGCATGGATTACTTATATCATTTAAAATGCATTTGGAAAGGGAACATCTTCTGAAATACTCCACTAGTAGAACTTCACAGGTGGAAACTGGCACACTTGGCAATTATAGTATCATGCAGCCTGGGTTTTCATAGCATGGATTACTTATATCATTTAAAAATGCATTTGGAAAGGGAACATCTTCTGAAATACTCTACTAGTAGAACTTCACAGGTGGAAACTGGCACACTTGGCAATTATAGTATCATGTAGCCTGGGTTTTCATAGCATGGATTACTTATATCATTTAAAAATGCATTTGGAAAGGGAACATCTTCTGAAATACTCCACTAGTAGAACTTCACAGGTGGAAACTGGCACACTTGGCAATTATAGTATCATGTAGCCTGGGTTTTCATAGCATGGATTACTTATATCATTTACATATGCATTTGGAAAGGGAACATCTTCTGAAATACTCCACTAGTAGAACTTCACAGGTGGAAACTGGCACACTTGGCAATTATAGTATAATGCTGCCTGGGTTTTCATAGCATGGATTACTTATATCATTTACATATGCATTTGGAAAGGGAACATCTTCTGAAATACTCTACTAGTAGAACTTCACAGGTGGAAACTGGCACACTTGGCAATTATGGTATCATGTAGCCTGGGTTTTTATAGCATGGATTACTTATATCACTTACATATGCATTTGGAAAGGGAACATCTTCTGAAATACTCCACTAGTAGAACTTCACAGGTGGAAACTGGCACACTTGGCAATTATAGTATCATGCAGCCTGGGTTTTCATAGCATGGATTACTTATATCATTTAAAAATGCATTTGGAAAGGGAACATCTTCTGAAATACTCCACTAGTAGAACTTCACAGGTGGAAACTGGCACACTTGGCAATTATAGTATCATGCTGCCTGGGTTTTCATAGCATGGATTACTTATATCATTTACATATGCATTTGGAAAGGGAACATCTTCTGAAATACTCTACTAGTAGAACTTCACAGGTGGAAACTGGCACACTTGGCAATTATAGTATCATGTAGCCTGGGTTTTCATAGCATGGATTACTTATATCATTTAAAAATGCATTTGGAAAGGGAACATCTTCTGAAATACTCCACTAGTAGAACTTCACAGGTGGAAACTGGCACACTTGGCAATTATAGTATCATGTAGCCTGGGTTTTCATAGCATGGATTACTTATATCATTTAAAAATTCATTTGGAAAGGGAACATCTTCTGAAATACTCTACTAGTAGAACTTCACAGGTGGAAACTGGCACACTTGGCAATTATAGTATCATGTAGCCTGGGTTTTCATAGGATGGATTACTTATATCACTTACATATGCATTTGGAAAGGGAACATCTTCTGAAATACTCTACTAGTAGAACTTCACAGGTGGAAACTGGCACATTTGGCAATTATAGTATCATGCAGCCTGGGTTTTCATAGCATGGATTACTTATATCATTTAAAAATTCATTTGGAAAGGGAACATCTTCTGAAATACTCTACTAGTAGAACTTCACAGGTGGAAACTGGCACACTTGGCAATTATAGTATCATGCAGCCTGGGTTTTCATAGCATGGATTACTTATATCATTTAAAAATGCATTTGGAAAGGGAACATCTTCTGAAATACTCCACTAGTAGAACTTCACAGGTGGAAACTGGCACATTTGGCAATTATAGTATCATGCAGCCTGGGTTTTCATAGCATGGATTACTTATATCATTTAAAAATTCATTTGGAAAGGGAACATCTTCTGAAATACTCCACTAGTAGAACTTCACAGGTGGAAACTGGCACACTTGGCAATTATAGTATCATGCTGCCTGGGTTTTCATAGCATGGATTACTTATATCATTTAAAAATGCATTTGGAAAGGGAACATCTTCTGAAATACTCCACTAGTAGAACTTCACAGGTGGAAACTGGCACACTTGGCAATTATAGTATCATGTAGCCTGGGTTTTCTTAGCATGGATTACTTATATCATTTAAAAATGCATTTGGAAAGGGAACATCTTCTGAAATACTCCACTAGTAGAACTTCACAGGTGGAAACTGGCACACTTGGCAATTATAGTATCATGCTGCCTGGGTTTTCATAGCATGGATTACTTATATCATTTACATATGCATTTGGAAAGGGAACATCTTCTGAAATACTCTACTAGTAGAACTTCACAGGTGGAAACTGGCACACTTGGCAATTATAGTATCATGTAGCCTGGGTTTTCATAGCATGGATTACTTATATCACTTACATATGCATTTGGAAAGGGAACATCTTCTGAAATACTCCACTAGTAGAACTTCACAGGTGGAAACTGGCACACTTGGCAATTATAGTATCATGCAGCCTGGGTTTTCATAGCATGGATTACTTATATCATTTAAAAATGCATTTGGAAAGGGAACATCTTCTGAAATACTCCACTAGTAGAACTTCACAGGTGGAAACTGGCACACTTGGCAATTATAGTATCATGCTGCCTGGGTTTTCATAGCATGGATTACTTATATCATTTACATATGCATTTGGAAAGGGAACATCTTCTGAAATACTCTACTAGTAGAACTTCACAGGTGGAAACTGGCACACTTGGCAATTATAGTATCATGTAGCCTGGGTTTTCATAGCATGGATTACTTATATCATTTAAAAATGCATTTGGAAAGGGAACATCTTCTGAAATACTCCACTAGTAGAACTTCACAGGTGGAAACTGGCACACTTGGCAATTATAGTATCATGTAGCCTGGGTTTTCATAGCATGGATTACTTATATCATTTAAAAATTCATTTGGAAAGGGAACATCTTCTGAAATACTCTACTAGTAGAACTTCACAGGTGGAAACTGGCACACTTGGCAATTATAGTATCATGTAGCCTGGGTTTTCATAGCATGGATTACTTATATCACTTACATATGCATTTGGAAAGGGAACATCTTCTGAAATACTCTACTAGTAGAACTTCACAGGTGGAAACTGGCACACTTGGCAATTATAGTATCATGCAGCCTGGGTTTTCATAGCATGGATTACTTATATCATTTAAAAATTCATTTGGAAAGGGAACATCTTCTGAAATACTCTACTAGTAGAACTTCACAGGTGGAAACTGGCACACTTGGCAATTATAGTATCATGCAGCCTGGGTTTTCATAGCATGGATTACTTATATCATTTAAAAATGCATTTGGAAAGGGAACATCTTCTGAAATACTCCACTAGTAGAACTTCACAGGTGGAAACTGGCACACTTGGCAATTATAGTATCATGTAGCCTGGGTTTTCATAGCATGGATTACTTATATCATTTAAAAATGCATTTGGAAAGGGAACATCTTCTGAAATACTCCACTAGTAGAACTTCGCAGGTGGAAACTGGCTCACTTGGCAATTATAGTATCATGTAGCCTGGGTTTTCTTAGCATGGATTACTTATATCATTTAAAAATGCATTTGGAAAGGGAACATCTTCTGAAATACTCCACTAGTAGAACTTCACAGGTGGAAACTGGCACACTTTGCAAGTAAAGTATCATGTAGCCTGGGTTTACTCCTGTCAAGTATAGTAGCTCGTGAAGGATGCTTGCATGAAGGAAAGGAATGTTTAATGTAGAAATGTGTGAGGGCCAATATTGGTGAGCTGTGTTTGAAGGGGAAGTGTTCATCTATTTTCCCACTGTGTGTGAATATGTGTCGATCGCGTATGTTTGTGGCACCTCCGTTTGATGCGCGCATGTGGAGGCCCGGGACGAGAGGTCATAGTTATGACAGAGAACTAAGATTACATGTAAGTAGCTTTTCCTTCTCAGTCATGGGATTCTCTCTGACATCCATACACAGTAGCATAGCAAAATAATTTACACTCGGCCCAGAGGAGGGTTTCAGAGGCTTTAGGCACATGATTACAATAATTCCCAACAAAATGTAATTGTGTTATGAGTCCTGACCCACCAAGTTACTTATCTGAGGTGTCAGCAGGCCTCAGGACCAGTTGGCAAATATACGAAGTGACTTTGAGGTTGCCACTTTGCCAAGGCCTGTCATGGGCGTTTTTCTCATTAGGGCTGCAGGAGCCACCTTCTCTCGGCTAGTATGTGCCTGTGGTAGTCTGTTAATCTTCTGGTCAGGGAATGAAGGAATGAAAGGCAGAAACAGCAGCTGAAAAGGGCTGCAGATAAATATCTACTTAAAATACTGTCCACATGATGTATTATGTATTTATTGGTGAATCCTGGTGACATAGCTCTGTGGGTTAAAATGAATGCTGCAGAGATATATATGTGTGCATCCTGCTAGTCACACGATAAAACCCTTCCAAAATTGAGTTACGAGTTTGTGCAACAGAGATATCCGGTCTGGTGGTAAAACAGATCAGTGGGTTACTGTGCCTTCCGCAGACACGTGTGTGTTTAACATCCAGGTGATGGGTTTTTGTAGCTCAGTGGGTTAGTACAAGTGCTGCTGTGATGTATCTGTGTATGGGCGTGTAAACTGCAGTCACAGGATTGGAACCTGACGAGGATGCTAAGGGTTAAGTCACCTTCCTCGGAGACTAGTGCAGAATTTGCATGTCACAAACTCAGTTTGTTATTGTGGATTTGGAAAGATTTACTTATAATCTGCAAGTCAAATTGTCAGTTGCCAATGGCCCCCTCCGTGGAGAGGGGGCCATTGGATCTGCGTGCAGGCTGCTTGGTGTCAGTCGGGGGCCGCCACGGGGGCGCACACTTAACTCGGCTGCGGGGTCAGGTGACCATCAGGTTGCAGCAGCAGGCGGCGTGGGGACACCGAGGGGGTTGTTTGGTCGTGTGGGCTGGTGTTGGCAATACACAAAAGAGGGGGAGAGAAACGCTGCACGGGCGGCCTGGAGTCACTATCAGTGCTTGGTCGAACCCCTTGGCTGCACACATGCTCGCTACAAGCCGGCAACTTTCACTTTGACTAACCTGAATTGTGCAGAGTGAAGCAAACCCCCGGGGGCCGAGAAGTCACTGACTGCGGGGGGAAGGGGGGTAGCCACGGGAAGAAAATAGTGTTAGGAGTAAAGGGGCCAGTAGCCGGGGAAGGATACAAATGACCACATTCTCTTCATAAGGATGGACTAACAAACCTAAAACCAATTGGAAGGCAGCATTTAGGCCCTAAGCCAATGAAAAAGATGGGTGGAGAGTGCGTGGAGCTTCCACTAAGCTTCCAAGCTACAGTGTACTCTGCATGCCTCACAAACCGATGGCAGTGCAATCGCGCTACAAGGCTAAGCGAGACCTAAAGAATCAATGCAAGGAGGGCACAACGGAGAAGATGTTGCTGAACATTTTACGCAACTGATTGTCCTGCAGTAGTGTCAGCAGTACTACGGAGTGGAGACTGACACTAAAGTAGTGGGAGCGGGGTTTTTCAAATGAGGAGTTTGGGGGGAAGAAAGAGTACGTCTGGCTGAGGGGCATTAAACTAATTACCATAAACCGAGGGAGGTGGCTGGGGACAATGACTTCCTTCCCAGTCTATCAATAAACCAAGCTCTGCTCACAATTGCCTTTCAGCAATTCAATTAGGATAAACACAACATTTGCCCTCCAACCCTGCGCGACCACCTCTTCATAGGGCTGCTTTTATTCACCTTCCCTTCGAAAAAAACAAATCTGTGTTTAAACGGGTGCCAAGATGTATTACTCAGCCTTAACGGCTGCTAGACAGGCTCTGCATCCGGGTACTGCTGACTTGTTCACCACCTTTAAAACGTTTTGATCGCGACTGTGGAAAAGTGACGGCAGTATAAGCACTACAAAAAAATGAAGCACTATAGCCATTCTTAAAGTAAAAGCGCAACATGGTGCGCTATAAAAAAAACGGAAAAAAACATTTGTTTTTGAAATTCACATACAATTTTTTTGGGGGGGGTAAAAGCCCCCCATTGCCACTTTTTCTCTATATTGGTGACGCACACCTTTTTCTCGAAGGGGCTCGTGTAAAGAAACTGAGTTGCGGTCTAAAAAAATAACAAGCATTTACAATGCAGTAATACTTGGTATTTCCTTAGCCGGCAACTCTGTTCCTTTAAACGCGGCTCATCTAAAGAAACAGGCAGGAATGGGCCAAAAGATAAAAACCTACAGTGTAAGGAAACTGTAGTTGGCCGGTGTTCCTCGCATACCAACGGAAATGATATATGGGGAGCACCGGCCAATAAGGAGCCAGGAAACAACAGAGTTTGTAACCAATGGCAAGCATCAGTTGTAATTACACTCCATACAAACAGTGCATGCGCACAGATTCTCGACCTAAAAAGGCAGCAAAAACAATACTATTGTTCTCTCACGCTGGAATGGTACAAACTATTCACAACTCCGTTACTTCTTATTTTGACAGAAAACATCCTACTTTGGAATCTCCATGTGTGGTGTGCCAACCGGCACAGGTCCAATTGCTCAGCCTCCCCCTCTCCTGTTTTCACAGAGGTTGATTCCATTTTGTGTATGCTATTTAGCTCTCGTCTATAAGCTGGATCTTGGGTGGACTCTTCTGAAGCCTACAGCGGTTGTGTGGTTTTTCCTGTAACAGTGGCAGACAGGAGCATGCACCCCTGGTCATTTTGGGCAACCCGCCTCAGACACACACTTGGTCACAGCCCAAATGATGTCCCCCCAGGACACTGAAGCCTGGGCTCCATAACAGTGAAGTAGTGTGGCTCACTGGTTAGAGGCGGCAGACCCGAGAGCAGAGGACGGCCCGGGACCAGGGTTCGAATCCCGGCGCGGCAGGTTACTGGACCAGGGTCAGCGGACTTGATAATTCTCTCGCCTCTGTGCCCACTCTGATCAGTGATCACACTCGGCAACTCTGGGCATTAGCTTGCCTCATCTTCACTAACGGCCCCACCAGACCGCTGGGGATGCCTGGTCTCACCCTGGAGATACCCATTAAGGGACCATCTCTCAGGGAAGCCAGGAAGGGTTTCGCAGTGGTCGAAGCGCCTTGGGACCCTCCAGGTAAGTAGTGCGCTATATAAATGCCTGCCTATACACCAGCAGCCTTGAGCATGCAGCCATGCCAAGGCAGAACTGGGCTACAGTTACTCTAACACAACCGTCACTGCAGGCAGCTGATCTCACACTGCCGCGATTAGAGCAAATAATTTGTAAAAGTTAATATTAACACTCTCAGCTGGCTGCAGCAAGCACTTACTTATTTGCGAGTCCTCCGTTACTCAGTCAACAAGTTGCGTCAGAGTCATCATTCTTATTTTAAATTTACTGTAGCCTGTAGCCATGCGAGCAGCCATGATTTGCCGCACCTACCTCGAAGTGAACTCAGTCTGAGCTGCGCAATTGGGAAATTTCCTCGTATTTTGATACATTGTAGCAGTCAGCTGCTGCTAGCTCAGCCAGCCGAGCACCCAAGCCTGCGGAAGCAGCACATAATGACGTAAATAACAAGGACCCCCTGCTAGACAACTGGATTCGTTATACAGGGAAAATAGACAATGTAATAATAGCAAACAGGTAGATAGCACAAACCACGGAGAAACAATATGTAGGAAGCACAGCAACCAATTAAAAAGTACAAAATCGAATTTATTAATGAGTGTACATAATTAAGATAAAAACATTTTAAACTCAAACACCATAGACATAAAAACAAATTGCGAAAACAGTTAATTCAATATAAGAAAAATTATTTTTCTACTGTAGTTACACAAAAAATCCATAAAATAGTGGCAGAAATAATCATCGACGCGCGTTTCGGCGTTTTAACAAGAACGCCTTCTTCAGGAGCCACATTAAAATCTGACCCAGGAGAACATGGGTGACAGTCTTCACTCTGTATTCCTTAAAAAAGTATCACATAGGGATGTATTTCTTGTTATCAAGTAGGCGCAGTCACTTCTTGTTCCAATAAAGTTTTAATCTAAATTTATTGGTACGTTCAAGATATTCCTTAATGTTGGCATATGGCTCGGATGTTTGATTTTTTTCGGCAGGCTGTCTGAATTTTAGTGCACGTGTTAAAGCAACAAGTGTGGTTGCGCCTGCGTAAAATGAAGAATCTTTAAGGCAATAGTATGCAAAAGATTTATTGCATCTATGTAAACAATTGCGCTGACAACCGGACTTCCATGGGCGTCTAGTTAATCGCTTTCAATACCTTTGTTTTAAAGCTTGATCAGAATACGGGAGCCGCAGATCAGATAGCTGCTTGTCACCCTTCTAACAAAGGTTTTCGAACAAGATCAGTTGTGAACCAGCGGTAACATCAACCTGCGGGCGGCACCTTCAACGTGGGTGTTTAGCGTCCCGCAGCCGTTGGAAAAGCTAATTCAGCAGCACATAATGCCTTGGCGCATTGCCAGCTACTCCACCAGCTTTAGTTTAACAGTAGTCAGCACTAACGGCTTGACAGCTGAGGCTCTATCTCTACAATATGTAACAATGCATTTCAGTGCGGTGATGCGGAGCACAACACTGAAATGTGTTAGTCTATCGCCTAATGCGTGATACTTAGAAGGACTGAGAACACAGTGGCATTTACCTAATGCTGCAAACACTCAGTTAGCAACAACTGCACTGTTGGGCTCGATACATACGCTCAGGTGGGGCAGGTTTTTGGCAATTCTTGTGAAGGGAAACAGTATGGAGAGAGGAGTTGGTTGGAAAGAAATTCTAGGTCCGAATTTAAAGTGCATAATCATGGCCTTTTGCGTCCCACCTGCATCACCCGAGCTGCTAAACCGATCAGAAGGCAGCAGAGGTAAGGCATAGGTACACAGAGCGGGTAACACGTCTATGACACCATCACTAATGGCATCAAGACGCCCTGGTGAACTTCAAGAGTGTTTCAGGACAGCCCTTCTCGACGCTGCTACCTCATATGAGCTAGTAAACCAATCGGAAGAGAGCAGACCAGGCCTTGAAGGCAGGCAGACACTCTGATGGCCCAGAAAAACCTTAAGGCGACTGAAGCCCAAGGGAGGAATCTCCCGGGTTCCCAAAAAGGAGTGGGGTGGACCCGCTGCATACATGCTAACAATTAAGAAGTGGAAAATAATCGGAAGAATGTAGTTCTCCCATTGACTTCTATTGAAGCAGGGGCAATTTGAGGTGTGGAGAGGAAGAAAAAAGCAATTCTAGTCTTCACAAATTGGAAGTCTTTCACCTGATTTGGGTCTATTTGCATGCATGCCACTGGAGCCACCAGTACGAATTAACCACAGACTAAATCCGGTGCGTATATCCCAAATGATGTCCCCCCAGGACACTGAAGCCTGGGCTCCATAACAGTAGCTGTGAGGCCCTGTGTTACACCCTTGGTGCTGAAGTGTAGTGCAACCAATGTAATGGATTTTGACATAAAATGTTTCCATATAAACTGAGGCCCATGAGTGTGCAGGGATATGTAGTGAGACTATTGATAGCAGTCTTTCCGCCACTGGTAGCCAGTAAAATTTAATGTTACAAGATAGGACTTCCAGTAAAGTAAGACTGTAGCGTTTCATACAATTTGTAGAACATGGGAGATGTACAGAGGTACTCCCAGAAACAGGGCCTTTGCAAACTTGCTTGCCAATAGACCAGATTTAGGCAGGAGACTCCTGATTTTTAAAGCCTATAATAGCTTTATTTTACCTGTCTTCAGTCTCAAATTGCCTCTGATTCAATGCAAGTCAATGGGGAAAATGCATTCCGCCATTGTTTTTTAAATATCTCCCACTTTCCCCTTGTGAAATGTTGGCAGGTATGCATCTGCATATTTTACACAAGATCCTATTATTGCCTGAATGATAATAAAGTCTGTCTCTACTGGCAGACAGCAGCCCTGACACGTACCCAGTGGCATTTTATGGTTTAAATCTCTTTATTGGTTTTCTAATAGCATAAAGAAACAGGACCTCCAGCTCCTGAAGGACAATGCAATTAAGACATTATACAGTCTGCGAGGTAAGCATTACAAAGTATATGCTAGGAGCAGGTAGACGAGAGAAAACTCCCGACAAGGGAAGAAAGTCAAGAACAAAACCACCCCCCCCCCAAAAAAAAAAACATCCTCCCCCCACCCCCTGTCCAGCATTGCTAAGGGAAAAAAGGGAAAAGAGAAAAAGAAAAAAAAAGAAAGGAAAAAAAAGGGAGGAATGAAGCCACACCTGCCGCTTTTAACGTGCTTGCCTGGGTTTACGTTTCGCTGGGATCTGCATGTCAGCCAACCTCAAGAGCCTCAGATAGCGAGGGCAGGACAGCTCTGGGAATTATGTCTGTAAGTAGAGTCAAGAAGGGGCGCCACAGTTAAGGAAACTCTTCCGCCCTACCCGCCAATGAGAGGGACAACTTCTCCATCCCTAGAACCCTCCAGAGCCTCTGTAGCCAGCCCGAGTGTGGCGGCGCTTGTAAGGAGCGCCAGTGTGCAAGTATGTTCTGAGTGGCGGCCCCAGGGTAATAGCTATCAGGCGGCCTCTGCTGGACTTCAAGGGATACATCAGTGGGTTAGGTAAGCCTAAGAGTATTTAAGCTGGAAAGCGGGAAGCTGCGTGTCTAGATGGGAGTCTATTTCATTGAGAATTGTGGTCCAGTATGGTTGGATGCAATCACAACTCCACAAGAGGTGCTCCAGGGTACCCAGCTCCCCACACCCCCTCCAGCATCGGTCGCTAATTTGGGGGTGGACACAATGGAGACGCTCTGGGGTATAATACCTATAGGTGGCCACCTTGGTCAGTGTTTCTGTGAAGCCTGAATTGTACGCCGAGTGTCAGGCTCTAAAATAAATTCCAGTCCACTCTTTATGGGAAAGGGATCTACCCAGCTCACGCTCCCACCTTGCCCTCCCAGCGTTGTAAGTGTAAGTGGAGGCCGAGAGCAAGTGTTTGTATAAGTTGGATATTCATTTTTTGTCCGATGGGCGAGTGATCAACCATTTGTCATAGGGGTCAGGAGGCACTGCGCACCCGGTCTAATCTGTGGTTGGAGTGCCCAGTGTCTAAGATGTAAATAGCGCATTCTGCCTTTCTCTGGGATGTCATATTCCTTCGTATCTGCGGGAATGATAGGATGCCCAGGAGATCGAATAGGTGACCCAGGGCCCAACATGGGGAAGGATGCCAATCCGCGAATGCCTTGGGATCCAACCCAGGCGTGAAATCAGGGTTGTCAAAGAGAGGGGTTAGGGGGGAAGGAAACGACGTCAGCTCACAGGAGGTGGCAGTGCGATCCCAGGTCTCCAGAGTGGTGCTTGTGATATAGGAAGCGTAGAGGTTGGGAGGTCTATGCTTCTTCCTAAGGAAGGGGATCCCCTTGAATGGCATACCTGCAACCGTCTGGTCCTGAAACAACCAGTGTTTTTCGGACTCTACTTGCTGCCACTCCACTAAGTAGTGGAGTTGTGCCGTTTTGAAGTAAAGCTGCAAATCTGGGACACCAACCCCACCCTGCTCCCGAGGGAGAACAGCCACTGCGCGTTTGAACCGTGGCTTATGTCCTTGCCAAATAAACTGCAACAGTTCAGACTGTGTTTGTTGGATCCATCCCACCGGGGGATGCAGGGGGAGCGTCTGGAAGAGGTAGAGGATCTGAGGGAGGAGCGCTATTTTGATTGCTGCTATCCTTCCCAGCCACGAGAAGGGGTAGTGCTTCCATCTGCCCAGCTCCCTCCGGATCGAGGTCCGCAGTCGTTCGTAGTTAGCCGCGACCGTGTCTGGTATGGTTGGACCTAAGAGGACACCCAGGTATGGAACTGAGGTGGCAGACCACTGAATAGGGTGCTCCTCCTGCAAATGGGCAAGTGTTGGTGCTGATAAAGAGATGTTGAGGGTGACCAACTTGTCTGTGTTAATCTTGAAGATCGAGACCTGCGCGAAGACCTGTAATTCCACAAAGAGTTATCTCATGGACTGGGCAGGGTCAGAAAGAGACAGCAGAATGTCATCTGCATAGAGGCTTATCTTATGTATGTCTGCTCCAAACTTGATCCCTGTAATACGGGGGTGGTTCCTAACTCTACGAGTGAGGGGCTCCTTATATAGTACAAAGAGAATGGGAGAGAGAGCCCAACCCTGTCGGGTGCCTCTCTCTAACTCGTACCGTAGCTTGGGGCAAGTGGTAGCAATTTAGGATGCGGTTACATAGGGTATCCTCAAATCCAAACCCGCGCATGACCTACTCTAGGTAGGGCCAGTGGACCCTATCGAAGGCCTTTTCTGCATCTATTGCCAGGAGTATGCATTCTGTCCGCACCCGAGAGGCCACCTCTATGAGGTGTAGGACTGTTTTTGCATTGTCGCTTGTTTGGCGCTGGGAGATAAAGCCCGCCTGGTCCGGTTCCACCAATTGGAGCATGTAGGTTCCGAGTCGTGTTGCAAGGATGCTCATATAGAGCTTAAAATCTATGTTTAAAAGGGATCGGCCTATAAGCACTGCAGCTAGTGGTGTCCTTCCCGGGTTTCGGGATGACCGTGATCGAGGTTTCTAACATTTCCGCAGGTATAGCGCCGGGCTGGGCAAAGGAATTAAAGAGGTCACGTAACAGAGGGGCCACTTGGCTACAAAAGGTTTTGTAAAAGGCCGCAGAATACCCATCTGGGAAAGTTGACTTCCCTAACTGGAGGCGTGAGATAGCAGCGATGACCTCCTCAAGCCCAATAACCCGATCCAGGCTGGCGGCCTGCGCCGGGTTCAGGGACGGAAGCTGTGCTGCCTCCAGGTATTCAAGACTGTGCTGCGAATCAAGGGAGTCACCCGAATAAAGCGCAGCGTAAAAGTCGCGGAAGGATTCTGCTATGGCGGCATCGTCAGAGGTGAGGTCGCCCCCTCAAAGGCGTATTGCTTGGACTCCCTTCCTCTGTCGTACTTCCCGCAGCTTGTGAGCCAACAGCCGGCCGCACCTATCCCCTCCTGTATAATAGGAGTGCCGAAGGCATAGGGCCGCATATTCAGCTTTGTCCTTGTCTAAGGCAGCTAGCTGCTTCCGCTCCGGGCACAACTGGCGCCAAGCTCTTGCGGCGCCCGTGCGCTGGTGCATCTGTTCCAGCTCTGCAATGCGTTTCATGAGCTTGGCCCGTTTTTGGGCCTGTTCTTTGTTGATGGTGGAGGAGATCGCAATGAATTCACCTTTTAACACAGCTTTAAGCGCCAGCCACTGCGTTGCTAGTGTCGTGTACTGATTAGCATTGGTAGCGAGAAAATGTGAGATAGCCGTCTTGATGCCGTCTGTGATGGTGTTCTGGTGTAAAAGGGAATCGCGAAGCCGCCAATGTTGATGCGGTAGCTGCTCGTTGGGGAGGAGGAAACTAGCCATGACTGGGGAATGGTCAGACAGCGACACAGGAAGAATGTCTGCATCGGTAGCTAACACTTGGATAGAGCGCTGGCAAGAGCGATCAGCGAGGTTGTCGAACCCCAGATTCAGGTCTCCCCCTAGAAGCAAGCACCGTTCAGAGTTTGCTGTGGCAGCTATGAGTGCGCTGTGCAAGAATTTGTCTTGGCCGTCATTTGGGGTATATACCGAGCCAACTATAAGAGACATTCCGGCAACCTGGAATTGGTATGTAAGTAAACGCCCTTTGATCTCAGCCTCTTTCTGGATCACTTTGCCCTGGAAAGACTGGGAAACAAGGATGGCCACCCCTGCAGTTTTAGTGGAGTGTGAGAAGAAGAGTTGTGTGGGGAAGGCATGCGATTTCATCCTGTGGTGGTCTTTGTGTAGTAAGTGAGTCTCCTGTAATAGGCAAATGTCCGCTGTGGACTGCGTCAGGTAGTTAAGGACGGCCCGTCTTTTAATAGGGTTGTTCAGACCCCGAACTTTCAGGGTCAGGTTTTTAAGCACGGTGCGCAGCATTATATAAACATGGGAGGTGAGGACCTAGATGGATACCTGGTAGGTAATGCATATATATGAAGTGGGGATAAGGCGGCATTGCGATCTCTAAAGCAGGTGCAGTGGCAAGGAACAGGACTATGTGGACAAGAGGGACCCGCCAAGCAGACAATAGCAAGGTGGAAGGGGGAAAGGAAACCCAAAAAGCCAAAAATAGAAAATCCCAAAAGGCCATCCCCAACGGGGGACAGAAGAAACAGCAAGATAAGCAAAAATTGTCCGACACCCTTGGGTGCTCGGTGAAGTATCATGGGGGTAAATGTCACAGTTCCAGACTAAACGGATGCCCCTCCCACTGTCCGCGGGCCACCTAAACAGAGAGTAATGTATTTAATGGAAAGGTGGCATTCATTTGGCTGTCGAGTCCTCTCCTGCCAGGGCCATGGTGGCAGCCGATAGGGCCTCTTGCTGGTTCTTAGCCAACTCGTACTTGGGCGGTTGCCACTGGCGGAGCCGCCTGCTCTGGCGCCGCCAACCCGATGAGGAGGTCTCTGGCTTTGAAGTGGTGCTGTGAGCGTCGTCATCTTCCGGGGGGTCAGCAAGGCCCAGGATGCGACAAGCCTCCGTGAAAGAGCAAATCTGGTGGAGCCTCCCGCTGTGTAAAAAAATGAGGTGAAAGGGATGGCCCCATGAGTATGGGATTCCTTGCTGTCGCAAATGTTCCGTAACAGGGCGAAATTGGCGTCGTCTCTGCAGTGTCATCAAAGCTAAGTCTTGGTATAAGACCGGTGAGTGACCTTGATAAGAAATTGGGTGAAGGGACCGGGCCTTTGCAAGGATGGCTTCTTTAGTCTTAAAATCCTGTACGCAGACCAGGATGTCCGCAGGCGGTGCATTAGGAGCTCAGGGAGGTCCTACTCTGTGCGCCCTGTCTTGAACCTTTTTTTTTTTTTAATGTTTTTATTGAAAATTTTTGGTGCGTTACAAAGAGTAAAAAGGAACAGATGCAATTCATTATTCATAACACTCGATGTCAATCTATGTCCAAGATTTTAAAAAGAGATCTACAGTTGCAGGTTCAGCACAATTAGAATATTAATCACAGGGAGATGGAGACAGATGAATCACATTACTAATCAAATTTTGTTTTGGAGGCAAGATGGCCGCTGACGGGTTGTGGTGAGGAGTCGCTCCTGGCTACCTCCTGGCTATACCCCCTGTAGGCTAAGTTTCTTAGGATGAATCCCTGTTTCCCCAGATGGCGCGTGAACTCTGGTGTCGCATAAAACGGCTGGGATTATCCTTTATTAGAAAAGTGCTCAATAGAGGATTTGGCTTTACTTGTTTGCAAACAAAAGTAGCGAGGCGCCTGGGTGGAGATCACTCTCTGAATAAAATGCCGCTACCACCACGTCCCTCGAAGCCAGAAAAGGAGAAGGAAAAAAATAAACCACAGCCGCAGCCGGACGCAGGCAAGCAGAAGCAGAGTGCGGACCCTGGAAAGACTGATGCAGGTTCTGGGTCACAGAGGATGCCGGGGGCCATACGAAAATCAACTGCCCCAGCCCCAGTCTCAACGCCGAAAGGAAAGAAAGCAGAGCTACGCGGTAAGGTGCCGGTAAAAGAAACGTCTAAAAGCGGCCCCGCGGTAGTAATCAAGGGAAGCACGAACAATGCGGAAAATCAGGCATCGGGACCCTCGGGCAAGAACAGAGACATGGGTATGAGACAGCCTACCGTGATTGAGGCGTTTACCCCAAGAAACCCTCTACAGCTTGATGGGGGCTCAGCAGACACCGGAGGCGTCCTCGAGGACGCTACAGAGGACGCTCCTGCAGACGCTGTTCTGGTCGCTAGGCAACAGTCACGCATTGAGGCAGACTGCGAGGCAGACCGCGAGGATGGCTGTGATGGCGGCGGAGGCAGAAGCAGAGGCAAAGCTGGAGGTGACAGATCGAGAGGGGAAAAGGATGGCGAGGCTGCTGTGGATCTCGAGCAAAACATACATGCCGGTAAGGGTCACAGCGTTGAACAGGGCGTTGAACAGGCTGGATTGGCAATAAATCAACCCCATGATGCGGAACATATGGCTAAAGCTGCAGGGAGTTCTGATATGCTTGAAGCCCTAATGCAGGTTGAGGCTGAAATGAAAGCTGGAAAGTCATGGGGGAGCACGGTCAGTCTGACAAAAAAGGGCAAGGTATCAAAGGCATTTGATGTTCCTGAAGTGGCAGAAGGTTCAACTGAGGGAGACTGTTTTTTCTCAGTTAATGAAGACACGGATGAATCATTAATAAGTGAGTCCGACACTGAGGAGGATGAAGAGACTACTTCAGGCTTGAGCTCATCCGGGAAGGAAAGTACCCAGAAAAAAAGAAGGGTAAAGGGAAGAAAGCATGGGCAAGGACAAGGATCCCCGGTGGGGGGAAAGAAGCTTCTTTGGGACTACTCAGCAACGTCGCAGACGTATATGGAAGAGAGAGTCGCAGGCGGAATCGCTTCTGATGTAACCCCACTTCCAGCACAGCTGCAAGCTCCCTTTGATATGATAACTAGTACTTTAAAGCTAATGCAGGGGGAGGCTAGAGCTGAAAGTAGAAGGGCAAGGCATGCAACGAAAAAAATCCATAATACCTTAAAAAAAGTCAACAAACTTTATGATGGTATTGTAAGTCGAGTTACGGAGGTGGAGGAGAGGACAGGGAGATTAGAAGATGAGGTGGAAGCCTGGCAGGACTTTAAAGGAACTCAAGAAAAGATGGCGGAAGACTTGCTTTGGAAAATGGAGGAATGTGAAAATCGCCAGCGGAGGAACAATGTCCGCCTCTTGGGAGTGGAAGAAGGGACAGAAGGGCAGAATGTTTTAAAGTTTGTGGTAAATCTCTTAAAAGGAGCATTTCCGGAATCCGATTGGCAGTGGGAAAAGGAGGTTCAACGAGCCCACAGATTCCCATTTACAGTCAAGAAAGCCAGGGGTGGGGGGGGACAACCACCTCTACCCAGAGCCATTCTGATTTATGTAGGCAATTATCTCCTTAGAGAAGAACTGTTGGAAAAAGCAAGGCCAGATAATAGGCGGACATTTGAGGGGACTACCTTCTTCACTAGACCAGACTTCTGCCATGTGACGGTAGAGAGGAGATGGAGGTTGAGGGAGCTTATCAAACCGTTTCAGGCAGTGGGTGCTGAGGCGTATCTGTTATTCCCAGCAAGACTGAAGGTGGTCGTAAGAGGGAAGGTGCTAATGTTTTGGTCAGAGGTTAAGGCTCAGCAGTTCTTGGAAGAGCTTAAACAGAAGAAGAATGGTTGAAAAGTATTTGTATATTTTTGGCTTATACACTAAAAAAAAAAAAGAAGCACTAAAAAGAAGCACAGAGCACTGTAACTAAGAAATAAGAATGGGTAAGGGGAGGACAGATATATGGGGGAAAAAGTTAGGGGAGTAGAGTGGGGGTGGCGGGGGGGTCAGGGGGTGGCTAGCGACAGCCACGATCTGCAGCGATCACACATAGGTCTTACGGACCTATTTGCCTGTAAAGGGGGGGAGGGGGGTGGGTCAGCAAGGGAGGAGAAGGGGGGGCAGGGAGGGATAAGGGGGTTAAGGGGAAATAAAGAATGTAGAGGAAAAACAGCACAATGGTTAGTACAACACAAGGGTGGACAGTGTAACACACACTTTATTCGGTTATTTCAGCACTTGAGTAAGAATAGTAAGAATTTGAAGCAGTTGCTTAAGTATGATCTCATAGTCCCTGGGAAAAGTTTGTTATCCCTTAATGAGCTGTAGAATTGCCACTATAAATGTTTGTGGTTTGAACGACTCTGCTAAAAGGCTAAGAGTGGCTGCACTTTTGAGATTGCTGAGACTAGACTTAGTATGTCTGCAAGAAACACATGTGGAGGCATCTAAGAGCTATCTTTTGGGACAGCTAGGGTTTATGGTTTTGGCCAATTCTAAACAAGGGTCTAGAAATAGGGGGGTAGCAGTTTTAGGCAAAAGTAGAGACGTGGTGGTAATAAGGAAGAAGGAGGATCAGTGGGGTCGGTGGGTGATTGTGGAACGGAAGATGATCCTGAGGTTTTTCATTACTTGGACGTAGAGCTAGCACACTGGTCAGAACCAATTGTATTTTGTGGAGACTTAAATATTCATGATCCCTTGAGTTCATTCTTACAGGCAGGGGGTCATTATGGAGGCAGGAAGAAGAAAACATATAGGGCTATAGTAGGGCTAGTTGCACATAACTCATTGACTGATCCATGGATTAAGATCCTCCCAAATAAAGATCCCAGCACATTCTACTCAGCTCCACATAGAGTGCTCGTTAGGTTAGACTATTTTCTCATTTCGGGATCCTTGATTGGGGGGGCACAGATTGAAAAACAACCGCGAGTGGTGTCGGATCATAGCCCTGTCATTCTAACTATTAAGATGGGCCAAGGGGGGAGGAAGGAAGCACAATGGACATTTGAAAGATCACTTTTGAGGGATGAGGGGTATAGGAGGTATATGGAGGGTTGGATTGAGGGATTCTGGGACATTAACAGAGGTACGGCACCATCAGGAGTGGTTTGGGATGCCTTTAAGGCAGGGGTTAGGGGAGAGACCCTGAGTTTTGTACTCTCATCACAGAAGAAGGAAAAAGACAGGATTAAGGGGATAAATAGTGAATTACTGAAAGCAGAAGAGGAATTGGGGGTAGCTATAGAAGAACAACTCTCATTGGAACAACATCTACTTAAAATTGTTTCACTAAAGGCCTCAGCAATAGAACATATAGCTAAAAAAGCAGCAGATAACTATTTAATTAAGAAAGAAGGAGCATATGAGCTTAGCGAGAAAGTGGGACATTTGCTAGCTGTCCGAACTAGGCAGAGATTGGCAGCTGCGGATATCATGGAAATTAGGGACGAACAGGGGGTTAATATTCAAGATACAGAAGGGGTGAGGGAGGTGTTCAGGCGATTTTATGCGCAGCTATACCAGGAGGACAGTTTAAGAGAGGCAGAAAAGATTGGAAGGTATTTAAGTGGCATTATTCCGCCTTGTATGGTAGAGGAAGATAAGGAGGAGCTGGAATTACCCTTTCAGATGGAGGAGTTATCAATGGCATTGGGTGCTCTATCTTCTGGAAAGGCTGCGGGCCCGGATCAGATTCCGGTGGAATTTTATAAAACTTTCTTTAGTGTTCTGGGGACTGATATGTTAGGGGTTATGAAATTAGCTCAAATTGGTGAGGCAGTACCTGACTCATGGGGCGGAGCTGATATTATGGTTATTCTAAAAAAAGGGAAACCCCCAATTCAACCTGGGTCATACAGACCGATTACGCTGATGAATGCGGACACTAAAGTCTATTCCAAAATGCTGGCTAAGAGATTAGCAGGGGTTGTTGAGAATCTTGTAGTTTGCTCACAGCATGGGTTTATACCAGGCAAAGGAACTACAGTGCATACAAGGCAGGTGATTACAATGTTTGACGCTGCTGGTACCCTGGGAGACCCTATGGCGGCATTGTTTTTGGATGCTGAAAAAGCGTTTGATAGGGTCTCCTGGGAATACTTATGGCAAACTTTAAGATGGGGTGGCATAGGGGAGAGGTTCATTAAAGCCCTGCAAACACTATATAAGAACCCTAGCGCTAGAATTAGGGTCAACAGAGGATATTCAGCTGCAGTGAAGATAGAAAGAGGAACCAGACAAGGCTGTCCCTCATCTCCTCTTCTTTTCGCAATATACTTAGATCCTTTTTTGCGTAGGTTGGAAGGTAATCAGGAGATTCCCCCAATGAGATTGAAGGCCTGCGTGGCTAAAACTTTGGCTTACGCAGACGATGTGGCTGTGTTGACATCTAACCCAGAGGGAGCTATTAGAGAGGTTGAAGCTGAGGCTCTTAACTTTGGTCAGGTTTCAGGCTATAGTTTAAATAGGGCTAAAACCCAAATAGTCTGTAATCAACATGTTGTGGGATGTACGGATCAAAGGGTCACGGGGTCGGCGGTATATCTAGGGGTGATAATTTCAGCGGATCTTGATACTGTGGTACAGAGGAATATGACCCCTTTGATGAGTACGGTAAAGCTGGACTTGGAACGATTGAATAATCTGCATCTTTCCTTAGTGGGGTGTACGAATGTTATTAAAATGGTAATATTGCCCAAGTTTTTATATTTGTTTAGGGCAATACCCCTGTATTTTGAGGGACAATGGTTTAATACTTTGGAAGCTTTACTTAATAGATTTATATGGGCGCAGGGTAAGACCCGTAGAGCATATAGGTTCATGACCCTTCCCAGAGAGAGAGGTGGGTGGGGAGCACCTGATTTTAGGCTATATTACCTGGCAGCCGCAACTCAATACATTCAAGGGCTGATTGGAGGGGCAGGGCTTGATCAGAGAACGATGGATAGCTCTGATAGGGTTTATGCAGCAGTTCTGGGGGAGGAGGTGGAAAATTGCTTCTTATACTGTACAGAGTTTGCCTATTATAAAAGAACTAGATTCAAGACCTTGGAAGCTGGAATTAAGATTTGGACTGCTCTTATGAAGAAAGTGGGTATAGGGAGGTTTAATTGGTATACTAGGTTGCTGAATAATAGATCTTTTCCATCTGAAATTTTTGGGGACAGGACAATGGAGGGTTGGGCAGCGAAAGGAGTTGTTCAGGTAGGGGATGTGATGAATTTAGGAGGCTTTGTACAGTTCACAGAATTAATGGAGAGGTTTGGGTTAGATAGGCGGGACTTTTTTAAATTCCTTCAGATAAGGAGTTTTTTGGGGACAAAACTGGGTGGACGGACTGGGTTTAATAGAGTGGATATTATGGAAAAGATTAGGCTAGGGGGAGATTGCTCAATACGTAGCTTTTACGCAAGCCTCGTAGAATTAAAGCAGGATGATAGGGATAAGTATGGTTGTAAGTGGGCAGAGAAATTGGATGGAGAAGTTGGATGGTTTCAGGAGGCATTGGACTTAGGAAGAACGATCCTTTGCTCTGCGCCATTGCAGTCACAACAATACAAAACTTTGTACTTACTCTATCATACTCCAGCCAGAATAGCGAAATGGGGTGGTACTACGGGGATCTCTTGCCCACGCTGTAACTCACTAGACGCTGACATAGTACATATGTTTGCCCTATGTCCTCAGCTTCATTCTTTAATTAAGGACATAGAGAGATTTTTGGAATCTTCCCTCGATGTGAAAATTATCCTTACACCTGCCCAGATATTATTGGGAATAGTAGGGGAGGATACCTTTGGGGAGAGAGACTTTATTTTTGTTGCCATGGCTGTATATAGACTTTGTATAGCAAGGGCTTGGCTGGATAAGAACCCACCTGGTATGCAAGTATGGCTTGCTAACTTATTGTCAGTATATAATTTGGAAAAATCTATATATGCAAGGAAAGGTAGGAGAGGAAGGCAATTGGGGTTAGGAATATGGGAACCAATTAGTAGGTGGCGGGCTGGATTTGGGATATGATATGTTGGGAAACTGCAGGAGGACTGTGTACGGTCTGAAGTACTGTAATGCGTATTAATTATAGCAGTAATTTTGATTGTCTTTCTCTTTTAAGCTTTCTTTTTTCTTAAACTTTATTATTTAGGATTATTATACGAAGTGATGTAATGTTCTTTTTCTTTTTCAAGGTTTTGTTTAATACTCAGTTATCTTTTATGTTTACTAATTATATAGGAAATTGTGTTGCACTGTCTATGTATTGTGTTTAATTGGAAAATAAAAAATATATTTAAAAAAAAAAAAAATAGAATATTAATCACAGAATAAAACGATGTTATTAATAAAAAACGAAACTCTGCGAGTTGATAAGATTTTAAAAAGGGAAGGCTATATCAGAAATTACAATCTTTGCTCCCTCCATTCTGTAAGTGGAGCCCAGATGCGGCTTCCCAGCTCCCGCATTTTTTTGCCCATCTGTTCATAGAGGCATGCCTCTATATTATGTATGCCCAGTAATCTGTTAAGCCACATTTGGAATGAAGGAGCGGAGGTATCTTTCCAGCCTGAAGAGATTAAAATCTGCAGTACCGCTACTGATAAAAAAACCAGGGCTTCCTCATCTTTCCCGAGCCGTAGCTTCTCATCTATGCCCAGTAACATCACGGTTGGGGATAGATCGATCTTATGACCTAGCAGCCCCTCCAAACATTTTTCAATCTCGTCCCTAATTGGGACTAATGCGCTACAATAGGAGAACATACGTAATAGGTCTGCTTGTCCCTCATTGCATCTGGGACAGCAATCGTCCTCCTTTACCCACCAAGAAAATAGTTTTGCTGGTGTATAATATAAATTAAATAATGTTTTATAGTGCTGGGCTCTCAGATTTGAAGACCGGAAGATTTTTTTGTTCAAATTTAAGGCAAGATCCAAATCTACATCAGGGTTGGACAATTTGTTTGGCAGAGTCGATTCAGTATTCGCCAGATCATCTTGGATTCTCATTTGGAGAAGATTATAGACTATTTTTATTTTCTTACATCCTTTGGCTAATGAGTCTAACAAAGAAAAGTTAGCCGGATGTACCAGCATGGGCCTTAATGCTTTCAGAATACATTTAATTTGGGCATGTAAAAGCCAATGGGAAGATGGAATAGAAAACTTAAATTGCATGGCATCAAATCTCACTATTTCCTCGCCTTCCATGATATCACCTATAGTCTTGATACCCAGCCCTTTCCAGACCTGAAGGTTACCTTCTGCGCACAAATGAGAGAAAAGGCTATAGTTACAAAAGGGTAGATATACATTGACCTTAGGAACATTAAAAAACTTCAAAACAGTCTTCCATATACTCCATGCCCCTTCCAGAATCTTTAGCCGTTCCCTCTTATAGCACCTGTGATCAACTTCGCATAATAATAGGCCTATTGCCTACCTCCCCAGCAAGAGCTCAAAGATAGAAGGAGGGTTCTGAGTTTCTGTACCTACAAAATGCAACTCAGGCTGAAACAGGATTACCATTTGTGTAAGAAGACATGTCCAATGATATAATCTTAGGTTTGGTAAGACCAACCCCCCCCTTTCCATAGAAAGTGACATATAATTAGTGGAACGCCTAATCTTGCCGTACTGCCAGATAAATCTTATAAATACAGTTTCCAATTTCTTCATTAGTCCCTTTTCGATGTACAAGGGTATGGCCCGAAACAAGTATAAAACTTTAGGAAACATTGTCATCTTCACCGCGTTTACTCTCCCGATCAATGAAAGATGAAGCACATCTATCCGTTTTAACTCTATTTCTATTGATTTAATAAGTGGGAGGTAGATTTCATCCAATATTTTTTTGATTGAGGCATTTATTCTAACCCCTAGATATACTGCAGCATCGACATATCTGGGGTTTTGGCTTCATTCAATAGATAGCCTGAGCGGCTGCCAAAAGCCTTGGCCAATTCAGCGAGAGTTGGCATCGCCTGCTGAGGATCAGTAGTGATAACAGCCAGGTCATCCGCTTATGCCAAGATTTTATTTACGTGGCCATTTAATACTACTGGGCTAATCCTTGGGCACCCTAAAATTTTTTGTATAAGGGGATCGATATAAAGAGAAATGAGGATCGGGGAGCAGGGACACCCCTGACGTGTACCTCTCTGAATGGCAATCTTATCTGATCTTTCACCCATGACAACCACTCTAGACTTGGGTTCTCTATACATAGCTTTGAGGGCACCGAACATTTTATCCCCAAAGCCTCTACCTGCCAAAATGGACCAAAGAAACTTCCATACCACCCTATCAAAGGCCTTTTCTGCGTCGAGCAGAATCAAGGCCATCTCCCTCCCCGTAGCAGCATGAGCATCGAACAGAGCAATTGCTCTCCTTATATGGTCCGTCGTGCCACGACCAGGGACGACCACCACCAGGGACGAACCCATGCTGCCATGGGGAAACGAGTCCGCCTATGATCCTGCCCAACCTCTTAGCACACAATTTTGTATCCGCATTTATCAACGAGATAGGGCGGTAGGAACCCGGCTTCTCCCTAGGTTTCCCTTTTTTATGAAAGATTACAATATTGGTCTCTCTCCAAGAATCTGGAATCTCTCCTGAGTACATTATACCGTTGAATAAATCCAAAAATAATGGGGTAATTACAGTTTCGAGACATTTGAAGACCTCCAGGGGAATCCCATGGGGCCCGCAGCTTTACCCGAGGCCAACTCCTGTAGTGCAGCAATAACCTCATCACTAGTAATATCTCTATCCAGTTCTATTCTTGCTGAATCGTCTAATCAAGGGCAATTATCCCAACCCTCCTCCTCCTGTACTCCATCCATATCTTCCTCCTGATATAGCTTTTGATAATAATTCTTGAACACCTGTAGGATTTCTTTAGTCTCTGTAAATTCTTTGCCATTTTCTTCTATTCTGACAATTGTATTTTTTGCTTTTTCCTGTCTAATATTTGGCGCTAAGACTCTACCTGCCTGTTTGCCAGTTTCGTATCGTCTGGCTTTGGATGTTTGGTATTCTGCAGTAACCTTCTGTGTTACCACCCTCCGGAGCTCTGCTTTAGCACTCATCAGCTTCATTTGGCTCTTGCTTCCAGCTACCCCCTGAGCTATATCTTTAATATGCTGTTCTTCTGCCTCAGTTAATTTCCCCATTAGTCTCTCCACCTCCTCTCTATCCTTTCTTCTCAATCTAGCTGACCAGCTTATGGATTCGCCCCTTAAGGCCGCCTTAAATGCTTCCCATGAGGTACTATATCTATTAGCAGCAAAAAATTCCTCCGCCCATTTGGTTAGGTGCTCCACAATTCTCTTATCCCCCAGTAGCTTCCTTTCAAATGTCCAGCTGGACCTTTTCCTAACTAGTTTATCCGATTCATAGGTTAAAATCAATGGATTGTGGTCTGAAATTAGTCTGGGAAGTTTTATTATACCAACCTTGTTTATTTCGGGAGAAGAGATGAAGAAGTAGTCCAGTTTTGTATACCTTTTATAGGGATTTGAAAAGTATGTAACCCCTGGATCGTGTGGTTTTTTACCCGCCCAAACATCCCTCAATCCATGAGAACTAATTAGAGCCTTTACTGCCCTAAAAACTCTTGGTTTCCGACCTACATATGGCGCACTATTATCCCAATCAGCTGAGATATTGAAGTCACCACAGATTATTGTGGGGGTTATCCAGCCAGCTAATTCTATTTCTAAAAAATCGTAGATTTCGGAATCATCCCTATTTGAACCGTAGACTGCACATAATGTAAGGCCCATTTCCAGCTCGACAATTACCTGTCCACCCAGACTCTGTCTTTGCCCGTTTCATCCCTCCCAAAGATGTACGTGCCAGGTTTGCGACCCCCCTGATCGTCGAGGATTGTGTAGAACAGGCCAGTAGCTCAAAACCAATAAGGAACATTAAGTTCCTCTTGGCCCATGGGAGATGGGTTTCTTGGAGATTGAGAACGTCAATACTGTTGTATTTCACAAAATGAGCTAATCTTTGACGTTTCCTCCAGTCATTCAGCCCCCCAATGTTAAGCGAGCATATTCTAATGTTCACCATCCTGACATACTGGTTGACCAACTGCATTACCCTGAACCTTGATCATACTGTTCTTCAATGACTTTCTGAATTGTATAAAAGAAAGAACCAAAATCTTACAAAACGCACCATTTTTCTTCATTTTTCTGAATTTCTCCCCTGCCCCACCCAACCCTCCCTTGCACTCCAACCACCCCTCCAACCCATCCCCCCATTCCCCAAGGACCCCTGCACACCCTCCCAGAAACCCACTCTGTGAAGCACTCAGACCTAGTCTGTGCCCTGTCGAGAACCAAAGCTGAGTCCTTCGCCTCCCCTAGGATGAAGCGGAAGAGGCCCTGGGTGAACGTGAAGACATCCTGGGTTTTATCTGTGAGCTTGACTCCCCAGAGCCGGATGTTATGCCGCCTGGAGTGGTTTTCTAGGTCCTCTAATTGCATCTGTATGTCGACATTTTGTTCCTGGAGCCTAAGCATTTCCTGTTGCAGCGTGGTCTGGTCTGAGGCCGTGGCGTCATGTCTCTCCCCCAGGAAAGCCACCCTTTCCCCCAGTCTGTCCACATCGCAGCACAGCTCCTTGGCCTCAGAGCAACCTCTGTCTTTACCGACTAGATGTCCTCTCTGACCGTGAGAAATAAGGACTCAAGGAAGGCCTATGTTATAGGCTCGTCTCCCTGTGGTAAATAAAATTACCGGGACTATTTTACTTGGAACATGGGTGCATGGATAGGGTGCGAGTGGGGGACACATTGATTACCTAAAAATTTCTATTTCCTCATTCCATCCTTTGCCCCTACTCCGCCCTTTAGGATATGTCTATTTTCATGAGACCATCTATCTGTTCGTATAACATCATTTGCTCGTCTTTTTTCATTCTGGAACGGGAACATGAACTTGGACGTGGAATACAAACTGTGGCGCACAAGCCGCAAATCGCTGGCCCACATTGCAGACAGAGACAACAACTGAATACTATAAGCAGTATTATTCCTAGGAATGACAGTACTTTCCATCCCCAGGCGGATATTACACTCCAGAGCCAACCGGACCATGTCCAGGTGTCTGGATTCTGGTGCATCTGGTGAGCTATGTTATGAAGCCTTGTTATTGCTTTATATACTGACGGTGCGTTATTAGGAATGAAAATACAACAACTGGATCCGATCACTCTACAAGCTCCGCCCCTATCGGCCAGGATGACGTCAAGGACAAGGCGGTTTTGAAGAACAACAAGTCTCATAGCAGACTGCTCTTCGGTCAGGTTACCTAAAGCAAAAGTAGTTTCATTCACTACTGCTTCAAGGGTTCTGGTTAGTCTTCGTATTATCTTACTGTTCTGGACGGGACCTATGAACCAGAAGTATCCTTTAATATAATCCTTATACTGGTCCCATGCTGACTCAGAATAATCGATTACAGGAGGAAGGTCTCTCTTATGTCTTACATGCACAAGATGTGAATTTCGATGATAATCGGATGGGGCTAGAAAAACAGGTGGCAATAAGAATGCGATATAACATGTTCCATCCCAATCTAATGGCAGACGTACATAAGCTGCCTGACCACATATAAAATAGGAATGGCGGGAAGCTTTGAAAGTAGACTTTCCTTTATCACTGAATTCGACCACAGTATTACAATCACTGTGTCCTAGATGTACTGATCCGGTTGCTCCCCTCTGTCCTCCTGGGTATCGTAGCGCTACTCCTAAGCTACCTGTGCTCTGTGCTTTGTTCCTAATATTTCATCTCTGCGCCGCATTGTCTCTTATCCTGGCTCTGACATTAGCGCTGCTTTGCTGCTTTGTTTACTGATTGCACTGTGCTTAATTTCATAGCGCCGACTTGTACTCTCAAGTGCTGTGTTCATTGCGCTGCTCTGTGACCCCTCACAGCGTCCACCACTCAGCCATTTCATTTGTAGATTTATTATTTCTGTAATAGCGCTCCAGTGCTCGCCCCAACCTCTCCCTGCTTACAGTTGTTGTTATTGTTGCAGCCATTTGCTGGCTGTGACGTCCAAGCCCGGCCCTCCAATCACGCTCCCGCCTCCCAGCTGAGCCTGCCTCGCACCTCCCCTCCCAATATCCTCTTATGACAGAAGCTTTTGCGCGCAGCGTTCACGCGCAGCGACCACGCCCCAGCCGTGCCGAAGGTGCGCCAAAGGTAAGCCCGTCTACGCCCGTCCGCGCCTGGACCGCGCCCAGCGCCAGACCCCCTGCCCCTCGCGCTGCCCAGCCCCCCCGCACTACCTACGATGCCGCCACCCTCCTAGCCCTTAACCCCGGTCGCGCCCCCAACTGCGTCCAAGCCGCTCCTGGACGCACCCATGGACCGTTCTCCTGCTTCTCCTGCAAATTTAGCGGCACCGACAACATCTCCGCTACGACCACACCACAGATTCCCGACCCCAACCACCTACAATGCATCCTTCTCAACACCCGCTCGGTCCACAGGCACGCCATTGACCTTTGGAACCTACTAGACACCATCTCTCCTGACGTCGCCTTCCTAACGGAAACATGGATGAACGCTTCCTCCGCCCCTGACATCGCCATCGCTATCCCTGATGACTATAAGATCACACGCAAGGACCGCACCGACCATACAGGAGGAGGAATCGCTATCGTCCATAAGAAATCCATCCGCATCTCTACCAGCTCCGACGCCAACCTCGCTAACTCCGAACACCTTCACTTCCAGATCCACATCGACCCCAAGACAACTCTCAGAGGCACCCTCCTCTACAGACCACCAGGACCCCGTGCAAAAATCAGTGAAGACATCACGGACTTCATCACCCCACACGCGCTCCCCTCCAAAGACTACATCCTTCTGGGAGACCTCAACTTCCACCTTGAAAAGATCAATGACCGCAACACCGCCACCCTCTTAGACAACCTCGCCAACCTCGGACTTAAACAACTGGTCACTTCCCCCACCCACATCGCAGGTCACACACTCGACCCCATCTTCACCTCCAGCAACCATGTCTCCTTCAGCCACACTACGGATCTCATCTGGACTGACCACAGCTGCGTTCACTTCACCTACAACAAGCCGAAACCCATCATCCACCTCCAACCAACTCTACAAAGAAACTGGAACAAAATCACCACGGATCAGATCTCCACATCGCTCCTTCGAACCTCCCCAGCCCTCTCTTCTAACGCCAACGAAGCCGCCTCCAACCTCACCCTTTGGTTATCCAACACCGCCGACACCTTAGCACCACTGAAAAAACGTCAACACAAACTTGGCAACAAGAAGGCCTCATGGTTCAACGATGATCTCAAGAAGTCCAAGAAACTGTGCCGCTCCCTTGAAAAGGCCTGGAAAAAAGACCCATCCACCAGCAACAAGGACGCCTTCAAAAGCGCCACCCGTACTCACCACCAACTGATCCGAAAAGCCAAGAAAACAGCATTCAAGGATCGACTTGACAACGACGCCCACAACAGCAAGGAACTTTTCAACATCGTCAAGGAATTTTCCAGCCCCTCGGCCAACTCCAACGACATCACCCCCTCTCAAACCCTCTGCGACTCCCTAGCCTCTTTTTTCCACAACAAGATTGCTGACATCCACAACAGCTTTGACAACCAACCCGGAAGCCAACCCACCCTACCATCTGCTGACCATCTTCCCCCCTTAAACACCCTTAACGCCTGGAACCCAATCTCCACTGAGGACACCATCCGCCTGATGAATTCCATCCACTCTGGATCCCCCACAGACCCATGCCCTCACCACATCTTCAACAAAGCAGACTCCGTCATAGCTCCGCACCTCCGAGACGTCATCAACTGCTCCTTCAACTCCGCTACCTTCCCAGAAGACTGGAAACACGCTGAACTCACCGCCCTTCTGAAAAAACCAACAGCAGACCCCACCGAACTCAAAAACTACCGCCCCATCTCGCTTCTTCCATTCCCGGCCAAAGTCATCGAGAAAGCCGTCAACAACCAGCTCGCCGCCTTCCTCGAAGCCAACAAATCACTCGACCCCTCACAATCTGGCTTCCGAGCCAAACACAGCACTGAGACCGCCCTCATCGCAGCAACAGACGACATTCGAACTCTACTGGACAATGGAGACACAGTCGCCCTCATCCTCCTCGACCTCTCTGCAGCCTTCGACACAGTCTGCCACAGCACCCTTTTACAACGCCTCAAAAACATCGGAATCCAAGGAAAAGCACTGGAATGGATTACCTCGTTCCTCACCGGAAGAACCCAGAGAGTCCGCCTCCCACCATTCAAGTCCGAGGCCTCTGAAATCATCTGCGGCGTACCTCAAGGATCCTCACTCAGTCCCACCCTCTTCAACGTATACATGAGCCCCCTCGCGGCCATCGCCCGCCAACACAACCTCAACATCATCTCTTACGCGGACGACACTCAACTGATCCTTTCTCTCACCAAGGACCCCAGCACCGCCAAAACTAACCTACACGAAGGAATGAAAGAAGTCGCCGAATGGATGAAACAAAGCCGTCTGAAACTGAATTCAGACAAAACAGAAGTCCTCATCTTAGGTACATCCCCCTCTGCATGGGACGACTCCTGGTGGCCGGAAGCCCTCGGAAAAGCACCCATCCCGACAGACCACGCACGGAACCTTGGCGTCATCCTGGATTCTTCACTCTCCATGAACAGACAAGTCAACGCCGTATCCTCTTCCTGCTTTAACATTCTTCGCATGCTCAGAAAAACATTTCGCTGGATCCCCTCCGAAACAAGGAAAACAGTCACCCACGCTCTAGTCACGAGCCGACTGGACTACGGAAACACCCTCTACGCAGGTACCACCGCTAAACTCCAGAAGAAACTACAACGAATCCAAAACGCCTCAGCCAGGCTCATATTAGACATCCCACGCAACGAACACATCTCTGGTCACCTTAAAGACCTCCACTGGCTACCCGTCAATAAGAGGATCACTTTCCGACTGCTTACCCACGCACACAAATCACTCTACGACATCGGACCAGATTGCCTCAACTCTCGACTGTCCTTCTACACCCCCTCCCGCCAACTTCGCTCTTCCAGCCAAGCCTTCGCCACTGTACCTCGCATCAACAAGACCACCATGGGAGTCAGATCCTTTTCATACCTGGCTGCCAAAACATGGAACTCACTCCCCGCTTACCTTCGCCTCACCCAGAATCACCTAACGTTCAGAAAGCAGCTTAAAACGTGGATATTTGACAAATAATCCTCCTCCCCTTCCTAAGCGCCTTGAAACCCTCTGGGCATGTAGTGCGCTATACAAATTTTATGACTATGACTATGACTATGACTATAATTCACCCTTTACTGGTAAAACTGTTATAAACGGCAAGTCTGAATTAGTCTCGGACTGAACGTTCAGAATCATGAGGTTAAGGGTAAAATTACCTAATCCATACACTTCAATTTCTAGATCGGTCCCTGTCCTTTGGGGAAGACCTTCTTTGTCTGAGAAAGATACTTTGTTCATAACTGTATTCAGGTTCCCCCATATCCAATTGCCTTTGGAAACCGTGGACTTACTGTCTAGGGAGGACATTAAAGCAAACCATGCTCCGCACGAACCATTACGTGTAAACGGATAGGGAAAGAGGGGCAGAGCTCCCTTGTATTTCTGATAGGGTGGGAGTCGGCCACATATCCAGCAATTCGTGGCATTGCTGGTCTGGTGAGAATGGTGTAACATACGGATAAAAGTGTTGTTGCGCAGTGCTAGACGATAGGATAGTTCGTGAGGGGGCAGATCACTAAAGGTGTGCTCTATAGTGTCATTGAAAGAAGAATGTACATGGGAACCAAGAGGAGGAAAGAAAACATGTAGCATTAAACTAATGCATACAATCGATATACTCAGAACAAACATAAAAATTAAAGTAATGACGCATCTGCTGTGCAGGTTTTTGCAATATTTTTCTCTCTTTTTGATTCGCCTATCTCTCTGACTATTTGGGTCTATCTTATACATGTCAGAAACCTGTCTAACAGCTTCACCCGAGGGGGACTTAAACAATTAAACGCTGTCTGACTTACTAGACCTCAACTTGGTTTTATACTCCTGTTGTGGAGTTTTCTTTAACAGGGGGAGTTTAGAGTCAGTATCGGGGCAGTCCTTGGGAAATGTCTTTGGACACAGTCCATGAAATCGCTTGATGTGGCTGGAATGTAGCCACCCTTTTCTTCCCTCTATCTTCACAGCGGTCCGCGTCGTCATCAACACCAGTTTCGGTTCCTTCCACCTGGGCTCCAGAGGGCTTGAGCGGTCAAAGTTTCGGACCAATACCAGGTCACCCGGAATGATTTCATGCGGTTTCACTTGGGTGTTGTCCGGGAAGGCAGCCGCGACCTGTGAACGACAAGAGAGTAGTGCAGACATCAAGGAAGCCAGGTAATCTGTCAGCATGTTACTATCAACATCAGTAATCTTACGAGGCATAGGCGTACCCCACATATTGGGGGGACGACCGAAAACAATCTCATAAGGAGACAATCCGGTTCTGGAATGGGCTACCATCCGCATGTAAAAGAGGGCAACCGGCAGGGCTACCATCCAATCTACACTTTTTTCTGCACAGACCTTCGCTAACCGTGTTTTCAGAGTTTGATTATGTCTCTCAACGAGACCAGCTGCTTCGGGGTGTCGTACGCAGTGAAATTTCCACTGGTACCCTAACAGGAGTGATACCTGTTTCATCAGTTCGGACGAGAATGGCTGTCCATTATCAGAGTACACGACACATGGCAAGCCGTATCGCGGGAAGAATTCACGGAACAACTGTTTGGCAGTGGTCACGGCAGTGTAATCTGGGACTGGGTACGCTTCTGTCCATCTGGAAAGGGCACATACAACTACGAGGACATACTTGAATCCTCGGCATCTGTCCATCTGGATATAATCCATCTGGAGGACTTCGAAAGGATGGTCAGGAGGATGAAATCCACCTTGTTCCACGGGGATACCTTTGCCTGGATTGAACTGACAACAGATCATGCAGGTACGCACTTTCTGTTTTGCTGCTGCACGTAAATGCTTGTTGAACCAAATATTCTGGATGCTGTCTAGCATGGCTTTTTCTCCTAAGTGTGCTGGACTATGTGCTGTATTAATGATAACTTGAACCATAGATTCGGGGAGAAACCATGTGGCTTTTCCCTTCGTCATCCATCCCTGATCTGTCTGGACCTCTCCTTGTTCAGTCCATTTCTTGATTTCCTCTGGAGTGGCATGTGTCTGTATGTCGAGTACATCTTGTGTGGGATCCCTGACTGTCATGCAATGCGTCAGTGGAGTTACTTCAGTCTTTGTTGTGTCAGTCGGATTGTCTGTTTGAGTCTGAGCTGTAAGCTTGGCTGTTCGATCTGCCAGGTTGTTACCCTGGGAAATGGTGTCAGTAACTTTAGTATGTGCTTTGCATTTCATGATGGCTATGGCTGTAGGCAAGTGTATTGCTTCTAATAGAGCTTGAATGAGGGGACCATGCTGGATCTTGGCACCGTGGGAGGTCAGGAAACCTCTCTCTTGCCAGAGAATACCGAAGTCGTGTACAACTCCGAAGGCATACTGTGAATCTGTGTATATGTTTACTTTCATGTTCTTGGCTCGTATGCAGGCTTGGGTCAGAGAGATGAGCTCTGCTGCTTGGGCGGACAGTGTGTCAATACGATGTGTTTCTATGACTTCAGTTTCAGTGGTCACTGCATATGCGGCCACTAACTCTCCTGTGCTTGTTCTCATACATGAACCATCCACATAAAGTGTCAGGTCTGGGTCGGGCAATGCAATGTCTGTTAAGTCTTGTCTGGGTTTTGTTACCGTATTAATGACTTCCACGCAGTCATGTGGTGTAGGGTCAGTTGTGATCGAGGGTAACAGTGTAGCAGGGTTTAAGGTGTTGCAACGTCTGATCTCTATGTGTGGCTGAAACAGTGTCAGTTCATAACCTGTCAGTCTCGCTATGGTCAAGTGCTCAGTCTGTGTCCGGTTCAGGAGAACTTCCATGGAGTGTGGAACTTGTACTGTCAGGGGATGTCCTAATACTATGGAATCGCTTTGTCTGATAGCTAGAGCTGTTGCTGCAACTGATTTTAGGCACGCAGGCAAAGCCTGGGCTACTGGATCCAATGTACTAGAAAAATAAGCACAAGGCTTGTGTTTTCCTGCTTGATCTTGTGTGAGAACAGATAATGCTGTGCCATTGCGTTCAGTGACAAAAAGTGTAAAAGGTTTGCTGTAACATGGTGTCGCTAAAACTGGTGCTTGACATAGGGCTTTCTTCAATTCGTCAAAAGCTTGTGTATGTTCCTGAGTCCAAGGGAGGACAGTCGAAGTCGCTGCCTCCTGTGTTGTCAACTGTATGAGTGGCTTGGCTGGATATGCATACTGAGGAATCCATTGTCTACAGTAAGAAGTGAGGCCAATGAAGGCCCGTACTTCCTTTTGTGTCTTAGGTTGTGGAAGATGTGCAATTAACTGGATGCGGTCTGGTGTCAACTGTCTACCCCTCTTGGACAGCAAGTGTCCAAGGTATACCACTTGCTGGGCACAGAATTGTAGCTTCGAAGGGGACACTTTATGCCCTTTTTCGGCCAGAAAATACAAGACTGTCAGTGATGCACGTTCGCAATCACGTTCTGTTTGTGCTGTAATTAACAGATCGTCACCATATTGGAGTAGGGCAGTGTCAGTTGGCATGTGAATACTGTCTAGTTGTCGTTTCAGGGCTTGACTGTAGATACTAGGACTTTCCGTGAACCCTTGAAGTGCACTTGCAAATTTGAAGCTTCGGCCATTTAAACAGAATCCGAAAAGGTACTGGCTTTCCGGATGAATGGGGACACTAAAGAAGGCGTTCTTGAGATCGATAACAGTAAAGAACGCTGCTTCGGAATCAATGGCAGTCAATAAGGAAGAAATATCTGGGACCACTGGGTACTGGGGTATTATGCATTTATTTAGTTCTCAAAGGTCGATCACCAGTCTATAGACCGGTGGTGCATTAGGGTCAGTTCGTTTAAGAATCGGGATAATTGGAGAATTACACACATTGGAGTCAGTTTCTACAACCACTCCTTGAGCAATGAGCTCGTCAATAATTTTCAGTAAGGCTGCTACAGCCTCAGGTGGCAACTTGTATTGTCGGATTCGAGGCAGTACAACTCCTTGTTTGAGAGTAACACGATAAGGTGTAAAATGCATGCAACCTACATCAGTTGGACCTTGCGCCCATAAATGCTGTGGTACATTCTGCAATCTTGGATCAAAATCTCTTAACACATAATGTCATTTAAAATCACGTAAAAACAATCTCACTCCTTACGTAGAACAACAAATCACTGCTCCTAGTGCTTTCAACGTTTTTATGCCAAGCAAGTTTTCAGGACATGCTTTCGTAAGTAACAAGTCTGTAGTACGGGACAATGGACCAACTTCTAGGGAAACTGGCTTTGACACTTCGTTAACAATAGGCTTTACTGAAAATCCCAGGGAAACATTCTGTGAGCCTGAGAGGGGTGCCCCTGGAACCTCGTCATGACTGATGGTAGTTCTGCTCGCCCCTGTGTCAATCAAAAATTTTCTGTCTTTCCCTAATACCTGACTATGTACATAGGGACCCTCTTGATATACAGGAACCTCGATAAGGGGCAAGCCAACCTCCCTCTCTAGGCTGTTTCATGAGTACTGCTGATAATCGGGGTAATCTGACTGTGCATACTGGTACATTTGTTGCGTGACATGTTGCGTGGCAGCGATGGGTTGGGGCTGGGGTACAGCCACTGTCTGTTGTGCATTCTGTGGAGGTTGCGTGTTTTGTGGACTATGTTGTGGAACATGTTCTTGTCTAGGGGGACGCGGTCTTTCTTTCGTCCTGCCTGTAGCAATATTGTATTTTAAAACGGCACATTCGTTTATATAGTGACCTGGCTGTTTACAGTAGTTGCAGTTTCCTTTAACAGGAGCTGCAGAATGACCTGACGGTGCCATACCCTTCTTCTGACCGTCAGCTGGGACAGACTGAGCAACTAGTACTTTCATTTTCGTGTCTTTAATACGTCTCTGTTCGTGTTCGTGTTCCTCTTTAATTCGGTTCTGGTGGTACTGTAACATTTGTAACATCTGAGAAGGGCTATTTGCTTGCCATGTACTCTCGACTTTCAGTACTCTATTTTTAACTTGTGGTAAGGAATTCTCTACTAATTTGGTCACAAAAAGATGTGGGTATGATTCACTACTTGTCTTGAGGCCGCTATTAATAATAAAACATTTCTCGAATCTGGAATAAAAATCACTAGTGTCTTCGTCTTGTTTCTGTTTGCAGGCGGAGATTGCATCCCAGTCTTCCTTTTTAGTTGTCAATAACCTCGGCAGGACCTGTACTAATAATTCTGGTAATCCTTTAGCTTTTTCCCCAAGACCAGTACCAGGGATTTGCGTATTTTCTTCGTTTTCTAATTCTGCCCAATCAATCTTTTTCTCTCCCACCTCCCATTCTTTTTCTTTCAGTTTTTCGTAAATCCCTGCAGGCAACAGAACTTTCAACATTTTAATAATATCGGGATACGTATACTCCCCCATACGGAGCATGTGTTTTAATTCACGGTGAAACCCTGCTGGATCTTTATCGTGACAGGGCACTAATTTTTTCATTTCCAATAATTCCATTTTGGTTAAGGGGGTGTAGACAAATACTAGTTCAAGTGTACCGTCTGTCTTCCGGACGGGATGAACTTCTCGTAAGGGATTCTGTCTGTCCATGTAAAAAGTTTTCCTTCCTGGGGGTGGAACAGGAACAAAATGTGTAGTCAGGAAAGTTCTGTATTTGTGTCGCCGTTCTAGAATGACATTAATTAAATCGGTACCTAGGCCTCTCCATCTCTTTAGGAGTAACTCTTCCAATATATTATATAAGGGACCTGGATCAGAATGCTGATTCTCATACAATGTAATGAGATGTTGAATCATGTACATACCAGCTAATCGCTGTTCGTCTGGGGAAAGACTCAAAAATGTTTGTGCTACTGAGTCATCTTTATATACGCTAGTATTGCTAGCCCATTGAACTGCTGACCGGGCTAGTTCCTGTTCATGCATGGTACTAAGTTCACTATAACCTATTCGTTGTTTCAGTACTTTATCGGTGGCTTGGAATAGATGCTCAAGAGAACATTGTTCTGGTATGGGAGAAAGAAAACGTTTCTTGCATTCTGGGCGTATGGGTCTGTCAAAGGGGTTCGCCCTACCTACATACGCTATTCTATCTGCACTCGCAGTTTCTATATCATCGTCTTCTGAGACCTCTTCATCCGCTTTCTCGGCTTCTCTTGCTGCTTTTTCCCTTGCGTGTATGTCTAGAATTTCTTTACGAATCTTTCTGTACATGGATTCTATACAACCTTGTTTACTATGTTTACCATCAGCTATGTTGTCACTCCATTTTATCAGGACTTTCATCTCTTCTTTGTTTTTACCTGGCTGATCTTGTTTCCTTATCAAACAATTTATCAAAAACTGTAAGATCATATTTTGCGTCTCCACCTTGTTGTGTGCCATGGCCTCGTGAATACTTTCTGGTCTCTCTCCAGTTCTGATAAAATTATATATGTTATCTAAATGTTCTCTCATATCTGGAAAAATAGTCAAATAGTTTGTAACCTGTCGTAAACGTATTGAATATAGGATCATCTGGTCTTCGCCAGGTACTGGATCATATCTGCAATCAGTAAGGTGCTGTTTAAGGGCTGCGTATGTAGTTACTTTTGGTGTGCGTTGTAATGCTGCTTCTCTGAGTGTGGTTCGTTTTACTTGAGGCGGGGTGATAGGGAGACCTCCTTCTGCTCCTCCTGAAGTGTGATTGTCAACCATTACTGGCTGTGTTGTTACTGGTGGTAATGTAGATGGTAAAGTAGGTGTAGGTAATGTAGGTTGGTCCTGGGTTACAGGTGTAGTAAAAGGATTGCCAGGACCAGTGGCAGGAGCAGTGGCAGGAGAGACAGTGGGGGGAATCGTGTCTTGAACAGGGATGTGAGGATTAATATTTGGAGGAGGAGTTCTGTTTGCATATTCTGGAACAGTGTCATCTAAGTAGGAAGAAAGGAAAATATCCGCTGCGGTCTGTTTATGACGGAGTTTAGTCGGGACCAATGGTGGCGGCAAGTTACGGGGTACTTCCGGGGTCGCCTTGGGTAGGCCCTCGGCGAGAACAGGATACAGACCTGTAATAAGGGCATTTCTTTGTCTGTCTAACTGTTCTGCTCTAACTCGTTCACCTTCTTCTAGTAGCTCTCTTTCTCTAGCTTTTTCAGATTCTTCTCTACTTTTATCTGCTTTCCTAATTTCTTTCTCTGTTCTTCTATGCGCTTCTTTATGCCACAATTCTATGGCATCTTTCTGGGATTGTCTGGCTTTCTTGTTCCATAGTGCTTCTTCTACTCTCATGATGCATTCAGCATCCCATGTCCCTGAAACAGGCCATCTATATTTCTCTTCCAGATCCTTTGTATAATCAACCCATAAGTCTAAGTACAGTATGGCATCTAAGCCATGTTTCTGGTACATAAAATGTCCGGGAGTGTCCCTAGGCGGGACGGGAACTGCTTCCTCGAGTATCCCTTTCCTAGTTCCTATCTGACGTAATTTCGAGAACAGCGGCATATTTGAACTTACTTGAACATGAACACAATAAACACAGTAATGAATAACAAACAATCATTCATACCACGTCATTAAACATATTAAAACATTTCAGACTGATACTACCTGATACATAGAAAAACATAAATTCTGAAAATCTCGAGATACAATACTAGAATACTGGATTACTAGATGCACTGCTAAAACAGTACAGACATACCGGTCCCATAAAGAGACACGTCATACCGTAACCACCTAAGTGAACACGTCTGGACCGGGTCTGTGTACCCAGACCCGTCTTGACCGGGCACAAATTAATGAACCCGTCTAGATGCGTTCCCAACAACGGTACTCACCGGGAAGCAAAACTGAAGGCCTCGGAAACTCGATACTGGACTGGACTGGACTGCTACCGCGTCTGGCTGCTACTATTGCTACGCATGCGCTTCGGAACAGGTGGGCCTCCAGATACCTCGGACCTTGCTCTCTCGGCTTGGGCTCTGGTCGGGACTCTCCGCATTCCTCACCGCCTCGTCTGGATGCCGGACCGCAGTCTCCGTCTCCTCCGTGGGCCTGAGGGAGTTAGCAGGAAAACCCGCAGGTGTGCACAAAGGGGTCCGTCACGGCTGTAGAAGGGGTCAGGGGCCTGCGTTACATCGCCGGCGCGTGATGAAGGGGAGGGGTCCCTATTCGGGCGCCAGCTTATGTGGTAAATAAAATTACCGGGACTATTTTTCTATACATTAAATGGCACTAAGGATAGCTCAATAAAATGAGAGGCAGAGTCCGTGGTATCTAAGTCATACGGGCTTTAATCAAGTATCTCGAGATACTAGACATCGGATTCCATCACCACTAAGGTTCAGGAAGGGATATTCAACATTTTATTAACATCACACATTATATATAGTAAAACTGTATAATTGAAATGAATACAGTAGGCGTAACAAGTGAAAAGAGAGAGATAAGGACACATGGGCGTAAAAGAAGGCGTGTAAGGGGCGTACACGTGGGTGTGTTCTGGAAACGTCACAGAAGTATCATAGGTGGGTGGAAATTCTGCAGGGTCAGCAGAAACCTTTACCCTGTGTGCGTGCGCAACTGAACATGGCGTATAACTGGGGAGAGCTGGGGGGCTTGACTTTAGCTCTAGTAGAAGAGTCTTGGTGTCTGGGATGTCAGAACGACCTGCACCTATAGCATATCTGATATTGTGTGTTTGGAGGATGTGTTGTCTGAAGTAAAAGGTCTCTCGGGCAGAGGCCGTTCAAAACTGAATGCTAGTGGGTGCATACGT